>NC_134267.1:171385644-172000903 GCF_031893055.1 Leptodactylus fuscus | reverse complement strand
ATTACAAAGCTCTAAATTACAGACAGATTTTAGAGTAACATGAAGACATTCATATTTTTGCATATTTTTGTCTATGCCCTCTTTAGTCCTGAAATGAGTGCCCCTTACGGCTAAGTATTCGGAACATCACAACAGGCGGTGATTCTCATCCTCCGCGACTTCTTGGGCACACTGTTGGCACCGTCTACTTACTCTAGATGTGTAAGTTTATGTGTATCAGCCTAATCTGATGGCCAAACTGTGAATGTTCAGTCTTTACTAGTCCAGGATCTGGGGTGTCTAAGCTTTCTCCAGATAAATAATTGTGCTGGACTGGAATCCATTCCCCATGATTTTGATACCTGAAATATTGAAGTTTTGCTGTTCCTGATATAAGTGGACAGGGAGTCTGGCTCCTAGGGCTCTTTTCATACACCAAGTGTCTGTCTATCCTCTCCTAACCAATGCGATACACTGGTTGGTAACAATATACAAAGGTTAAAGCAAAACAACATATTGTAGCTGAGTATCTCTGATAAAAAGCTCCACTACGACCTGATTTATTTTTCCAGGACATTGCTGGATATCAATTCATAGACAGATGGCACATTGACCGAGACATAGATCTGAACTGAGGGAGATGTCTGGAATTTCAACTCCAGCTTATTATTACAAAACAAAAAAAAATAAGCGAAATACACATCATTTGTCTATGGTTTACTGGAGCGGCAAGACCATTCTTTAAATATGTGGTTTGGTTGCCTTTCAAGAGCTTACCTAATGTACTGTCCCATGTATTATTGATTCTGTGATAGAGAATGTATATATTACTGCAGATGATAATCTGTCACATTGTCCAGCATTCATTTCCTCGTCTGACACTTATCTTTTGTTTATATCAGCACATGCTAAAATTTGTTCACTGTTTGTAGCTGAGAACATGGGAATCCCACACACGTGGCCACACAGTGTTAGAGCATTCTCAAACATCAACATCAAACAAGTCGCTGCTTTACCATTTTATACATAGCTATACACAAGTGTTGGCCAAAATCTGGTCCACTTCACAAATGTCTCTTCTAGCTTCCCTGTAAGCATGTGCACTCAGTTTAGGCATGGTGAAATGCAACATACATGAGCCAAGTTCTTTCCCCCAACATCTACAGTTGACATATTGGTCAGGTGACCAATAAACACATTCACTCATCTGCTGTTCTGCTGAAATCAGAAGGTTCTTCCTTTCATTATTTCCCTTAGTCTTACTTTGGCCTTGTATTACAATTAAACCTGATAAATATATAAAGAAATCTTCTATCCATATACCAGGATCTCATCCATGCACCCCCTAAGTTTCCTCACAATCCTGTAACAGGCTGCAAGACAACTGGCAACAGTAGCAGCTTTCCTCCACAGCCCTGCCTCCTGTGACTGGTTACTAGATGAAAATGCAGAATAATAACCCCTCTTTCCTCTGCAGGATTTCTGAAAGCCTGTTATGATCTTGCATAAAATGCTACAGAGTGACAAACGGCAAGGGCAACTATATTTCATGATTATATTTATAATTCATTTCTCGGTTTAGTATTCCTTTATTAGATGACTAGCTTACACACATATCTATCAGATATTGTACCCTCAAAAAAACAAGCAACCACTTGGCTTAAAGATGTTGGTTGGCTTAGAGATATTGTACCCCTCTAGTGAACCTAATGCAACAGTAGATGTCCCTCAAATTACGAGCATGTGGTCTCTCTCAGACAGCCCTGAACGTTGGACAGATGTCTTCATTTAAACAGAATCATGGGAAATTATTGCACAATCCTAGGGAATTACCCATCAACTATGACAAATCTAGAGTTACATAACATAAAACCATACCACAAATCATGGTCATACCTTTTGTTCCACTTTTAGAAACTGGGCAAGTTCATCCACTGTTAAATGATCTTTTTTATCACTGTAACTCAAGAGCAGCAGGTATAGATCTCTCCGTAGTGACATCATCTTGTAGAACACGGAGAACTCCTCAAAGGTTAATGTGCCCTGATTCTCATCCGTGTCTGCTTCCTGGAAAAGAAATGTGAAGTCAGTGCAGTAAGACTATGCTTATCAACTGTCATGTGTATCAACTCATCACCATAATCCTTTCTTAGTGTAATCCATCATTACCAGCAAGTGACAGCTAATGATGACCTTTGTCAGACCGTTAATAACTAATTAAAGTGAAGCCTAATGTCTGATAAAACCCCACAACATGTATAATGAAGTGTGGTATTATAAGTTCTGGCTCTATCTCAATGCACAAAATATCAAACTAAATGCATTAGTTAAACTGGAATATATATATGTATATATCTCATAGATATGAAACCATATTAATAACTTTGATGAAAATCACTTTGATTACCCACAACCATATTGATCACAGAGTTATAACATTAAAACTTATCAGACATACTGGTCATATAACCAATACCCTATACATTCACCGTTCAGTTATCCATCCTTAAACCTACTGACTGTATTAGTGAACAGAATGTGGAAGATACCGTATATACCGTATAAGCCGACCTGAATATAAGCAGAGACCCCTAATTTTACCACAAAAAACTGGGAAAACTTATTGACTCGAGTATAAGCCGAGGGGGGGAAATCCACCATTGCAGATAAAAAGTCTGGTCATGTGCATTACAGCTTAGTAACTCCATGGGGATCATAGTAATAGCAGTTAACCCCATTATGTCCCTCACATTAACCCCCTATGTGCCTCACATAAGAGTTACTGATATGTGGGACATATGGAGGTAATAATTAGGTATCTTCATAATTAAGGTCCTTCATTAGTACCCTCATGTGTCTCACATATTAGTAACCCTTAGGGGGCATTCCCACGGAGTAACGCCGGGCGTGTATCACAGCCGTACACGCCGGCGTTACGGCAGACTGCCGAACACTTCCCATTCACTTCAATGGGAGCGCTCGTAACAGTGGCGTTTACGAGCGCTCCCTTTGAAGTCAATGGGAAGTGTTCGGCAGTCTGCCATAACGCCGGCGTGTACGGCTGTGATACACGCCCGGCGTTACTCCGTGTGAATGCCCCCTTATATGGGGCACACAGGGGTTAATATGAGGGACATGATGGGGTTAACTGTTATTAATGTTAGGCACATGGAGTTACTGAAACTAAATTAATAACCCTGACTCGTGTATAAGCCAAAGGGGAGCTTTTTCAGCATGAAAAATGTGCTGAAAAAGTCGGCTTATACTCGAGTATATACGGTAAGTGACTGTAAGACACATTTGGGGAATGACAGAAATTCTGTGCTGTGTGGGGAGAGACAGAGGAGAATTGTGAACATTACCTATTCATAATGGTGGATCTTGGGTTTATCTGCCTCCAACTTTAATATAGAAGCTTAACCCTTAAATTATTTTAATTCTGTCTGTGAAATGTTCGGCATTTTTTAAAAAAATATACGTCATATAACATATACTACAGATTCCATTCACCGCTCAATCAATCTGACTGTATTAGCTGAATAGAGGGTTAGGCAAGTGTCAGACATATTTGCGGCATCTTTTCTTCAGAAGAAACTATTGAATCCTTTTTTTCCCTCCAATCACTTTGCAGAAAAATTGTAATCTTGATCTAATGTATATGGCTAGCCTTAATTATCTGGACATCTTTATTAACGACAGATGTGTCTACATTTTTATAAGGGTTTTTTTTTTTCCATTTCTAATGAAAAACCTCTAACAGGCCACAACTAACAACATAACCACTGAGGATTTGGTGGCATATGGAGAGACAGAGAACAGAAATCTTATGTTAGATTATGATGAAATAATGTTGCTTTGAAAAGCTGGTCATCTCATGACCTGCATATCTCAACATATTCAACCAAAAGCAGAAGAAAGGGAATGCACTTCTGTACTACAATATGGTGGGTAAAATTACATAAACTATTTCAGTTTTTAGCTCATATTTTCTCACCACTCACATTTCTTTTTCTGGCAGAAAGCCAGAGGGACAGAAATGGTAAAGTGATCTGAGTAGTAGTTCATTTCCGCAGTGTGAACATACCATCAGACTGCTGAAGAAAAACTGCCTCCATTACTTGACTATCAGTGCCACAAAATCAAATGGAGTGGCAGCATGCACCCTTAATCTCATGATAATAATGTAATAATGTTGTCATTACTGGAATACTCCTTTAAAGTATACATTATATTTAATACTCTCTGTAATGTGACAAATTGTGATATTTAGTCTGATTCTATTACCCGTCTCTTGAGTTTTTCTACTACACTATAAAATGACTTGGTATGAGGATGGCCCAGCTAAAGTTTACAGTATGTAAGCATGTTCCTTTGCAAAAAAATCCATACTTTATGGCTAATGTCTGTAAGGTTTGGTATGGTGCGTACAATGGTGGTGGAATTAAATATGGATGTTTTTATACTGTTGTTTGCACAGCAAACTTGTGTAGGTACTTAATCCTGGTGTGGACAATATGTGCTGTGAGCATAGCAGCTGGGAGAAATCCAGAGTTACCATTGGAATCACTACGTCTGGGCACTTCTAACACAATACTGAGTTGAGTTTAACCACTGATGTGTGGTTACCTACATGAATGAAGTTTATGAACAGTACCAGGCCATTATTATATCTCATAAAAGGAGTTTAGCACTATCATATGTAGAAACTCCAGTTAGTGCCCTCAATTCACTCTGTTCCAGTTCACCGAAGTCTGACAACTTGGCTTTTGGAATATCATTTTGTCAGTAACCTTCCAATGTCATTATGTCAGACACTTACAAAAAAAACAACTATAGGACCAATTATAGCCAACCTCTAACAATGATAAAGTAGAACAGCCTCCGAGAAACTTCCTGCATCAAAAGAGTTTTATTGCATTCGATTAAAAACGTCCTCGAGACATAATGTGTATGATACATTTGTGCTGTAATTTCAGGTTTCTTAAGGACAATGTTACCAATAATTACTTGGTTTATTACATAGCTACAAAACTAGTAAATTAGAGCAGTTCTGTAAAGAAACACAACAAACTTGTGTGCCAATAAAACATGTCTTGTGGCTGCTTTAGACTGTCCTTAGAGACACATTCATAGTACTCATGTCATCATTGTGTCTGCTTCAAGCATCTGCCTAAGAGGATTTACTCGGGATTTACCAAACATTCGACAGAGGTTTTCTAATATATACTTTTTTTATGTAGGTCTTGAGGACAGGCCAGCCGTCTGACTGCCTTCCTGAAATGTAGTTTAACCAAAGTAATCTTCCTTTTAGTCACCGAGTTAGTTTAACTTATGATTTTACACAAAAACTGACTCTTAGTATAGTAATTCTAAAAAAAGAACCTGTATATGGGCTACAAAGCTGAAATCAATAAACACTATAAAACTATATCTAAAGCGCTTATTCATTATCAGTCTCCTTCGTGATTTCAGTTTGTACCCTTTTAGGCTGCCACTTATCAATGCATACGTACACTCTTTTCACACAAGATAACAGGAAGGTTTCATCTGTTAATTGTGTATTCGGTTTTCAGGGCCTCTAACTATGGTTTAGAAGTGATTTTAAGTGGCTGGAAGTTTTTGGGTTTTCAACAAATATACCCATATCTACCTGTATATTTTGTGTATTGTATGTAAACCCCCAAATGTAAAGCACCATGGAATTATTGGTGCTATAATTTAACACACACACACACACACACACACACACCCCCCGTCACAGGCATGTTTGGTTTTCGATTTTGACTCCCTGCCTTCTAAATCCCATTTTTTTTAAACTCTCTGTTCAAGAGCCATATAAGGACTTAATGTTTGCGGGACAAATTGTACTCCATAATGGTACCATATGATATTCTGTAAGATTTACTGGAACGCTGGCAAAAAAATCAGAATGGGGTGGAATTGGAGAAAAACTGCTTTTGTAGGATGCTTTACGGGCTCTGTTTTCATGGTATTTACTGTGCAGCCAAAATAACAAGTTGTCTGTGTTCTATGGGTTGGTAAGATTCAGGGGATTCCAAATTTATATATATATATATATATATATATATATATATATATATATATATATATATATATATATATATATATATAATATTTTTTATTTTTTTTTTATTTGACATTTTAATCCCTTAAAAAAAATCCAAAACGGTGCAAAAAAAAAACAAAAAAAAAACTTGTAGTAGCCATATTCTGACAAACAACTTTTTTTTTTTACATTTTTTCCAGATACAGGGATGCATAAAACACCTTTTTTGCAGGGCCAGATGTACTTTTTAGTTATACCATGTTTGTACACTCTTAATAATTTATGTTTATAAAAACTTTAACTTATAATTAGCTACTAATTTGATACAATTAGATTTGTGGGGAAAGCTCTTAAGGCTAAGGCTCCATGATTTTTTTCGCAGAACTTTTTTGTCCCTATTATACCTATATGGAAAGCGCCAGTGTTTCCGTAGGTATAATTGATATACTATGATTTACAAAAACGTAACAGTTTTTAAAGTCACAGCATTTCCAATGCGGATATTTCTCTGAAATGTGTGAATGGGATTAGCCAGAATCCCTTCCAATTTGCAGGCACTGTAAAACGCTGTAGCTATATCGCAACATGGGGCCCTGGCCTTAAGGATAAAACATGAAATTTACTTTCTGTCCTCTAACACTAAGAATTGAACTTATTGATGTAAAATGGTAAAACATTAATCTTTCATAAGTATTTCCTTACTCTAAAAACAAATACAACTCACACTACATTACAGAGCAAACACGATACAAATATCACTGAATTTATGAATTGTAGGTTATAAATACTTGAATGTCTTTCAGAGCATTTTGAGATGGTTACTGTGATTGTTATATCAGTGACATGTTTTGATGCTTTTTACATTGCAGACAAATTCCCTTGGTGTCTGGCTTGGTCCTTTGGGTTAGGCAGCTAGTGTATAGAGTGCCTGTCAGACCGCTATCGCAGTGCCATTAGGTGTCTGTCTCTAGATCAAATGGATTATGTTTGCTCTACATGAAGAAGTAGCAAAAAACATAAATCTCAGAAGGGAATATAGAATTCTCTGGCAAAGACAGTCTGATCCTCTGTATCAATGGACACGTCAGACATTTCTAATAATGATATCTAGAACTATGGAGTATATGAGTAACGGAGGAAGGAAAGCTGTGACACACAGCACTTCTTTATTAACTTTTCTGCTGCCTTGTGGTACCGTCAAAGCATGCAATTATAACGTTATCAAACCAACTTCACGATCAAACAATTCACTGTCACAAACAGAGGACTCAAAGTACTATAAAAATTAACTTTTAATATAAATCATAATAATAAATATTTAAGACGGTCAAAGAACATCACCAATTCAAGTGCACATAACAAACCGTGCTCTAGATAAGAGTAATGGTCTTGCCCGGACCTACTGAGAGATGTTGGGGACTCAATGGGACTTGCAGATGAAGGGCTGGGGTAATTATACCCTATCTCTCACCTATATGCCACAATGACTCATTTCCTAACAAGGACAGTCCCCAGAGTTCTCCCAGTATCTCCCTATCAAATTAGATCAGTTTCCCTTATTTTCTTCACCCAACACGTTTCATGTTGCAGAACCACTGCTGACACAAAGGCTCCCCTGCACTCAGGGTGGAGCATTCACCTCTATAGCCCTACAAATAGCAAGCTATGGAAACATATGGTTGAGCAGCTTGAAGGGCTTTCACTCTCCACTGGGCTCATACTTAGAAATCCCCTGAGGATTGCTCCTCCACCTTGTTGGGACATGAAATGAGTTCTTAGGACAGGAGTCATTGTGGGACATAGGTAAGAGATAGGGTATAATTACATCAATCCTTCATCTTCAAGTCCAGTTGAATCTCCAACATCACTCAGTAGGTGCGGGTGGGTAAGACCACTCCTCTTATCTAGAGCACAGTTTGTTTTGTGCACTTAAATTGTTGATGTTCTTTAATCATCTTAAATATTTATTATTATAATTTATATTAAAAGTTAAGTTTTATAGTTCTTTGGGTCCTCAAAAAAAGTAAATTTCCAGAAATGTTCTCCACATCAAGAATGCCATTGACTTGTTGAATTTTCTCATGCATTTCCACCATCGAAGCGGCATACCCAACACATACCAGGGAGCAGGCTATTATTGGGATCACAGATAGGATTACAGATTGGACTTGAAGAACTTGGACTCTTGTTCTGCATTTTATGGTTAATGTCCATTGCCCTCATCCTAAGAAGTGTGAACCTACCCTTACAATGTGAAAGAGAACTGGTATTAACAGCCTCTATCCCACAGGTTTTCTTAATACTAGTAAAATCATTTATTTTTTTCCTCAATAGGCAGCAAATTTTCATATTCAGAGGAATTGCTCGAGTCCTAATGGAAAATAGCTTTTTAATCAGTAATTTACTTTATATGATAACACAATTTTTACGCACTGCTTCACGACAGAAATTGACTGTCAGGCCAGTGTTCTATGTGATGGATCTTGTTTTAAACTTGCACATAGTCAACCTTGGCTTTTGTATATAAACAGTAATATAGCAGATTACTCCTGCTGGCAAACCATTATAACTAACTAAAGGTGTGTTTACACACAGCCATCTGTAGCTGCGAAAATTGTTGTCTTAATAGACAAAATTATTGTTTCCATAGAGGGAAACATTATCTAAACTGCTTACATATCTTTTCCTGATTATAACCATTATAAGCTATGATCCTGGTCCCATTATGGAGAAACACAGTGTTTTATGCTGTTACAATGTGAACATGTTTTTCAATAAAAAAAACGTTTTCAATATGGCAAAATACCCTTATCCAAGTAATCCTTTGTTCATAAATCACATTAATGTATGGAAAACAAGCTCAACAAATAATTGGGTTTACAAGTAATATAAGGAAGCTTAACTAACCTGGAACATCTGTCGGACTTTCCTGCGAGGTAAATTCACATTGAGCTTATGCATGAGCTGGTAGATTTCTTCTATGTTCAGTAAGCCATCTCCATTCTTGTCGGCTTCTTCAAATGTCTGTTTTACCCATGTATGAATCCATTAAGGAGAGATAAAACTACGAAATATATCAAAGCTCAACATTTCCAAAACTTATGTCAATTTTTAAATCTCTCTTCATTGGCCACATCAGATCTAAGAGTACATTCACACATGTTTTTGGTGTATTGTTTCCCATCACATATGAACCTACCCTAAGGCAGTTTCATAAATAACCGACCACATCTTCATGCCCTCCAGTAAGATTCTCTGTGAGAGTTCTCAGGTCACTGGTGCCTTAAATGTACATAGATAATAATGTTGAAATATAACATATACTTCTCCAAATGAAAAGGTTTAAAATCTGTATAGGTTCTCATCACCCAAACTAAGATCTTACGCTTTGGCCACTTTATACTAATTTTAACCAATGGGCTGGAAACCACAATGTAAATAACATAGTAATATAAACTTATTTTAAGTTCAACCCCAAGGGGACAAGGGACAAGAAATATAAGCGGTTCGGCGCCACCGCCAACCCGCAGACAAAGTCGCAGGTAGCTGCTAGTAAAATATAAAGTTATCACTCTCATCCACAAGGCTCTCCATAATACTGCACCTCCCTACATTTCCTCCCTCATCTCTGTTTACCGCCGAACCCATGCTATCCATTCACTCAATGACTTAAGACTTACATCCTCTATTATCAGAACTTCCCACGCTCGTATACAAGACTTCTCCCGAGTTGCACCACTTCTCTGGAATGCTCTACCCCGGACAATCAGATTAACTCCAAATTACTACAGCTTCAAGCACAAACTAAAGACACATCTTTTCAGACAGGCCTATCACAATTCCTAATGTAAACCCTTCTGTACCATAATTAGAATCCCTAAAAATATCTGTTCCCGCTTCCACATTACCCCACATAATATGATGCAGTTTCGGACCAACTTTATATGTCCAAGCACAATCCGCATGTTAAAGGACACGACTGGTGACGGCTCATATAGTTTTATGTTTGTGTAATGACAGTCACCTATATTACAAAATTGTCTGACCACTGTATAAGCAATGCCGCCCCTGCTACCTCTTTTGTCACCCCCTCTAACTCATAGATTGTAAGCTCTTGTGAGCAGGGCCTTCAGTCCCATTGTGTGAAGTGATCAATTCTATGTAATGTATCTTTTTGTCTGTACTTAAACCCTATAAATTGTACAGTGCTGCAGAATATGTTGGCGCTATATAAATAAAAATTATTATTATTATTAGGTGGCAGAACACTAAAAGAAGCATATAAATTATGCTACAGGGGAAGAGATCGAGTTTACTTCCTGAATATACTAGAATCAGGAGTTCTCCCACTCTCTTGCAAGACTCATAAAGGTTCAAACTAAACAAATGATGTAGGAAATACATTGTGACATGGAATTTTAAAGTAAGTACACCAGCCATATCAGGCCTAAGAGATCTATTTAGTGTTGTATCCAGTTTGTGCTGTAAACTATGGTGACAGATTCTCTTAAACTGGAATCAAGCAGCTAGGTTTGAGATTTGTTATTGAAGACTGGAGAAGAGAGTTGAGAAACATAATATTTTATTGGACAGTGCCATCTGTGCCATCATGGCTGTGCAAGGTGGTGCAGACACATACCTTCAACATATGGCTTGTTGCCTGGGAAGGGTTAAATCCCGTTTCCTATTGTGCACATAGTTATGGCAGGAGCACAGCGTTCACAGAAGGTTTATTATTATATCATGGTTTGTGAATGACTTGCATTACATTGTATATTGTGTGATACGCTCATGTCACTGTAACTAGTGCAGGTTATTACACAGTCAGTGTTCTAGTGTTCTCTAGAAGCTGTATCATGCACAACTCTTCAAAATGTGGAACGTAGTTGTGCCTAAAATGCTTGTAGGAGTGTAGGACAGCTTAGACAGTATTAACTTGTGAGTAAGAGGACAGGTCTTTCAGAGGTGAGTAGTGCGTCCCTTGTGACAGTGGAAGTTTGTCGTTCGTTGCCATAGTTTGCGATCCCATGAACTAGGTCTACCTTATAACTGTTGTATAAAACTTGATTCTGTTTGCAATTGTTATACAATAAAGAGAGAGCCTATAAATGAAAATAATTTTGTTGTACTAGACAAACCCAGACAAACCTATATTTTGTTTTTCGAGAGTGTTTTTGGCTTCCAACCTTCCCGAGAACGTCATGAATGAGCAGAAGAAACAGATCATTAGAACAATACCAGCACTTTAAGGTGAGAAGAGCAAAGCGTCTTCAGAGCTGTACCCAAATAGAATGTGCTGTCATCTCTACTATTGCATTCAGATATTCTGAGGTCTCCAGCAAAGGCTTATAAATGTTTCATTAACAAGGCTTCCTCCACTGAATTAATAGCATTTATGAGTCCACTGGGAGAATTCTAAAATGCCTGGCATGCAAATTTTAACAAACACGTTAATATACATTCCAATGGATTTTATCTGTGTCAACCACAAGGCTTCTAGTTCATTCCAGTTTATCTTTTCCATTATTGCATCTTGAGGGAAGTAAAATTTGTCCCAGTGGAGAACTACAGCTCCTGTGTTTCCAAGCTCATTTAGTGAGGGTAAAGAGGCCATATGTATATACGGTTAGCTGGAGGTACCAAAACCTGTATATGTCTCAGTCTAGTGTCACAGAGCTTAAAGAATATCCCACACTGTATAAAATCAGTATAAACAACAACGTAAAAATGAAAAAATTCCAAATTTAGAATGTGAGGCAATCTCCACCCCTCTGTGCTCCTGTTGTCCCAGTATTGCACTTTATCTGCACAATAGCAGCCGTCTTCCACCCCTGTCTCCCTCAGCCTATTCCTCTGTGGCTCTTGTCAAGTTTCCCTGCCAGCTGGAACAGCAATGGGCTCGATTTTCGCAGCAGACTTCCAGCTGCTCACTTTATTCTCACAGTGATAGAATATATAGGATTATTAATGTATATTCATTATTAAACTAAATAAAATATGCAGCAACTGCAGATATAGAGGAAGCATATTATTTTTATGACCATTTCATTTACGTGAATGATGTGCTCACTTAGGACTCACAAGGAGATACGACTGTACTAGATATAAAATAAAAAATGCAATAATATAATGTAAGGAAATACAACATGGCCTTCAAGAATGATTGAAATGTCTTAAAAGTACATCTTCCGAAAATCAAGAAACCGCCACTTCATAAGCCCTTGTATTGTTTCTCAGTCATATCTGTTTCTGTGGAGTGACCATAACAGTTCCCATATGGACTATTGCCCTACTTGTATTCTGAAAAGCTATCTCTGGAGTAGTGTAAGCTCTGCTCCAACATCACACCATTACTAGTCAATATTGCTATTCAGTATTTTACCCAACTTGTCAAGTTACATAAAAACCTATAGGGGCAGAACAGATTGATAAACAACTTGAAACAAAAGAAGACAACCAGCAACTCGATATTTGCAAGTTTACTTTTATATTACACTAGCTGGTACCCGCGACTTCGTCTGCGGTGATTGTAGAAGTGGGTAAATACAGGCACGGGTAAGGTTTTCGTACTGTGTATAAGGTATGGGATATGAAATGTAACTTTGTATCTTGTTTTGCTGTAATTCTGAGAATACATTTTGTGTTGAAGTTACTTTGTATTTCAGCTGCTATATATACGGTGTTGTGAGAAACTTTACATAGTGACTTTGGGACAGAGGTATTTGAAGTTAACCCTTTCCCGTCGATGGCATTTTTTGATTTTGGTTTTTAATTTTTGACTCCCCTCCTTCTAAACCCCATAACTTTTTTATTTCTCCGCTCCCAGAGTCATATGAGGACTTAATTTTTCTTGGGACAAATTTTTCTTCATGATGCCACCATTATTTATTCTATATAATGTACTGGGAAGCAGAGAAAAAATTCTGAATGGGGTGGACTTGACAAAAAAATGCATTTCTGTGACTTTCTTAGGGGCTTTGGTTTTACGGTGTTCACTGTGCAACCAAAATGACATGTCCCCTGTATTCTGTGTTTCGTAACGATACCGGGGATACCAAATTTATATGGTTTTATTTACATTTTGACCCCTTAAAAAAATCCAAAACTGTGTTAAAACTTTTTTTTTTTTTTTTAAAAGTCGTCATATTCTGACAGCCGTAACTTTTTTATACGTCCGTGTACGGGGATGTATAGGGCGTTTTTTTTTTTGCAGGGTTGGGTGTACTTTTTAGTTTTACCATTTTCGGGAAATGTTATTGCTTTGATCACTTTTTATTCAAATTTTTATCAGAATCAAAAAAGAGTGAAAAAACGGCGGTTTGGCACTTTTGAGCATTTTTCCCGCTACGGCGTTTACCGAACAGGAAAAATATTTGTATAGCTTTGTAGAGCGGGCGATTTCGGACGCGGGGATACCTAACATGTATGTGTTTCACAGTTTTTAACTACTTTTATATGTGTTCTAGGGAAAGGGGGGTGATTTGAATTTTTAATCCTTTTTATTTGTTTTTATATTTTTTTTTACTTTTTTTAAAACTTTTTTTTGCATTTATTAGACTTCCTAGGGGTATTGACATGGGTGGGTGGTGTCGCGGATTGTCATAGCGGTGGGGGTCGGCAAACATGGCTGCTCCGGAGCGTTAAAGAGAGCCTCCTGGAGTATCGGTAAGGTGAGGGGCAAAGTGGTAAAGTATATGTGTATGTGATTGTGTGGGGTTAGGGGCGAGGCTGTAGAGGGCAATAGGAATTTTGGGGCTTGCTATGGTCCAAAGTGTGTGAGATTGCAGAGATGGTGGTGTGAGTTTGGGTTTTGTGGGGGTCCTGGCACAAACGAATGTGCGCTGTTGTGACGAAAAGTAGCCTATTGCGCAATCGGGTGTATTAACTATGTTTGTGGAAACTTTCAGCCAAATCGGTCAAGCGGGTTTTGTGTGATTGAGGAAAAAACATCCAAACATCCAAACACACAAACCCACAAACATCCAAACTCACAAACTTTCACATTTATAATATTAATAGGATTTTAAGAGCCCTTTAAAGTGGGCCCCCCACAACCAAAATTGCTTCTAAACTACATATGCGATGTTCTAGGGGTGGTTAGTGACATCGTGAACATCCTTTTTTTGTGTCAAATTTGCTGCCAAGAAAATGCACTCACCAAAATGAGTTGTTTGGTGTACCCGAGGAATAGCTTTGTTATCTAGAGCACATCGTGATTTTTTTTGCCTGTCATTCATTTTAATGGGCTATGCAAGGCAGAATCCCCTGAAGATAGGTCCTGATACTTTGTTTTTTTTCACTCTAGCTGAAAAAAGTCAGCTAGAGGAAAACTTATGCCACTCACTCCCACTGAAATGAATGGAAGAGTAGAAAGACAGATTTTGAGACAGATTCGGTCTTAGGGCCCCTTCACACGGCGTAAGCACGCCGCTCATTTAAATATGTATACACGTGTCCGAGCGCGGCGCTTCAAAACAGAGCCCATTGATTTCAATAGGAAGTGCGCGTATATGCCGATATACGTGTGCTTCCCATTGAAATCAATAGGCTCTGTTTTGAAGCGCCGCACTCTAACACATGTATACATGTCTAAATGAGCGTAGCTCAGTCCCTCTGTAAACCCGGAAGTGAAGTCATTATGGCTTCACAGTGAGTACATTTAAAGGTAAGTATCAGCAGGCCTCTGCTGCTGCAAAACTCTGCTTTGTTTTTTGATTGACGCAATTACGAAACAGTTGTCAAGCAGCCTATGATTAGATTTTGGGCACCAGAGTGATTTATTTTGGTTTGGGGGGGGGGGGCATGGATGGGAACATTATACTGGGGCAAAGATAGAGCAGAACATTATACTTGGGGCAGAGATGGAGAGGGGACATGAAACTAGGGGCACAGATGGAAGGGAAGCATTATACTGGGGGAAGAGATGGATGGGAACATACTGGGGGTATTTTTATTTTTTTTGGTAGTGGTGGTGGTGGGGTGGTCAGTAAGCTCAGTTCCCCTGAGAATGATGTGAGCGTGCTATGCATGTGCAGTTCGGTCGCGCCGTTCTCCACACAAAAGTGGCGCCGGAGGGAGCGCTACTGCGCATGTGCAAGATTTCGATGAAAACCGCCTGGAATAAAGACAGTTGGAGGCGGTGAATCACAAGGAAGAGGAGGAGGTCTTACAGAGAACAACTGAGAGGAGGGCGTGAACAAAGGATGGCGTGGGGGGTGCACGGAACACCCATGGTGCACGGTAGGACTCATTTACATATACATTTTTACGGTAATACATTAAAACAGGGTGGTCTTTTCCAAAACGATTAGCAGGACATGAATAGCCTTTTTAAAGATATGTGTATCTCAAATCACTAAAATCCGATGATAGAGCCCCTTTAACGATGGGGTGGGGATTTTTAACGAATTGATATTAGATATTACATTTTCTATTAACTTTATTCAAAAATTTTTCTTTTTCAGTCACAGTTAAAAAATAAGGAACTTAACTACATATAACGAAAAACAAAAATCCTGAAAACACAGATCCTATTTCTTAAATCGTAAAAAACGTAATGTCTTCATTTTAATGTGAAGAATAAGGCTGCTTTGATTTGCACAGTTTAGCAATATCTGGTTCAATTTGGGATAACTGCATTCGAATGTCAGGTTCTGCATTCAGTCGAGATCTATATTTTGTTTTAGTGGCCACATAGGCAAAGAATGCAGCCTCACATAAGTATGGTGTTGCAAAAGAAAGAAGAATAATTTTCGCTTTATCTGACAAAATTTTAAATTAGTCTTTGAATTGACACCAAAAATCGTCCTTTTATCGCAGAATCCGATGTGAAATCTATCAGGCACTCATACTGCTGAGATGTTAAGCAAGCTGGTTTTTTCAACATAGAGTATGGATCTATAACCCGGAAGTTTTCTTTAATTTTCAGTAGAATATTATTATTATATTATTATTATTATTATTATTATTATTATTAATTTATATAGCACCATTAATTCCATGGTGCTTTACATTTGGGAGTGCACGTGAACCAGTATTTTAATTTTGCAACCCTTAACATTCAACTATTTTTATTGTTAACCGTTTATTATCGCCATATCACGGAGCGCCTGTGGATGGTTCGGGGAGCACTTGGTGCTTCGCGGAGCACAGTTTGGGAAACGCTGCTCTATACAGTATATACTACAGTGTATCCATATCAAGTAGCAGATATTAAGCCATCACGATTATTACCCAAGTAAACACAGAATATCAGATATTAATAAAGGATATTGATCATGAGTCCGTTGCCTTTTAGCCAGAGAATCTTCATCACTTATTCCAGCCATTAAATACTTTAACCCTGTAATCCATGTCCGGGCTTCCTCTGGGTTGGATGTTATCAGATCCAAAGACTCCATATGGTTACCATGGTAAATGGTGAAGCAACAAGTAGGGTCAAAGTTTCCCTCTGCATGGCGATGAAAGATTTCTGACTGCCTCCCCTCCGTGACTTTGTAAATTGAATCAATTATGACTGAAATGAGAAAGACAAAATTAGGCTTTGGATGAAAAGCTCAGGGGATAGCTATGCGTTGTTCAGAAAATAAGAAGCATTTTGCCTGCGCTCATTCATTGTACAAGTTTGATTGTTTATCTGAAGAAAATGTGCACTTGCAGGACCACCGGAACACAGGATATTGCAACGCAGGCCGTGTGGAAGTGGAGTACGTCTTAATGCGTCACAAGTAATAGGAGTTAGCCTGCTGTGTTATCTTATGGCATATTATAGTAATGGAAAGCAGAATGAAGTGAGGTGCGGTAAATATAGCACCGGCACATGTGCAGTGCAGACGCCTGAGTATTTATAGTCAATGCCCATCTTTTAACATCATGTAATGTATCTCTAGACAGTGCAGAGCTCCGTTTTCCTGATGCAGAGCTTCATGTCCTCTCCATAAACACAGAGTTAGTAGGGTTATCCAGGACGATGATATTGAACTCCACTTCCTCTTCCCAGGCCAGCAACATTATGTCTGTTGGTCACATGGTCCTTCTGCTACTCAGCCCCATTCAAATCAATGGGTCTGAACTGAAACACCAAGTATAGTCACTTTAAAATGTATGGCACTGTGCTTAGTGAGTAGTGGAAGCCACAACAGTCAATATCACAGTCCCAGATAAACCCTTTGAAGGAGTTGTACCATAAATGAAAGTTATACCATAAAAATAAGAATGAGAGACTGTAACTTTAGCATGTTATATAGGATTATGTACTTATTGTATTATTTTGTGGGAGGTGGCCGGGTTGCTGTCAGAGCTGATAGCCTATCTAGTACCATGGAGGCCAGAGGTCTGTGTACTGGGTCTCTTCGATAAGGTTTGGCTTCAGCTCATCCAGACTTTACTCAGGGAAACATTATTTATTTTCTCCATTAGACAGGATATTGCCTGCCATTTTGATCACCATACAGTTCCCTAATAGATAAAATGCTCCCCTTTACAAATGAAGTATACAAGAACCACAAGGGTCTGGAAGCCTTGCAGAGCCTCACATCATACCCTGTTCTCGGGGTTTGTCAATATTTAATCTCCAGTCTCTTTTTTAGTTTAATGTACAATAATCATTAGCAAACATAGATTATCCTAATAGGAATAAGACTAATCCACCTGTGGACTGACCGTATAATTTATGTCTGTGCTATGATGTTGATCGCTCACAGTAAATACATGTACGGTCACAGTGACATGAGTGGATCAATAGGATCAGGTATAGACAATGCCCTAATACTGACTGACAGGATGTTTTATTATTGATCTGTATTGAATTAGGTTCAGTTCTATAGTAAAAGGAAAATCCCATATTCTCTTAAAGACACAAGATGAAAATGTAAAAGAAATAAAGCAAATTTAATTGTAAATGACTGACATGGAAAAGTTAAGGCGTGTGACGCGCGCTTGCTGTTCCCGTTGGTTTAACTCTGAAATGTAATTATAGAGCGCAGTCTGAACATCAAAGTCAGACTTATCATTCTTTATTTAAGAAAGGGTACCTTATTTTTAGATAATGACATACTCTAGGGACATTTAATTTTATAGTGTTGTAATTCATATGAATTATCAAGAAAATGTCGGAGAAAAAGCGTCACACTTCTTAGGAGAAAGAAATATACTAATAAGTGTATAATTCACTTCTGGAAAAGATCTGGAAAATCTGGAAAATTAGGTCAAATCCAATGTATATCTGAAAACAACCGCTTAATTCAAGAATTAAGAGAAAGAAATGTTAAAATTAAATTAAGAACACATCTCATATTAGAAAGCACAATATGCTTAAGGCTTAGGCCACACGTAGCTTCTCGCAGCAAAAAAACGCTGCAGGAAAAACCGTGGTGGCACCTCATCGCCGTTTTTCCTGCAGCACTTTGCAAAGAAAGTTTGCAGAGGTTACCTGTATGGACTCTCTGGTTCAATTACACTACTGTATAGGGAAATTGCCATAAGTATAATTAACATGCTGCGATTACCAAAACCGCCACGGTATTGGAAAACACAATGGGTCAGCTGTGCACATTTTACCACAAAGTTGTTTATTTTTTTATTTCCTTTTTTCACCGACTTAGGGTCTTGAACCTGCTATCATTCAATTGTTTGTACCATACACTGCAATACTACTGTATTGCAGTCTATGGTAAAATCCCTATATAACTATTGAAGCCTGACATAGGCATGTCTCAATACTTGTATTATTTTGGCAGTCATTACCATGCTCCTAGTCAAATATACGTGTCACTATAGAGTTTGGAGTTGACAGTACTGAATGGACAGTGTTAGATACATTCCCAATGGGTATAAACCAGCCGTGAATTTAATCATTCATTTGTAGGAGTAATCACAAAGAAACAGCACAACACAGATTTCTCTAACACTGACAATCTATCTTTATCATACGTCATCAATATCATACTGGTTGGCACAAACTGGCACCATGATGTTTAGATGAGCACCATAGTCTCTTCCCTGCATAACCAGCACGGTACTGTACATTGTATAGAAAATTAAGCACTTTTTAGCTATGTTCTAAACTGCATGTTTGGTGTGCTGCGTAATATTGAATAGTAATGATGTAACCTCAGATCCTCCAACGACCTCCTACTCCACTCTTCTCTCATCCACTCCTCATACAACCGTCTCCAAGATTTCTCTCGTGCATCCCCCATACTCTGGGACTCCTTACCAAGACACACAAGACTGACCCCAACAATCACAGGATTCAAGAAGGCCCTGAAGACTCATCTATTCAGGAAGGCCTACAACCCCCAATAACACTATCACCGCACTGCCATCTGTACAGTCTCCCCCCTCTCCTTCTGTCTCTACCCCTTCCCCCATAGATTGTAAGCCCTCGCGGGCAGGGCCCTCTACCCCACTGTGCCAGTCAGTCACTGTTAGTATTATATCTACCTGTATATTTTGTGTATTGACTGTAACCCCCAAATGTAAAGCACCATGGAATTAATGGTGCTATATATATAAATAAATAAATAAATAAATAAATAAATAATAATAATAAAAATAATAATAATGATGAAAGACTATAGCTTATATAGGCGTATGCTAGCAGTAGAAATATTATATACTGGTTTCTTATCAGGTGAGCGTAAGAGATAATAAATCTGAATAAAAAAAACTGTGAAAACACATTTTCTAATTTTTCTGTATTGAGTATTTTTTATGTCACATTTCAGCTATTTGTACCATTGAAAAAGACAATATTTGACACAAACTTCTTCATATCACATCAGATAATTTGGACTATAATAAAAAATGACAGTGCTTTGGTCTCATACTGGATATTTAGCACAGTTACTTTTCATTCTACGAGTTAGTTTTCAATTGAACCAGAAAGAAACTTACTTTTAGCTTTCTCGCTTTTCCTGGAGGGTCTCCATCTAATGCACGTACGATGTTCATCCAGGTAGAACAGGCGAACCAAACCCTTTGTTCCACTCTTCAGTTTGATCATCTGTGTCCCAGACTGCATTACACTCATACATCTTTCAACTGCAACAAAAAGATGACATACAATTTAACTGGACAGGCAGGAAAAACAAAGATAATATTGAAAAATCTGGGCCCACCACCAATAAGGTTCATGGAACTAGTGGGTGTACAAGACCATAGATATTTTGGAGTTCTACTATATTATAAATAGGCATGTTGATAAACTTAATCAATATGAAAAAACTGTATCCCCTATTGTTAGACAAAACACAAAACAAAAAGTGCCAAGTCCCAACCCACTGAAAATAAGGGGTAGAGATCAAATATTAACTTTATTTGTTACCAAAGTTAAAAGGATAAACAGATAAACACGCCAAGCCCCTCATAAAATTGTGCACAAGGTGGTTAAAACTATGTTCACACCTGATCTAATGGGTATGAATCCTGCATAAATACCCAGGGCTACAACCTATATGACCCGAGTCTTGGTCTACTTGAGATTGGGTGAAAGCATGAATAAATAATAAAGTACCCCCCAGACTCAATATTGGCTTTATGCGACTATACATTCATTCCAATAGTGGTAGGAATGGACTGGGACTGTTAAGCCCTCTCAATGTCACATCAGGTCCTAAAGGATACTTAAAACATTTATGGGAGTGGAGTAGAGTGGTCAAATTGTCGCAGGTAATCCACATACCTCTCAAAAAAAAAAAAACCTTTGTTTTTTCACCTAAATGCTGTTAACTCAAATAGGCTCTATTATTCAGCCCTACCCGTGGGTCTGCAGCCTCAGAACAAACAGGCTATTGTTGTATTGAGCTCTGTCTGAATGTCCAAGAATATCACCTAACCTCCTCAGACTAGCATTAACTAAATCCCTTCAGATACTCCTAGGGCTCCTCCCAGCGTGAGAGAGAGAGCCCTATCTCTAACATAGGGAGAAATCTATCGAAATCTACACCTGATGCGTTTCAAAGTTGAAATAACTACAACTGTTCATCAGAGGTGGATTGTTTGAAGAGCTAAATTGTCAACCCGCTCCCCCTCAGCTCTAGTATGTGGCGGCATACTGGGTATTTATGCAGGATACATACCCATTGGATCAGGTGGGAACATAGTTTTAATCACCTTGTGCACAATTTTATGAGGGGCTTGGTGTGTTTATCTGTTTATCCCTTTAACTTTGGTAACAAAAAAAGTTAATATTTTATCTACACCCCTTATTTTCAGGGGGTTGGGACTTTCCACTTTTTGTTTTGAGTAATAGGCATGTTGCAGTAATATGGAACTTAGAGTAAACTGTTCAAAATGTGTTCATTCAGACTCATGAAAACAATGCCAGAATGACAGTGAATACTGACAAAGAAAATGAAGACAGAGAAAGCAGTGAGGATGGAGATGTAATTCTGTACAACTATATATATATCTATATGCCTATAAATGGTTATCAGGGAGAATCTATTACTAAAAATGAATAGAATATAGATACAATTCACCACGGATTAGGGACTTATCTTTTAAGGATTAGTTTTATTAAGGGGAAATGTTTCTTAAAGATGATGCCAAGAGAATAATGGCAGCCCTCCACTTCTCATAGTCAGAGGTCACCATTAATTACCTAGTGTAGAGATTCACCAGACACAATTATTGGCGCTACTTTAATCACAACTTCATTGTTTGACAAATTTCCTCTTCAGTCTCACAAGAAAACCTTCTCCCTATGATTTGCATAATTAATTATCTGCATGAACAATATTTTAAAGACATGGTTAAAAGCCTATGCACTGCAATTATGCTGTTACTTCTACACTTCTACACTAATACCTTCATCATTGTACACTTCATTTTTGCCACTTAAAAAGTTCAGCTAACAATTTTTATTTTCCCTAACAAAACATAGTGGTCACCGGTGATACATATGCCAAATTCAGACAAGTCGCACAGTGTCTTGATGAGGTTATATGGACGTGACAGAGTAGGTTTGACTCCTCATCAGGCAATCCTGGAACTGGTTTTATTATGTAATACTACATTTAGCCTGCAGTATAGTTGTCTAAGCGGTCAGGGTTTCCAGTTTAAAGATATTCATGACCTATCCTTAGGTTATCAATATGTCTTCACCAGATGCCATTGCATATGACCTAGAACAAAGGACCACATGCATATCGTTGTCTCCTATTGCTGGGTTTCTGATAAGTTTCAGACCATAGAAATGATCATATGAAGTGTCCATTGGCAACTGATCACATCAAAAAAATATCAACTATGCTAGTTATAAAAAGTCTTCAAAACCCGGGGCCCCACCGTGGCATTTTACAGTCACTGCATTGTGGCTAGTGAATCCCATTCCCACAGTGCAGGAAAATACGTGCTGCAGACACACTGCAATTTCCAAAATTGATGCAGTTTGGGAAATCCCAGTATGTCAATTTTACCTACCGAAACACTAGTGGTTTCCCTACAGGTATAATGGAAGCAGAAAGTCTGTGAGTAAATGCATCTAAAGAGATAAACATTATTGCTATTATTTTAGCGTGTAATGTATAACTCTAGAGAAGTGTATTTTACTCTAGAAAGATCAGGTATGGACAGGGTTAAATGTAAACTTTATTGATGACTGTGTGCATGTGCGTGTGCAAGTGTTTGGTGCAACTCTTTTGATGCTGCAACATGGACAATGGTAAATGTCTGGGTCACAGTGCCAATAACCTTTCTGGTTATGTTCAGAGGGGTATTACAGAAGAACACCCCTGTGAGTAGGCTCAGAGGTGTATTACATTATCCCTGTATCAGAGAGCAAAAGTATAGTATACTCTGATTGATAGGAGAGGGGAGAACATGGACAGAAGTCCCCCCCCTCCCCCCTTCCGGTCATATACAGGTTATGCTGATTTATCATCTGTGATGTCTACAGCTCTGCTCCTTTCCCTTCCTTCTTCTGGCTTCCTTTTACACACTGCTCTAAGATGTTGCCTGAGGCTGGAGGGGGAGGACACTTTAAAGCTCCATATCTCGGGATCTGTTAGGGCTATGAATATAAACTTGGTATCATTTTAAAGATTGGTAGGAAGGATGTATTAGATAACAAAAGTGCCACCTGGGCAAACGTAAAAATAAGTGGGCAGCAGGGAAAGGGTTAAGGGTGCAAATCTGCATGTGGTTAACCTCTTCAGTTTTCAATTCTTGAAATCAATGGGGCACAGAATACACATCAATATCCATGTGACAAAATGCTGTTTGAACCAGTAAAGTAACTCAAGAAGTCTAGTATATAAGCTGAGGAATCTCAATGTCAGAAATGTGCCCTGGTTTTCAATTGAAACTTATTATGTGTTGTCATCACATTTGCCCTAATTCTTGTGCCCAGGGGCTGAGGTCACTTATTGTACTCAAGCTCGGAGCTGTGTGACCTCATCTCTGGCAGAGAGCAGTCATCTTATCTGCTACAGGTGAACACTCAGCTTTTACCCCATCCTCGACTTGATTTATTGTTTTGACAGCTATTATAATACATTATAAGGACAAGTTCAGAGAGTTCATGATAAACGTACAGTGCTTTGTTCTACAAATGTTATCAAACAACAACCACATCATCCTGACTCAGTCTACAGTAACAGCAGTAATAACATAGAAGAGGAATTCAGAGCAGAAAGGAAGAAAAGCTACAACAATCAGCCCAAGCAATGGAAACATTCAGGAATAATACGTTATTATTTATATAATACCATTATATTCATACTAGCGCTACAATATCACAGACATATCTCCCAGGAGACCCCTGTCTGCAATAGTTTTCCCTCTTAAATTTCTAACTGAAATATCATGGGCTGAATTCTGCAATGTGTTGTATGTTACAACAGTATGATCCAGGTTAATTCAACTGGGAAATAACAGGGAAGCAATGGAAGCAAGAGTGATGCCACAGGAGACATTTACTCCAAAAAATATATTGCCAATATATTTAAAAAAACAAAACAAAAAAACAACAACATTATTTTAGTTTTAATAACATTGCTAAGGAATATGGCTGTAATCCCATTTAAAGGGTGTCAACAAGCAAGAAAATAGATATCAAACTAATGACAGTATCTTATGGGGTTGACTTTATGCTTTCCAAAGATACCTTTCTTAATATGTACTTCAGCTCCATTTTCGTGAAAATTAACTTCAAAGGGATTTGCAGAGCTTCTTCTCCTGCTGTGACTTCACTGTCTACTCATAATAATCACCCCTAATTATAGAGTATAATAGGTGGAGGCCCAGGGAATGTGTAAAAAAAAACAAAAAACAAAAAAAAAAACACAACATACTCCCTTACTTCTTTTAGGCCTCCTCTCAGTGTCTGGCAATCTCCTGGTGACATCATGGGCCCAGGTTCACCGCTGATTCCTGTGATTGGGCCACCAGTGGTCACTTGAGAACACTGGATGCCAATCAGAGAGCGCCGGACGCTGCGAGGAGGCGCAGAAGAATAGAAATAAAGTATGAATCTTTTATTTTTTTCACCTCCACCTATTTTAATCTGGTGTCTTAAGAGACTCCAGAGTACAATGTGGTGGCCATTTTAGTTCTTCTGAAACTAATCTCCATTTGTTCAGTTTACTAACCGGTGTTATTCACCTTTTCTAGACTCTAGCACTGGTCTTAGTCTTCTTCCAAGTTCCTGAATAACATCAGGGACCTGTGAGGACTGTAATTGGCGACTGACCACGTTGGAAACGCTTGCGTCTTTGCGTCTCAACACAACGCCATGTACCATAGCAATCCCTGATGTCTTTAGAAGGCCTGAAAAGACCACAACAAAGACCACCAGTCTCTGATATTAACAAACCATAATGGGGCAGATATATGAAGACTGGTGTATTCAACACCAGTCTTTATATCCCCAATGCAAACTGCGTTTTTTAATGCCAGGCGTAAAATTAATAATAGAACTCCCACAGTGATTTTTTTGACACATCTTATTGCTAGATTGCTAGTATGTAGTTGCAATTAGAACAATATATTGAATATCAATTTGCTTCAAGACTCATAAATTAGACGTCTACATTTAACAATTTCACAAGGGTAATTTCACCAATCCACACTGACTACATTAGGCTCTTTGCCTTCTGCAGACTGACGAAACTTCTGAATATGATAAACAGTCATAAAGTCTCCCCATGGAACCGTTCTGCCAGCAAGAAGAAAGGCCAACCAACATTTTATTTAGATCACACATAAATAAACCATTACAATTCATTCATAGGATAGCTATTCAGGTAATTGAAGATGGATAATCTGTAATCTACAGAGCAGTGTTGCTTTCCTAGGCACGAGGCAATGGAAAAGCCCTTCTAAACACTGATCGACAGAAAGATTATTAAGGAACAGCAGCTTAGAATCCCAGCCCACTTTCAGTCAATTCAATTAAAATCTAAGCTTTAGATGAATTCCGGTGCATCATTCGGCGTTTTATCCCTGCTATCTGAAACATAATATAATTACAGATTCTGTCTTTTAGTAATCATTGTTGTATTATCTGGGAGGTTGTGCTGTGAATCAGGATAATGGCAAAGATACAGTTGTTTGGTCTTTAAATTGTAGGTTAGATATCCATGAATTTACACTTATATTTTAAGAAACTGCATAAATAACAATTGTATTACATTACAATGCAGTTGTGAGTGTTCCCTTTCTGAACATCTGTAATCTTTATAGAGCCCAGAGCATAATAAATTGACACCCAAGGGTGGTTCGGTAACATAATAAACACTAATACACACCTTGCCTAACCTATTCTAGGCTCCCTCCTGGTCCCACTAGCAAGGTTTGGCCAGCAGTTTTGTTTGGACCGAACACATCTGAAACAGAACTGATATTATTATACTCTGGGGTCTCTTTAGACTCCATAGTATAATGAGCAGAGGTACAGGGGAGGTGAAAACATAACAAACAGTGTTACTTACCTCACCTGGACCCTGGAGACAGTCTTCGGGCTTCTTTTAGTCTCAGAGACGTTAGAGGACTGGGACTGTGATTGGGCCTTAGAAGTCATGTGTGTTACCACTATGGCCTGTGATTAACGTGTCTTTGACGTCATGCATGATATCTCCAAGACCGGAAAAGACCTGAAGATCAGTGCCAGAGCCCAGGAGAGGTGAGTAACACTGTATTATGTTTGTGCACCTCCCCTGGGCCTCTGATCATTGTACTCTGGGGTCTGTCTTTAGTAAACCATAATGTGTATCATCATATACTCCTGTACATAGTCCCATACGAGTCTCTCAAACATCTTCCCCACAAAGGATATTAAGCTTACTGTTGTATAATTACATCACTTATAAAATACAGCACTATTCTTAGTGAGCAGTAAAAAGGTCACAGCTCTCAAATGAGGCTGTGGCCTATTCAAAAAGCTGATCGGTAGGGATCCAGATGTTGAGTTTCTCCTACTATCTCCTATCTGATATTAAGCATAGGTCATCAACGTCATCGTCTGGAAAACCTCTTTAAGTGATTACAGAAGTTGCCGGGTCCGTTTGAGGTTATGGTTTGTTCCAGAATCATATCATAAAAGCCAGATAAATAACCCACTTTGTTCACATCTCCGCAGGAGACTGCACTACACGTAGGACTTTTTCCTGTGTTGGATTCAGTTTTAAAATTCTGGGCAATTCATGGACCCCACTATAATCCGCCAGGCTGTGTGTAACCGTTATTACAGCAGTCCAACTGTCAATTGTTCTGATCTGTGATGACAGACCAGAACAAAGGAAAGGTGGTGCTAGTATGAATCTAGAATACAGATTCCTTCAAGCCCCAAAACATACTGGAATCCCACAAATGTTAATACATTTTTCTTTTTTTGCAGTGACCTATGTATGCAAATATAATCTGAATAAATTGATATACAGAGTAAAAACAAAAATATTATTACGGAAAAGTGACTGTCCAAATAAAAGAGCCAAAAATGGATATCAAGAAGTCTATCAGGTTGAAAAAGCCAATAATGGTGCTGTGCAGGGGCTTTTACCAGGAGAAGAAACAAACCTCTGTGGACAAAAACTGAAGAAGTGATGCACAGATAATTCTCTTTTTATGGATATGAAAGTCAACCTGCCAGTGCACAAAGTCTGATTTGTCCAGTTTGCCTACAGACAGAGGGTGAAAATTTCAATCACAGCTAAAGGGATACGCTATGGAACAAAGAGTCGGAGCACTTAAGGCTGTCTGTAGGCAAACTGGCTGGTGTACATGAAGGCTTTTATGATATCCATAAAAAGGGTATAATCTCTGTATTGCTTCACCAGTTTGTGGTCACAATAGTATGTTTCTATTCCTATCAAATGTTCCTATACAGAACAATTATTGGTTTTGGGGTCATTTTGGATCTGATAGACTCGCTTTAAGCACAAATAAACAAAATAACCCGAGTAAAAGCAATTCTGCATCTGGTTGAAAGGGGATTTCTGACTCTCCAAAGCCAGCCTTATGTTTAGTAAAATTTCTGAATCTAGATATATGTTCTGAAAATATTGTTGACCTTACTAACATATATGAAACCATAGGTTAAGGCTTTGTTCACATGTGCTCATATCACATATGTGAGATGGACCCTTACGTACCCAACATTGAAAATACATCCTTTTTTCACGGACTCTGATGCATTACGCCAATGAAAGTTTGTGGTATAAAAAAAAAAAAAAAAAACTATGACGTGTGTCTCATCCATTTTTCACAGACACAGACATACAATATGAACCAAAAAAAAAAAGTTAATATGCTTTGACACATTCGCAAATGAGCAGGGTGGTGTGCGGTCCATGAATAGAGCACACCTCACAAGTCTCCAGATTTGGATGTGTGAATGTATATTCTGTATATGATTATGGGGACACCATCTTGCCTGGAACTGGCGAAGAATTCCTGTATAACTCACATCAGAAAACTGGCCTCAGTTATAATACATATGTTATACCAAGATGTCTCTGCACTGGCTTGCATTATCCACAGTGCATAGTGAGTGAGCAATTAGTGATGTGACACATCTTTGTTACCAGAACGGTGCGCCACATTATCACCCATCTATGGAGGTGAAAGTATAGGACAGGTGCCGTTACACTTTTTTCTTTCAATCCGCTCTTGATTTCGGCTTCTAAAACTGCATCTGAAAATTTGAATGTGGAGACACTAAACAAACGGCGAGGCTTCTAAGGGAATGGGAAATATAAAAGAAGCCCTTCTGCTAGATAGACTCCTCGACTTGGCTCATAAAAGACCTGCAAAATCTGCAACAAAACCTGTGGCCTCAGCCTAAGGCCTTACTCATGCATCCATAATTTATCCATGAATGCCATTTTTCACAGATGGCAGATGTATCCATTAGTTGCAATGCTTTTTTTTTTTTTAAATGGGTCTTGGGTCTTGGGTCTGTGGGAAAACCCCCCTCCAAAAACAAATAGAAGCATGCTTGTTTTTTTTCAATGATGTGGATGAATCACATCAATATAAGTCTATAAATACACGGGGGGAGGGGGAATAACATAACAGATGACACCCCTGTGTCATCCGTTTTTTTCACAGACCCACAAACATTGAAATGCTAGAAAATGTTAAAAAATCCCCAAAAAACCCCACTTCTATATGAATGTGAAAAAACAGACAGCACATGACCTGAAAATAAGCAACGATTACCGTGTGCATCACACTTCTGCAAAATGAAGGTGTGTGCATACTGCCTTAGGTTGGGGCCAGATAGGGCTAGTTCACACGTGGGCAAAGAGGCTGATTTTGACAGCGGATTTCACTTCAAAATCAGCCCCTTTACAATGGAGCCCTATGTGAACAGCTAGCTTTTTTTTCTGCTAGCAGAAAAAGAAGCGACATGACCTTTCTTCAGGCGTTTTCCGCCTGAAGAAAGCAATAGAAGTGAATGGGAGGCAAAAAAACGTGCGGAAAAAAACGCTAGCGGATTTTTCAGCCCATTCATTTTATGGGAGGGGAAAACAGCCTGGCTTTTTTTTTTTTTATGTAGATTGTGAGCCCCACATAGAGCTCACAATGTACATTTTTTCCCTATCAGTATGTCTTTTTGGAATATGGGATGGAAATCCATGCAAACACGGGGAGAACATACAAACTCCATGCAGATGGTTTTATGCCCATGGCGGGATTTGAACACCAGGACTCCAGCGCTGCATCGCTGCAGTGCTAACCACTGAGCCACCGTGTGGCTCCCACAGCCTGGCTTTTTTTGAAAGCTGTATTTACAAAAAAAAGCTCCAAAAAAAGCTTGGCAAGGTAAAAAAAAAAAGCTTCCTAATTAGGAAGCATTTTTTCAGGACCAAAATAAACCAGGAGATTTTTACGTGTGAACTAGCCGTTAAAGTTCTACTTGTTCAGGCTGCTACATATAAGCACAAGTTCACCAACAAGTCAGACTATGAAGAGCTAAAATCCACTCCAAGAACTGAACCATTTATCTTTCTGTGTAAAGCGCTGAAGGAAAAACCGCAATATGGTTCCACCTCAGTTTTTCACAGCCCGCTACTTGGAGCCTTAGCCTTACTCAGACTTTAGCAAACAGCACTGTATGTTAATAAGGGAACTTTGCAGTCAGTCTTCTAATGTCCTTAAAGGGAACCTGTCACAGCAATTCTATAGAATGTCCTGTTAGCTGCATACTATAAAGCAGGATTAATTGAGCAGATTGATATATAATTTTGTGGGGAAAGATTAAAAACAACCTATAACTTCATTGATATCCCTATTTATTCTCTGGTTAGGAGTACGGTGGGCGGCCCTGCAGTAGTGAAACCACCCAATGTACTAGGGCTCGTTCACATCTGCGCCCGATGTCCGTACTGCAGGTTTCCGTTTCCTGCACAAAACAGAGGCAGGATACGGAAACCTGCAGGACTCTTTCTCATCCATTCATTTGAATGGGTGAGAAAGCTGTCCGGCCATGAGCAACAGTGACCGTTTTATGCTCTCCGCCGCAAAATCGTTTTTTTAAATCCGGACACTCAGTCGGACTTGCAGTACTCTGTGTCCGTTTTATAAAAAAAACAGTTTCGCGGTGGAGAGCATAAAACGCTCACCACCGCTCACGGCCGGACCCGATCTGCGCTTTCCGTCTTCTTGCATGCAGAAGACGGAAAGCACAGAACGGAGAACAGAACGCAGGTGTGAACCTAGCGTAAGCATAGAAACAGCTGGGAATAAGTTGTATAGTCTGGAGTGTATTTCCATAAAGTGATATATCAGCTCTCCCTTCTGTATCGGATGATAATAATATAGATTCCTTTAAATTAAAAATGTATTTATTTTAATGTATGTAATTATAAAGAGGTTTCAAACTAAATTTCACAATTTTGGAAGTTTTGATATCCACTACCCATGTCACTTTGAATTTAGAATATAGACCTAAGATAGACCTCTGGAATCCCTTAGATATCTAGATAAACTCTCTCTTTGAAATCCATACCATAATAGGTGATCTTTTACACACAGTAAGGGATCCTAAGAACATACATAATTAATGTCCTGGCATTTAGCTTATTGTATCAAGACCCTAATTACTTGGAATTATTGGGATGGGGGGTTATTCTCAACTAAAAAACAAAAGCTCAGTATACTGTGTCATTGTGATGTATAGACTAGAAAGTATAGTGCCTAATGTTTAGACACGAAAACAAGATGTCTACCATGCACAGCAAATAATATACCAAGTCGGAGAGAAAACATTTGCGCCATTTACGAGATCACTCATGGAAGTGTACCTCATTTTGGGGACGTGTGTCAATTGTACAATACAGTTTTTCCCTGGATCAAATAGGATTAGGGCCATGATATCTGCTTACAATGAAAAATAATACCAAGGCATGACTATAACCCACAATGCACATTAATATATGTATGAGATTGTAGTTATTCGTAGCTCCTGTGAGTATACATTCAATATGAATCCTAGTAATAAGATATATTTTACAGCAGAAGAGGCAAATGTAACTGCGGCCAATATTTCGGCATTAAATGAGTATGTGATGGTATAGAGCTCCAGACTGACTATAATATGAAGTGTAATAGCTAACATAAGGTCATGCATTACATAACAGAAGCAAAGGGAGCTAGGTAGAATAAATAAAATGTGAAAGGATTAGGGTTTTCCCTACACGAGTAGAAATAATGAATTCCAAACACCATAAATGAGGTCACGGCAGGCTTCATAATGTTATCACCATGTGCGTGTCAGGAGTCTTTGTGTTGTCTTATTGACAGTACACACATACCCACGCAATATTGTTAGCCCCTCTGAAAAATGACTTGAATGCTGATGGCTCAGAAAAAGAGAGCGACACAATCTCAGCCGGCAGAGAGACAATAATAAAATGCATTCTAATGAAGTGATTTTAAGAGTCAGGAATAAGCTCATTTTGTAATCACTTGAGAAAATGGAACTTTTCTGAGCTGCGATACAAACACACAACCATTAAGAGAATCAGGTTCGCTTTATAAATGGTCCAGACTGTCAAAGCGTTGCACTCCATTATTTAAGGTAAATGACAATTGCATGGTTCTCTATGAGCCAGATAGTTAAATGTGTATTTAATGGACCTAGAGAAGCAACACTATAATACAGTGTGACAGCACCAACATGCAAAAGCTTTGTGCGATGGATAAGACAATGAACATTGCTCGGCTAATGGCGATGATGGTTTATTAGCAAAATATTTGCCCGTTATGAAGTCAAGTTTCAACGCTCAAGCAAAGAGAAAATGCAAATACAATGAGACATGAAAGTAATATTAAGCAAAGCAGAAACATATAATGAGGTGGGTGGAGGAGAACTCAAAGCATTCCATACATTGTCCCAGACAAGGAACCGAGGCAGAAACTTTAAACCAGGTACTAACCCATTTGTGCCAGTCTGAATCTTTGTGATGTGGCTACACTTCCTACCACATGGTACATCTCAGATGCCAGCAGGGAAGCCATTCGAGCTAAAGGAAAGTCCAGATGTTGTTTGAGAGCTTTCACGTTAAGGCAGATGATAGTTATTGCACCTGACAAGATCTGCTTCCCATTGCAGAATAAATCTAAACAGCTGAGCAGGATGCACTAAGCTGAAACTGGAGCAAAAGCTGTGTTGTCATCGTCCGCTCAAAAAGCACTCTAATCCACTAAACATCAGGAGACGCTACTGCATGTAACCCACTTCTCATCCATTCAAAAAGAGGACGAAAAAAGTGCAACAGAGCATGTTTACAGTCGACGTACTATTCCTTGGGTAGCAACTCAAGGGGCAGTCTCTAGTCTATAGACATGGAAACGTTGCAGTCATTAACATGATGTGAAAAGGGTGAAAGTGTCAACGTACAAATTCTAGCTGGAGATGAAAACGCTCATAACATTATATATGTGCCGCCATCGTACATTTAACATAATTTACTACAACGCATTCTCTAGTGTGCACAAGTGGCGAATATTAAATACCAAACTGATACACAGTTTATTAATAATTCATTTCTGGAATTAAACTAAGAATGTATTAAACGAGAAATATTTCCACTACATTCTGAACAGGCAATAATGATTTTAGTGTGAGTGCAGGACCTTCAAAAAGCCTGTAGGGGGCAAATCATTTCCATAACCAGCTGGATTTACATCCATGAGATGAAATAGCGCTACTCAGTACATGTAAATGGTGATAATGACTGGATCCTTCTGTTACTCTCACTACAATAATACTTTACAAATGGTTATTAGAAGATAAAGTCATTTATAGAATACGGCTCTCTTTGTTAGTCTGAGAATATTATTTCCTTATGTTTACAAACTAGAGACATATCTCTGTATCTATGTCACAACAATGATTTACCTTCATCTGACTAGAGCTGTCTGAATGGGAATAAATTTAGGGGACATTCACCCTACCGTTGAAAATGTCTGTTGCTCTCATCTGTCATAGGATGAGAGCAACGGACATTAATAGCATGACAGTTGCAGACGGATAACCAGAAGTTGGGGGTGATAAGTGTCTGTTCAGTGGGGTCCAACCATCAATCATGAGTACAGGCTCTGTTATACCTATACAATAGGATCTGTGGTCGATCATGCATGACGTCTCTCCATTCATCTTAAAAGGGACTACCAAAGAAAGAAAAAAAAAAAAAAAGAAGTAGAAGAAGAGAGTAGAAAGCTTCTTTATTATTATGTAAGAATATTTTCAAGTTACCAGCACCCACCCAATCCAAGTTGGGACCTACATAGATATTTTATATACAAACAGGATACACAAAAAAAAAAAAAACACACGCACAAAAAAAAACAAACGCCACTGCAGTCAAGGTCCCTGAGTATAGACAAAAAATGTGGCTGGAGTCTCTGTCATGGTTGGTAATCACCGGTGCAGACTCCTCTGTGGCTCAGACATTACCTCTCTGCTCTCAGCTACATTCTCCTCCTTCTTCTCGAACTTTCACAATCTGGAGCTACAGTGTTTAAAATATCTGAGTGCCCTGTGCCAGTTAAACATGCCTGTGGTGCCGACTCCGACACAAGTGACCCCTGCCATAGATAGAGGATAACTACTCTTTGTGGCATAACCCCTTAAACCTTGACACAGGAGGATATCCACAAACCATTCCCTCCATACTTTTACCTTCCCACATGCAATGTCTCATCCTTAAAAAACATCTTCAAGATCTTCTTTGCTCTCCTCTTATCTGCTCTTCAGACAGCTCAAAGCTTTCTCCTTTACATTCGCAATACTTGCTAACCCATTACTTAATGCTGTTCCCAAAGTCCACATCCTCTAAGAGCCTACAATAAACCCGCTGTCACTCTACTACCATCTGAACAGCTTATACTGTGACCTGTTGTCTCCTTCCCATGTAGATTGTAAGCCCCTATAGGCAGTGTCCATTTGACCACAGACTTAGCTCCTAGTTGTACTTGTTTTACATTATATATACAGTATAACCCCTATTTATATGTACAGGACCAAGGAATTAATAGTGTTCTAAAACTAAATAACTGCAGTATTAAAAATCAATTGGCGGTGGGTTGACTTGTACCATAATGGGGGGCACATTTTGACGTCTGCTGTAAATCCCTTTTTTCTGCCAAGAGATCACTTTATGGTGACTACATTGAACTAGGAAAAATCCTTATAGATATCAATAATAAGTCACATCAAGTAAAATTATTAAGCAGGTCTTTTAATTTACAAAGCTGCGTCATTATAGACAAGCCCATTTAGAACGTGGCCCCTTTGGACGATCAGTTGATAGCCCAAGGACCCAGATGATTCTGTAACCCAGCCAGTGTTTTCCCTGGCAACTGCAAGAGAAAAGTGGTATTGACAGCTATTCAAAAAAAAATCACCATCCATGTAATACACTGACTCATTGGGAGATACCTGCATAGAGCACAATTCGGGAAGAGTCCCAAATGATGGACTGCCCCCCCAAAATAATGTCTATATTCCTTAAGGGGGCTCTATCAGCAAAATCATGCTGATAGAGCCCCACAAATGGGTGAATAGCCTTTAAAAAGGCTATTCAGGCACCGCTAAAGTTATATTAAACTACCCCCCCCCTCATTTTAAAATAAAACTCTAAAAAAGAGTATGTTAATCTTATCTATCGTGCACGGTGGGCGGGCATTCAGCATCCGACATCATCTTCAGCCACGCCTCCTCTTCCACCACTTTAAAATCCCATCTTTTTTGTTTATATATATTTGGCAAATCTATGGTATTCCACATTAAAATATTCAGAGAGAAAATGCTGGATTTCTGAAAACAGCAATACTTAGAATGGCAACGCATAGCAGTAAATCCTCTCTCATCCATACTAAACTGCCATATAACAACAGTACTTGTTTCCACTAGCTGCAGTACGAGCGCATTGGACTCATGTAAGAAAAAAAGATCCAATTGTTTGTAAACACTCTCATGTCTAACGCCATTTTACATTATTACTTCATCAAGTTTTTATTGTAGAGTGCCAGCGCACCAATGTTCCTAGGCACAAAGCTTTGTTAATTCATGCGGGTCCTCGATCCTGCTGCCACTGATCCTTAGACTTGTTATACTGAAATGAAAACCTGGAAAAATACTTTTGGCTGTATGTACGGATAATCGAGCACAGAAGGTTCTTCTGTGCTAACGCTATAGGGTAAACAGCTGTCAAGCCTCTGTATACTTGCAAGAAAATGGAACAGAACACTGATAAAACAGGGTCAGCGTTAAATCTTAAACACTCCTCACTCCAATCTGGTGAAATTGTTGTAGCAAACAGGATCCATGCTATCTTAGTCTCTGAAATTTCCAGAAATTGCTAAAATGATCAGTGTACTAATCCCTTAAGGACATGGCTAGTTTTGGGCCTAAAGACTTTACCATTTTTTCTTGGCAGAATTCAGAAAGCCATAACTTTTTTTGTTGTTCTTGTCACTGTACCTGCTTGAAGGCTTGAATTTTGTGGGATGTTATATTTATATTGGATTGGACGCTGGAAGATTCCCATTCCTTTTGTTTCCACTAGCTGTTATACCCAGAGTTGACCTTGTGATTTAGTCTTCATGAGCAGATGCTACTCAATCGACCACCTTCAACTTATCACAGTTGAGCTGTTACTAGATTTTGCTACTATTTATTTAAATGATACATGTTTCACTGTTCATTGTATGTTATAAATAACATATTATTCTTAATCTATAGGCGAGTACAATTACAGCGATATCAAACACTTAAGATAGGTTGGCCACTTTCAGACCAATAATAAGATGCAAATCCTATTGTTTGTACAATAAAAAGAAACTATTTTCCAATATACTTTCTGTCTCAATTCCTCATAGTTTTCTAGATCTCTGCTTGCTGTCATTCATTCTGTTACTTCTTGTGGATAAAACTCTGACCATGGTCATGTGATTTACGGTCCATGGTCATGTGATTAGTACACAGGTGCACAGCTGATTACCAGGCAGATTCCTGTGCTGTGATTATAACAAGCGGCACCTGTGTTCTCATCACATGACCATGGACCGTAAATCACATGACCATGGTCAGAGTTTTATCCGCTGGAAGTAACAGAATGAATGACAGCAAGCAGAGATCTAGAAAACCGTGAGGAATTGATACAGAAAGTATATTGGAAAATTGTACAACTTTTTATTATATAAATCATAACATTTGTCTCTCAATATTGGTCTGAAAGTGACCAACCCCTTTAAACATATGATTCTATGAGCCATAAATAATTTTTCACCCATCAATAGAGCTTGTTGCAGGTGTACTTTTTATTCCATTCTGGGGTATATATGACTTTGTGATAAGGAACCCAGAGTAACCTGAAGAAACCCACACAAACACAGGAAGAACATACAAACTCCTTGCAGATGTTGTTCATGGCAGGATTTGAACCCAGGACTCCAGCGCTGCAAGGGTGCAGGGCTAACCACTGAGCCCCCATGCTGTCCAATATTGCACCTATTGAAGAATGCAAGAAATTTGAGATGGTGGAGACGGTGAAAGGTGGATATCAGAAAAGAGTTAAACAAGACCTGTCAGTTTTCCTGATACGTTAGTAAATATTTGTGTTTTACCTGAAATAACAATTTTGGATCATCATTTCCTAGAAGTCTGAATTAGGCCGGTGCCCCACGTGTAAAAAACAAAACAAAAAACACAGCGTTTCAAAGTCTCTGCAAAGAGGATGGGATTCTAGCAAATCCCATCCATACAGTGTGGAAAAATACATTGCGCAGACACGCTGTGGTTTTGGAAAGTCAGGTATAATGATCCTGGCTCTGATGTTCGTAATAAGGCAAACTTTTTATGTCTACAGAAGCATGTGATGTGATGAATGGCCGAGAAGGTCAAGACGTCCGATTGTAACAAGACAGACACATTAAATCAAAAGAGTTTGAGTTTAGACTTGGGCTCTCTATATAAAAAATGGTTACAGATATACTGTACTCTCACAAAGACACAACAATGACGCTACAGAAATCAGGGAGAAAGGTTTAAAAGATGGAATATCAATAACACAAAGCTTGACTAGGACACAGAACTGTACGTTACACCTCCGATTTGTTTTTTGAGGGGTCAGCTTATTCTCTGCTGTGTATGGGGCTAAAGATGTTGAAATTTACAAACCAATTCCTTTTGCAGACAAAGGTGTCTCGCAGTTTATTTCCCTTTCCTTACTGAGAACTCAAGTGCGCTTGGTTGAGCAGAGCATGCATGTGTATGGGGAAGGGTTCATAAGAAATAGTTGTTGGCTGAAGAAGCGTTTCGCAGACAGTCAATGAGAGTGTATGGCCCCTTTTACTCACAGATGAATAAAGAGCTTCAGGAAAACTAAGCAACAAAAACTGTGTCTCTCTGTGGAAAAGAGGCCTCAGAACACAGAGCCATAGCTTCAGGAAACCTACGGCTTCATTCACAATTCTGTATTTGAACAGTATTTTTCATCTATTGAAGCCTAAGCCAGAAGTGGAACCAGAAAAAAATATAATGAGACCATTTCAATCTTTCCTGAATCTATTAATAAGCTTGGCTTAAAAAACAAGCAGATGAAAAATACTGATCAAACACTAAAGTGTAAATAGAGCCTAAACCTTAAAGGGGCTCTATCAGCAAAATTACGCTGATGGAGCCCCACATATGCGTGAATGGTCTTTAAAGAGGTTATTCAGGCACCGGTAAAATTATATTAAACATTTTAAAATAAAACTCTAAAAAAGAATATGTTAATCTTATCTATCGTGCACGATGGGCGGGCATTGAGGGTCCGACGTCATCTTCAGCCACGCCTCCTCTTCCAGCGAAGTCTTCGGGTCCCGTCTTCCTCCGGCGCTCGCGAACTGCCATTGATAAAAAACGGCACAGGTGCATGCGCATTAGCAGCAGCAGTAGTAGTAGCAGCATGCTACTGCGCATGCACCCGCGCCATTTTTAGTGGTGCCTGAATAGCCTTTTTAAAGGCTATTCACGCATATGTGGGGCTCTATCAGCATAATTTTAAGACCATAGATAAATTCTAAGGGTATATTCTCATATAGCGGTTTGTATATGGTAAAAACCAATCATAATAAAAAAAAAATTATAGTTAGGATACATTTAACATGTTAATAGATGCAAATGCATTGAAAACTACAACACAATCTCAAAGGCTAAGGCCGCAGCAAAAAAAAAAAAAAAAAAAAAGTATTATTACATTTTGTGTAAAACGCAGCGTTTTTCAAAAAAAGTCAGCGCCAGCGTTTCCATAGGTATAATTGACATGCTTCAATTTCTAAAATCAGAACGGTTTTGGAAACCTCAGAATTTCCACCATACGTATTTTTTCTGCAACGTGTGGATGGGATTCGCTGGTGTGAGGCCCCGGCCGATCAGTTTGTACAATGCAGTTTGCACCTCAACATTTCTGTGTGGATATACTGTAAGACACATACAAAAACAAACAAAATGCTCTGCCACACCTAGGAACTACTAACTTCATTATATATCCTATATGGATGAAAGATGGTCATCTCTATGGGTCCTAAACCTTAGAACAAGCAGATCAGCCCAGATAGCTGAGCAGTCCACAGACAGACAAGAAGCTCTTCTAATTAAAAATGTCTTTGATGTCTATCTCCTCGCTGTATTATTACTCTGGTATTTCTGTACTGTGCTGTATGTTGGCACTTTATAAATACAGGATAGTAATTCTTGGCTTTTCAAATTCAATTACAAGCTACGCAAACCATTGTAAGTGTAATTTCCTTCATCATATTCCCGGCATGTCGTATTACAGCCAAAATGAAACATTCAGAATCCCACAGAGAATGGGAAAACATTGAGCAAGTATTCCTGTAATCAGAATAAAACCCTACTATTATGGACTAATGATCTATTTATCCAGCTCTCGCCTAGTGACAAGGTGCTAGACTGACGGAGAGACTGTAAGACATAAATCTTTTACGCATATGACATCTCAGCTGGCTGAATGAAGCGCTTTGCAGATGTATTATCTACATTATATTTATGTAGCATTGTTACCTTATTTAAAAGGTTTTATCCAGATTTTTAGAATTGATATCCAAGATAGGACATCAATTTTATATTGGTGGGATTCTGACTGCCAGGAACCCTTGCAGATCAGCTGTCATGGCGTGAGCTGCAGTGCTCACTCACCAAACTTTTAATAGCAGCCATAGTGAGTATGGCAGCATTTGGCGTATTCAGGCCTTTAGGACAACTGCTGCAGTACTCACTATTGTGGCTATTAAAAGCATAGCAATGACCACTGCAGCTCATGCCAACATGGGGAAACAGCTAATCTGTGGGGCTTAACATGGATAGGACATCAATTATTGAGCAATGAGTGCAGGTTGCTTTGGTACATGAGATGCTAATTAGGCTTTTAAGCCGTCAAGTGGGTGGTCATGGGCCAAAAGGGCTTGTGATCCAGAGCACTGATATTTGTCCAATGAGAGGCTGACAGGTTAGAGATGTGAATTATGCCCCCTTGTCTGCTCTGATTTAAGAGCATGCATTATTTTTCCAATGTGGTTTTAACTGCACCATCTCAATGACCTTTGGTTTTCCTAAGGAATATATCTGGGCACCAAGTATCTGCCCAGGACATTAAGGTTAAAATTAAGGAGTCACTAGTGAAGTCAGGAAAAGAAATCATTGATAAGTAGCAGCCTCCCATATCAGTTCTGTAGGTCAACATAAGCAACTCTTCACTGGATGGGCTCTCTATGCTGCAGTAGGTTTTGACTAAGACTCGTGATAAGATAAGATAAGATAAGATAATCCAGCCCGAAGAAATTTTCTGCTGCCAGCCCGAAGGAGGAACAGAACCAAATGAGGACGAAAACAAATTAACAGACATGTTGCCAATAAGTACATACTATATAATGTCTTTATCCTCAACTCTATACTAAAATCCTCATGTCCAAGAAAGTATATATTCTGTTTTAGTTTTAGCTTGTTGCTGTGAATCCTGATACTTACTATCAGCAAAAACAGACTCTACATCTTATTTTCTGCTTGCTGTCAATAACTCCCAAATCTGATGTTATGCTTTATACCATAAAAGTATTGGTGTCTTCCTCCTCTTCTCACCAGGAAGTAGAAAAGCTGGATTTGAAACTGAAATTATTATTCTCTAAGGGTAAGATTTGGTATAACCCCAAAATAATTCTGTCCCTTATACGCCAGTTTTATAGACAATATAAATTGTCAGTCAGACCATATAGTTTCCCCGTTCCAATTGTCAGTATATAGGACATACAGAGTTCAAACAATTCCTCTCTAGAAATGTATTCCAAGCACATCTCTCCACACAAGACTCAAACTGTGAATCCTTTGAAGTGGAATTGCTGAACACCCCCTCTCATGAGATAATAGATTTACCAGTGTAGTTAGCAGGGAGAAAACTCTCAGTCAAAGACATTTATAATGGTCTTCAAGTCAGTTCCGGGGGCCAGTATGAAGTCGCAGCATTCGTTTTGCTTCACTCTTCACAAATCATTTAAACAAGGCCTAATACTAGTCAAGATTTTCTCTTAAGCCATCAAATTGTGGATTTTTTCCATGGCTTTCAGCACACTGACACACATAGATGTTTACACATTATTGATTTTGAGACACTGTTTTCCAATATAGGTTGAACACATAGGCTTAAAGAGGTATTCCCGCAAATATAACCATGTCTAAATTTGTAGACAATTAGAAGTTGAAGGGATTTTCCCACAAAGTAGCCATAGAATAGAAGATAACTTGCAGATCAGTGGGGTCCGACCACTCACAATGGAGAAGGGGGGAACACTCAGTGATCACTTAGGGTCTGAGCAGAAGGATCCCCACTGATCTGCAAGTTATCACTTACCCTATGAATCATCTATGAACAATTATAGGTAGGGTATGACTTACTTTTTTGGGAAAACCCCTTTAGTCAGGGGTCCCATGTTGCAAAAACACAGTGATTTGACCAAGGAAACCTCAGCAGACTTTCTTTAAAAACCACTGCATCGCTTTTTCGCTGTGGCCCGCTATGTGAGAGTTACATGGATAATAGAGAGTGGAATTTGGGGGGGCCCACTGAAATTAATGCATTTTTAGAAACAACATTACTTTAAAACAAGGAGGAAACTAAGTGTAGAAATATTCCTAATTGTGCAAGAAATTCACATTTCTACTTGGAGACAGTCAGTTCAAAGTGATATTGGTCAAGTGTAAATGCATGATGATAAATATACCGTAATATAATACATGCAATAAGACACAGATGAACATGTACAGTCATAAAAGTCATGACACTAAATAACCTTCAGCCCTGGTCATCAATGAACTAGGATTCACCTGTCATCACATTTATTTAATGGAACAAATCTGCCCCCTGCAGTAGTAGCAATGAATATCCCTCCCGAGCAGCCATATCATTCAGAATCAGCTGTTTTCTGGCCACTGTAACCAAGTGACTGTATGTAAATGAATTGCTGCCACTGTGGGACGTGAATGTGTCAGAGTCAAAGAGGATTGCAACCACTGGAGGTGAAAAGAATGAAAAAGCATCAGAGAATTCCCCAGTACATGAAAGAATAATCCACTGTCTGCTGTGATTCTATACGCTGCACTTTCTCAAGGATATTTTTACAGTTCTTAAACCACTTGACCTATATTCCAGAAATCATGTGAATTAATGAATTTTAACAGTTGTCACAAACTGAAAGCTAAAGCAAACACCTACAATACCGCAAAGTTTAGCTTCTATGAGATGTCAATATTTGAAGCTGGTCATGGATTTTTGAAACAATAAATAAATAAATAAAATTTTATATATATATATATATATATATATATATATATATATATATATATATATATTAACTCCACTGAATAATACTAGGATGATAGGGATTCTACACCATAGAAATAACTATGTTATTATTATTATTATTATTTTTTACCCATGATGCACTATAAGGTGAATTAGGATATGTTGTTGCTTGTAATGTATCACATAGCTGTTATCACTATACATGTTATAAAGGAGAAGATACTGGGGTATTAATTTAAAGGGCAAGTCCTTCTTTAGAACAAGGTGGTAAGCAATATGTGAAAATATACAGCATTTCTAATATACAAACATAGCTTTTTTTTTTTTCTTTGTTGTTGCAGATTTAGCTGCGTTTTTTTGAGCCAAAACCAAGAGTGGATTGAGCAGAAGGCAGAAGTATAACTATCGCTAGGTTCACACTAGCGTTTGGGTCTCCGTTCTCAGCTGTCAGACCGGGTCTGGCCTTGAGCGGTGGTGAGCGTTTTATGCTCTCCGCCGCAAAACCAGTTTTTTAAAATCGGACATAGAGTACTACATGTCCGACGCTGTGTCCGGTTTTAAAAAACCGGTTTCGCGGCAGTGAGCATAAAACGCTCACCGGCGCTCACGGCTGGATAGCTCTCTCACCCATTCAAATGAATGGGTATGAAAGAGTCCTGCAGGTTTCCGTCTCCTGCCTCTGTTTTGTGCAGGAAACGGAAACCTGCAGAACGGAGACCGGGCGCAGATGTGAACGAGCCCTATGTCCTATATATTTTCTATTCCTTTTCAAGCCACTCCTGGCTTTGGCTTAAAAAAAAAAAAAAAAATCCCTCAAAAATCTGCAACAAAAAATGCTTTCCTTCTGCTTAAGGCCATATGCAGCGAGTTACTGCAAATAAACACTACAGAAAAGACTGTGGCAGACAAGTATTGTGTTTTTTTCCACAGCGTTTTTCACAGAAAGTTCAGACAGTTTTTCTCTGCAGACTTTTTAACCCTATTACACCTATATGGAAAATGCAGTAAGAGACTATCACCACTTCACCAGAATCATCTATAAGACACTTATCACATACCTACACTGTCAGGAAGCCCGACGCACGTTTCACCCATGTTTTGTTTATGGGTGAAACGTGCGTCGGGCTTCCTGACAGTGTAGGTATGTGATAAGTGTCTTATAGATGATTCTGGTGAAGTGGTGATATTAATTGTTTCATTAGTACTGTGATGGTATTATATATACCTCGATACGTTATTGAACAGTCTTGTATTATTCACACCACAACATATTGTTATATGATACTTCAGTAACTTTTTCACCTACCTATATACTGTTCTGGTATACTGGTACATTGATTTATTCCCCCTATATGCATTAATATACTATGTATCTTTATGTATGTCCTTAATTTTAGTGGATATTAATAAAATTCATTATATTTTATTATAAAGTGATGTGTGGTTAGTCTTTTCTATATGGAAAATGACAGCGTTTCCATAGCTATAATTGGCATACTGCGATCTTCAAACATGTGAGCTGTAAAATGCGGAGGGTTTTTGTGCCGTACCATTTTCGCTGTGGCCAAAACGTTGCGTTTTCACAATGTGGTGTTCCAGCCTAAAGGAACTTGTAGACCCAACTTGATAGATCATACTGATGACCTACAGTGGGTACAGAAAGTATTCAGACCCCTTTAATTTTTTCACTCTGTTCCATTGCAGCCATTTGCTAAACGCAAAAAAATTCATTTTATTTTTCATTAAAGGGAGTCTCTCATTGGTGTCAGTGGTTTTGAGATAAAGACATGCCTGGATAGCCTTTAAAAAGGCTATTCTACTATTACCTTCTCTTTTTAGAGTCTCTCAACCGTTGCGTTGTAATCCTGGTTAATAACTTTATGCCCTCGGAGCAACATTCCCCAGGGCCTCGGAGCAACCCCCTTCACCATCCATTCATTTCACCCTCTCCAGTGCTTGTGCTCCATCTGCCCTCCTTCTTCCTTGTATACTGTGCCGTCCTCTTTTCTCCAATCTCTCTTTGGCAGTTCAAATCTCGGGGATACTGAGCAGTATACTCAGTTCTCCAGCGAACTACAACAAAATGGCTGTCGGACATGCACTACTGCCCTTTAATGTACACTCAGCACTGGCTTGACAGAAAAAAAAAATGTAGATATTTTTTCAAATCTATTAAAAAAGAAAAACTGAAATATCACATGGTCATAAGTATTCAGACCATTTGCTCAGTATTGAGTGTTTGCCCCTTTGAGGTAGTACAGCCATGAGACTTCTTGGGAATGATGCAACAAGTTTTTCACATCTGGATTTGGGGATACTTTGCCATTCTCCTTGCAGATCCTCTCCAGTTCCATCAGGTTGGATGGTGAACGTTGGTGGACAGCCTGGTCAGGGCTCTGGCTGGGCCAGTCAAGAATGGTCACAGAGTTGTTTTGAAGCCACTCCTTTGTTATTTTAGCTGTGTGCTTAGGGTCATTGTCTTGTTGGAAGGTGAACCTTCAGCCCAGTCTGAGGTCCAGAGCACTCTGGAAGAGGTTTTCTTCCAGGATCTCTCTGTACTTGGCCGCATTCATCTTTCCTTCAATTGCAACCAGTTGTCCTGTCCCTGCAGCTGTTAAACACTCCCATAGCATGATGCTGCCACCTCCATGTTTCACTGTGGGAATTGTATTGGACAGGTGATGAGCAGTTCCTGGCTTTCTACACACATACAACTTATAATTAATGCCAAAAAGTTCAATCTTCATCTCATCAGAGAATTTTATTTCTCATAGTCTGGAAGTCTTTCATGTGTTTTTTGGCAAACTCTGTGCAGGCTTTCATATGTCTTGCACTGAGGAGAGGCTTCCTTCGGGCTACTCTGCCATAAAGCCTCGACTGGTGGAAGGCTGCAGTGATCGTTGACTTTGTGGAACTTTCTCCCATCTCCATACTGCATCTCTGAAGCTCAACCACAGTGATCTTTGGGTTCTTCTTGACCAGTCTTATCAAGTCTTTTCTCCCATGGCTGGACGGCCAAGTCTAGAAAGAGTTCTGGTCATCCCAAACCTCTTCCATTTAAAATTATGGAGGCCACTGTGCTCTGTGGAACCTTGAGTGTTGTAGAAATTCTTATGTAACCTTGGCCAGATCTGTGCCTTGCCACAGTTCTGTCTCTGAGCTCCTTGGGGAGTTCCTTTGACCTCATGATTCTCATTTGCTCTGACATGCACTGTGAGCTGTGAGGTCTTATATAGACAGGTGTGTGCCTTTCCTAATCAAGTCCAATTAGTTTAATTAAATACATTTGGACACCAATTAAGATGTAGAACCATCTCAAGAAGGATCAGAAGGAAATGGACAGCATGTGAGTTAAATATGAGTGCCACAGCAAAGGGTCTGAATACTTATGACCATGTGATAGTTCAGCTTTTCTTTTTTAATAAATTTGCAAAAATATCTACATTTCTGTCAAGATGGAGCTGAGTGTACATTAATGAGAAAATAAAGTGAACTTTTTTGCTTTTAGCAATGGCTGCAAATTTTTCACAAAGAGTGAAAAATTTAGAGAGGTCTGAATACTTTCTGTACCCACAGTATACACAGAATAGGTCATGTGGGGGTCCAACACCCAAAAGCTATAGCAGATTGCACAACAATTCACTGACAACACTACATATATTGCTTATTGAAATCAGATTTCATAGGGAGACATTTGGACATTTTTCTGTCAAATAGTGGTTTGCTCTGCTCCAAGGAATAGTTTATGAATGGAGGCATTGTCCCATACAAACAGCTCTTGAAAACTGTGCTTATGAGCACTTACTGTTGAACACTGAAATTCTAACTACACTTTTTCTTGACATAAATTTGTTTTTTTTATTTCATTTTTACATAAGTGTGCATTTTGTACTGCCTATTTTATTGCAGCAATTATGTCACTTTACCTTACAGAAATATCTACTACAAGGTAAAAGAAAACATAAGAATAGCCTGTGATCTGAAGTGGCGCCTGGTTGCTGAACTTAAAGGGGTTCTATCATTGGCAAAAGTTGTTTTTTTTGCTAATCACATCCTTGCATAGCCTTTAGAAAGGCTATTCCACACGTACCTTTTGTATGTAAATTGCCTCAGTAGTGTTTGAATAAGTCCGGTTTTATTCATATGCTAATTAGGCTCCAGCGTGCACAGGAAGTTGTCAGCCATCTCTCCTCTCTATGCTGTGTATGAGAGCAGGGAGGAGTCAGCAGCAGCAGCCTGTGCTGTGTATACAGAAGACAGCGCACGAAGAGACTTCCGGAGTGCACGAAGAAGCTAATTAGCATATGAATAAAAACGGACTTATTCAAAATCTACTGAGGCAATTTACATACAAAAGGAAGGTATGGAATATCCTTTCTAAAGGCTATGCAAGTATGTGCTTAGCTAAAAATGACTTTTTCCAATGACAGAGCCCCTTTAATTGACTTGCACTGTCAACCTATATTCACTTAGCTCCCAACACAGAATATTAAGTTTAGCTCCAATTTGCAGTATCTCTAGTCAATGCTTCCAACTCAAGTACTCAAGTTCATGTACTGCAACTACAACATTCTAGCAATAATAGCAATTAAAATAATTGCAAGTTTTGTCCGATAAATCTTCTAGGAAATAGAACTGATTTCTGTCACTTGCAAAAGCTGTCTTTTCACCAAAGACCCAGTTATCACTCAGATTATTTGTCATATGAACTCCTTAAAGAAGTCCTTTCACCACCTCCAACAACTCCATGCATAATTTAATAGCTGCTGCTCCAATAGTGGAACAGTGGAATTTTTTTTCTCTAACTTAGTACAGTCACTTGAATAAACTTAATATGACTGTGCCTTTTTTTCTTGCATATAATCACTTTGATTAATTGTCAATTGGAACTGAATTGGGATAGTGTTGTCACAAATGTCACCATTAATAAATATTGTAACAACAATTGTCCAAGGGCTGATTGTTTTAAACTGAATAGTTATTTTCTTATCTGACTTGTACCATTAAATTAAAAGATACCCAAGATATAAGCAAGAACGATGGCTTTAATTAGAAGTGATTTCTAATAGAATTGTCACAAGAGAATAGAAGTCCCAGACTTCGCGTTATGAATCAGTAAAATCATTTATGGATCCCATGGTTCACCTATACATCATGTGGACCGACATCCAACCGAACAGTCAGCATGTAATCCTAAATTCATCCTGCAGTTTCTCCTAGTAATAACAGCTGATACCCAGGGGGTAGAGATGCCAGGCTCACACCATTCAGCATCATTAGAAAACCCCTTTAAGGTTTCATATTTTTGGTCAAGAAACTCTTCATGGAAAAAAATCACATTTGCTTTCATAAAACACTAACTTAATTTACTATTAAAACTAATTATACGGGAGAGTTTGCTTGTGAATATTAACAGGATATTCAGACTGAGGGAAAGGGCAAAGGACAAATATTTGATTTGGCATAAATTACCAAAACGAATGAATAATTACATTTCTGTGGAGTGCTTTCACTTACGTCCCATAGAAAGTGCGATAGACAGTAATTACAAACACATTATACTGGAGATACTGAAATCTCAAACCCTTTACTAGACTGCGGAAGTGTCTGAATCACGGTGTAATAAAAAACAAACTTACTTTTCTAAAATTGAGGCTCCTGATACATTTTTCCCTCTTTTTCTTTTTTTGACATAGGACTGTGAAAATAGGTGCCAATCCCAAGGACTCCATCTTTTATACAGATGTCCAAACGCCTCCTTTCCTCATACAGCCATAAAGTTAAAGTTTTCATAAAACCTTTGCATGTCATAACTACATGTCTAAAGTTTTGACTGCTGGGGTCCATGAACTCAGACCCGACTTCCACAGATTGCTGAAATAAAGGGGTTCAGTCATAAAATTTGCCCTCTTGGTTCTCCTTGCTAGTTGAGCTTCTAGAAATTTCTAAGGAAGAGAAGTTGGCTACAATTACGTCTCCTCGCTAGACGAACTCTGTGGTGCAGCTCACTGACGTCTATGCGTCCACCCTCAGCTAATAGGAGGATCTGTTTACGACCTCAGAGGTAAAGCAGTCAGCTGACCACTTCTGCCCACATTATTCTGGCCATTGATGGAGATTACAGTTATCAAACATCCTAAAGGTCAACATTTCAGACATATATTTACAGATGTAGAAAGTGCCAAACCAATGTTCATTTGCTATTTGTGTAATGTGGCTGCCCATTCACTTTGCATTGCATTACCTGTAGTATGCCAACAAACCACGAGTAGAGAGGATTGTTTGATCCACTGACACGCATGCAAACACAGGTGGTATATTCACTACTTAATCCTGACTCTGCCAGGATCTGGTGTCATGGCCTCATGAATGAGAACCTTGAACTGCTATAGACTAGAAATGTATTGTCTTTAGCAATTAATCCATGTTCTGCTTGGGATTTGACAACATTCAAGGTTCGAGTACAGAAGTCCTGTGGTGAGAGCTTCAAAACAGTCTTTGGCTAGGACACCAACTTTAGCAACCTGAGTGTGCAGGATCTACAGGTCCAGTGGCAACATCTGTGGGCAGATGTCCCAAAGAATTCCATATGGAATTTGCCCACCCACATCTCATCTTCTAGTCAAACTAGAGGCAATCCAACAGATTACTAGAACCTCCTTTCAATCGTACAGTTTTCCCCAATAATAGAATATTTTATAGAGGCAATTGAGAAATTGGTTATTCCACAGCTCAGTCCAGAATGCATTAGTTATAAACAAGAAAACAGTAGGGCGATACAAGCACATAAAATAATCATATAAAACAATGATATCAATGACAGCAAATCAATAATGATCTAATAATGAATGATCAGTAGAACAATAGACCACCAACTCCTAGGGATGACCCCTAACTATTTACAGAATTTTTAAAAGGAGTGAGATTGCCGATCACTGAAGGAACTCTGCTGGCTGAACAGGACTTGGTTAAGAAGACGATGCAAGAGATTGGGATAGTCTAGAACGGTTTGGAATTTCCTTAAAAGTTCTCTGCTACAGACAGACCTTCAAGCTGTCCATCACAGAGCTAGCCATTTTAATAAATGTATCTATTTTTGGTCCTTACATTGCCTCCCCAAGCAGTGACCCCCCCACCCCATAGAATAGGACCCCAGAATATCACAGATTGATAAAATATTTAATTTTTTTTTTAAACTTTAATTTTTATTACGTTTTCAATAAAGAAAAAGTAGAATGTTGTACAAGAACACAACATAAATAATAAAAGATGAACAAATCAGACAATAAAATAATACTACAATATCAGCAATAAACCAAGAGTCCCAGAGACAGACATACACAAGGGGGAGACCAGAGACAAAAGAAAAGAAGTGGGAAAGGGGGGGAGGGATGGGAAGGGAAGGGAACAAAGGCCATGGATGGTACACTACGTGTCCCATGGCGGCCAGATAGACCGGAACTTCTCCACTGTATTATTCAATGTAGCAGTGAAAAACTCCATACACCTTGCGTCCTTGATACGAACCACAAAGGAAGGGCCTGTGGGCGGCTGGGCACTCTTCCAGTGAAGGGCTATGAGAGACTTAGCCGCAGTACAGAGATATAAAAATAGCATAGAAGACTTTTTTTTACCCAGGAGCCTAGGGGGGAGGTTGAGAAGATAAACCAGAGGGTCCAGGGGGACACCGTGAAGGAAAATCTTGTCCATTCTGGACTTTACCTCCGTCCAAAGGGACGGATCAGAGGGCAGTCCCAAAATATATGGAACAATGTCCCTACGTCCAAGAGACACCTCCAACAGGAAGAGAATATATTAGGATTTAGAGTATGAAGGAGGGCTGGTGTATGGTAACAATGTAGTAAAATCTTGTACGGAGTCTCGCGGTAGGTTATGCAAGTAGAGGACTTAATAGCACGGAACCAAATTACCTGCCACTGGGCCAGTGAAATCTGTTTGCCAAGATCATTCGACCATCAAGAAATATATTTGTGAGTCAGGGAGCCTCATCCCTCCAGAGAGGAAAGCAGGTGGTAAATATCTGAAATCAAACATTTAGTAGAAGTGCCTACTCGATATAGCTTCTCAAAGGCCGTAGGAATGGAAACCTGCTGAGCCCCAAATTCAGTAAGCAAAAAATGTGCTATCTGCCGATAATGAAACCATTCAGACTTAGGCAAGTTCAAGGTATCATTGAAATAGTTAAAGGGTCTGAGCTGGAGAGAAAAGGAGTCTATCAGGTCCGCCACATGAAACAAACCAAGTTTTCCCCAAGGGAGCACCATACTAGCCATCAGTCCCTCCGGGAGGAGAGGATTATAGAGGAAGGAGACCATAGAGGAGTGGGGAGAGGCGAGTGGCAGGTGGCCCAAATAGATCTAGTAAACCGAATGGGACCCAGAAGGGGGACTACAGAAACAGGAGGCGTGTGGGACCACAAGAAGGCATTAGGATGATTATGGGCCAATCACAAGTTCTCAATTTTGGCCCATTTGGTAAAAAGCGTGCGGTGCAGCCCAAAATGGAATGCAGCATAGGTGGGCAGCCCAATTATAGTGGAGAAGGTGCGGGACCGCAAGACCCCCCTCCGCCTTTCCAGCCAGCATAACAGAGCGAGGAATATGGTGGCGTTTTCTATTCCAAATAAATTGGAAGAAGGCCATCTGAAGGGACCGCAAATTCCAAGCAAGGGACAGCGAGGGAGGATTTCAAAGTAATACAGAAGCTTGGGGAGAAGAGTCATCTTAATAGCTGTAATATGACTGATGAATGGCTCTTACCACCACCAAGCCTGGCTGAGTCACAGAGCCCTGAGCAAACCCGACACCCCCCAACCAAGCATCAGCCGTCTGCCAAACCAAAACCCCCAACATGCCCTGAGCAAGGCTCAAATAAAAGGGGCCAATGACAGAGACAAAGAGCGGTACATCGAGGAATGGAGAAGCGCAATAAATAACTCCAAGAAAGTCACCATGTACCAGTCATTGCAAAGGGTCTACACCATGGCCACCTACCTGGAGAGAATACCCCACCCCAAATACAGACAGACCCTGAGCGCCCACAGCCTGGACATGGAGACGGGGCGACACAGGCAGACGTACAACCCACAGGAGAACAGAATGTGCCAGCACTGTGACCGGGGGGCCCTAGAAGACTAGGCCAACTTCCTGCTACACTGCACCAAATACTCAGCTGTGAGGGCCGTCTACTTCCAAAGACTCTCTGCCCACATCCCAGAATTCACATCTGCAGATGAGAAGAGGAAACTCTACATCCTACTGGGAGAAGAGGAGACCACTGTGGAGATCGCTGCCCAATACGTGTCCAGCTGTCACCAACTAAGAGAAAGATGAGACCCCCATGGACTGTTATACCCCAAATCACCCACCCCATCCCCCCATACCCACCACTCTCCCACCCAACCCCAACTCTCCCCCTCTCCCACTTTACTAGCTTTGGCAATGCCAAATATCTATTCGGACAAGCCAATAAAGCTTGTTTGATTCTTGATTCTTGTGAAGAGGGTGCCACTTGTCTAAAAGCGAGCGAAGCTCATTAAAAACACGTGAAAAATTAGCCATAATACAGCGAGGAGTAAGAGGAAGAGAGCTGAATGTCTAGGTATGTAAGAGAGCAATCCCGCCACTGGAAATCATAGTTTTGACGTAGAAGTTGGAGAGCCATGTCAGGAATATTCAAGGGAAGAGCCTCAGTCTTGGAAGAGTTGATGTTATAGCCAGACAAGGCTCCATATTCCTGCAGGGACAGCATAAGATTTGGGAGAGGATAGAAGATTTCTAACAAATCATCACACACCTTGAACAATGAGGAGCATGGTGGCCCAGTGGTGAGAATTGATGCCTTGCAGCACTGGAGTCCTGGGTTAAAATCCAGCCATATTTGCTTGCGTTTCCTCCAGGTACTCTGGTTTCCCCCCACGCTATAAAGACATACTGATAGAGAATTTAGATTGTGAGCCCTATATGGGACAATGTTGACAATATCTATAAAACGCTGTGGAATATGATGGTGCTATATATGTAAGCGAAATAAATAAATAATAAATGACTGTGATTGTTGTAAACACCACTGGCTTCCTTCTTGTTCCATTTTTCAGTGTTCAACCTCCAATCCACTATATACATCATTCTTTCCATCTTCTGACCGATTTTACACGAGCCCTACCAAAATTGATGACCATCTCCTTTGTTTTACCCACATTCAATATAAGGCCATTACCACCACACCGTGAAGAAAAGTATTCTTTTGTTCTCATACTGAAACCTTAAATCCAGCTTTTTATTGCATCTGCCACCTGTTAATTCCCTAGTGACACATGTTATAATTATTCTATTGACAACCTAGTCCCTGCACATATATGCTAACAGAGAAGAAACAATGTACACGCGTATGTAGCCGAAAAGGGCAGTCAATAGCTTAAATGCTTTGTACAATATATGCAAATCCTAAGGAATCATTAAACAAGCCAGTGGAACCAATTCGGATTAATTTCCATGTAAACGCACAAAGTACACAATGCATCACCTGCCAATACGACCCAGACTTGTAATCGAATGACACTTTGATGTGGTGATATCTTTTAAAGAGTTGGGCTTGTCGGAGACACGTTGTTACATAGCTTAAATGTAGAATATCAATGCATGAGATGAAGCCCTTGTGAAAGCCGCAGAATTCCTCCACTTTTGACATGTTCTATTAAAAAAAAAAGGATCTGTGAACTTTTGTTACGAAACTTTAGCAATCCCACATACTGCCACGCAGGATTGCTTTTCATGCAGAGAAGAATAAGAGTTCACTCTCTTGGATTTTTATTTTTTTACTAAAGAGGACTGGGAAACGGTAATAGATAGAAATATCTCTTAACAAAAGCCGGAATGAAAGATGCCTAACCTCTGTGTTTTTAATTCCCCCAGTAATAGAAGCGCTGAAAGCATTAGCAGCAGGAAACGGGACAGAAGGATTTTAATTATGATTTTATTATGACAAATAATTCATCCGCTTGCATAACACTGGTATCAGACAAAAGCACATGGCTTTATCTTTGGAACATTTACTCCTCCCTTTAGCTGTCACAGAACAATAAAAATGGAATAATAGAAAATATCTCACCGGATGCTCCACAAGTGACTCACTTTCCAAATCTGCTTCTATATTTAGTATACCATAGCTGTAATCATTTTTAGACATTACTACCAAGAATGACAATTGGCTTAGACCCCAAGTATATTTTTATTTTTGGTCCAGACATGTAAAACAAGTTAGATAGAAGACACCCCAGCACTTGAGAAGAACCAACTCTACCATATTCATCAATGAAGATGGCCACATAAGCATATCCACCTAGAAATTACACTATCAGAGACCTCCTATCATTATAAATATTGGATTGATTTGGATCTTGGGTCAAACTTTGTCATATACAGCCAGCATTATGGTTGGGCATGTTTTATCTCATAAGGTAAATTATGGCTCAACCACCAAGACATTCAACAATAATAAGTGTCAACAAGAAGCGATCCTTTGACTGTTTTCCAAGACAAGTGGTTTTACAATTCTGATACAACAAAGGCTTTGTGTCATTTCTGAAAAAAGTCACAAGGGTCTGGAGGACCCAGCAGTTTACATAAATGGCAAAACCTGCTCGACACAATAGCGAGCTATTATCTAATCATTCAAGTATTTCTTAGGTTTTGCAGAGGTATCAAACCTTTGCCAATTTTAATGGCAAATAGGAAACAGGTTTGTGCAGAGCTTGGCCAGTTTAGATTTCTATTGGCTGGCCATACACTTTAGATGACTATTCCTTCCCAACTCCGCTCATACACATTGATGCTCGGCTTGGCCAATAGACAGAGTGAACTTTGGCAACAACGTATCTCCTCTAAGAACAAAAATATTGGGCATCCAACATACCTGACCCTTCTTTCTCCAACAACTGCCCTAGAGAGAGAAACCCTCAAACACATAGATGGTCGGCCAATGAGTTACCCAAAATTAATGTGACGGTCAGCTTAACAGTATGGAAGTGTAATTTGCCACAATCAGAGTTGACCTTGCACATGGCAAACTACAATGCAATGTTGATAATCATGTAAACAGTTATGTGATATCTGAGATGTAGTATACACAGTTTTCTCTATTAAATACATCAGATATTCCTCAAAGGTGGTGGACCAGATAAAGGACTTGCCTCCCTGACAAAAAATTAAAAACCATAAAAACTATAACTAATTCCCAGAAAAATGCATTGGAGCTACCCACAGTTCAAGAAATGGATATATTAGGAGACATCTGTCACAGACCAGTCACACTCACATCGTACAGTACAGTTCTGTGACTGCAGTATAAATGGACAAAAAAACTGAGGAACAAGAGAGGTCACCTACAGTCTGTACATCTGCTCCAACATAATTGTCTAAGTGATGGAATTTTGAAGACAAAATCCTATACATGTCCGTGTATTAATATCTAACCAAAGAAGTGCTAAAACTGTATTTGCATATCATAACTAAGACAATATTATTCCGTTGGACAAATTAATATTTTCCATTTAATACAATGATGTTAACCAAACAATTAATTCCATCTTTTCCAGCGTGATGATGATAATGAAGCCTATATATTTACTAGACATGTATAATAACAGTGGAGTACATACAGACTACAACAGACTCAGTGTTTGGGCATCCACATGGCAAATGGATAAATGTAAAGTTATCCATCTGGATGAAAATAATGTGAATGCAGCATATGTCCTAGGGGGGAGTAAAGCTGTGAGAGTCACTGGTGGAGAAGGACCTGGGAGTACTTGTAGAGCATAGGTTACAGTACAGCATAAAATGTCAAACAGCTGTTTCTAAGAGCAGAAAGATATTGTCATGTATTTAAAGGGATATGGACTCGCGGGATAGGGATGTAATATTACCACTATATAAATTACTGGTGCTGCCCCATCTGGAATATGCAGTTCAGTTCTGGGCACCAGTTCATAGAATGGAAGTCCTAGAGTTGGAACAAGTTCAATAGAGGGGCCACGAAACTGATAAGGAGCATGGAGGACCCCAGTTCTGAGGACAGATTAATGGAGTTAAATGTGTTTAGTTTGGAGTAGAGGCGTTTAAGGGGAGACATGATAAACCTGTAAAAAGAGCCGACAAGGCTTCTACACTGTAAAGACTGTGAATCTGTGGAATAGCCTACCCCAGGAACTGGTCACATCAACAACAGCTGATGGATTTAAAAATAATAAAGACTGATACCTTTTTAGAGAGAAATAGCATTGATGCTTATGGAAATGCTTAGAATGTCGTTCCTTTACCTATTCCCTTGTTGAACTTGATGGACGTGTCTTTTTTTATTTCTCAAAGGTACTATCTAACCATGTACAGTATAACCTCCACATTACCAATTCTAAATACATCTCTAAAACATTATTCCTATGAAAATATGCTAACAAATGAAAGCCAAAACGCATGAGAGAGGGGATAAAACATGAAGTCCCTATGAAGAAGAGTGCCACTTTATTTGTCTTATGTTCACAATTGTATCCAGCAGACAGGAGTCACAATTTACTTGCCATATGGTTGCAGAACTACCCAGCATAGAGAACACCCACTCAATATATCTGCCTCAGGCTGTCTGCTGCACATTCACTCGACCCACTAACTTATTAAAGTGTTTAGCCAGTTTTATAAAAATATGGGTAAAATAACACGCTGCATCAATACAAAACACTTCTGAATACATGTTCTGTTTATATTCAGCATTGTTTATCTAATTTATTTTCAGGTCATCAATCACAGAGGTGATGCTGCAACTGTAAGCTCACTATCCCTCCCTGTGAGCAGTTCAGCCAGCACCTGAAACGTCACAGCTGCAAATAACCTACTTGCTCGTTGAAGCCACTCATGGGAGTGATTTCTTGTCTGATCAGATATGTGGAGGAGAGAGATGCTACCAGCTGAGGAAGTTAGACAGAAGACAGACACTTTGACACAAAACAGACCCTATATCAGGGTGGGAGTTTGCATACTGGGGAGAGTGGAGAAGGGAAGGGTACACAGAGTGAGAGCAGGCATATTAATAATGGGAAATGTAGTTTGTCCAGAGGTTCTCTGCATGTAAATAACAGGGATACAAGGAGCAACAAGTAAAATAAAGACGTTCAAAAGGTGCACAATTTTATCACATATTTAGCACTGTTGTGAATGTATCTGCATTTACATTTTTTGAAAATTGGATAACCCCTTGAACTGCAGCCACTGTCACGCAAGGTCTTATAAATCCAAGGCAAGCAACCAACGCAACATCCACTAGTTCCCACAGTCCTTCTTCCACAAGAGGCTGCTTACTATACACCAGCAGAGCACTTAAAAATGGCAGCGCCATCAATACATCTCCATCCATAGTGGTCTAAGACTGGCATGGTGTAAATTGCCTAGCAGCACACCCAAAATAACCAATCATCTGGTGGCTGCAGCCTTACTAATAACAAAGCTCCTTATATACCACCTACCAATGTCTGTGAGTAAGGAGCCTTGTTATTGGATGTGTCAGGCACCAGCAGTGTTGTGTGGTTCGCAGCACACCTCAAGTACAGGCAAAGGTGTATTAATACACATCAGAGGTTTTTTGTAAAGCATAATATTTCCAGTACAGACGTCTATGATGACTGTACAGGTGTTACTGTGACCTTTGAGGGTAGTTGCTTGTAAACATCTAATGACTGTCTTGTGGATGGGATATGTACATAGATCACTATGAATTACGAGTAAATGATTTTTCCTGTTTATTTGCAACTCTGGTGAAGGAGATCAACATTCTGGGACTACACCCTTGTATAGTATACAATACAATGCTAAAGTGCTAAATCTTCTCTATTATTCTATGCAACCTTTTGTACCAAAGAATCCTTTAAAAACAACTCCATGTTTGCTACATTCATTTCAGAGTTATCACAGGTATACATAAACTAAAAAGGCAAATAAAATCAAGCTTCAATGCCAGCATCAACCTGCGGAGTAAACAGCGACTGTATGGTTCACAGAAAACTCCGTGTAGAATTCCCATTCATGCCATTCATTACCACTGCACTCCTTATTATGACTCGCTTACCAAGTACCAGCTTAGTAGTCAGAGCAGAATATTAAGGTTTATTAATCTGTAGAGTGGATAACCCCACTTGCCCAAGTCAATTATGTATCTTCATAACGTTATTTCTCAATACGCTGGTACACATAGCCAAAGACAGAGAATGATAAAGAGTGGACATGATGTAATATCATCTGTCAGTAACAGGAACTGACATGGGTATTACCAGAGGCTCTTGTACACTTCTGGAATAATAGCCACAGTGTATAACCTGTTCACACAAGACATCGAGCAAAAATGATTGCTCTGCTGGTAGCACAATAAGGATGAAGAGCAGTGACATCAGATTCATCACCAAGGACAGCTCACCCCTATACAATCCATGCATGGTGCTGACAACATTCATAGACGAGGAATGAAACCATGCATTATGCAAACTTTCCTCTCCATTAATGCCAATATCAGTCACACAAAGCACATTAAGAAATACTTTCATAAAACTCATTATCTCCTCATCTGTATCTTCAGACAGTAACAATGACTATTGCATGAGAAGGAAAATCCTTTCATACTTTTAGATCGGATCGTACTTACAGAGAAATAAAGCAATGAGATAGTAACAGTATAAATATTTTAACGTCTTGTAACAACTTTACAATGACTATCTCTCCACACAAAGAAAACTGTAGTGCAAAACAGTAGGACAGTTGACAAATATAATAGCCGCATACAAAATGCTATGCAAGCTGAAAAAAAGGGGATTTAATCCCAGCTTCCCAGCCTTAACAATGACTATAAAGATCTGTCTTACCTTTCTCTGGGCTTAAATTTTTATATACTTCAAGGTCTGCCATTAAATATGTTACTATTACACATTATTGGCACACAAACTGCAGATGCTCCCTGGATCCAAGCCTCTTCACTTCTCATATTTCCAACATTACATGAGAAATAACAGCTTTCCCTGGAAGCACAGTGACTTGTCTAGAAGAATCCACATTCCGTAGTTATATCAATCTAAGGATGCCAAATAGCAGAACTTTCTCCAAAGTGGAAGGTCTAGAGAGGAAGCAATCCAGGAACCGTCTGCTGGGCTCAGCTGCTATTGTGGGAATGCACTGGCTGTCAGTACTTTTGGTATGAGACATGCATGCATAGTGGGATGATTAAGATCCTTGAGGCATTAAATGTGCAAACCTCAAACGTAAAGAAGATCCTTCTCACCTAAGGAGGTCAGGCAGGGATTGAATAGCCCGATAAAAACCTGAATGGCATGAGGTGTATACTCAGGGAAGAAAGAAATAAGAGAAACAGTTCTCAGTGCAATGTGTCTCCTTCACAAAGGCACCAGGAGAAGCCAATTGCTATGCTCATCAAATAGTCATTCAAAGGCTTCATTACATTTTATATTATTGTTCCAGGTCTGTGGGGAGCACACAGTCACTGGATCCCTCCTTGTAATGGCAGATAATACACAATGAACCATTTGTGACAGGTCTGCCTAGAAAAATAAATACCACATTTCTCGAAATGTCTTGTAGCACAGAATCACAAACACATGAAGACGGTCTAGAGATGTGTATGGGGTTATTATAGCCTAGGAAGAACAGCTTCTCTAGTAAAGCTTGTAATATACTTCTTAGCTTCTTAGCTAGAAATTGTAGAAAAATACAATTATTTATTTCTACTTAATAGGAAATCCAAGGAACAGAATAATAATTGGAATAGAAGCAAATTGTCATTACACTTTCCTTTCCATTAATAGTATGCAGTTTATACATGCAATAACACTGCAGCAATATCAGCAAAGTGGCTACATACAGTATTGACATGATGTGTCCATACATCACCTGCAGAGCTGTCTATCACCTCTTAGATTGTAAACTTATACATATGTATCTATTCACAATGCTCCGCTACGTACTGTACAGCTATGCATGTCAGCTCTCCTCATATGTCTGTTTTAGCAAATACTTGTATTGCTTATGAAATAACAGTTTGGCAGCAGGTTTTTGTTTGGTTCATGTTCTTCTGTTATTACTTCAAGAAATGTCTGAAGTCAACCTGGATCCCTTCACTTTATCCACATATTTTCTCATTGCTTGGCTGATCACTTAATGGTCACATGTATTAACTATGCTATGTAACTAGGGATAATTTAATGGATAACCGGGTACATATAAAAAAAGAAAAACTATATCTCACATGACAACCCCATACACATGTACTTTGGGTCATCACAGCTGAGCATATGTCCTGAATGGAAGGAGGAGAGAGAAATCCAACACAGATCCCCTTGTCAATAGGAGGTGAAACTACACAAACACATCAATTATCAATGGCGCAGTCAGAGTGTTTAGGGACACACACCATTAACAAGGGAATGGCAGAATCCAACTATCAATTTAATCATACATTTCCAGAAGGAATAACAGAGGAACAGCACACTAGACAGTTCTTAGAAAGAATGATCCAGAATTGCAAATTTATGACCCATACAGGCCTGTTCAAAACTAGAGATGAGCGAACACTAAAATGTTCGAGGTTCGAAATTCGATTCGAACAGCCGCTCAATGTTCGTGTGTTCGAACGGGTTTCGAACCCCATTATAGTCTATGGGGAACAGATACTCGTTAAGGGGGAAACCCAAATCCGTGTCTGGAGGGTCACCAAGTCCACTATGACACCCCAGGAAATGATGCCAACACCTCTGGAATGACACTGGGACAGCAGGGGAAGCATGTCTGGGGGCATCTAACACACCAAAGACCCTCTATTACCCCAACATCACAGCCTAACAACTACACACTTTACACACTCAATACCACCTCTCTGACAGTAGGAAAACACCTTGAAACATGTGTATTTGGCACTTGCAGTGAGGAGAGCTTGTCACCAGCAGTGAATTTGGCCCTTGTAGTAAGTTGAGGTTGGCACCAACATTTGTTTTAAAAATCAGGGTGGATTGAGCCTCTAACCAGCAGAGTTTGGGCAAATTCATGGTGGAGGGAGCCTCTAAACACCCCAGTTTGGGCAAATTCATGGTGGAGGGAGCCTCTAAAAACCCCAGTTTGGACCAATTCATGGTGGAGGGAGCCTCTAACCAGCCCAGTTTGGGCAAATTCATGGTGGAGGGAGCCTCTAAAAAACCCAGTTTGGACCAATTCATGGTGGAGGGAGCCTCTAACCAGCCCAGTTTGGGCAAATTCATGGTGGAGGGAGCCTCTAACCAGCCCAGTTTGGACCAATAATGGTGGAGGGAGCCTCTAACCAGCCCAGTTTGGACCAATTAATGGTGGAGGGAGCCTCTAACCACCCCAGTTTGGACCAATTCATGGTGGAGGGAGCCTCTAAACAGCCAAGTTTGGACCAATTAATGGTGGAGGGAGCCTCTAACCAGCCCAGTTTGGGCAAATTCATGGTGGAGGGAGCCTCTAAACAGCCCAGTTTGGACCAATTCATGGTGGAGGGAGCCTCTAACCAGCCCAGTTTGGGCAAATTCATGGTGGAGGGAGCCTCTAAACAGCCCAGTTTGGACCAATTCATGGTGGAGGGAGCCTCTAACCAGCCCAGTTTGGACCAATTAATGGTGGAGGGAGCCTCTAACCAGCCCAGTTTGGACCAATTAATGGTGGAGGGAGCCTCTAACCAGCCCAGTTTGGACCAATTAATGGTGGAGGGAGCCTCTAACCAGCCCAGTTTGGACCAATTAATGGTGGAGGGAGCCTCTAACCACCCCAGTTTGGACCAATTCATGGTGGAGGGAGCCTCTAAACAGCCAAGTTTGGACCAATTCATGGTGGAGGGAGCCTCTAAAAACCCCAGTTTGGACCAATTCATGGTGGAGGGAGCCTCTAACCAGCCCAGTTTGGGCAAATTCATGGTGGAGGGAGCCTCTAACCAGCCCAGTTTGGACCAATTAATGGTGGAGGGAGCCGCTAAACAGCCCAGTTTGGGCAAATTCATGGTGGAGGGAGCCTCTAAACAGCCCAGTTTGGACCAATTCATGGTGGAGGGAGCCTCTAAAAAACCCAGTTTGGACCAATTCATGGTGGAGGGAGCCTCTAAACAGCCCAGTTTGGGCAAATTCATGGTGGAGGGAGCCTCTAAACAGCCCAGTTTGGGCAAATTCATGGTGGAGGGAGCCTCTAACCAGCCCAGTTTGGACCAATTAATGGTGGAGGGAGCCTCTAAACAGCCAAGTTTTGGGAAATTCATGGTGGAGGGAGCCTCTAAACAGCCCAGTTTGGGCAAATTCATGGTGGAGGGAGCCTCTAACCAGCCCAGTTTGGACCAATTAATGGTGGAGGGAGCCTCTAAACAGCCAAGTTTTGGGAAATTCATGGTGGAGGGAGCCTCTAACCAGCCCAGTTTGGACCAATTCATGGTGGAGGGAGCCTCTAAACAGCCCAGTTTGGGCAAATTCATGGTGGAGGGAGCCTCTAAAAAACCCAGTTTGGACCAATTCATGGTGGAGGGAGCCTCTAACCAGCCCAGTTTGGACCAATTAATGGTGGAGGGAGCCTCTAAACAGCCAAGTTTGGACCAATTCATGGTGGAGGGAGCCTCTAAAAACCCCAGTTTGGACCAATTCATGGTGGAGGGAGCCTCTAACCAGCCCAGTTAGGACCAATTAATGGTGGAGGGAGCCTCTAAACAGCCAAGTTTGGACCAATTCATGGTGGAGGGAGCCTCTAAAAACCCCAGTTTGGACCAATTCATGGTGGAGGGAGCCTCTAACCAGCCCAGTTTGGGCAAATTCATGGTGGAGGGAGCCTCTAAACAGCCCAGTTTGGGCAAATTCATGGTGGAGGGAGCCTCTAACCAGCCCAGTTTGGACCAATTAATGGTGGAGGGAGCCTCTAACCAGCCCAGTTTGGACCAATTAATGGTGGAGGGAGCCTCTAACCACCCCAGTTTGGACCAATTCATGGTGGAGGGAGCCTCTAAACAGCCAAGTTTGGACCAAATCATGGTGGAGGGAGCCTCTAAAAACCCCAGTTTGGACCAATTCATGGTGGAGGGAGCCTCTAACCAGCCCAGTTTGGGCAAATTCATGGTGGAGGGAGCCTCTAAACAGCCCAGTTTGGGCAAATTCATGGTGGAGGGAGCCTCTAACCAGCCCAGTTTGGACCAATTAATGGTGGAGGGAGCCGCTAAACAGCCCAGTTTGGGCAAATTCATGGTGGAGGGAGCCTCTAAACAGCCCAGTTTGGACCAATTCATGGTGGAGGGAGCCTCTAAAAAACCCAGTTTGGACCAATTCATGGTGGAGGGAGCCTCTAAACAGCCCAGTTTGGGCAAATTCATGGTGGAGGGAGCCTCTAAAAACCCCAGTTTGGACCAATTCATGGTGGAGGGAGCCTCTAACCAGCCCAGTTTGGGCAAATTCATGGTGGAGGGAGCCTCTAAACAGCCCAGTTTGGGCAAATTCATGGTGGAGGGAGCCTCTAACCAGCCCAGTTTGGACCAATTAATGGTGGAGGGAGCCGCTAAACAGCCCAGTTTGGACCAATTCATGGTGGAGGGAGCCTCTAAAAACCCCAGTTTGGACCAATTCATGGTGGAGGGAGCCTCTAAAAAACCCAGTTTGGACCAATTAATGGTGGAGGGAGCCTCTAACCAGCCCAGTTTGGACCAATTAATGGTGGAGGGAGCCTCTAAACAGCCAAGTTTGGACCAATTCATGGTGGAGGGAGCCTCTAAAAACCCCAGTTTGGACCAATTCATGGTGGAGGGAGCCTCTAACCAGCCCAGTTTGGACCAATTAATGGTGGAGGGAGCCTCTAACCAGCCCAGTTTGGACCAATTAATGGTGGAGGGAGCCTCTAACCACCCCAGTTTGGACCAATTCATGGTGGAGGGAGCCTCTAAACAGCCAAGTTTGGACCAATTCATGGTGGAGGGAGCCTCTAAAAACCCCAGTTTGGACCAATTCATGGTGGAGGGAGCCTCTAAACAGCCCAGTTTGGGCAAATTCATGGTGGAGGGAGCCTCTAACCAGCAGAGTTGTGGGAAAGCAGGGTGGAGGGAGCCTCTAACCAGCAGAGTTGGTGGAAATCAGGGTGGAGGGAGCCTCTAACCAGCAGAGTTGGGGGAAATCATGTTGGAGGGAGCCTAGTATTAGCAGAATTGTGCAACGCTTATGGTGGATGAGTATGAGGATGCGGAGGAATTGGAGAGGTTGAGTACAGACATGGAGTTTCATGTTGGGGTGCTTTACACAGGTGGGCACAAAAATGAAGGCTCTATCCAGTGGTGGTTCATTTTTATCAAAGTGAGCCGGTCGGCACTCTCAGCTGACAGACGGGTGCGCTTGTCAGTGATGATGCCACCGGCTGCACTGAACACCCTCTCAGATAGGACGCTGGCGGCAGGACAGGACAGCACCTCCAAGGCATATAGGGCAAGTTCAAGCCACAGGTCCAACTTCGACACCCAATACGTGTAGGGCGCAGAGGGGTCGGAGAGGACAGGGCTGTGGTCGGAAAGGTATTCCCGCAACATGCGCCTATACTTCTCACGCCTGGTGACACTAGGACCCTCCGTGGCGGCACTTTGGCGAGGGGGTGCCATCAAGGTGTCCCAGACCTTAGACAGTGTGCCCCTCGTTTGTGTGGACCGGTGAGAACTTGGTTGCCTACTGGAGGAACTGCCCTCCCTGCCGCCAACGTCACATGCTGGAAACATCTCCATCATATTCTGCACCAATTGCCTGTGGCAAGCATTGATGCGATTGGCCCTCCCCTCTACCGGAATAAAAGACGAGATGTTGTTTTTATACCGGGGGTCAAGGATAGCAAAGATCCAGTACTGGTTGTCCTCCATGATTTTGACAATACGCTTGTCGGTTGTAAAGCACCCCAACATGAACTCAGCCATGTCTGCCACAGTGTTAGTTGGCATGACTCCTCTGGCCCCACCGGAAAGTTCAATCTCCATTTCCTCCTCATCCTCCATGTCTACCCATCCGCGCTGCAACAATGGGACGATTCGAAGTTGCCCGGAAGCCTCCTGTATCACCATCACATCATCGGACAACTCTTCTTCCTCCTCCTCCTCCTCCTCCATTAAACGCAGTGAAGCGGACAGATGTGTGGACCTACTCTCCAGCTGTGACGGATCGGATGCTATCCCTAACTCCTCTGTGTGATCTGAGTTATCCCTGATGTCAATCAGGGATTCTCTCAGAACACACAAGAGCGGGATTGTAAGGCTCACCATCGCATCCTCAGAGCTCACCCTCCTTGTGGACTCCTCAAAGACCCGTAGGATGTCACAAAGGTCTCTCATCCATGGCCACTCATGGATGTGAAACTGAGGCAGCTGACTTTGTGGCACCCTAGGGTTTTGTAGCTGGTATTCCATCAAAGGTCTCTGCTGCTCAACCACTCTATTCAACATCTGAAACGTTGAGTTCCAGCGTGTGGGGACGTCGCACAAAAGCCGGTGTTGTGGCACATGCAGGCGTTGCTGGAGAGATTTTAAGCTAGCAGCGGCTACTGTCGACTTGCGAAAGTGGGCGCACATGCGCCGCACTTTCACCAGTAGCTCTGGAACATTGGGGTAGCTCTTTAGGAAACGTTGCACCACTAGGTTGAAGACGTGGGCCAGGCATGGAACATGTTGGAGTCCGGCAAGCTCCAGAGCTGCTACCAGGTTCCGGCCGTTATCACAAACGACCATGCCTGGGCCCAGGTGCAGCGGCTCAAACCATATTGCCGTCTCATCGAGGAGGGCATCCCTCACCTCGGAGGCAGTGTGCTGTCTGTCCCCCAAGCTGATCAGCTTCAGCACAGCCTGCTGACGTCTACCAACGCCAGTGCTGCAACGTTTCCAACTCGTAGCTGGGGTCAATCTAACAGCGGAGGAGGAGGCGGTGGCGGAGGAGGAGGCGGTGGCGGAGGAGGAGGCGGTAGAGGAGGAGGAGGAGGGGGGTGTTCTTCTCATGTCCCTGCCAGGAATGTTAGGCGGGGAGACGAGGTACACCGGGCCAGTTTGGGAAGCAGTCCCAGCCTCAACTACATTCACCCAGTGTGCCGTCAGTGAAATGTAGCGTCCCTGTCCGCATGCACTTGTCCACGCGTCGGTGGTCAAGTGAACCTTTGTGCAAAGCGCGGAACTAAGGGCCCGCCTGATGTTGAGTGACACGTGCTGGTGCAAGGCGGGGACGGCACACCGGGAGAAGTAGTGACGGCTAGGGACGGCATAGCGAGGTGCCGCAGTTGCCATCAGGTCCAGGAAGGCGGGAGTTTCAACAAGCCGGAACGCCAACATCTCCTGGGCCAGCAGTTTAGCGATGTTGGCGTTCAAGGCTTGCGCGTGTGGGTGGTTAGCAGTGTATTTCTGCCGCCGCTCCAATGTCTGAGAGATGGTGGGTTGTTGTAAAGAAACGCCTGATGGTGCCTTTGATGGTGCAGGAGAAGGAGATAAGACAGGACCAGGGGAGGATGAGGTAGAAGTCAACAAAGTGGCGGAGGCAGATGAAGTGGTGTCCTGGCTCGTCCTCTGGAGTGCATCGCCAGCACAGTCAGCAGTGGCAGTGGCAGAGGCAGAGGCAGTGGCAGAGGCAGTGGCAGTGGCGTGAACGGCAGGCGGCCTTTGTCCTGCCGTTGCTGCCTGCCACTGATTCCAGTGCTTGGATTCCAAATGACGGCGCATTGAAGTGGTGGACAGGTTGCTCTTCTCAGAGCCCCTAATCAATTTCGAGAGGCAAATTGTGCAGACAACACTATATCTGTCCTCGGCGCATTCCTTGAAAAAACTCCACACCTTCGAGAAACGTGCCCTCGAGGTGGGAGTTTTTCGGGGCTGGGTACGAACTGGAACATCTTGGGAGATTCCGGGTGTGGCCTGGCTTCGCCTAAGCTGCTGACCTCTGCCTCTGCCTCTAGCTACCCTTTTTGGTGCTGCACCTGCCTCAACATCCACACTACTTTCCCCGCTTGACATCCCCCCTGTCCAGGTCGGGTCAGTGTCCTCATCATCCACCACTTCCTCTTCCAACTCCTGTCTCATCTCCTCCTCCCGCACAATGCGCCGGTCAACTGGATGCCCTGACGGCAACTGCGTCACATCATCGTCGATGAGGGTGGGTTGCTGGTCATCCACCACCAAATCGAACGGAGATGGAGGAGACTCTAGTGTTTGAGCATCTGGACACAGATGCTCCTCTGTTAGGTTCGTGGAATCGTGACGTGGAGAGGCAGGTTGAGGGACAATGAAAGGAGCGGAGAACAGCTCTGGGGAGCAGGGACAGTTTGGGTTATTGTTCTGTAAAGCTTCGGAATTTTGGGAGGAAGGAAGACAAGACTGTTGGGTAATAGGAGGAGAGGAGGCAGAGTCTGACTGGCTGCTGGACAATGTGCTGTAAGCGTTCTCTGACAGCCATTGCAAGACCTGTTCCTGGTTCTCGGGCCTACTAAGGTTTGTACCCTGCAGTTTAGTTAATGTGGCAAGCAACCCTGGCACTGTGGAGTGGCGCAATGCTTGCTGCCCCACAGGAGTAGGCACGGGACGCCCTGTGGCTTCACTGCTACCTTGCTCCCCAGAACCATTCCCCCGACCTCGCCCACGGCCTCGTCCACGTCCCTTTCCGGGAGCCTTGCGCATTTTGAATTCCTAGTTAGAAATTGGCACTGTATACCAGTAGTAAAAATTGTGGGTGCACGTAACCCCAATATATTCTTTGAATTCCCAGTCAGACACTGGCACTATATGGCAGTAGCAAGAAATGAGGGTATTTGTATTCCCAATATATTCTTTGAATTCCCAGTCAGACAATGGCACTGTATACCAGTAGTAAAAATTGTGGGTGCACGTAACCCCAATATATTCTTTGAATTACCAGTCAGAAACTGGCACTATATGGCAGTAGCAAGAAATGAGGGTATTTGTATTCCCAATATATTCTTTGAATTCCCAGTCAGACACTGGCACTATATGGCAGTAGCAAGAAATGAGGGTATTTGTATTCCCAATATATTCTTTGAATTCCCAGTCAGACACTGGCACTATATGGCAGTAGCAAGAAATGAGGGTATTTGTATTCCCAATATATTCTTTGAATTCCCAGTCAGACACTGGCACTATATGGCAGTAGCAAGAAATGAGGGTATTTGTATTCCCAATATATTCTTTGAATTCCCAGTCAGACACTGGCACTATATGGCAGTAGCAAGAAATGAGGGTATTTGTATTCCCAATATATTCTTTGAATTCCCAGTCAGACAATGGCACTGTATACCAGTAGTAAAAATTGTGGGTGCACGTAACCCCAATATATTCTTTGAATTCCCAGTCAGACACTGGCACTATATGGCAGTAGCAAGAAATGAGGGTATTTGTATTCCCAATATATTCTTTGAATTCCCAGTCAGACAATGGCACTGTATACCAGTAGTAAAAATTGTGGGTGCACGTAACCCCAATATATTCTTTGAATTCCCAGTCAGACACTGGCACTATATGGCAGTAGCAAGAAATGAGGGTATTTGTATTCCCAATATATTCTTTGAATTCCCAGTCAGACAATGGCACTGTATACCAGTAGTAAAAATTGTGGGTGCACGTAACCCCAATATATTCTTTGAATTACCAGTCAGAAACTGGCACTATATGGCAGTAGCAAGAAATGAGGGTATTTGTATTCCCAATATATTCTTTGAATTCCCAGTCAGACACTGGCACTATATGGCAGTAGCAAGAAATGAGGGTATTTGTATTCCCAATATATTCTTTGAATTCCCAGTCAGACACTGGCACTATATGGCAGTAGCAAGAAATGAGGGTATTTGTATTCCCAATATATTCTTTGAATTCCCAGTCAGACAATGGCACTGTATACCAGTAGTAAAAATTGTGGGTGCACGTAACCCCAATATATTCTTTGAATTCCCAGTCAGACACTGGCACTATATGGCAGTAGCAAGAAATGAGGGTATTTGTATTCCCAATATATTCTTTGAATTCCCAGTCAGACAATGGCACTGTATACCAGTAGTAAAAATTGTGGGTGCACGTAACCCCAATATATTCTTTGAATTCCCAGTCAGACACTGGCACTATATGGCAGTAGCAAGAAATGAGGGTATTTGTATTCCCAATATATTCTTTGAATTCCCAGTCAGACAATGGCACTGTATACCAGTAGTAAAAATTGTGGGTGCACGTAACCACAATATATTCTTTGAATTACCAGTCAGAAACTGGCACTATATGGCAGTAGCAAGAAATGAGGGTATTTATAACCCCAATATATTCTTTGAATTCCCAGTCAGACAATGGCACTGTATACCAGTAGTAAAAATTGTGGGTGCACGTAACCCCAATATATTCTTTGAATTACCAGTCAGAAACTGGCACTATATGGCAGTAGCAAGAAATGAGGGTATTTGTATTCCCAATATATTCTTTGAATTCCCAGTCAGACACTGGCACTATATGGCAGTAGCAAGAAATGAGGGTATTTGTATTCCCAATATATTCTTTGAATTCCCAGTCAGACAATGGCACTGTATACCAGTAGTAAAAATTGTGGGTGCACGTAACCCCAATATATTCTTTGAATTCCCAGTCAGACACTGGCACTATATGGCAGTAGCAAGAAATGAGGGTATTTGTATTCCCAATATATTCTTTGAATTCCCAGTCAGACAATGGCACTGTATACCAGTAGTAAAAATTGTGGGTGCACGTAACCCCAATATATTCTTTGAATTCCCAGTCAGACACTGGCACTATATGGCAGTAGCAAGAAATAAGGGTATTTGTATTCCCAATATATTCTTTGAATTCCCAGTCAGACAATGGCACTGTATACCAGTAGTAAAAATTGTGGGTGCACGTAACCCCAATATATTCTTTGAATTACCAGTCAGAAACTGGCACTATATGGCAGTAGCAAGAAATGAGGGTATTTATAACCCCAATATATTCTTTGAATTCCCAGTCAGACAATGGCACTGTATACCAGTAGTAAAAATTGTGGGTGCACGTAACCCCAATATATTCTTTGAATTACCAGTCAGAAACTGGCACTATATGGCAGTAGCAAGAAATGAGGGTATTTATAACCCCAATATATTCTTTGAATTCCCAGTCAGACAATGGCACTGTATACCAGTAGTAAAAATTGTGGGTGCACGTAACCCCAATATATTCTTTGAATTCCCAGTCAGACACTGGCACTATATGGCAGTAGCAAGAAATGAGGGTATTTGTATTCCCAATATATTCTTTGAATTCCCAGTCAGACAATGGCACTGTATACCAGTAGTAAAAATTGTGGGTGTATATAGCCCCAATTCTATTGCTAGGGGACTTGCAGGGTATTTCTGGGGTGAAGGTGGGGGGGCACACCGTTGGAACGGGTATCGGGGTATATATCGGGTATACGGGAATACACTGACAGTGTATTCCATTCAGGATCCTGGGAAAGCTGGGTTGCGGCGATTGAGCCCGTCAGTGCCACGTTACACTGACAAGCTTCTCCCTGGAATTTAGCTCTTATAAGAGCTGTTGGTTGTCTTCTCCTTCCTATCCTAGCCTGTCCCTGCCTACCCAGAATCTAAGCCCTAGCTAGCTGGACGGAAACCTCCGTCCTCGGTGAATTGCAAGCTCAGAATGACGCGAAGCTGGGCGGCGCTGTTCTTTTAAATTAGAGGTCACATGTTTTCGGCAGCCAATGGGTTTTGCCTACTTTTCTCAACGTCACCGGTGTCGTAGTTCCTGTCCCACCTACCCTGCGCTGTTATTGGAGCAAAAAAGGCGCCAGGGAAGGTGGGAGGGGAATCGAGTAATGGCGCACTTTACCACGCGGTGTTCGATTCGATTCGAACATGCCGAACAGCCTAATATCCGATCGAACATGAGTTCGATAGAACACTGTTCGCTCATCTCTATTCAAAACCCAATATTTTTTTAATGACTATTCTGAAATTATTATAACTTTATACTATAATTTTATTCTGGAAAATAAAAATAGCAAACCAATTGAAATCTCCAATATTTCAAATTAAAATATAGAAAATGAAATTAAGAGGACCTGTCACATAGTATATACTTGTATTCCCCATAATATAATAATTCTGGGTCAGCTCTTCTGGTACAGCTGAGATTTTTCTGTTATTTATTGCTACATAATATTTTTTTATCATAATTTTTTTTTATTATTTAATACCTATAACAAAGAATTACAGTTGTATAAAAAATAGTGAGTACAATGTTCCAATACAGTAGTTTACAACAAATTAAGCCTGCCATGGCTAGAACCCCGTATATGACCTGTACACTTCCATGTGATTCATGGAAGAGAGAGACTGAGGGATGGAGAAGAAGACTATGGGATAAGTGGGGGAGGGGGATGGAGAGGGAACTGGTTTGCATAGTGTGAAACATAGAGACAGAACCATAACCATAAGTATGACCATAACTATGCTGCCAAGGGTTGGGGCTGCCAGGGCCGCCGATAGGCCAGTACTACTGCTACTGGCGTCAGGGGCCTGGCCAAATTTAAAAATGGGGGGGGGTCGTGGGGGCGGCCCTGGCGCCGGCAGCAGTCATTGTATGTCCTGTTTGTTTCAACTCAGATCTGCGTCCAGAGGACGCAGATCTGAGTTGAACACATACGCGGCTGAAGCAAGGAGCTGACACAGGTCAGCTCCTCGCTTCGCCGCTGCGCGCGTCTCTCCCTGACACATATGCGGCTGAAGCGAGGAGCTGACCTGTGTCAGCTCCTCGCTTCGCCGCTGCCGCCTCTCTCGCTGACATCGCGTCTACACTGCCGGGTAGCCGGTGGCAGCGGCGAAGCGAGGAGCTGACACAGGTCAGCTCCTCACTTCAGCCGCATATGTGTCAGCTCCTCGCTTCGCTGCTGCGGCCTCTCTCGCTGACACATATGCCGCTGAAGCGAGGAGCTGACCTGTGTCAGCTCCTCGCTTCGCCGCTGCCGCCGGCTACCCGGCAGTGTAGACGCAATGTGATGACGTCACATCGCGTCTACAACTGTGCGCCAGTAAGAGAGAGAGGCGCGCAGAGAGCAGCAGGGGAACGAAGGAGAAGGTAAGTCTAATGTGGACCGTGAAACTGGGGGCAGATGAAGGAGAGGACGGCATGACACTGGGGGCAGAGATGGAGGGACATGAATCTGGGGGCAGAGATGGAGGGGACATTAATCTGGGGGCAGAGATGGAGGGACATGAATCTGGGGGCAGAGATGTGGGGACATGAATCTGTGGGCAGAGATGGAGGGACATGAATCTGGAGGCAGAGATGTGGGGACATGAATCTGTGGGCAGAAATGGAGGGGACATGAATCTGGGGGCAGATGAAGGGTGTATATGAAGCTGGGGGAGAGACGGAGGGGGGACATATAATTTACGGGTGACTGTAGGAGGATTAGGATTATACAGTGTGCGGGCACATAAAAAATTAATGAGTGGGCGGAGTCAACATAACAGTGGGTGGGGCTAACTTTCCCACGGCGCGCAAAGCGTGCCGCACATTTTGTCCCTCTTTTGGTTCTTCAAAAGTTGGGAGGTATGGGTACAGGGGGCAATGGAAAGATGTTAGAGGGTGGACGGGGGGGGGGGAATTGTTGGGACATCGGGTGTGCAGAACTGCGGAGAGGGAACTGGGGCAATAATATATAATATACAATATATAAGTTTTTAGCTGGAGAATAATAATGATGTAGGCTATGCTACTACCATAGCAGTCTGTTTGGGGGTAGTACTTTCACTTTAAAGGAGTGTTCACATTGAGCTTTTGGCCTCCCTTGCCGGGATACGTTGGTAACCAGTCACAATCAGCTCCCCACTTATCCCTGCACGGAGAACTGCAGGCCCCTCTTTTTTTTAATGGCCAGATCTTCGTGCAGGGATAAGTTGACAGCTGATTCTGACTGGTTACCAACGTATCCCGGCAAGGGAGGCCAAAAACGCAACGTGAAAAAGCCCTGAGGATTTATTAGGAGGGTTCTTATAAATGGTGTTGGCTCTCTATAGGCGCTGTCACACGTAGCAGATTTTACCTGCAAATAGAATCTGATTAAGCCTTGTAATGCTGCTAAATAAAGGGAAATGTAATACATAATTGGTATGACGCAAAATAAGGTAGGAGGGGGGGGCCCAGACACTTAGGCTGTATGGGGCCCCAAAATTCCTGATGGCGGCCCTGGGGGCTGCAACAATGTTCAATAGCTGTGAGACAGAACCCATACGTCTGGTGAAGCTCTTCAGGCGAGTTGCGCTAACCATCAAGTCTATCTTATGACAGGGTGTTCTTTGCTATCTAGATTTCCTTTGTGGGTACTACATCGTAAGAATCCTAGGATTAATTCTGGTGAATTCAAGTGAGTACATAGACCACCTTTATCAAGCTTCCAAAATGTGTGCAGCAGCTATGGTAACATCACTAGTAATTCTGTATGAGAGGGCAATACCACATTTCCAACAAACCGCTGGCTGGGTGGCACTGCCTGTTAAAGGAAGGTAAATGTTCTATACCATCATGTATAGGAATGTATCGGGGGGTGTAAACGTCACAAAAAGTCATGAGAGTTGTTACATACAAATGCTGCTTCAGGTACTGAAAATTATCTACCTAGATTGTTTTTTCCCATGTCTAATATAGGCCAGTGTTCCTTTATTAGGTAGTGACAATGGGCAGTCTTACCAAGAGCCATTTCTCCAGCCATTTTTACTAGAAATGTATTAATAAGTTGGCCGCTTCTCTACCATTTCCCTTGTCAATGAGGTGCGTCATAGACAACTGGCTGGCTCATGATTGGATAATATAGGACATACCACTAACTGATGACATCCAATTGTCAATTTATTCATAGATTTCTAGGGGGTAAAACACAGGAACAGCACAACCCAGAGTTCTAGGAAGATATGCTCTAGTATTGTTATTTCAAGCAAAATAAAAGCATTTACCTAACAGACTTGACAGGAGAAGTGACAGGTCTTTAAATAAAATGGATACAGATAAAGCAAGTATATAGAAGAGTCAGAAAGAGCTGCTGAACACTGTAAAACACTTTCTTATGTAGAGGATAAGAGCTGCTAAGGGTCTTGTAAAGAGCACCCAGTATACTAGAAAATAAAATGCAGCGCCCTCACCTGGTATCGAAAGGTGCAGCTCACACTGACACAGGCTGAGAGAAGCCAGAACATGTAATGCCATATAGGATTGCAGACAGTCACATCAATAATACAGAGGGTTTACCTGTGCAATGACCCGTGGTGACTGGCTGGATATTCAATGAATTGCCAGTGTCCTTGACATCATATGCCGAATGCCGTTTCAGGTTACAATAACCCACACGAGATACATGCATGTTGAAAATATTGTAACACTATTACGTCAAAGACCACTGTATAAGTATTCACTAAAGCAGACATATTGAGAGCGCTGGCACGCCATCTGTAATATGTCAGTGCTACATAAAAGCTAATAGCAATAACAATTGTAACACATTTTGGAAAAATGTTGTGGTATTGCTTAAACCCATCACAAGATATCACAAAAATGCCATGTGTGGACATCTGACTAAACTAGAGCGTACAAAGTGTATGATAGTGGTTATAACCCGCACAGACTTCTGGGATATACTGATCATTATTTTATTGCTACTAACTTTTCTAACTACAAGAATAAAGTTTCTAAAAAGCTGAAAGTGCAGCGATGGCAGAAGCGGTTCTCTTCAGTTCACATGAAAGCCAAGTATGCCCCTTATAGCAGCACATGGATCATTCCAATAAACTGCGAAGCAGATGGGAATCAAACCTCTTTACTTATGAAAGAATAATTTGTGTTTCAGGCAATATTTAACCTCCTTTTGTTCGCTGCCTCTGCTTTCAGAGCTAGAGACACAAAATACCAGCTTACATCTATCGCAAGCCTGAAAGGGGTTTGTACTTTTATGGAAATTAAGTTTCATCACAGAGAAAAAAATATGTCACATTCTAACATATCGTCCATTATGCCATTTTATTGTGAGAAAAGTAATCCCCCACCAGGTCAAAAAAGTAGATTAGTCAGCGATAACAAAATTTTGTTATGGCAACTTGAGAAGAAAGTAGAAAAAAAAAAAAACGGCAGAAGGTCTTCATAATAAAAATGATTCTAAACGCTAAGGCTCTGTTCACATTTTTATCGGAGATGGGAAAAAATAACACTGCAAATGACAAACCCTTTTGGTGGAACCCAATGACCTCTACCATAAGTCACTGGGGTCCATCAGTGTCTGTCGTGTAATGGATCTGGCACTACTTTGTATGTTTTCATTAAAAACCTTGAAGCAGATGTGAGTAGAACCTACCCTATATAATCACGAGAACAAAAAAGGGGGAGAACACCGAGCGTGCCGAGTCACACCACCAAAGGAAGCATAGAGGTTGAGGTGGCTGCAGAATCCACAGCCTGGTCGCCGAGAATCAGAAAGTAATGAAAGGAAGGAGGCCAGCGGTTAGAGATGGATGTCTGCGCTCTTTGGTCCACAGATTAGAGTATCGACAAGGTGAATACAATATATGACCTTTATTGTACAAAAACATACTGCACAACGCGTTTCGAGCTACACAAGCTCTTCTTCAGGTGCACAATTACTTGCCAAGTGAGGTCAGACCAGAGAGAGCAGACATCCATCTCTAGCCGCTACCCTATAGAATAGTGTCAATGTTAAAAACACAAATAAGATCGGTTGGGTACGAGAAGGAGAAAAGAAAAGCCTTCTCCTGATCTTTAGGGAGGGCCCATCGCCAAGTAGAAAAGGCTCAATACCATACATTGATTCTCATTCAGCCCCTAAATAATTTGGTTCTTTTTAAAATCCGTCCAATCACATAAAAGCTACAACCCCTGGAAGATTATCTGTAACCTAAACTCCATGTGGGCGGATCCATTTTATTACAAAAAACAAAAAGGTTACCACCCACTTGGAGAATCAGAGCTATTAAACATATAACCTTCAAGGGCCAGATCTCTGGAATGAGTAGACGAATTTTAAAAATAAAACCTTTTTTTTTAATTATTTTTATAGGCACAGCAAGAATAAAATGATGCATTATATTTAGCATTTTGTACTTGGTCACAGACCCTCTCTAAAGCTGGGTTTATCAGCAGGTTAGTCACAGCGGACTTGCTGGTGGTCATGAACAGGAGAAACTTAGTGGATGAGATTTCATCAAATCTCATCAACATGCTGTGAAAAAAACCTCCATTGCAAAGTGATTTGTGTTATCAACCAGCGGGATGTCAATTTATCGTAAGGTTTGCAGTGCAAAGGTTAAAGCAGTAGGAGACCCGAGGTGGCTTTCAGGAAGATATACTGCTGAATTTACATGCTTGTCCACAGAGTGGGAACTCATCCTAAGCCTTATGCTTCACATTGCGGAAACGCTGTGTGTTTTCAGCGGATAAAAATGCTGCGTTTTACAGTACCAGCAAAGTGTATGAGATTCTGGCTTATCTTACACAATGCAGGAAGAAGAAAAAGAACACTGTGGAAAAGCTAAATATTTCAAAAACAGCATGTATAGAATTATATATATTTAATAAGGGAATAAAATCCAAAAAAGAAAAATGCTGTGAAAAACGACATAGAAAAAAAGATGACGCGTTTCCACAATTTGGGGCCTTAGGCCAGGTTCACATCTGAGTTCAGTAATCCGTTTGGGCAGTCTGCATGGGGACTCTCCGAACAGGCTACCAAATGCATTGAAAAGCGGTCGGCAGTGAAAGCACACGGACTCCATAGACTATAATGGGACCCATGTCCTTTCCGCGGTGTGTCTGCACGTGTGGACAGAAAAGTGCTTCATGATCTTTCCTGTCCGCATGACTTGTGCGTACACTGCGCGGAAAGGAAACGGACCCCATTATAGTCTATGGAATCTGTGTGCTTTCACTGCAGACCGCTTTTCAATGCGGACTCCCGGACTCCCCAAACGGACTGCCAAATGCAAATGTGAACCAGGCCTTAGCCTAAAAGGGTTTTCTGGCTATGGAGAGCAGCTAAAAAGAGCTTCTCTCTAGTAGGGCAGATGTCAGGACTTTAAACATGGCACTATATTTCTACTGTTTTACACAGAGGAGACCCAGTGGCAAACCCTGCAATCATCGGCCATCTGATTATGGGCATTATCCTCTTCAGATGTCTCAGCATTATGTAATAAAAGTCAATGGATTTTACAATATCCCATTAAGACTTTAGTATTGCAAGACACAAAAGAGGAAAAAACGCTCAACTCTGTAGTTAAATATGAATGGAATTTAAGTGATAAGGGGTGCACGGAACCTCCGACTGAGAGGTAATTTATGACTAGGAACCAAGGTAAAACATCCAGCACGCCCCACACTGATTGATGAATAAAATATAACTTTTACTTCACATTATTAAAAAAAAAAAAAGAAAAGTTTTTTTCTTACAGCATGGATCCAGAAGATAAAAGCATGAAGGCCTACGCGTTTCGAGACACATATGTTGGTCTCTTAGCCATGACTAAGAGACCAACATATGTGTCTCGAAACGCGTAGGCCTTCATGCTTTTATCTTCTGGATCCATGCTGTAAGAAAAAAACTTTTCTTTTTTCTTTTTTAATAATGTGAAGTAAAAGTTATATTTTATTCATCAATCAGTGTGGGGCGTGCTGGATGTTTTACCTTGGTTCCTATTGCAAGACACGGCTTGGTTGATCAGACACTCTAAGGTTCAAATCCCCTCGGGGATTTAAAAATAAAAATGTAAAAACAAAAATATAGCTGCAGTTATTAATATTCATTCTTAATATTATTAGAGGGTTTCACTTCTGGCCCCCTCACTCGGTTGTCACTTACACACACAGTATCTCTCCATAAGCAGCCAGTCAGCAATGAAATGGGGACTCAGCGCTGTGATAAACTCATAGACATAAGGTCACTATAGCTAGATGAACATTGGACCAGTGTCAGGACGCAGAAGGTAGTGATGTAGTCTACAGGATCAAGGCTACTGAAAGGGGTATACCGAACAGCTTTCTGGCTTCATACTGCAGCCACAATGTAACATGTCACACACCAAGGACTATTCTGTAATTCTTTGTAAATGCACAAATCACATAAATAATAACAATCATTACCAGAAAGTTACTATAAAACATTAAATATATACTGTCTATACATTTCACCCCATGTATCCCAACTGTGTAAACGAAAAAGCTCACAGTAACCTAGGCCGGCTTTCAATGTCTACCCTGCATTTCTTAGCAGCCACTCAGTTTTCATTCACCGAGATCATTGTGACAGATGAGGTATGATCGTAAAGACCCGAAACATAACTCAGAATGGACCCGACCCCAAATGTATATTGTTTTATTTAAAGTTATCACCCATCATTCCATTTTTAGGTGATCAATAAAGGGAGTCCACCAGCAGATTTGCACATATGCAGCTATTACTAGTGCCACGTAGGCCAGGTCATACACTTTTTATAACATACCATTCCTAGGCTGCAATGATATAGCAGTTTGCAGAAATAAAGATTTTATTCTGTATACAAAATGAGCTAGACTGGTACACCAGGGGTATGCCGAGCCTCCAGTAAGAAGATAACCTTCTCTACAAGTTACATTATGTAACATTCTAACAGAGACTTTATAAAAATGTGGGAATGTGACATTATATTTACAGTATTATTTTATTACAAGTGTCAGAGAGGAGATTTACAGACATGCTGAGACTTATAAAAAAAAAGTCTAATAGAAAAACGACTGTTTTTCCAAAAGAATTAATCTCATCATAACTTTCATTTATTCTGTCCAAAAAAAGAAAATAACTGCTTCAATATTTCTATAATACTATGTTTCTTAGCTTGTGTGCACCAGATTGACCCATTTTTTTGTTCCATTTTCTTTTTAAAGCGGCCCCCTACAGAGCTCAAAATTCCCTGTGTCGCATCACAAAGCTGCTGAATTCTGCCTCCATGCAGTCACCACTAGAGGGAGTAAAATGCATATAGATGTCTACAGCTAGTATACATGAACACTCATCCTACTGGTGTGTGCCGTCAAACACCGCAAAAGTCCGTTGTGTAGCACCTATGGAAACTCTTACCACACTCAAGGTGAATTTCCTAATAATTATTGAAAAAAAAAAAAAAAAAAAAAACTTTTGAGATGCTCTGTCCAACTATAGACAGACCTGTGCAGCCACATAGGCCACTCTGTTGTCTCTCTGCATGTATTTCTATGATCAGTGCAAAGTGGCAACAGTATTTACAGGGCAATGCTGGAGCCTGGAAAGAGAACTACTAGTGTTAAGGCAACATTAACCCTTACACTGCCTTTCACCAGGGAGCCTGACATTAACCACTTGACCGCTCTAGACTACCAGGGATCCTTACATTATAGTGACATTAACCCATTATCTTACACTTTCAGGAATTTTGACTGTAACCCCTTCACCGTACTAGAGAAACAAGAAAGTTGCTCAAAGATCCTATCTATGCTACTAGCTTATGTAAATATAAGAATTTTCCTAAATGCATTGCTTTAGTAATGGTGCTTAGTTTGCCTGCTATGTGAAATTACTCCTCTCATTGTTTACACATTGTTGTCAAGGCACCTGGTCAGTTATCTACTTTTAGGTTGGACTCCCTAGAGCTGTTATTTAGGCTCCGTTCCCACAGAGTACTGCGCCGCTCATTCTGACACGTAAACGTGTCAGAGTGAGGCGCTTCAAAACAGATCCCATTGACTTCAATGGGTGCCAGTTTACGTACTACACATTGAAATCAATGGGAGGCTTTTTAACCCATTGATTTCAATGTGTAGCGCGCGTAAGCCGGCACCCATTGAAGTCAATAGGATCTCTTTTGAAGTGCCTCACTCTGACACGTGTTTACGTGTCAGAATGAGCGCCGCGTTACTCCGTGGGAACGGAATCTTACTGCTCTTCTGCTCCAGGCAATCAGGTTACCTAATTGCAGTTTGCTGGTAAAGTTTATGAGTGAGGAAGATGGAAAACCCATTTAAAAAAATCACAAATTTTAGTTACTGCAATGTGGTTTTCCATGAAAGTTGATACTGTTGCTGTTTTCTTTAATAAAAAAAAAAAGAAAAGTGATGACTGGTTTGATGCAAAGACATATGTTACAACTAAGTTTTTCCTGCTGCCTTCTTTACCACCACAACACAAAAATGTGTGAGGTTTTACAGCTTCACATTGGACTTATACATTGCAATACATGTGCTTTAATATAGACAAGAAATATATATATATTATGTTTGTGTAAATGTTTCTTTGACAAATGGATCTTATGTGAGCAGCTTTACAAATCGCAGCATGTCAATATCTACGCCGGTGGCTTTCCTATAGATATAAAGTTAAGAGAAAGTCCGCAGAGGAAAACTCTGTGAACTTTCTCTTTAAAAGCGCTGCGGAAATAACCGCAGTGCGATAACGGGCCGTGGCGCCTTAGCCTAAAACTGCATGGGGATAAAATGGCGTGAAATTTTTGGTGCAATTTTTGGAATTTACAGATGAAACACATTTATTTAACATGTTTGATCTGCATCGCATACGTTGCAGATTTTCTTCCGGTTTTTTTTTTTTTTTTTTTAGGCATTTTAACTGCACCCAGTCTAACCATTTGAAGAATTGATGATCTAAGCAATGTGGGGTTTATAAAGAATCCTGCACCAAATCTTCAGCAGAGGGGTTTAAATGGGGTTTATACGTATCCGGTCCTATCCAGAATTTAGAGGGAAGCACAGTGGTTAGCACCTTTCTACTTGGTATAAATCCAGCCAAGGAAAACATGGCGTTTGTATTTTCTCCCCGTGTCTGCTTGGGTTTCTTCTGGGTACTCCAGTTTCCTCTCAAAGATATAATGATGAGAAATGTAGATTGAGAGCCATAACCTGGGACAGTGAGTGATGACAATATGTATAAGCACTGCGGAATAAGTTGGCACTAAATAAAGTTTCCAAGTGCCATGACAAAAAATATATATTTCATAGCACGCTGAAATGTACGTAATGTATGTAATTTGTTGGGCGGCCACATAAGCCATGGGCTAGTATATCTGTTTTGCATAGATATGTAGGCTGATAGTTCTCCAAAGATGATTTTGACTTTCAATGTATCCTCGCTTATATAGCGGCTGGGAGCAGGTGCTTTAGGATGCTTATTCCAAACCAAACGAAAATAAATTCTGTCATTGTAAATGACTAGCACTTATTTATTTTCTAAAAATGAGGTGAGGAGATAAGAAAGGAGATAATAGTATATTCTACCCAGTTACAAGGATCCCCTCCCCAACCCTTCACTTTCCTAGAGCAGAATTTACCATTTGGCTAAATAGAATAACATTATGTGGCATTATTAGGTTTACTAAAGTTCAGTGATCTTTAAAATTATTTGCCTCAGTTAAACCCACATTTTATATCTGTCACATTGAAAAAGTGTTTTTCACGTGTAGTTTAAGCTCATTGATGTTAACTAGAAAATCTATGTAAAATGACACGATTAAAGTCCAACACAACCAGAACCAACAGGGCAAACAACAGTTAAAAAAGGCAAAATACCCTAATAAACAAGCAATTGTGAATTGGATTTCATGAAACGGACTACAGAATATACATATCATTACTGGGGTAAAGGGGGGGGGGTACTAATGGGGCATAACTACCATAAGAGGCACTAAGGGGGCATTACTACTGTCTGGGGGTGAAAATAGAGCATCTTTGTATGTGGAGGGCCATTCCAAATCTAGGCAAATTATATGATGTGAAGGGAACCACTGAGAAGCATCACTACTGTGTAGAGGACAAAAAGCTGCCATACATACAGATGCTCTTGGCATCTGCCCTTTCTCCTGGCATTCTCTATGCATATATATCTCCACTCCGCTGCCACCGGAAGCCTTTTTATGACTGTTATTGGCAACATTGCGGGCCTCATACCAGGGTGTCCACGGAGCTTGGAACGGACATACCTACCCATCCATTGCGACAATACTTCAAGCTGTACAAAAAACAAGAGTCTGGTGAAGGTCATTGTATGACTGAAAAACGTTTTACTCTGCTCTACCATACGCACTATTGCTGTTCAATAAACGTGTTCAATGGCACATCCAAGTGTGACGTCTGCCTTCGTTTACTGAATATGACTTGAGCGCTCAAACAATTATATTATTCCATATGTTTATAACAGCAGAGACAATTAGTTTGTTATGTTTCCCCTTTGTTTTCCCCTAGTTCGGTCTGGTATCATTGGACCTTTTTATATATGTTTCTCCTTGCTGTATTTGGAAAAAATAAAGTATTTAAAAAAAAAGACTACTATGATGCTGTGAATTACACTCATAGGTGCAGTTTTTCCTATTACCTCAATTTAAAAGGAATCCTCCCATCATGAGCACTAATCCTCCCAAGTTTAACATTACAACAAGGGTCCATTCAGATCTTTGGGTCTGGTTACATTCTGGCAAATTATTATGCCAGTATTGCCGATTCAGATGAAAGCTGGAAGTCCTGCTGCCTTTCACATTTCCTCAGTTTGGATTCCTATCAGACAGGTGCTGGTAGAAATATACAGTATACTATAATTTAAAAAAAAGAAAGCAGAGTAACACTTCTTGTACTCTCCATACTTGTATAGGTCTTCTTGGGCACTAAAGTATTGAGAAATCATTAGACTGCTTCCTTGTGAAAAACAGAATTGAAGGGATTGTGAGCCAAACTGGAGAGCGGTTCAAGAAGTGCACTGTGGTACAGCACTCTGGATGTCTTGGCTATGTATGAATGGTGCTATAAGAGAATAAATAATATATGTATGGAAACTATGATGTAGCAAAGACCTTTTTGGGGAATAAATAACCTTTTCCCTTCCTGCTCTATTGATAGGGAATCAAGCGGTTTCGGGTTTGATCTAGATCTGTAAACCTGTTATGGGAAATAACAGATCAATAATAATTGGTTGTCTGTATTCTCATGGTGAATACACACAGCTATGAAAGGAAGCTTCTTTCTGTGCTAATGGCCTTTAACCTATTGAATATAGCCAGCAGCACCTGGCTCGTCTAAGGGCTTGTACTAGCTCCCACTACTATACACTGGATTCTTCTTTTATTTCTTCAACTTCCAACTTCTGTTTCTAAACTTAAAATCATACAAACCATAACCTTGTAGAGTTCAAACTGCTGAAAAACTTATAATTGGCAAAGCAAAAAAAAAGTCAAAAAAGTATGCAATGCAGTTTACAAATTTCTGGGAACCATGCAATAAGGGCACATCATTGGATTATGTACATATCATAAAACTGACCAGTTACTTCCTACAGCACATCCAAGGACAGTGGGTATGTTATCAAAGCATGCTGAAAAAGTCATGACGTACTTGGTTGATGTTAGAGTGTGTGCGCTACCTTCTTATAGCAAGCAGATACGTGGACAGTATTTCACATGTTGTTTAAAGGGCAGCAATTTCCTCTTTTGAAGAGGAGGAGAGAAGTGAATGGAGCAATTTATTAAGATTGGCATTTCCTGTGTAAGTTCCCAACTGGCATGAGGCACGCCCAAATTATTAAGGACACCAACGTCTTAATAAATCACGAACACTTCCAAGCAACAGAATTGAAATATATGCTAGCCAGGAATTGATAAAGGTTTCATGTCTAACTATAACAGTTTTCTGACATGAGGTGTAATCGATTTGTTGGGCCAAGTCAGATAAGGGCGGGTTCTCACCAGTGCCCGATCTCCGTTTTGGAGGTTTCCGTTTTCTGTCGGCAGAAGACAGAAACCCAGATTTCAGTGTCCGTCAGTGACCGCCAGTGAGCGTCTTCTGCTCTCCGCGGTGAAACCGTTTTTTTTTAACCAAACACAAAGTCCTGCATGTCAAACTTTGTGTCCGGTTAAAAAAAAATGGTTTCGCCACGGAGAGCAGAAGACGCTCACAGGCAGACACTTTGCAAACACATTCAAATGAATGGGTTTGAAAACTGCCTGCAGGTTTCAGTCTCCTGACCAGTTTCTCGGGCAGGAAACGGAAACCTGCAAAATGGAGATCAGGCGCTGGTATGAACCCGCCCTGAATTGTTATGCAGTGTTTACACTAACACTACTATCCGCCCTTTGTGTTTCCGCCTAAATCCCCAGAAAAACTGTATAGAAACGGCTTGCCGGCAGTCAGTTTAAAAACTCATCCATTTCAATGTTTTCTTTAAGCAAACCACCAGTGTCCGTATGCGGCCTCTCCATGGTGAAACCTTTTTTTTTTTTGCACGGACACAAAGTCCTGCATGTCTGACTGTGTCCGTGCAAAAAAAAAACAAAAAAAAAACGGTTTCACTGGTTTACATTACTGGTTTAATGGTAAAGGATTAAACTGTACATACGGCACCAGAGTTATGTGCCAGCTATTCAAAATCTGCAAATTGGGAGAGTTTTTGCCATTTTAATGTAAGAGGGAGTTAATGCAGTTTTCCCATCTTAGGTTCCATTCCCACAGAGTAACACGCCGCACATTCAGACATGTATACATGTGTCAGAGTGTGAGCACTCAAAACAGATCCCATTCACTTCAATGAGTGCCGGCTTACGGGAGCTACACATTGAAATCAATGGGAGGCTTTTTAACCCTTTGATTTCAATGTGTAGCGCGCGTGAGCCATAACAGACTCAGTGTTATCTGTGTGTTTGCATAGAGAGATAACAGACCTGGCTTTATCAAAAAACTGTAATTAGCTGATCTGATTGTCCTGCCAGCAGAGCTGTAGATAATAGTCAGATCAGTGAGTGACATCACTTGTCCTATCACACAGTTACATATGGAAACGCTGTGTAAACAATGGAAGGAATAAGTTCACATAGTGGGAAAACAAAGCAGCATTTCTTAAGAAATATATTTAGGATAAGTCTCCAATTTACGCAGGCTACCAGTATAGGTAGGATCCTTGAGATGGGACAATCCCTTTAATAAATATCCCCCAAAATGTTTCAAAGAATGAAGCCAACAAGCTTACATGGCCAGTAGATATGTCCAAAGGAAAAGGGCTTATGGAGTGATAAAGACTACATAAAATATTGAAATATATTGTAAAATTAACAAAATATAAGCATACAGAGGTTTCGCCATTCTGGAAGACAGCTAGATCAATAAACTCCCCTCAATATTAATATCACAATCAAACTATTGTATAAGTGTTGAAGACCCAGCCACAGCCAGCTCATACTGTTGTGAGCTTCCTCAGGGTGATTAATCTAATGTTCCATTTAAAAGTCATACGTAATAAAATTAGCAATACCATTTCATATGTAGAGCATTTTAATCAAAGAATTACCTACACCTCCTCACAAATCCAGGGAGAAGATGGCTAGATGCATTTATGGTGGATGGCCACATGAGGATTTGGTCTTGGATTTGTTGTGGCTTTTGATGCTAATTTCAGCCCTCTTATCAACATAGAAGAAACCCAAAGAAAGCATTGGCATGCAGTGAATTTTAAAATCTACAACATGTCAATTTCCGCATAGAAGAAATCTGCATTGTGTACAAGAGATTACAATTATCTGATAGATTTAGATTCGACTGTGTTATTGTACAGATTTTCCACATGAAAGTCAAGGCACAATACACAATATATACACGTAGCCTCAGCCAGCACAAACACATGAATTACCATGTGCCAGAGGTAGTCCATATCTCTGACACAATAAAATCCAGTAATTCAAATAACAAACAATAACAATGGGTCAAAAACATAATTTAGATTGCCCCACATTGACAAGGAGGACTTTCTGTGAAAAGCGCTGCGGAAAGAAACGTGCCATTTCTGCTGCGTTTTAATCTGCAGCGCTCTTTTCCCTACGGCTCCCAACATGGGGCCTTAACCTAAGGATAGAGGAGTCAAAGCTGGAATCCAAATCTGTGGCTTGGCTTAAAGGCTCCATAGACCTGTTTGGAGTTTTCCCATTTTCACAAAAAGACAGCTGAAGGAAGCCGGAATGGGAGACCTATGTCTTCACCTGAAAATTGAACCTCTATAACCACTATCATAAATTCCCATTCACCAGTCAACGACTTTCCAATGTGTCCATTCACTACTATAATCTTCCATTGCACTGTGTGGTCTGCCCACTGTCCTATCCATCCTTCTTCACTAGAGCTGCGTTTCTATTGTGATGTACTGGCATTCCCAGTAGCGACAGCATATTTATTAAGTGTCTGGCACATCGCTTTCCTTAAATTTCACCTAGCAAAAAAAAAAAAAAAAAAAAAAAAAGGATTTTCCTATAAATCTGACAGGCTGAAAAAATTTACATGCATGTCAGACCAAATTCAAAACAGCCATCAGCCCAATTTATACTAAAGATACCAAGTTGTTTGAATAGCTGGTATCGTCATTGCAGGGGTTTGAGCTGTTGCCATGGTAACTGAGGCCTGCCATACTAAATGTGAATCAAAACCCCCTGAGCTGTCACTCATATATGGATGTAAAGCCTCAAGACAAGACCGGAAACAATGTGACTAATTATTTACCTTGTTAGAAATCTGCTAATTGAAATGTTTAGAAATATTTCTCAAACACTTTCAGGGCTCTGTTAACTCCGGTAACTTTTTAAATAGAATCTTTCGGTGAGCTCTACATTTCATATGACTGCCAAAATAAGAATGCCGAGGGGCTTCAGCTGTGCCTGTGACCCAATCCTGGAAGCACAGAAGCGTGTCCTGCAGCACATTTTTCACATTCAAGTACCACAATAACCCTAGGCAGAGAGTAGAGGCCCAGCTCTCCGCATTTAGAGACAGTTCTAGTAACATTAAACAATCTGAAACACAAATACATATGAACCCGAAAGCAATGCAAACAATAATACCGCCATTAAATGTCTAAATAAGCATTTCTCCTCCTTTTCACACTGCTAGGGGAAAAAAAACTCTTTGGCACACCAAGCATTTCAACCAAACTACAAAAAAACATCCAATGGACGCAGATAATGTTGCATGTGTTCATTTTCCCAGCCAAAGTGTCGTGGCTCCCCCTCTAAGCAAAATCCAAGCACTGTTATAACAGGTTATGGACTCTAGATTATAAGGGCACGTTGATCCAGGGTTTTTATACTGACTGCCAGATTTGGAGTCGGGAAGGAATTTTTTCCTCTGAAATGGGGCAATTGACATAAGCCTCATGGGGGTTTTTTGCCTTCCCCTGGATCAACACTGTAGGGATTGTAGGGTTATAGGTTGGACTTGATGGACTGATGTCTTTATCCAACCTCATATACTATGTAACTCAGCTGTATATTTCTCAATTACACACTAAAACTTATCTATGTCAAAAAACAACATGCCACTCAGTGTCAAACTATATAAAGCCTAAAAAGGAAGGAATTATTGATATTGTTCCAAGCAGAGGTAAAGTCATCCAGAGCATTGAAGGTTTATATGCTCCAGTTCCAAATGAACTATGGGTGCAGCCCATGCCCCTTCCATTGTTTCATATAGGAGAACTAAAATGAGACCATCCTTTTTCCACACGTTACTTACATACTGGTGTCCTCTGTTGTTGTTCCCATTATTACACATAGGCCAAATGGTATTTCTAGCTCAGAAATAATGCTAAATTACTCAACTTATGTGCTTACTGCAAAGTAATATCCATAATATTGTGTCAACCATCCAGCCATCAGTATGGATAATAGTGTCCATACATACATACCAGAGAATTATCAATTTACCCAAAACACATGGAGTCTTGGGCAACCCCTTCAACGTGAAAGGGAAAAGTCAGAATACTGGCTCTTTAGGAAGGAAAACCTTACAGCGACTGACAGGCTGTGGTGTATGCAGATACACAGTAGTCAGTTGTCAATCACTGCAACGGGGAGGGCATGGGCAGTTGGGAGGCGCCGTCTCCTCATGAATATATTGGACTTACAGCCATCACAGTATTGTGTTGCTATTTTGGCTAATAGGAGAGTGAGCTCGTGCACCCCCCAGCGTCATCTTCCTTTTGCTGCATAACTCCTCCTGCACCTTCTTCTTCATCGCCTCCAGCATTGACCTTCCAGGTGGTTTCTATTGATATTTTGCACATGCCCAGTAGTGCCCCCTCCAGAGCGCTACTACGCACGCTCCAGCACCAGCTCGCAATGTTCTGTACAGGAAAATGGCGCTGGAGCGCTACTGTGCACGTGCAAAATTTCAATAGAAACTGCCGGGAAGGACAATGCTGGAGGCGATGAAGAAGAAGGAGAAGGAGTTATGCAGCAAAAGCAAGATGACGCTGGGGGGGTGCACGGAACGCCCACTGTGCACGAAGAGACTTTTTAAAAACGACAAACAGCACCTGAATAGCTTTTTTAAAGGCTATTTAGGCATATCTTTATCTCAAAACACTAAAATGTAATGATAGAGCCCCTTTAATACCCAGGAAGTGTCATTGTGCAATAGGTGGCCTGTAAATGTTCTGCAGCATTGCAAAATTTACGTTCTTCTCCGAGTAGCTACAGGTACACTTTTTTTTTTTTTTTAACGTAGTAAGAAAAAGTATTGTCCAGAAAAGTAAATTTATTTTCTCTGCATTAATTCCCTGTGTTACTTTATTAAAATAAAAACTTTGTAAAATGGCAATAGAAAGCTGTATGTACAGATGTGAACACGATGACGATGACACAGAAACCTGGATCAAAGGGAATAGTAAATGACTACCCCCAAAGCAGTTTGTATCTGACACACTATGTCTTTTACATTCACATCAAGCTTGCACAATGTTCTGTCCTCACAGCCATGTTAATTAGAGACAATTCTAGTAGTTGTGAGTTTATACATTTCTATATTTAAAGGGGTTGTCCACAAATAAGTACTCTGTTAGATCACATTAAACATAACATGGCAAATAATAAAGCTCTCAACTGGAAGCAATTAAATACATTTAAAAAAATGCCCATGTCTTGATACTTGTTATGACGCCCCTGGTATTCTATTAATGGGTGCTGTTCCAGTGGTCACAGATGTTCAGTTTCTTAGTGAGACAGCCTAGAACAGTGATACAAGGTTGAATAATTCAGGGTCTCTGCACTGGGATCAACACCAACCGCTAGAAATAGGGAGCTAAGCAGCCCATAGCATGTCCCTCTTATGAAGAACTCCAAATGAAGAAAAAACACTCATAAAGAGAATGTGTCACCAAAAAATAACAGCTTTTATGTGAAACATTTATTTAAAAATGTTGATGAGATTTTAAAGAATTTTCTATCTCAATCCCAGCTGTGAGTCTTTCATTAGTAGGCCATAAAAGTCTGCAAAGCCTGCATGTCACGGCAGATCGCGGGAGCGAGTGGAAGTGCCTGGGTCTGTCCTGAAATTCTGAGAGACGAGTGAGATCTAAGTGGGTTATTTTGTTTGTTCATCTGGTTGGTAGTAAGCCACACACATAGTTAGCCTTTTCCTGTTTAGTTAGTGCTCGGACGAGCAGGGTTTTGTTTGACTGTTTTGTGCCTGAAATGAAAGTTTATTTATTTTGATAATTTTTCAAATAAACCTGTTTGCACCAGATATTGTGTCCCTTTCCCTGACTGGTTGGGTCCACACCATTGCTGCTACTGAGCTACCTTCCCTACATAGGGTAATTGTCATTTATTGAAGGTCGCACTTGATGTGACTTTTTTGCCGCTATGATTTTATTTAGTATTTTTCTATAAATTAGCACTTCATGTGACATATTATGGTTAGTCTGGAATTGGTCAACTTATGCTAAATTATCTTTCTGTTACAAAAAAAAAAAAAACAAAGTAGTAGATGACTTATCTGTTTTAATATCTGATTTTAATAAGATTGTTCACTTTCAACAAATAAATTTTATTGTTTGCATAATGGAAATGTTTCCAAATTTCTTCTTCCTGTCAATTTCTGTTGCCTTCCAGCAGATAAAATCAGTCCATAGTCATGCGATATGTCTTCCAAGGTCATGTGATGGACACCCAGGGGCACAGCTCATTACAAGACTGAGCTTTGATTACTGTGATGTGACTGTAAAGGTAAGTTCACATGGAGGAATTTGCTCTGGATTTGGGGGTTGATTCCCATTGCTTTCATTTCAGTTCAGTTCTTTACTGGAACTGCACAACCCCTTTACCTTATGATTGTGGCTGTTTGCATTGTTGCATACCATGCATTATCACTGTATATATACCGTTGGCTATCTTCTGCTATATATTATTCATAGTGTATGACATTGGTAGTGCCAATATAATTTTGAGCAGTGCCAATGTTAGCCTAGTCTTCATTTCCATTTCATTTTTTAAATGAATCATTACACATATTCATAGTAAGTGCAGGCACAAATGAATCCGCACCATAAAATATTGATGGCATACGAAAATTAATCTATAATTCTTTTCAATTTATATTCGCCTTGAGCTACTGGTCTTAATATTGGTGTTTTGCCACAAGATAACAGGGCAGTATGCCCCAGTGTAACAGAGCTCTATCTAATGAACTGTCCTCTGATGTCCTATTCACACTTAGAGAGTCCAGTCACGCAAGGAAATCATAGCACTGAAATGACAGGGAGCCTGTTACAAATGAATTAATCTTTTACACTTAGACGGAGTCAGTATGTTGTGTTTTTTTCCATGGAATTGGAGAGACAGCTTAATAGGTATTAGAATAGATGCATATGAAATCTTTGTAATTACAATAAAATAAGACTGTAGTAAGGTAGAGAGGCTGATTAGTAAAATGAAATCTCGTGTATCGCTTTCACTATACCGTCCTATTGGAAGCTGTGCTATTAATTTCACACTCTCTGGTTAAATAAAATATGGAAATGTAAAACCAAAATTTGTACAGGTTCTCCTGTCCTCAAAATATTCTTTACAGTTTATGGAAACACTTCTGCACTTGACTCTTCGTCGTTCGGGTCCTCCACGGTATTTATACTGAAACGGGCGGAATGAGAAGTCTTCTGTACAGGACATTTCTCTCTGACGATTTCTGTCAGTTTCTATGGAGGAGTCTCCAGTGGAGCCTATGCAGTATCCCAGTGGACACCGCTAAACACATTTCATATATTTTGCACTATTCTGCCTGTATTCGTGCGTTACATGCTATTGTGTATACTTTATGCACTGTATAGAGTTCTGCAAGCTTCCAGGTTAAATTCCCCTCTGTTAAAGATAATCTACTGTGGATGATGGAATATATCTCCTGTTGGGATACCTCGGTCCAGCCCAACCCACAGTTGGCTGGGATAAGGAGTGAAAACTTTAGTCACCGCATTGCAGTCCATTACAGCCACTGATGAGTGTGTGAATCTCTGCTGGTTAGAGCCATTGCCCAAGCTGAGGTCAGTGCTGCAACAATGAAACATCAGAGAAGAACTGGAGAAAGTGCTAGTTTGGAGGAGAACTGAGATTCTCTAGAACCTCACAAGTTGGATCCAGCATCCCATAGGTAAACCGGGTACCATTTGGTCCTTACGTATTCAACCCAAGTTAGTGGGAGAGGCAAGACTAGGTATGCAGAAGTTGGAGATACCAGTCACTAGACTTAACATCTATTTAATGGGCATCCCTTGCTGTGAAACAGTTACCTGGCGGATACCACATGCCATTTGACTACTACACCTGCACCTGTTGCCTACCTCAGTAAAGTTCCATCTTGGGTTAAACTACAACTATTGTCTCCTGAGTCATTCCTGCACCAACCATCAGGGGTGCTTTAGAACATCACCTGGCTCAGGACTACCACCAACTGGGTGCGCCCCAGGGAAACTACCACCATCAGGTACCCTGCAGGTCCCCTCAACAATGCCCCAGAGGTAAGCTGGTGGAGTTGGTTGAGTGTTACTGGCCACAACTTACCATACCAGCAATTGCTCCCATCCTCCAGTTCCCTCCATTGGATTGTGTGACCCATGTAGTTGTATGACTTTAAATGGAATACTTTCCATTTTAAAGTTGAGAATCTAATTGTAAATTGTGTTTCTTGCCCATCGTAACTCTTACCCTCCCCTTTCTCTCACCAAAATAAATAGAAAAAAAAACCATTTACCGCTAGCTATTCTAATGTGTATTAACCTATTCACTATATCTAACAATTTATTTAGCAATTATTTCTTTGCTAATTTACGACTGTACCTACCTTTTATTTGTATTGCATCTCAAGTGTCTGCATTGCTAGAATTTGTGCTAAACTGATCACAAATTGCACAATATTTTATAAATCTGGCACATTTCTGTCCTGAAACACTAAAAGTTCTTAAAAGTTTCATTTAATAAATCAATTGCTAACCAGACCCACAGTCCCACAGTCTTTGCAAAGTTGAGAAAGGAGCACAAGAATGTCAAGTCTTTGCAGACATAGTAGGATGAGGCAGCCAATGCTTTCATTATGGATGGGACTACATGTTGCTTATTTCACAAAACACATGGAAAAACCACACATTTTTATCAGAAAAATAAAGATTGAGCGGGGGCAACGCAGTGACTCAGTAGTTAGCACTGCAGCCTTGCAGCGCTGGAGTCCTGGGTTCGAATCCTGCCAGGAACAACATTTGCAAGGAGTTTGTATGTTCTACCCGTGTTTGCATGGATTTCCTCCCATACTTCCTAGGAAAAAAAAATGTACATTGTGAGCCCTATAATAACAATGAGGCTCACAATCTACATTAAAAAAAAAAAAAAAGAAAGAAATAAAAAAAAGAGATTGAGCAGATTTCAACCTTTGGATATAAACAAGAATTTTTCCATTCATTGACAGCAAGTCTTGGTTTTGAAAACAGCAAGGAACTGAAAACTACTGAATACTGGAAAATGGGTTAAGTCCAATTTACATCTGCGCATGGGTTTCCATTTGGGAAGTCCACTTGGGGACACCCCCGAATGGTAACCTAATCCACATAAAGTGGTTACCTTAGGAAACTGGCAGACCCCATAGACTATAATGGGGTCCGTTTGTTTTCTGCACGAAAAATTGTAGAGAGAAATGCTGCTGGCAGGACTTTTCTCTCTGCATTTTTCATGCGAAGAGGAGAATGGAATGGCCCGAACACAGATGTGAACGGAGCCTTAGCTAATCATTTTTCAATAATTACATTATGCACATATATGTAAAGGTAGTTCAGGTAGTGTAATGCTAATATTCCAGCACCAGTATGAACAGTACTAGAGGCCCTCCCTGATAGAAAAGTGCTGCTCTAGCTAAAACCAGACAATAAATCAGTAATGCTATATAATCTAGGTAACTATAATAAATATTACTTGTATCCAAAATCTGACTTTACATAAACAGATTTCTACAGTCATATCTATTGCCAAGTATCACAATGAGAATTAGAGGCTTCCATGCTACTATTCACAGAATGAGATGGATGAGCCATAATTCGGGAGACACTTGTTCAATCATCCAGGTGTTTCGGCTGCTACATGCGCCAGCTTTTTAACAAAGAGGTTTGGGCATTAGTTGATGAATTGAACACACTTTGACTTCGTGGCTCAGATCCAGTGACACAGACATAACCTATAGCAGATTAGCACCATCTACACTGATCATAGTACACAGAAGGAACCCCTCACAGAGTCACAATTTGCTTCCCTGCAATTTGTTCCTTATATTATGCAAAACATGTTCGTATATTTGGACGTAATCTCTTTTCTTCCTGATCATCCAGAAATCTGCTGCCCTCATACCTTCACAATGAGGGTGGAAATGAATGCAAATAAGCATCTATTCATGCATAATCATCCACCCATACAGCGCAGAGAGGAGATGCCAGAGCAGGGAGATGACATTACTGGTGCCTGCCGCATGACAGCTGAACACCTGAAGAAAGGGGTGGGATCACTCCTGTGATTGACAGTGGCTTTCAACCCTCTGACACTCATTCTCTAGCTATGCTCTGTGCTCTCATTTACCTGTCAGCTACATCTAGTTTAGGCTTACAGAAATATTTAAAGGCATAATACATGCACATAGCACGGAAGCCTAGAAGATGGAATAGAAAGAGGAGATCTTGCCTTGTGGTTTACTTAATAAGTAAACTAGACAAAGAGTAATTTGATAGTCATTCTGCTGAGCAAGCTTTCAGGTGAATGATCGTGTAATTCGTGGATCAGATTTTTCAATGAGTCTTGCCTTAAGCAGTCATCTAATTTCCAGGTTGATATTTATTGTGGTGATAAGTTCAACACAGTTATGGGGCCTGGAAAATAGAGGACTCAGAACTAGAGATGTACGAACACTGTTCAATTGAATAGATATTCGATCGATCATCAGGCCGTTCGAGGTATTCGATTCCAATCGAATACCACGAGGTAAACGCACTAAAAATTTGTATCCCCTCCCACCTTCCCTGGCGCTTTTTTTGCACCAATAACTGTGCAGGGGAGGTGGGACAGGAACTACGACAACGGAGGCATCGAAAAAAATCGGAAAAAGTAATTGGCTGGCTAAATCAGGTGACCTCCAATTTATACAAATTTATACATATATGGTGGATTTAATATCCGGTTCATATGAGACTGTGAACTATGTGACTGTGAGACAGGGATAGATGTACAGGCAGGGTTAGCTAGGGATTACCTTTATTTAGGTGGGAATGTCACTCAAACAGCTCTTTGCGGCTCTATCTGGTCGGGATCCCTGTCAGCTTGCGATATGCGCAAGCTGACTTTTTCCCATAGGAATGCATTGACCAGCGTTGATTGGCCAAATGCCATACAGAGTACAGCATTCAGCCAATCAACGCTGGTTCTGCTGGAGGCTCGTCTGTGAGGAGGCAGAGTCTAAGATCGGACCAGAATGGAGACTGCTGTGGACCGATCTTAGGCTCCGCCTTCTCCAGCAGAATCAGCGTTGATTGGCCGAATGCTGTACTCTGTATGACATTCGGCCAATCAACGCTGGTCAATGCATTCCTATGCCGAGATGTAGCAGAGCTGGTCGTGCGCTCAGCTCGACTACACCGGAGATGCAGCCGAGCTCAGCGCACGGCCAGCACTGCTACACCGGAGATGAAGCAGAGCTGGGCGTGCGCTCAGCTCGGCTACTCCGGAGATGAAGCTGAGCTGAGCACATGCAAACATGAAACATCGCGGGCACATTTTGTGTCCCTGCCTTGCCTCTTTGGGTCCACACCACTGCCTCTACTGAGCTAACTTCCCCACTATCTTTTTTTTTTTTTTTTTTTTTTTTTTAACATTCTACTAATGAATAATATGAAACATCAAACTCACCCGTAGATTGGAGACATTGACTGAATTTTTGTTTTAACTAAAAAAAACAAAAAACGTGCACAGCAATATCTGTACAAAAACTCAATGGGGAGAAAAGTCACCATAAAGCCAGAAAACTGGCATAGCAACCTTGATTTGTGCCTAAAATGCACCATATTAATAATGAACCTAGGGATATGGATGCCTCAGCTATTTACTACTAGCTGGTACCCGCGACTTTGTCTGCGGTGATTGTAGAAGTGGGTATATACAGGCGCGGGTAAGGTTTTCGTACTGTGTATAAGGTATGGGATATGAAATGTAACTATCTTGTTTTTGGTGTAATTCAGAGAATACGTGAGACTTTTGTGTTGAAGTTAATTTGTATTTGAGCTGCTATACGGTGTAGTGAGAAACTTTACATAGTGACTTTGGGACAGAAGTATTTGAAGTTAATATACCTCGATATACGACATTGTATGATTTGTTATTTTCTGCCAGTAGTGTGTTGACATTTTTTTGTTTTTAAAAGTTGCCATATTCTGACAGCAGTCACTTTTTTATTTGTCTGTGTCGGCGGATACCAAACATGTATGTGTTTCACAGTATTTAACTACTTTTATATGTGTTCTAGGGAAAGGGGGGGGGATTTTAATTTGTAATACTTTTTATTTTTTATTTTATTTTTTTTTTCCTTTTTTTTGTTTTTGTTTTTGCATTTATTAGACCGCCTAGGGGTATTGACATGGGTGGGTGGTGTCGCGGATTGTCAGAGCGGTGGGGATCGGCAAACATGGCTGCTCCAGAGCGTTAAAGAGAGCCTCCTGGAGTATCGTTAAGGGCAAAGTGGTAAAGTATATGTATATATGATTGTGTGGGGTTAGAGGCTAGGCTGTAGAGGGCAATATGAATTTTGTGGCTTGCTATGGTCCAAAGTGTGTGAGATTGCAGAGATGGTGGTGTGAGTTTGGATTTTGTGGGGGTCCTGGCACAAACATATGTGCGCTATTGTGACGAAAAGTAGCCTATTGCGCAATCGGGTGTATTAACTATGTTTGTGGAAACTTTCAGCCAAATCGGTCGAGCGGGTTTTGCGTGATTGAGGAACAAACATCCAAACACACAAACCCACAAACCATTTATAATATTAATAGGATATCTCATGCTAGAAAATTGGCATGAGTTGTGCTTCAAATCTAGATTTCAGTTCACATGCATGGGACCTCTCGTGGTACACAAGGATTAAGAGGTACATCTTATGTAAGTGGGGGAATTGATCAAGACTGGTATAAGAAAAGCCAGTCTTAAAAGAGTTATCCAGGAATTGAAGCAACTCCATGTGGAGAATGGTCACCGGTCGATGGGAAGCAGGCTTGCTTGCCCATCCTGAATTCAGTTAATCCCCTTGGGCAGTGTGGTTTGATCCTTCCAGTGTCAGTTGATTCTCACACTGCCCAGGGGGAGGTGCTGAATGCAGGATGGGCGGGTTTAGTGATGATGCAGCAGTGCTCAGTAATAGAAGAAAACTCTCCCTGTGCTCCAAAATCCTTATTTAAATAAAGACTAAAAGTGCTTTTTCTCCACATCCCTGGGGCTCTGAAACATAAGAAAGGTATGGGCTTTTATTCTGCTAACAGCATCTACAGTACTATGGGAACAGTTTAAAATAGATAAGGGCAGTGATAGACTCCATTTTAAAAAAAATACAGCATCATTCCCTCCCATCTGGTGGAGCTATAGTCACGGTATTCCTTTCAAAAGTGTGGAAAAATAGGGCAACAAGGTGGCTCAGTGGTTAGCACTTCAGCCTTGCGGCGCTGGAGTCCTGGGTTCAAATCCCGCCAGGAACAACTGCATAGAGTCTGTATGTTATCCCCGTGTTTGTGTGGATTTCCTCCCATACTCCAAAGACATACTGATAAAAAAGTACATTGTGATCCCTATGTGAGGTTCACAATCTACATAAAAAAAGTGTGGAAAAATGTCCTGGCAGATGACAATGTCTGCATAGTCTCTTTTTTTCTACCAGAATACAATAAAGTGCATTAGAAAACATCCATGCGAAAAGATTTCCATCTTTTCTGGTCAAAGCAAACTTGGCATAAAAAAAATCTCTCATGACTACTTGCCTATCGCTATTAATCTAACATTGAATTACATCCCTGCAAGATGACTGCTTCCTGCATTTGTCTCTGACAAGGAATAATGTGTGAAATGTGATCATTTATCACTTTGTCCAAGCTATCAATACACTTTTGGTCACTTAGAGCTTTGTAATTTGTTTCTTGAATCCTAGGAATGGTACCAGTCATCTTCTCTTTTATAATACTTCCATCTTGTGAGAAGTGCAGAACCGCAGGTATGATTACGCCTCAGCCCTTGTTTCTTGGCACTTGGTTAGCTGCCAAATCAACCTGATACACTGAAAGATTAACCTCAGTATAATCATATATTTCAATAACAGCTGGTCCCTCTATTGCAAATCACAAAGAGATGTGCACTTCACTTATTATGCGGGAAATATAAGCACCTGCCCAAGAAAAAGTACATACTTTACTTTTATAAAATATTTGATTTTGGAATAAAGCACAATACATCATGAGAAAACTCAATTTCTGCATACTATTAGGTTTATAAGTCAGAATGGCATTAAAGCTTTATTATTATGGGGATATGGGATAGATGGAGTTTTCCAAGCACAAAAAAAAAATAAATAATAAAAATTGCTGAGCAGCATGTACTTTTTGGACTATAAGATGCGTCCGACTATAAGACATGACTATGTTTTAGAGGAGGTAAATAGTGGAGAAAAAAAACAAAAAAAAAAAAAAAAAAAAAAAAAGGCGGAACAGTGAAAAAAAAAACGGTAGTTTGGCACTTTAGATTCTTTTTCCCACTACAATGTTCACCCTAAGGGAAAAATATTTTGTAGATCAGACATTGAATTTAAGTTTGTAGACTGTACATTTTCACAGGGATACCTAATGTGTATGTGTTTCACAGTAATTTTATACTTCTATGTGTATTCTAGGGAAAGGGGGTCATTTAGAACTTTTTTTGGGGGGAGGGGGGGTGTCAAAAATATTTTTGAATTATTTAATTTTTTATTAGCCCCCCTACAGTATTGCAGTCTGTGGGATAGTCTGTATATTACTTTTGAAGCTGGTTATGGAGGTTATGGTTATGACAGGCCTGGGAGCCTTCATTAGGCTACTGGATTTCACAGGAACAAGTCTGCTCCTGCGATCTTGTCACGCAGAAGACAGCCTGCAACAAACAAAGGTAACCACTGGTCCAGGGGCAGTTGGGGGGACCAATGCGTCTTATAGTCCAAAAAGTACATGCTGCTCATGTAGTAATTCCACAGCATAAGGTAGTTTTTTCATTTTTTTCACATACATCCATCTTGAGTGAACTTTTTTTTTTCCCCTCCTCCCCCTTGTTCCCAAAATCTTTTTACAGGTAGTAATGCCCGCAATCAGAGTGGACTCTGATGCAAAACGGCCGTTATTATCTTTACAGACCCGGTATCCACCGTAATAGCACGGGAGATGCCGGGATGGGTTCGCGCTGCCAGGACACCCTGTCCTCTTGCCCAGGGCTCGCAGCATTGCCCCACTCCTGCCGCTGTAGGCAGCCCCACTGCAAGAATTTGGCAGTGGAAGAAGTGCGGCAAATCATTTGGAATATAAGACGCACCCCCCATTTTCTTCCCAAATTTGTGGGGAAAATAAGTGCGTCTTATAGTCTGAAAAATATGAGTAACTGTGCTACCCATCTCCACCGATCCACCCCAATTCTATGTTCCAATGCATCTAATCCCAGGTTCTCTCTGCCTCCTGTGTGAGCATACAGGAAATGCAACCCCAGCCAATCACTGACTTCCACACAGGAAGTATAGAGCAGTGGAGATATACATTATAGAAAAAGTTGTGAAACTAAATTTTATTTACATTTACATTAGAGATCAGTCATGGTCTGTATTAACACCAAGATTAACACAACATATGTGCTGTGCTTCACATACATGAAGCAGGATATATAGCAACGCATTTTTGCATTTTGCATCAGAACATAAAATATACATCGGTAACACAGAAAGACTAGTTAAACCAGTCGGTCCTTATCTGCCGTCAATACTCCACAGCTCTATATAGACCAGAGCTGCCTGTCCCTCTGTGCTCACATCAAAGCTTGAATTATTGCATGCAAGGCATAACATTGTTTGTTTAACCACTCAGGGTACATAAAAAGAATGACTTCTGGCGCTTTATTTTTCCTTTCTTCCATTAAGTATTGGTACGTCAAGAAAGAAAACACATAACAGACTGCTATTGGGAAGGCATACCACCAACAACTGCCATATCCAGCCAAGCATTGTAGGGCATTTTGATAAAGCTACATTGTTTTATTCTTATGTGTAATGACAGCCAGGTATACCAGCATAAAAATTATTAGGAATAAGAAAAATCATAAGTAGGTGGATGGAAAACACAGGTATTATAGTTATTTATTATGCATGGCAGGAAACCCTGAACAGGCCTGCTAAGACAGCAAGGAGATATTGTACAGTTGTGAGAAGAAACTGTGCTCATTGTTGCTTTTGTACGTAAAAATGAGGGTGGTACTTGGGATGGGATTTATTGGCATCTATCTGCACTTGCAGCAGTGGATGCCATATATGTATGGTGATAGCAGTAAGTTTGAAATATTGCAATCTCACATGCTTTGCTATACACATTCATTTCCTTTGTGTGTACTGGGACACCACAAAAAAAAAAAGAAAAAAAGATATAATTTCATGCAACACTACAAAAATAGGCCGGACAAAATTACTGCCACCCTCAACTTAATATTTGGTTGCATACCCTTTGGAAAAAATAACTGAACTCAATTGCTTCCTATAACCATTAACAAGCTGCTTACACCTCTCACCTGGAATATTGGATCAGAATTCTTTTGCAGACTGCTCCAGGTCTCTCATATTAGAAGGGTATCTTCTCTCAAAAGCAAATTTAAGATCTCTCCGCAGGTGTTCAATGGGATTTAGATCAAGATTCATTTCTAGCCACTTCAGAACTCACCAATTCTTTGTTTCCATCCAGTTCTGGGTTCTTTCTGAAGCATGTTTGGGGTCATTGTCCTGCTGAAAGGCCCATGACCTATGATATAAACCAGGCTTTCTGACACTGGGCCATATATTGCAACCCAAAATCCTTTGGTAATCTTCAGATTTCATGATGCATTGCACACAGTCAAGGCACCCTGTGCCAGAGACAGCAAGACAGCCCCAAAAACATATTTGAAACTTCACCCTATTTGACTGTTAGTACTGTGTTCTTTGTATTTTGTTTAAATAGTAAAATACCGTATTTTTCGGACTATAAGACGCACCTAGGTTTTAGAGGAGGAAAATAGGGAAAAAAAATTTTGAAGCAAAAAATGGTAAAATATTTAATATATGGGAGGTGTAGTTTTGCAACAGCTGCAAGGCCACATTGACAGGTGACCCTGCAGCTGTACGGGGACGCATAGTGTTTTTTTTGCGGGGCCAGCTGTACTTTTTAGTTATACCATTTTGGGGAATATCTATTGCTTAGATCACCTTGTATTGAAAAAAAACCCGGTGGTTTATGATATATATATTTTTTTTTTTCTAGGGACAGGAGGTGATTTAGAACTTTTATTTATATTTTTAAAAGCTTTTTTTTTTTTTTTTTTTTTTTTTTTTTTTTTTTTTAACTATTTTATTCCCCCCCGGGGGCTTGAACCTGCGGTCACTTGATTGCAAGTCCCATAGACGGCAATACCACTGTCACCTGTTCGGGTGACAGCCGGGAGCCTAATGAGGCTCCCAGGCCTGTCACGGCTATATTAGTATTGCGGCTGGTCTCTATGACCAGCCGTAATACTAATATACAGAATGTCCCATAGACGGCAATACAGTGGTATTGCCGTCTATGGGACATTCTGTATATTAGTATTACGGCTGGTCATAGAGACCAGCCGCAATACTAATATAGCCGTGACAGGCCTGGGAGCCTCATTAGGCTCCCGGCTGTCACCCGAACAGGTCGGCTCCTGCGATATCGCCGCGCAGGAGCCGGCCTACAACTTCACAGGTACCGGGCCGGTGGGGACCGGCCCCGGGGGAGAAGGGGCCACCGATACTGACCCGGCATCCGCTGTACTAGAGAGGCGGATGCCGGGGAGGGATAAACGCTGGCACAGGTGCCGGGGCCTGAGACATCGCTGCGCTCCACTGTCCTGCATGAATCCAGCGGGGGGGAGGAGCGGAATAGCATCACTCCTCCCGCTGCTGGCTTCATGCAGGGCAGAGGAGCGCAGCGATGTCTCAGGCCCCGGCATCTATCCCTTGCCGGCATCCGTCTCTCTAGTACAGCGGATGCCAGGCGCCACCTTCGGACTATAAGATGCACCCTTCTTTTCCCCCCAAATTTGGGGGAAAAAAAGTGCGTCTTATAGTCCGAAAAATACGGTAGTATGCTTTACCAAAAAGCTCTATCTTGGTTCCATCTATCCACAAGACATTTTCCCAGAAGGATTTTGGCTTACTCATGTACATTTTGGCAAACTGCAGCCTAGCTTTGTTATGTCTCTGTGTGTCAGCAGTGGGATCCTCCTGGGTCTCCTGCCATAGCATTTCATTTTATTCAAATGTCGACAGATAGTTGGTGCTGACACTGATGCACCCTGAGCCTACAGGAGAGCTTGAAGATCTTTGGAATTTGATTGGGGCTGCTAATCCACGATCTGGACTATCCTGCATTGCAACCTATCATCAATTTTTCTCTTCCATCCACATCCATGGAGATTATCTACAGTTCCATGGGTTGTAAACTTCTTGATTATTTTGCGCACTGTGGAACACCAAGATCTATGGAGATGGACTTATAACTTTGAGATTGTTGATATTTTTCCACAATTTTGGTTCTCAAGTCCTCAGATAGTTCTCTTCTGCTCTTTCTGTTCTCCATGCAACTTCTCTCCATTTTTCCTGGTTCAGGTATGTTTTTTTTTTTTTTTTTTTTTTATAATACTCACACCTGTTACTTGCCATTGGCGAGTTCGAATGAGCATCACATACTTGACAAAGTTATTTACCCACAATTTTGAAAAGGTGGCAACAGTTTTGTTTTGTGTGAAATTATGTTTAATTTGCCTTTTTTTTCCCTGTTTTTGAGTTGTTCCAATACAAACTAAATAAAAATGTGTATAATAAAACACGTAATTGCAATAATTTTCTGGGAGAAATGCTTAATTTCCTATGTTGGCACTACTGCTTACAGGAGGCATCTGCTGGCACTGTTGTCATTGAGCCATCTATCGGTAATGCTGGCACTACTGCTTACAGGAGGCGTGCTGCTGGCATTGTAGCCAGTGAGCCATCTATCAGTATTAGGTGGGCACTATTGCTTACAGGAGGCATCTGCTGGCACTGTTGTCATTGAGCCATCTATCGGTAATGCTGGCACTACTGCTTACAGGAGGCGTGCTGCTGGCATTGTAGCCAGTGAGCCATCTATCAGTATTAGGTGGGCACTATGCTGGCACTACTGCTTACAGGAGGCATCTGCTGGCACTGTTGTCATTGAGCCATCTATCGGTAATGCTGGCACTACTGCTTACAGGAGGCGTGCTGCTGGCATTGTAGCCAGTGAGCCATCTATCGGTATTATTTGGACACTATGCACTACTGCTTACTGGAGGTATTCTGCTGGCACTGTTGTCATTGAGCCATCTATCAGTATTATGTGGACACTATGCTGGCACTACTGTTTACTGGAGGAATTCTGCTGGCACTGTAGCCAGTGAGCCATCTATCAGTATTATGTGGGCACTATGCTGGCACTACTGCTTACTGAAGGTATTCTGCTGGCACTGTTGTCATTGAGCCATCTATCAGTATTATGTGGGCACTATGCTGGCACTACTGCTTACTGGAGGTATTCTGCTGGCACTGTTGTCATTGAGCCATCTATCGGTATTATGTGGTCACTATGCTTGCACTACTGCTTACTGGAAGTATTCTGCTGGCACTGTTGTCATTGAGCCATCTATCGGTATTATGTGGTCACTATGCTGGCACTACTGCTTACAGGAGGCATTCTGCTGGCACTGTTGTCATTGAGCCATCTATCGGGATTATGTGGGTACTATGCTGGCACTACTGCTTACTGGAGGTATTCTGCTGGCACTGTTGTCATTGAGCCATCTATAGGGATTATGTGGGCACTATGCTGGCACTACTGCTTACTGGAGGCATTCTGCTGGCACTGTTGTCATTGAGCCATCTATCAGTATGATGTGGGCACTATGCTGGCACTACTGCTTACTGGAGGCATTCTGCTGGCACTGTTCATTTGGGGTTCTCTGCTTTCAATGTTAATAGGATCATTCTGATGGTGCGGTTAACGGACACAATTTGGTTGGGATATGAACTGTACTTGTACATAGGAAAAAATTAATTTCCGCAGCGTTCATATCTCAAATCTGCCTGAAGATGATTTTAAAAGTAAACAAGTATGATATAAATTGATCCAAAAATGAATTAGCTGTCACAGCCACAAGGCAGCATTCATAACACTTATACACAAGCTAAAAAACATTTCATATTCTACTAGAAGATAGTTACTGAAGAATGAACACTTAATGTATGAACGATGTCATGTGTGCGTCGCCTGCTATAAATGTGCATTTACTGCCACCTTGTGGTTATCTGAAATATATTAAAGACAACGTGTGTATACATAAAGTATTGAAAACGTATATCAGTATGTACAATTAGATTTACAAAGTCCAAATAACAGATTAATCCTCCCAATGTACATCAGCCTTTATATCCCATAATGCTGTAATTCCCAAAGGGTAGGAGGCCCGGTATATAACACAAATAAAGTGTAGCTAAGCTCCGAGGCACAGGTGTAACAACATCAAAGGGTTGTTCCCACAAAGTAAGGTGAAAGTACAGCACTCTGTTATCTTCAGCGCTCCCATTCATTTCCATAAGACTGTGGGAAATAGACAAGTGCTCTACTTCGGCTATCTCTGGCACTCCCATTGAAGTGGATGAGCGCACCAACCATCACCAGTCCTGCCATATTCAGCCTGGCCGTGGTAAGGTTGAATGTGGAGCTTAAAGAGGACCTTTCACCATATCTGGGCACATGCAGTTCTATATACTGCCGGAAAGCTGACAGTGCGCTGAGTTCAGCGCACTGTCGGCTTTCCCGATCTGTGCCCGGTGTGAAGAGCTTACGATCCGGTACCGTAGCTCTTCTATGGTCAGAAGGGCGTTTCTGACCATTAGCCAGAGACGTCCTTCTGCCTCGCGGCGCCAATCGCGCTGTGCTGTGGAGCGGGGAGGAACTCCCCCTCTCTCTGCTCACAGCGCTCGTCCATAGACGAGTATTATCAGGAGAGGAGGAGGCGTTCCTCCCCGCTCCACAGCACAGCGCGATTGGCGCCGCGAGGCAGAAGGACGTCTCTGGCTAATGGTCAGAAACGCCCTTCTGACCATAGAAGAGCTACGGTACCGGACCGTAAGCTCTTCACACCGGGCACAGATCGGGAAAGCCGACAGTGTGCTGAACTCAGCGCACTGTCAGCTTTCCAGCAGTATATAGAACTGCATGTGCCCAGATATGGTGAAAGGTCCTCTTTAAGAAAGGTTCTTTCACTTTACTTCACCACACAACCCCATTAAAATTACTGACACGTTTGCTGTGTATTTCCTCAAATGCATTTGTATATGTTGCTTATACCAGATGGTACTAGATTTCACCTGGGGTGCAAGCATGAATTATGGAGAAAACCACAATAAGGGGGCGTTCACATTACCGTCAGTGTCCGACAGGTAGTGTCCGTTCAAAATCTTGCACGGACACTAGCTGTGTCCGTGACATTTTTCATTCATTTAAATGGCGATCGGGTGTGTTGTTTTGCACTCCGTGTCTGTCCTTAGGTGTCCGTTCCTAAAGATTTCCGACTTTTCAAGCAGACAGCAAAACCCGACATGTAGGTTTTTTCTGTCCGCTTGAAAAGTCGGACATCTTTAGGAACGGACACTTAAGGACAGGCACGGAGTGCAAAACAACACACCCGATCGCCATTTAACCGGTTAAGGACCAGGCCCAAAAGTATGTTAAAGACCAGGCCTCTTTTTTCAAAACTGACATGTGTCACTTTAAATGGCAATAACTTTGAGACGCTTTAACTTACACAAGTGATTTTGAGATTGTTTTTTTCGTAACACATTATACTTCATGTTAGTGGTAAACACTAATCAATATTTTTGCATTTATTTATAAAAAAAAAACTAGGAAATTTGATGGAAATTTGAAAAAAAATCGCAATTTCAAAATGTGAAATTCTCTGCTTTTCAGGCAGATAGTCATACCATCCAAATACATGAATAAATATTATCTCCCATATCTCTGCTTTATATTGGCATCATATTTTGATTGTCTTTTAATTTATTTTGGACGTCACAAGGCTTACAAGTGTAACAGCGATTTTCCAGATTTACAAGAAAATTCTCCAAACCAATTTTTTAGGGACCACTTCAGTTCTGAAAGTAATTATAAAGGCCTGTATAATAGAAACCCCCATAAATTACCCCATTTTCAAAACTGCACCCCTCAAATTATTCAAAACAGCATTTGGGATGTTTGTTAACCCTTTAAGCATTTCATAAGAATAAAAATAATATGGCGGTGAAATTTAGACATTTCATTTTTTTTCACTAATACATTCATTTAGACCTAAAATTAACACATTCACAAAGGGTTAAAGGAGAAAATGCATCTGACAGTTTATTGTGCAATTTCTCCCGTGCACAGAAATACCCCACATGTGGGTGTAAACTGATTTTTGGGCACACGGCAGTGCATGGAAGGGAAGGAGCGACACTGGGTGTTTGAACAGCAGATTTTGCTGGAATAATTTTCAGCGCCATGCCTTATTTGCAGAGACCCTAGAGTACCAAAACAATGGAAACCCCCCAAAAGTGACCCCATTTTAGAATCCAGACCCCTCACAGAATTAATCAAGTGGTATAGTCAGCATTTAGACCCTACAGTTGTTTCACAGATTTTACTAACATTGGGATGTGTAAATGAAAAATTACTAAAATGTCACTTTATCTCCAAAGTTTTCATTTTCACAAGGGGTTAAAGGAGTAAAAGCCCCCCACAGTTTGTTAAACAATTTCTCCTGAACACGGCAATACCCCATATGTGGCTATAATCTGCTGTATGGTAACATGGCGGGGCTTGGAATGGAAGGAGCGCTATTTTGCTTTTGGATGGCAGATTTTGCTGGAATTATTTTTAGGTGCCATGTCACATTAGCAGAGCCCCTAGAGTACCAATACAGTGGAAACCCCCTAAATGTGACCCCATTTGGGAAACTACACCCCCCACAGAACATATTAAAGGGTAGAGTGAGCATTTTGACCCTACAGCTGTTTCACAGATTTTATTAACATTGAGCCATGAAAATGAAAAATTACTTTTTTTCCAACAAACTGTCAATTTAGCCCCAAATTTTTAATTTTCACAAGAGGATAAAGGAGAAAAAGCTCCCTAAAGTTCGTTACACAATTTCTCCTGAACACAGAAATGCCCCATATGGGGTCATAATCTGCTGTATGGGAACATGGCGGGGCTCAGAATGGAAAGATCGCCATTTGGCTTTTGAAGGGCAGATTTTGCTGGAATATTTTTCAGGTCCCATGTCGCATTTGCAGAGCCCCTAAAGTACCAATACAGTGGAAACCCCCTATAAGTGACCCCATTTTGGAAACTACACCCCTCATAGAATTTATCTAGGGGTAGAGTGAGTATTTTGGCCTCACAGGTGTTTCACAGATTTTATTAACATTGGGACGTGAAAATAAAAAATTACTTTTTTTCCCAATAAATCGTCCAATTAGTGCCATAGTTTTAATTTTGCAAATAGTTTAAGAATTAAAAGCCCCCACAGTTTCTTACACAATTTCTTCTGAACACGGCAATACCCCATATGTGGCCAAAATCTGCTGTATGGGTACATGCTTAGGCTCAGAATGGAAAGAGCGCTATTTGGATTTTGGAGGGCAGATGTTGCTGGCATAGTTTTCAGGGGCCATGTCGCATTTGCAGAGCCCCTAAAGTATCAATACAATGGAAACCCCTCAAAAGTGACCCCATTTTAGAAACTACACCTGTCAAGGAATGTATCAAGGGGTATTATCATTTTGAGCCTAAAATGCTTCCCAAAAATTAATGTACAAAATGAAAATTGAAATTTTTAAAAATATGCCATTTCGGTGCCCAATACGTTGCACCCACTTTGTGTTGTCAGAGACCTGCACTCCTAAAACTATTAAGTGGGCCATCCCGGGGGTCAAAAAATTATATATGTGGGTGTAAACTGCTGCTTGGGCACACAGCAGGGCTCAGAAGGGAAGGACCACTGTGCGTTTTAGCTTTTGGAGTACAGATTTAGAGGGACTTTCTGGGCACCATGTTGTTTTTGCAGAGCCCTGGAGGTGCCAGTAAACTGGAATTCACCAAGAAGTGACCCCATTTTGTAGGGGCAATTTTAGGGTCTCTGCAAATGTGACATGGTGTCCAAAAACGAAGAATCTAAATCTGCACTCCAAAAGCACATATTGCTCCTTCACATCTGCGCCCTGCTGTGTACCCGAATGGCAGTGTATGCCCCCATGTATGACACAGGTGTACCCCGGATAACGTACTTAATGCCATATGTGAGTAGAAAGGCTATTTGAGTACAGCTGGGCACAGAAGGGAAGGAGCGCTATTTTGGTTTTTGGAGCACAGTTTGGTTTTTGGACGTCATGCCACTTTTGCAAAGCCCCTGAATTGCCAATAAAGTGGAATCCGCAGACATGTCACCCTATTTTGGACACTAGCCCACTGATGGGATTTATAAAGTGGTGTAGCGAGAATTTTTAACCCTTGAGTGTTGCATTTATTTAGTTTCCAGAAATGAAATCGCAACTGATAGAGAAGTTAAAAATGAAAATTTTACAGATTTGCCATTTCAGTGTGCAACATGTTGTGCCCGACTTATGTCAGCAGAGACACTCCAAAAACTGTTTAGCGGGTATCCTGGGCACAACAGCTTTTAGAGCGTTCATCTCTGATACAAGTCGGGCACAACATATTACGCACTGAAATGACGGATACCTGGAAAAATGGTCATTTTCACCTCTCACAATCAGCTGCGTATTCATTTATGAATAATAAGTTATAGCAACACTTGGGGGTTAAAAATGCTTTCTGTACCCCTGGATAAATCCTTCAGGGGTGTAGTTTCCAAAATAAGGTCTCATATCAGGGGATTCCACTTTACTGGCGCTTCAGCTCTGCAAAAGTGTCATGGCATCCAAAAACCAAACCGTCTGTGCTCCAAAAACCAAATGACCCTTCTTCCCTTCTGTGTCCGGCTGTGCCCTAATATCAGTTTATACCCACATATGACATTACGTCCGTTATCCCGGGTACACCAGTGTCATACATGTGTCATACATGTGGCATAAACTGCAGTTTGGGCGCACAGCAGGGCGCAGAAGGGAAGGAGCGCTATGAGGCTTTTGGAGTACAGATTCAGATGTTTGGTATCTGGGCGCCATGTCATGTTTGTAGAGCCTGTAAGGTACCAGAAAAGTGGATTCCCCAAAGGAGTGACCCCATTTTGAAAACTGCACCCCTCAAAGCATTTCTCAGGGGGTGTAGTGAGTATTAGTATCCCGGACGTGACTGCACAGCGGATGGCGAAGAGAGAATATATAAGCTGTGCGGAGGAAATTGCAGACACCAAATTCCCTACTATGTCCCCGTAGCTCCTATGATTGGGGGAGTCACTCTGGTGGTCACTTTAGGGGTCACTTTTGGTGTCTGTTCCCTCATAAGGTGTAAATCTGGGGTGTCTGCTGATATTCGCTCGCACAGCTTATATATTCCCTTCCTGACGCAGCCAGTTGTGTTCAAATAATTTGGCGATTTTTGCGGACTTTTGTCTTCACATTGTGAGATGCTATATTTACTTTATTTTTCTGGTGACGCAGCCATATAAGGGCTTGTTGTTTGCGGAATAAGATGCATTTTGTAATGACACCGTTTTTGGGTGTCTACATCTTATTGAATACATTTTATTAACCCTTTTTTGCTGGATTTAGAAAAAAAAAAAAAAAAAAAAATCAATCCTGGCATTGAGTTTTACTTTTTTAATTTTACACCATGCAGCGTACAGTATAAGTAACATGTTCCCTTTATTCTGCGGGTCGGTACGGTTACGGCGATACCTCATTTATAGTATTTTTTTATGTGTTACTAGTTCTGCAGAGGAAAAACACATTTGGGGACATAAATCAATGTTTTTTTGCATCGCATCTTCTAAGAGGCGTAACATTTTTATTTTTCGGTTGACAGTGTTGATTGAGGGCTTATTTTTTGCGGGACAACCTGCGCTTTTTATTGGTACTGTTGTCGGATGCATATGACTTTTTGATCACTTTTTATAGCATATTTTGTATGGTGAGATGGCGAAAAATCATTACTTCCAGCGAGTTTTTTCCGTTTTTTTTTTTCCGGCGTTCACCGTGTACATTAAATATTATTTCAGTTTTATTGTACAGATTGTTACGGACGTGACAATACCAAATATGCATTGTTTTTATTACTTTTTAGTTCTTTTTTTATATAATTCATTTTCTATAGAGAAAAAGGGATTTTTGGGCTTTATTACTTTATTAATTTTTTTCATACACTTCATTTTATTTTTATTTTTTTTTTACTTTTTCATGTGTCCATTTAGGACACTTCAATCAGCAATACTGTGCTGATATAGAATGCCATGTGAGACACAGCCTGCAGGTGTCCCACATGGCATTCCGTAGCAGGATGTTAGGCTGTGTAGACGCACAGCCTGACATCAGAAGGTCCTGGCAGGATCACCAGGTATGTGGGGGCTCCGGGCAGTCTGGGGTCACTGGCCAGACCCCAGACTACCTTTTACTGCTATCGGCACCCTCCGATCTCGCCGCGGGGGGTGCTGATCGGATTCAATTGTCGGCGGATGCCTTTCGATCGCGCCGTGATGTTTGACGGCGCGATCGAAAGGGTTAAAACGTCCAGTCGGACTCAGTTCCGACTGGACGTTATTGAAGAAGGGGTTAGGTGTTAGTAACACCTAACCCCCGTCCTCCCCGCACCCATCCCCCCGCGAAATAGGTACCTAAAGACAGGACGTATTTTGACAATAGTCCGGTCTTTAGGTACCTGGACCGCAGGCCGTAAATTTACGTACGGCGGTCCTTAACCGGTTAAATTAATGACAAATGTCACGGACACAGCTAGTGTCCGCTCCTAATGTCCGTGCAAGATTTTGAACAGACATTAGCAGCGGACACTACCTGTCGGACAATGACGGTAGTGTGAACGCCCCCTAAGCTGACAAACTGATATTGTATTTAGAAAGGCTGAAACACTGCAACACTCCACCACATTCAAGTAGTAGTTCAGGAGCCACATGTGGTCCACAACTCCTATTTTTGTGGCTCACTACAGAAACCCTGAGTAAGGCCCCATTCAAGCGGGGCAAGCGGGGGCGGATTTTGGCACTGAATCCACGTCATAATCCGCCCCCTCACAATAGCGGTCTATGTAGCTGCCCTTTTTTCAAGCAGATTCCGCTGCTGATTCAGTTGGAGTCCATGACAGTCATGGCAGGCGCATTCTGGTCCTATTCTGATGCGGCTTCCCGCATCAGAATCAGGACCAAAATCTACCATTCTGCGCCTCATGTGAACGGGGCCTTACAGCCATAAGCACAGGTTACAATATGACGTCAATACTGACAATATCGAATATGTATCTGAACCTCTCAGCAGTGACAACTTATATGGTATAATATATTCCACTAGTATAATTGCAATAAAATATCTACAACTGTTTGCTGTTGCATAATTTATTTCTCAATTTTTTATTAATAGAATGTGGCTCTCGGCCACCAGTCCAAGGTGAATGCAGTAAGAATAGGTTAAGTACCTATGATCTACTGAATGAATGTAGGAAGTGGTTATTACATTAGCTGGGGTTAGTTCTCAGTTTTGTTGAGTAGATATCTTCAGTAACTATATAAAATCTGACATAGGTTCCTAAGAAATCCAAGAGCAAGACAAGTTCATTGGATGTGGTTTGAAGCTAAGAAAGAAAAAGAGCTGTCGACACCATTCATCCATATGTGAAGGTTCTCAGGACTGGAGATATGTGATAGAAAGTAGCGATTATGTGCATTGGTTTCGACTTTCTGGCCAATAAGGTTACCAAATACTATAGTCAATCTTACTGAAGTCTGAAATGGCTGATAGCAAAAAACCAACAAATTCTACTTAATTAAAGTCTCATTTCTTTAAACCAGTGGTCCCAAAATAAAGAAGATGAAAGATCGGACTTTACCATGAAACACTCCATTGTCTGCCAGAAAATGTCTGCAGTACTGCAAGAGACGCTGCCTCTCCGGATTCCAGGAGCTCATTTTTCACTTGTGTTGTATTTGCATGCAGATCTCCTGAAAAGACAGATATACCTTTAATCGGATTGTAGCGTTTCTTAAGAGGGCGAGTTCACCGGTATTTGCCTTACAGCAACATAATTCAACTATACAAGAAAAATAAACTGCATGACAGAAAAACATGTTAAAAACTGTTTAATGGCTCCCTCAACTCTAAGATATAGACTTCAGATACAAAGATGATACACACTGGTGGAGATTGATCCAATATGCTCAGATTGTTCGGCCAACACCAATCTTTTGTGTATGGTCAGTCAGAAGATCTCAGATTTCTACAGCCTTTTGTTAAAGTGTAACAAATATTCCGACTTCCATTAGACTGACTGTAATAGGCATGTATACAGGGTTTTTTTTTTTACAAGAAAACATTATTACTTCACATTGTTATATTTGATTGCGCAGTATACAGAGGATTTTAGAAGTATCTGGCACCTGAGAGTAATGTACAATCTAATCCAAATAACAGGAGGATACATTTTTAGTAATTTACTGTCCAGCAGTCAGACCCTTACTGATCAGATATCTACAGGATAAGAAGCAATCTTCTCTAATAAGTTATAGAGTTTCTCATATTCACTTATAGAATTGATTTATGCAAAAAATGTAAACTGCTACACTTTAAATGAAAATGTATCACATGAGCAATGTCAGTGTTATGAGGTAAATGTCCATTAGGTACTCACCAATGTGGTGGGTTGAAAAATCATCAATGGGGCTTAATATGTATTGAGCTGTCAGACAGCCAGGGGTCTGTTCCCAATACAATATATCACATGGCATGGATACATTCAGTTTTGTTCTACTGTTTTCCTCCCACAGTCTTACAGTTCTGTAATAACTATCTGGTCACATTTCTTGATGAGACCGATTACAGAGCTTCTATAATGCTATCAATTTCCAGGAGATTAACTTGAAGATTTGATGTGATCAACCGCTATCAATTAGCAGCGACTAATCTAATGCCGCTAATTACACAAAAGCCGCTCCACAAAGCCCTGTTTGTATATTTTAATTAACTGATAAAACAAAACTACCATCCCTATGTCTTTATAGTGCAGGCCACACACAGACTTACACTTGTCGGCTAATAGACATGACCTGAATGCTCATTTGTACTTGTAGCGCACATGCAATGTAGAAAGCTCTGAAGAAATACACTGTTTAATTGCAATACAGGGAGTAGATTATTTTAGGATTGCAGAGCCAAGGACCACTTCAAGGTAGTTTTGTCTATAATATGTGTTTTATTCTACTATTTTATGTTCTTGTATAATATGAATCAACTTTTCGAGATATGCAAGAAAGCACTTACCAATGCTGGGTTCACACAAGCGCTTGTACTATGTTCGGGGATTCCTTTCCCCTCTCTATATGAAAAATGAGGCAGCACTTTTCTCTCCATATTTTTTGCCCTTCTCTAGAAGAAACCATACAGACTCCATCATAGTCTATGGGGTCCGCAGGTTTCCTAAGGTAACAGCTTTTTTATGCAGATTAGGTTTCCGTTCGGGGGGATCCCCAAGCAGACCCCTCCCCACTCCAACTGGAAACCCAAACGCAGATGTGAACCTAGCGTTAAATCTAATGCATGACCATATTCAGGATTCATACCCCATTGGTCCTAATGTAAAGATAATTATGATACAGTGAGTCCTGCTCTCCAAACTGAATGCACTTCAGGAAATAAGGGTCAAATACAGACCATATTTTCTGTCTTGTAACTACCTGTGTGCAGCTGGCCTCATACCCTTGTTCTCTTCATGGTTCAGCAACAATGGCCTCATTCTAAAAACAGTGAAAACTAAAGAAATGATCATCGACCTTAAAGGGATCCTATCATTAAAACACAATTTTTTCTGGTTGACACGTAGGAATAGCCTTAAGAAAGGCTATTTTTCTCCTACCTTTAGATGTCTTCTCCGGGCCACCGTTCGGTAGATAATCAGGTTTTCATCGGTATGCAAATGAGTGGTCTCGCAGCACTGGGGGCGTCCCCAATGCTGTGAGAGAACTCTCCAACACTGCCTCCATCTTCTTCAGCAACGTCCTCTTCATGCATCTTCTTCCGGCGCAGGCGGTCAAACTTGTAGGCCTCTGGCCTCGGGCAGAGCTGACTGCGCATGCCGACAGGCCACAAGAAAATGGCCACTTACTGTGTAAGCAGCCATTTTTCTTGTGCTCACGAGCATGTGCAGTCGGCTCTGCCCAAGGCCTACATGTTTGAGCGCCTGCGCCGGAAGAAGACGCATGAAGAGGATGTTACTGAAGAAGATGGACGTGGCACTGGAGAGTTCTCTTGCAGCACTGGGGAGGAGCCCAGTGCTGTTTGAGCGCTGGGGCCCGCCGCCAGAGTTGCGAGAGAACTCATTTGCATACCAACGAAAACCGGATTATATATTGAACAGCGGCCCAAAGAAGACATCTAAAGGTAGGAGAAGAATAGCCTTTCTTAAGGCTATTCCTACGTGTCAACCAGAAAAAAAAATTATGGTTTAATGATAGGATCCCTTTAATAAAGATAAAGGTGGATATACCTGATCTGTATCGATGATCAGGAAGTAGAGTTGGTGTTGTTGTACAAATACCTTGGCCTACACAGCGACAACAAAGTTGTATGGACACCCTGAAAAGATTCACAAGAAAGGCAGAATATTTTTCCTCATGAGGCTAAAATGTAAAGCACCATGGAATTATTGGTGCTATATAAATAAACAATAATAATAAAAGTGTGTAAAGAATTACTGGTAATATTTTCCAATCAGTGGTGGCAGGGATAATACTCTATGGTGTGATAGGTTGGAGGGTAATGCCAAGAAGAAGGACATGGTGAAGCTCTCCAAACTACTTAAGAAGGTCAGCTTAGTAATCAGCTGTAAAGCTGGGAAAGCACTGTGGAGAAGAGCATCCTCAAGAAGTCCCTTGCCATCCACAATGACCTGTTCTATCCCCTCTATGAAACAATGCAGCTCCTTCAGGAAGAGGTTTATCCAGTTGCACTGGAGAAAGAGAAGCTAAGAACGTCTTTCATCCCGTCCTCAATCTCCCTATTCAGTTCATCACTACCCGACAGGTGGGGGCAACCTCCAAAACTGAAAACAAACCACATCTGTCCTACATGCCTCCTGCCCTTTAGGATGTCCAACACACGCTTATCTTGCCCTTTTAAAGATATAACCACCATTTTTCCTCCTTTGTGTATTAACCATTTATTTGCAAATGCACTCTTAAATTCATGTTGCAAATGCCACCCCTTCTGCTGAACTTGTCATACAATTCTCTCCTCTTCTGTGTAGGCTTCACTCTCGTTCATTGTGCTTCACCTCAGCCTTAAAGGTTCTACTTTATAACCAATGTGGTGCCCCCGTCCAAATGGGAACTACAGCCTACTTACTTGCCCTTTAGTGATCACCGTTACCTCTGGGCCTGAGGCTTTACTAAATAAGCATGGTAAAAGGAAAATGTTTGTTCATGGCCAAGCTTGAGAGTGACTTCCTATCCACCTGCACCATTAGGCCTCGGGCCTACTATCGCTTCATTGATGATATCCTAATCATTTGGACCGGGTCTGAGGAACAGCTGAAAACCTTCCATGAACAGTTCAACCAGTTCCATCCCACCATCAACCTGACGCTCAATCACTCCTTCTCCGAAATAAACTTCCTAGATGCAGTGATCAAGATACAGGACAACAAAATTGAGACATCGCTGTATCGGAAACCAATTGACCGCCCTACGTACCTAAGATGGGATAGCTTTCATCCTAAACACATAAAGAACTCCATTGTATACAGCCAGGCCATCAGATACCATCGCATATGTTCAAACCCTGCAGATAGGGACGAACACCTTGGGGGCCTCAAAAACACATTCTTGAGGCAGGGTTACCATCCAAGAACAGTTGATAACCAAATCACCAGAGCCACCAGGATACCAAGATCGGAGTTATTAAAATACAATACCAAACAGGAAAACAACCGGGTGCCCCTGGTCGTCACATATAACCCCCACCTGGAGACGCTGAGAGGAATCACACGCAAATTACATCCACTACTGCAAAAAGACAACCGTCTAACATTCATATTTCCAGACCCTCCTCTCCTGTGCTACAGACAGCCACCAAACCTCAGGAATATGGTTGTCAGCAGCTCACTGTCACCTCAAACTAACACAGAAACATTTCCATGTGGACAGAAGAGGTGCAAGACCTGCCCGCACATACTGACCACTGACAGGATAGAGATCCCAAACTCTAACAGGGAATATAAAATCCCAGGTGTGTTCACCTGTAACACACCTAATGTAGTGTATTTGATCATTTGCACCAAATGTTCCACTGAAAATCTGTATGTTGGAGAGACCGGTCAGAAACTCAGAATGAGAATTAATTCACATCGCCATACAATCAAACAACAGAGAACTGATCTTCCCGTGCCAAAACACTTCTGCCAGGAAGATCACAACATCATCAATGACATGAAAATATTGATCTTAAAAGGGAACTTTAAATCAAGGAAACAGCGACTGATTTATGAGTACAAGGCCATGACCCTATTCCAGACATTGGACAATGGGATGAACATCTCACTTGGGTTTATGTCTTTTTATACAAATCATTAAGACAGCCATTAAGATAAGAACCAGGGATCTGGCAATTGATTGTTTGTTGTTATAAGTATATAGTAATAAGCCTCTTCCCCCCTCCCTCCTGTAATTCTAGCCCTGTGTCCAGTCATAAATATGCAGCCTCTAGAAGGTGTTTTTAGTTATATCTGAAGAAGAAGCTCAGAGGAAGCTTCGAAACGTCATATTCTGTCATCATTATGAGTTAGCCATTAAAAAAGGTATCACCTACTGAAGACTTGCAAAGTTTTTTTGTTTTTTATATTAAATAAACATGGTCAGCTCATTTTTATGGTGTTTGTCGATCCTGAATATCAGTGTTTGTTCTGCCTAAGAAGCAGAAGTGGAATAATGGCCAATATGTTATGTCTGTCTATGGTAATGATTAATATTCTTAATTCTCCTGGGAGGAGTCTCTGTCATCTCTGTTGGTGAAGCCTGAGGCAGACTTTGAGGAGCACCTGTACTCATGTAGACTTTATGTGAATGGAAATCTAGGTCAGGGGTACTTAAAGCACTTAAATAGTTAAAAGAAACAGGTGGATGTGTTCTCAGCTTACAGCCCGCCTGACAATTCCCATGATAGTCACTCTATCTGATACATCCAACTCCAGCTCACTCTAGTGCCCTGCTGTCTTGTTTTTTTGTTTTTTTAAAGAGGATTTAATACTATTTTACAGGATTAACTCAACACATAGCTGGCAATACAGAAATCATAATGGTGGTGGAAATCAAAACTAATCTAAATAGTTCCTGTTATATGTACTATGTTCTCCATATAATAGTAGGATTTTATCATATCTGCAGGTTAACTTAAAAGTGTATATTTACTTGTTCAGCACCTTATTTATTATGCTTACTTATATAGCGCCATCATATCCCGCAGTGCTTTACAGATATTGTCAGTCACCGTCCCATATAAGGCTCACAATCTACATTCCCTATCAGTATGTGTTTGTCGTGTGGGAGGAAACCGGAGTACCCGGAGGAAACACACGCAAACCCGGGGAGGACATACAAACTCCTTGCAGATGTTGTCCTTGGCAGGACTTGAACCACTTCCAGCAACTCCAATCCTTTGCTTGCTGTAATAGGCATCACTCCACTTGCAGTGAGTGTACAGTTGAAGGGTCAGTCAAAAGCATTAAAGCTCCTCTAAATTCATTTTTAAAAAATCCCAAAAAACAAGTGATCTAATTATTATGTAAATATGTAACAAACTATGCATTTAATTATATAATATAATGAAACATATTTAATAATTTTTTTTAAAAGGTAAAATCAGAGTTGAGCCCTGGATAGGAGTATAGAGAGAACTCTTAAAATTTGATAAAGTTTCAACCGTAACAACAAACATTGTCCTCTGTGAAGTGCAATGAACCATTTCCATTGATCAAAGAGACAATAATCATTGCCTCAGTTTTCACAACCTATTCCTTTTGGGCTGAGGGCATTAAAACTATTCATTTCAAGGGTTCAATCAACTGAAAAGAAAAGGTATGTATAACCAATGTGGAAAAACATACCGGTATCTATTCCCAGACTCAGCTGGCGATGCAAATACAATAATAAAAATAATAATAATAATAATAATAATAATAATTCTTATTTCTGTTTTGATTAAATATAATAAAACATCCACCAAAGTGACATAAACAATGTTCATAAATAGTACTTTCACGAGGTGGGAGAGCTTATATAGTGCACCAGCCATTTATAGGAGATAAGGTAAGAAATAAATAAAGCTGTATGTACAGATCCAAAGTTACACTTAGATAAAGACATCATGTCATGTGTGATAATGAAGGAGACTAGAGGGTAAACATAGGAGGGCAACACTAGGTTCACGCTAATGTTTGGGTGTCTGTTCCAGTGTCCATTTGGGAACCTGAAAGACGGAAACCCTATTTGCTCAAAAAGGGGTTACACGCAGAAACCCGTGGACCTCATAGACTACTGTGTGTGTGTGTGTGTGTGTGTATATATATTATATATATATTATAGTCTATGGGGTCCGTCGGGTGTCTTGACGAAAACGGTGGACTTTTCTCTTCGCTGTTTTTAAGTAAAACGGGGGACAGAGTCTTGTACAGAGACTCCAATGCTAGTGTGACCCTAGCGTTAGTTTGTGGTGTGCACTTATGACTATGTCGGAGATATTACAGATTCCCTGGACTGGACCATTCTATATTTGATACATTTAATTGTTTCTTTGAGCGCGCTTGTTTGGAAGAAATACATGGTATGGAACTTATGGTTTGAGCTGAGGCCTTAATAAAATATTTGTTAGCCAATCAATGGTTTGTTTGACGACTATCTTGCAACACTCCTATATATAAACATACAAGGATCAGCCATGTGTTCTGACTGGGAAGGGGAGAGAAATCAGGTGCCAGACTCCTCTGCCAGCAGCTTATCGCCCCAAGATCAAAAGGATTAGGCAGGTCAACTTACTGCTTGTTATCCTCCCCCCACATCTGTCCAAGGAGATTCAGGAGGTCCACACACACATTAGATGGTTAGCTACATCCATCAAAATTGTCAGGTTTGGCCAATATACACTTGATGTATACAGTCTGCTTCTCTTCCAGTAAATAAGCTACAGTAATAACATTATTTGCTTCCATCTTAGACAACAATCTAGGGAAGGCCTGATCCTATTTCAGTACAAAAATAATCCTGTGCACAAATCGTACTAAAAAGGGCTTTCTGAAGATAATGCAGAACCTGGAATCCTTCAGTGCTCCACATCACAAAGAGTTGGAAAATGACAACATTATTAAAAAAAAAAAATAAAATAAATCAAACACCAACATAATGCCCATTCTTTTTAGAATAAGGCACTTAAAGGGGTTTTCCACAAAAACACGTTATCCCCTATACACAGAAAGGAGAAAGTTGCAAATTAGTGGGGGTCTAACTTTTATCCCCCGTTCTAATGGGAGCGGTGGTTGGACAACACATGCACTACTCCGTTTATTTAAATGGGAGTGTCAGAGATATCCAAACACTGTACTTCTATTATCTCCAGCACACCCATTGAAGTAGACGCTGCCCTCTCTCGCTTCATTCAGAAAGGGGGATGACAGTGCCCCATTCTCCTGTCAAACACCCACTGATCAACAATTTCTTCCTATCCTATGGATAGGAAATAACTCGTTTTGGTGGGAAAATCCCTTTAAGCCTGGGGCCCCACAGGACGGAAACGCCGCAATTTGCCCACAGCGGAAACACCGCAGGAAAAATCTCTGCGTTTTACACTACAGGCAAAGTGGATGGGATCCTTGGGAATCCCATGCCCACTTTGTGGTAAAAACTGCTGTGCAGAAATGCTGCGGTTTTGGAAATTGCAGCATTTCGATTATGCCTACGGAAACGCCGGCAGTTTCCCCAAAGGTATACTTGTAACAAAGTCTGCGGAAGAAAACTCTGCAAACTTTCTGTTTAAATCGCTTTGGGAAGAACCGCAATGCGTTGCCGCACTGCAGGAAAGACCACAGCTATAATGCTGCAGGACGTTTCATAGGGCCTTTGCCTCACAAACACATTTGGATTTTAGGTCTATGTAATCTTCATTTAGCCTTTGATTACATACAGTGCTTATAATCTATGTCACTTTAGTAACAGAGAACTGTAAAGATAATCACAAAAACACTACATTTTACAAGTCTCCAGAATACCACTGCAGGTTCTAGAACCGCCACTAACTGAGCACTCCGGGGATCTAAAACAGGCGACAAGCCATTCAATTTTATACATTATAGTTCCCCAGGTCTGAATTTCTAAATAATATTTTGAGAGTATGTGGCAAGAAGTTAGCATGAAACTCATCGCATGAAAAAACTTCACTATTTATCACATAACACTCTCAAGTTTGTACATGTCCTCAATGGAACAATTTCTACGAAGACACTAAACATTAATTGTCCTTAGTGTAGGAGTTTAATAGGGCAGTTAAAGGTGTTGTCCAGAATCTGTAGCAACCTGTGGGGCAGCCAGGAGAGGTGTAAAACAAAAAAATAAAAATAGAAAAATAAATAAAATGTCACCGGGGATCCATTGTCTGCCATCTGTGACCTTTCAGTCTTGAGCCAGGGCCACATTGCTTGAAGCCCTGAGGCTTATGTGACCACCGAGCCCAATCATTGGCCTGACCACTGCTGGTAAGGAACTGGTGAAATGTGTGAGTGACGTCCCTCTCTAGCAACCGCTGGTGAGTAGTTGTTTTTTTTCTTCTATGTTTCTCCAAATCCTGGACAACCCTTTTGGCTATACTGTATATTAGAGATTTTAGACTGAACTACAAAAGTTAAACTGTCTAATCGTAGAGTCATTTCTTGATCTGTGACCAGGGCATGTATTACTGGGGAGAACATCTGTAGTACCCAACAAAAGAAAAAACAAATCTAACAGATCAAATTAGATTTTCAGATATGTTTGTTTTCAGGCTGTATTTTGGTGGTTTTGCAGAACACAAAAAAAAATTTGGGCCACTAGCAACAAGTGTTCGAAATCTTTAATTTTAGATGAAAAAAATTACTAGACTAGCCTTATGTAACTTAAGATACTGGAGTCCTGGTCAACCTGAACGAGTGCATTCAATGTACAGTTCTGCAGAAAAAAAGCTGCCTTTATATAATGCACATTTGTATGATTAGTTGATATTTGTTGTAAAAACTTGACATTAAGATATAAAAGGGGAAATTTATCATACATCTGAGGCTGGTTTCTGGCATGGCTGTTTTGAGCCTAAGATTGCAATTGCCTCCCGCTGGACACCAGATTTACTAGAATTTATGCCAGAAACTGTTGTAAATGACACCGGCTCCTAACTTGCATAGATCTGAGATACTGGTGCATAGACGCTTAGAGCCCCACATATGCGTGAATAGCCTTTAAAAAGGCTATTCAGGCACCGTTAATGTTATATTAAACTACCCTCTGTTTTAAAATAAAACCCTAAAAAAAGAATGTTATCTATTTACGCATTGTGCACTGTGGGCGGGCATTCAGGGTGCACCGTCTTCTTCATCCACGCCTCTTCTTCCTCCGACATCCTCCGGTTCTGTCCTCCTCCGGCGCTCGCGAAAAAATGGCCTGGGCGCCTGCGCAGTAGCCGTAGTAGAAGCCGCATGCTACTGCGCAGGAGGAGGATGGGACCGGAGGACATTGGAGGAAGAAGAGGCATGGATGAAGAAGAAGACACACCCTGAATGCCCGCCCAGCGTGCACGATCCACAAGTAGATAACATTCTTTTTTAGGGTATTATTTTAAAACGGGGGGGGGGGGGGGGGTAGTTTAATATAACATTTACGGTGCCTGAATAGACTTTTTAAAGGCTATTCACGCATATGTGGGGCTCTATCAGCATGATTTTGCTGATAGAGCCCCTTTAATAAATTAGGCGCATCTTCACTCTGGTGCCAAGAGGATCAAGAAGTGTAAGACACCAGTCTTGATAAATCTCTACCATAGGAGACACAGTTTGGGACACTTAAACAGGTCATTGGCTCAAAAGGCTAAGGATCAAATGAGGATGTCTTTATACTAATCACATAAGTATTCTCCACATATGTTACATTTTACCTAATTCAACTTATCACTTCTACTGTATAACACAAAGTAAATCCTTGAACAAGCACAGTCAAGGTTCCCAAATCCATCACATATGGTACTGTCTGGGTATTCAGACTATGGGCTTACAGTCAACATATATTAACATGACTATAGTGAATGTCGGAGCTTTGAAATATAATAGGATTTCTGATTCTACTTTGTAATTGCTGAAAGATTTAACATATAGTATTGTGACATAGATGGTATGTACTGATAGACCATCCATGGTCCCATATTAAGTGTGATTACATCTGCCCAATGCACGCACACTTTGGCTATTTTGCTCTTGAACTTATTTCCTGTATTGAATTTTAACCTTAACTTCCAAAAACTGAAAAGTTAGCTTTGCTTGAGATTTGTATCCTTGACTTTTCCTTCCAAGTGGTTGTTCTCTTTTTTACAGAAAGTAAAAACAATGAGAATCCTTGGGGCTATTTACAAGTCTTTTTTTTTTTTTTTTTTTTTTTGCTGACCATGTCTTATTCCTTTCCATTTTTCATAGATCACATAAGTTTATGAATTATCTGTGAAAACAAGGGTTTGCATATGGACCTTAGAAATTCTACATGGTCAGATGTTATTCCCTGGAAAGAGCCATAAAGAATAGAATCTCATCCTTATATGTAAAAGGTTAGGGGGAGGGGATTAGACGTATTCGGTTTCACCTGTAAATTGTTTAGATTTTGTAAGTAAAATATTCACATGGCAGCGGCTGCACAATAGTAAATGTTTTCTTCCCTTTTTAGTGCCTCTGTAGTGTAGTAAGTGCTGTAAGGTAATCTCCATTCTAAACATTTACTTTCAAGTACCTAAAGCGAAGATTTCCTGCTACTGTATTTATTTTTCTCAGATCCTCGGCTGCTTTTAGATCAGTGTGACTAGAGAAGAGATCTGTGACTGCAGTGTCTACGGGGAGTATGAGAGTCTAAGACACAACCTGCCGCATCATTTATTAAAGCTGATAAAGCCTGCAAACACAATAATCATTAGTATGTGCAATAATTGCTTGCTACAGATTGTGGCATGTTCTAATACATCACTGATGAAAGAGAACCTGCGACACTGTATATACAGTCATATCTGTGGGCAACAAGCCAATGGAGTAAATTCAGATATTGTTTTATGGGAAAAGATTCGATATATCTTGTATAGCTATGTACTACAATACCTGCTGGTTCTAGGATTAGGAGGCCTGGGGATTTCCTACTGAGCATTCACTATTTCTATATGTCAGCCTCTCCTTAGGACCACCCACCGGACTCCTAAGCACAGAAAGAGCAGGGATTTAAGAGTATAAACTATAAATGATACCAAATCTTTTCTTAGATTAAGTAGAAGATCCTAAATAACCGTAGATGGGCCTATGAAAAGAAATAGTTTTCATAAAACATATTAGGACATATGGACATCATAGAGAGGGTCTCCCTTATAGTCAGACTGGGAGATACAATCTGTCAATATACTCCAAGGGCAGCCATTCATTTAGCAGGGGAAGTTTACTGACAGCTACTTCTTTCCACAGTTAGGGGTTTAAGAACAGGGACCTCATAAGACAACCTCAGAAATCCTGAACTATAAAACAATCTGGAGCATCGCAAAACCAGTAGATGACTGAGCAGATATGGAAAACCTCTGAGCAAACCATGTACCTGAAGTATTCAACGCTGCTCTTACAGAAACTGAGCTAATAGGATTTTACTATGCTATCCCCCTTCCACAGAAAAGCATTTACAATAGGTAAGACAGTTAATCCCTACCAATTGCAGCTTTCAGAATGATGATGTTCCTTTTTTTCAGGATTCTCTGCTCCTCATGTGGAACCCGCTTACTCTTTTATCAGAGCACAGTCTATGGGATATATACAGTGTGCCCCAGAAATAAGGACAGGCATACACTAACTACACAGTGGGCCGGTTACACATGAGAGAAGTGGGCCATTCTAATGATAAGCTTAGGCCCACCCTCACGGGCAAACAAACCTTGTTTAATTTAGAGCTAAAACCTATTTCCACAAAGAAACCTTCTCTGAGCAGCAAGGTGACATAGGGAACACTCCTAGATTGTTGTCAGCAAGTACTTTGACATAACATTTGTTTAGCCGAGTTCTGCCATATTTTTTGCTTTAGATTTTGTATTGTATGTTTGCAGGTTAGATCCAGCCATATTGTTTATAGGTCATAGCGAGTGATGTTACCTAGGCTGTGAAGTTGGAGAAAAAGGAACAAACCCCGACTACAAAATAAAATGATTAATGATTGGTATTGTGCAATGAATTCGATATATAGGGACAGATTTACTAAGATTGGCACAGGGAACCATAAAACCTCCTGCAAATATGGACGCCACCAAAAACAACAGAAAATGACATCATATATCTCTGCAAGTCAAACAATCGCTAAATCTTGTCTCTTTGTTCAATTTCTATTTATTTTCTATTCATTTTTTCTATTTTTTCTATTTTTTTTGGTCATAAACCTTTTTTATTGGTTTAATTATTTAGAACATACAAAGAAAAAAGGCGATTGAAATCTTTATTGAGCAAAAATATTCACATGGCAAAACACAAAATATAAAGAAATAATTTTTAGTATTTTAATACATTTTATTAGGCAATTTTGTTGACTTTTATAAGAAACAGGCTCTGAAGCTTTCCCTTAACATTGCTGGGAATGAGCATTGCTAGGGAGAATCAACAATGGCACCTTTACAGGCGTATGGAGACTTATAAAGCCATTTTCGCTCCACTGGGGGATTATGGGAAATATGCAAATCTGTTTTCCAGGATATAAATAGGAAAACGATGCCTCTGCTTGCTGCCCTCTAGGGACAGCCCCCTTAAACATCATGAATGACTATTTCAACAAGCCTATTGCAATGATACGAGGTTTAGCCAAACCAGTAGATCTATTCCAAAAGCAAGCAGAGGCATTGTTTTCCTATTTAATGACACAATTACTTATGGGGTTTCTTCAACCATACAATGTTACTAAATCTCAGTTTGTACTATACACGCTAAGGCTAGTTACATGCCGATCCAAGCTTCTCAACCTGACTTTCCTCATGCATATATCTAACAACATTTGTCTGCTGTAGGCACATGACCATACTTTTTATCCATAACCGTACGTTCATATTCATTTCTACGGGGAGCTGCCCATGCTTTTCAGCAGATGTGACAATCCTTTTTGCTGGTAGTTTGTCTGGGCCCTTCGCAGCCACACGATGTGTGTGTAACCTCACATAACCAATGCTCCTAACACCTTCTAACAGATAGGTCACAATGTGTAACTTGATGCTTCCAGACCCCAATGTGAAACCTGTAATGGGCTACATACCTACTGTGTGTCATTTAGAATCGTGATATATTATATGGGGCAGAGGGACAAGTAGTGGCTGTTAACTCTGTACTCTCCATATAGATACGCCCATGTCAGAATGGCTTAGATGATGGGCAATTCAACAAAATTATACATCCACTCTCAAAGTCTGTCTAATGTGAATACCTTCCACACATTCCACACATTGCGGAAAAATATGCGCAGCAGACATGCTGTGATTTCTAAAACCGTTGAGGAAACTTGCATGAGTTTTGCAGCAATCCAACATTTCCAGGTCGGTGCATTATATTTTGTAATCGAGGTCGGAAGCTGCTATTTAAGCCAAATCACTTCCAGCCGACTGTCATAAGCTGGGTGTACAGACCAGGGATCAGACATGTAGGTTCACAGACAAACTGATCTACTAATCTTTTCCATCACTTTTCTAGTAAGATAAGTGACCAATGTCTAATGCCAGGTACAATGCACTTCTGTCAGTTCTTTATCGGTAGTGCGTATGGAAACAGAATTTCAGAGAAATCTCCTTATACCTACATGACTTGGTCAAAGACTGAAGTTTTTACAGGAATCTTTAGCTAAACAAAGAATGGATCATAGAAAGGAAAAAGACTAATATCTCTCTTTACTTTTGCACTTTTATAAAACTATTATAAATATGATATAAATATACTAACAAATATAATTCTACTAGTATGCTTCTCATCTATATATACACACGTGTGAACAGAGTCACAGAGTCTTACCAAAGGACACCAGTCACTATTCAATGCTACAGAACATACCACAAATGAATACAGTTTCCAACCATAATAACCACAGCAATAACAGTCACTGCACCACTCAGTTATTGTGGACACACAGAGCAGGTCTTCTTTGTCCCACCGCGTATGAATGTCAACATTTTATTGTGACTTAGCCTGCACTTTGCACAAATCTCTGCTAAATCCTTTAGTCTCTCTGACATATTAGCTCGATGAAAGAGTATGAACACACATTCCGACATGGTGCAAATCCTGCAGAACTAGAGATTATTAGGTAATTACAAAGGACAAGACTATGACCAGGCAGGGCGCACTGCGCTGTTTACAGGGAGGAGACTGTCATTTGGTCATTTAATCTACTATTATAAGACACTGAACTACTACAGAATTGATGGTACCAGGACAGAAATACCAAGCCAATGAGACAACCACGGAGCTTGTCTAGTATTGGAGCTTGTCTTGTTTAGTATTGGTTGGGTTGGCTTCATACATTAGTATCGGTTATTTTCCTATTCCTCGGTATACTAGACACAACAACAATTCCTACATAACACATAACTGTACATGGATTTATTTGTGTTTGGACCAAATCTAAGGCTAGTCATACACATTAGATACAAAGTGGCCATGATGTAGCTGATCATTCAAAGGACTAATTTAGAAAAAAAATTGCTCAGTGAGTAATGGTAAATGATCAGCCAAATTCAGATAACCATGCAATACTTTAATAACACTTTTAACACCTTTGAAGGGGTTTTCCCATAAACATTAGAGATGAGAGAGTAGTATTCAATCGAGTAGGTATTTGATCGAATAGTCGAATATTGAGGTCTACTCGAATCGAATATTTCACTACTCGCTCATCTCAACTGTATACGTTTTTTTTTAATGCCTACGTTGTCCTAGTTCCTGATCCACCTCCCCTGCACAGTTATTGATGTAAAAAAAAGTGACAGGGAAGGTGCGAGGGGAATCGAATTTTTATTGCGTTTACCGCGTGGTATTCGACCGAGTACGAGTATTTTGAATACCGTAGCATTCGATCGAATACCTACTCAATCGAATACTACTCGCTCATCTCTAATAAACATAAACATTTTTAAATTTAACGAATGTTAGAAGTTAAAAAATGTTCATAACATAAATAATTGCCAACAATAGCAACATTTTTATCAATTTAAATTAAAAAAAAAAAAAGGATTTCCATCTTAAAGAGGACCTCTCTCCACCTCTATCAATTCACATTCTTAGCATATGTTAATAGGAGCTGATCCATTGATTCCAGCGCAGTTGGAATTTTCCCTCTAGCCCTCTCTGTCCCCAATTAGTGCAGTCAGTTTTGGTGCCTGAAGTGCTATTTAGACTCTGTACTGTCTGTCAGAAGGGCAGTGTCAGGCAGGGGATGTGACTTAGAGCTCCAGTCAGAGGCAGCCAGTGTCAGAGCTCAGAAACAAACCCCTTGTCTGCTCCTGCTTCACACTGCCCTCCTGACAGTACAGAACCTACATTGCACTTCAGGTACCAGAAATTGGAGCAGTGCCTTCTAAATGATGTAAAGAACTGGACTTGCTGGAGGTGGTAAAAGGTCCTCTTTTAAAAAAAATTCCATCCTGCATAATCTGGGTTTCATCAGTTACCGTATTTTCCGGACTATAAGGCGCACATAAAATACTTCGATTTCCTCAGAAATCGAAAGTGCGCCTTATAGTCCGGTGCGCCTTATATAAGGCTTGAAGCGGCGGCACGCGAGGAGTTAAGCGGCGGCGGCCGCCGGCAAAGTCTGCATGCCGCTTCCATACATTGCAATGGGAGCGCGCTATTCAAATAGTATTCGTTCATCTCTAACTATTTGAATAGCGCGCTCTCATTGTAATGTATGGAAGCGGCATGCAGACTTTGCCGGCGGCCGCTGCTTAAAGAGATTCTACTAGAGATGAGCGAGTACTGTTCGGATCAGCCGATCCGAACAGTACTCGCTCAACTCTAGATTCTACCATTAAAAGAACCTCTTCCCCCTAACCACGTCGGAATAGCCTTAAAAGACTATTCGTCTCTTACCTTTCCCATAGCCAGCGCCGCCTTCTCCCTGAGCTGTGTTCGCGCCTTCCGTGTCGTCTTCTTTGGGCCTCATGGATGACGCATGCGCAGTCGGCTCTGGCTGCGAGAGCCTGTTAGAGCCGACTGCGCATGCGTCATCCATGAGGCCGAAAGAAGACAGAGACGGAGCTGCGGAAGAAGGCGGCGCTGGCTATGGTAAAAAGGTAAGGAGATTATTCCGACGTGATCAAGAAGGAAGTTCTTTAACTCCTCGTGTGCCGAGCGCTTCCATTCATTTCAATGGAAGCGTACCATTGAAATGAATAGAAGCGGCTGGCACGCGGGGGGTTAAGCGGCCGCCGGCAAAGTCTGCCGGCCGCCGCTTTCAATCATGTAAGGCGCACCGGACAGCGCTGCGCCTTGTAGTCCGGTGCGCCTTATATATGGACCTAGGCAGGACTATAAGGCGCTCATGGGTAATGCGCCTTATAGTCCGCAAAATACGGTACTGCTGTCTTCATATAGTTTTAGAGTATTGGAGATACAAATAGAGAACTTTATGGAAAGCACAGTGGCCAAGAATCAACAAACAGGTGGTAATGGAGCCCTGATGTCTTGATGTGAAACAACTACCCAGTATGAACAGACTTCTGGGGGGGTTTTCTAGATATTTTAATGCATCTGAATTTATTTTTTTTTTTTTTATAAATTCTTTTAAAAAATAAAATTATAAACACAAAATTACAAGAAAGAACGAATTGCAACAACAATCAAAATATATCAAAACATATCAACACAGGGAGGGCCGAAAACAGTAACAAAGGCCCGAAAGCTAAACAAATAGAACAAAAAGCGGAGACGTGACCTCTCAAGAACTAACAGACCGAGAGAGGAGTCAACGCCACCAAACAACGGTAAGAGAGAAGGGGAGACGAAGGGGAACAAAGGGAACAAGGGAAGAAAACAGAGAGTAGGAGGGAGAAGAAAGTAGGGAGAAACAGAGGAAGGAGGAAAGGAGGAAGGGGGGGGACCCCAGAAACGGACCACTAACAAGACCCTGTGTCCAGGTCGGACTAATGCCTCTGAATTTCATATTGACTGTGAGCAAAACCAAATCTAACTCCTCCTGAATATAATTGTCATCTTTATTGACTGTTTTTATATTTATCCATGGCTGTGGAGACGGTAAGCCAAACCACAGACTTCTTCATAAATGGCTGACTGCCAGTAAAAAGTTAGTGACTGAATGCCTATGAAAGTAAATATGCAGTCACCTATGCATCTAATTAATTATGCAATATTAATTATTACATAATTTAAATGAATTCATAATTTTATTTTGAAGCCAGTCAGTCCTTTTTTTGCCTGATTCCGACTCTGATGGTTGCTGGTATAAATCCACATCTTGGAAACCCTATTGCAGTAAATCCACTAACTAATGCTGGGTTCACATCAGCACCGATCTCCGTTATGCAGGTTTCCGTTTCCTGCCCGAGAAACTGGTCAGGAGACGGAAACCGTCAGGAAGTTTTCAAACCCATTCATTTGAATGGGTTTGAAAACTGTCCGGCTGTGAGCGCCCGTGAGCGTCTTCTGCTCTCCATGTCAAAACCGTTTTTTGTTTTTTTTTAACCGGACACAAAGTCGGACATGCAGGACTTTGCGTCCAGTTAAAAAAAAAACAAAAAAAAAAACGGTGTCGGCGCGGAGAGCAGTAGCTGGCTGGCGCTCACGGCTGGACAGTGAATGCAGTTTTCCATCTTCTGTTGGTAGAAAACAGAAACCTACATAACAGAGATCGGGTGCTGGTATGAAACCGCCCTTATCTGTATAAGTTGAGCTCCGTTTTCCATCTTAATATGAAGGAGCATCATCATTACCAAGAGACATCTCTCCTGAAAGCCATGCACTAGGCAAGCCTATCTATGGTAAATGGAAATGGTGGCATTTACAGAAGGTCAATTCATATCACAAGTAGAATTTACAATTAAATGCTCACGTTGTTGAAAATCGTAAAATGTCAATTATACCTACAGAAACGCTTTTACTTTCTGTGAAAAACGCTGCAGAAAAAAAAAAACATGATGCGTTTCCACCGTTGTCTTCTCTGCAGCGCTTAGCTACATGGGGCCTTATTCTTATGCCATCTTGTGGTTTTGTCAACCTTTGCAGCAATCTGACATTTCCATCTGGGCCCATTATACTTTTTTTTTAGCAATGAGTACATTTACGGTATACAGATATGGCACACTAGAAGATGCGATTCAGATTACTATCAACTTCAAATCAATGAACCTAACCGAGCCAAAACTTCATGGTGGCAAGACAGAGGAAACACATGTTTAGCATTGAATGGGCATTGTCAGTATATGCAAGTATAAAAGGAACACCACACAAAAAAGGGTTCTAAGCAAAAGATGCTCTGAAATTAATATTTTATGGAAAATCCCACTGCTTAGTAAATCAGACAAGGTCTGGAGAAAAGGAAACTACCTGTAAATAGCTAAAGGTTTGTTCATTGATAGGAATGGAAGATTATAAAGATAATCTGTTTTCCCTTAGCCCAAACAGCAGCACAAGATGGGGTATTCCTGCCCCTGTGTGCTGTTAGGACAGGTGGAACTTTTAATTAGCTAACAGTTTATCCCCCTATAAGAGGCCAGAGCGACCTCCTCCCCCCTGTGTTAGTCAAAAAGTATAAAAGGCAATATAACAATACAAACATTACCATAAACAATGGGAGGGAGCCTTGTGCTGCTGTTTGGGCTAAGGGAAAACAGATTATCTTTATAATCTTCCATTCCCCCTACGCCAAACAGCAGCACAAGATGGGGATCTAGCAAGTAAAATCCCAACTAGGGTGGGAGATCTTGGCAAGCAGATGCCAAGACAGAATGTCCGAAGGCTATGGCCTCTGAGCTGCGCCAGTCCAATCTGCAGTGTCTGGCGAACATCAGATGAAAACTCCAGGAAGCAGCGGAACATATCTGCTCTAAGGAGAGCGAGCGTCTCTCTGACCGGGAAGTTGGTCCAATTCCGGTACTGGTAGGTCTTGAGCGCGAAGAGAGCAAGCGATGGCCTCCCTGATCCATCTTGACAGGGTGGCTTCAACACCTTTGTTACGGCCGTAGGTATTGATGAGCAGGTTCTTCGAAAGGAAGCTGTACAATCCAAATATATGCGCAGATATATGCGACCCTAGGACAAAATCCCTGGATGAACCAAAGTTGAACCCTATCAGGGAAAAAGGTAATGAATGGCTCAGGCAGCTAAAGCTTGTAATTCTCCAACCCTTTTGGCAGAGGTAATTGCCAACAAGAAGGTTACCTTGTAGGAGAGATATCTCCAGTCCACTTCTGTTAAGAGTTCAAAGGGGGGAGAACAAAGCCCCTGAAGAACCGCAGCCAAGTCCCATTGCGGGACAGGGGGCTGCATCTGAGGGCGGAGCCTAGAGGCCCCTTTAAGGAATTACTTTAATAGAGGATCTTGTTATAACCAGGTCCCTAGAAGAGCGGAAAGTGCTGAAACATGAACCTTCAGGGTAGCTGGAGTTAGCCCCTTATCCAGGTCACTCTGTAGGAACTCCAAGACCGATTCGATAGCAGAGTTATTAAGCTGCCTATCCGAGATCCTTTGGTAACTCCTGTTAGTTGAATCCGCTCTTGAATGGGCCAACGTTCTTAGAACGGCCTGGGATAATCGTCTATCTCCGTATACGATGCGGTCAACCTCCAGGCCATGAGGTTGAACCTGTCCAGGTCCTGGCAGAGCTGTCAGTTCAGAATTACCAGGTTTTGGACTTGTGGAAGCCTCCAGTAGGTCCCTTGACTCATTAGGATGAGGTGGGTAAACCATGCCCTTTTTTGGCCAGAACGGCATGATCACTATTGCCGAAGTCTGGTCCTGCCTGAGTTTCGCCAATACCTTCGGAATCATCAGAATAGGAGGAAAAACGTATGCCAGTTTGAACCTCCAAGGTATTGACAGGGCATCTACCGCCAAAGGATTGTCTTCCCGGTAGAGGGAGCAAAACCTTGTCACTTTGGCGTTGTACTGGGTGGCCATCAGGTCCACCTCGGGGAGACCCCACATCTCAGTGAGATGATGAAAGATGTCCGGATTTAGGGACCATTCGCCTGTCATCACCAGGCCTCTGCTTAGCTGATCCGCAAGGATGTTCAGCCCACCTTGAATATGAACCGCTGATAGTTGTGAAAGATTCCTCTCTACCAGGAGAATATTAGATTTGTCACCTGCAGAAGCGAGGGGGATCTGGTTCCCCCCTTGTTTGCTTATATATCGGACTGCTGTTAAGTTGTCTGTTTCACTCTCACAGCTTTCCCTTGCAGGTGGGGTGCAAACATTAGAAGCACACGGTGCACCGCAGTGAGCTCTCGCCAGTTGGACAAATGAGCCTTCTCTAAGCTGGTTCCAGGTCCCACGTACCGGGGTCTCCCCCAGAAGCACTCCCCATCTTGTGAGGGAGGCATCTGTGGTCAACAGGGTCCAGGATGTCTGGACCGTGGATTTCCCGTCTCTGAGCTGGGACCACCAAGCCAGTGATCGACGGGTTCTGATGGATAACTGGATAGGCTTCTGTAGCCCCGAAGGACTGTGGTTCCCGACTCTCAGGATCTCGCACTGTAAGGGGCGCATGTGCCATAGGGCCCACAGAACTGCCTTGATGGCTGCGGACATGAGACCTAGGACCTTCATGGCGGTCCTGATAGTAACCTTCCGGGTTGTGGATAGGTGATGAGCCGCTTAACCAATCTTCTCCTTCCAAGGAGGAGGCAGGGAGATCATCATGCTGAGAGAATCCAAGATAAACCCAGAAATTGAATCGGGGTAGATGGAACCACTACCGACTTCTGCCAGTTTATTAGCCAGCCCAGCTCATTTAGGAAAGCCACAGTGGATTCCAACTGTGTGGCAAGCACCTCCTTTGACCGGGCTTTTAGGAGCCATTCGTCTAGTTATGGGACAATAAGATCCCTTGGAGGCGCAGGGCGGCTACGACCGGGGCCACTACCTTTGTGAAGGTGTGGGGGGCCAAGGATTTGCAGAATGGGAGAGCTGTCTAGATAAAGTTGCTTGATGCCCTGGAGAGGGAGGGTCCTTACGTATTTGTCTGGCTTGAACAAGTTGAAGGACCGATGGATCTTGGATAAGCCGTGATCAGGCGGACATATGATGAGACCAAATAGCCTACCCAGCCGATCTAGATGTGCTCTCCTCAGAGAGGGAGGCATAGGTAGTCAACAGGGTCTGGCGTTAGATGGACCATGGCCACTCTCCACCAGAGAGGGATGCATCAGTGGTCAACAGGGTCCAGATAAATTGGACCGTGGACTCTACATTCAATTTCATGTTCCTCCTATGGAACGCTTATCTGGATGTTCTCTCCATCAGAGAGGGAGACATAGGTAGTCAACAGGTTCCAGCCTTAGCTGGACCGTGGACACTCTCCACCAGAGAGGGATGCATCAGTGGGCAACAGGGTCCAGGTAAACTGGACCATGAACTCTTCATCCAATTCCACTTTATTCCTATGGAACTTTTCTCTAGATTCGCTCCACTAGTGAGAGAGGGGCGTTTATAGTCAACAGGGTCCAGCGCTAGCTGGACCATGGACATCCCGTCCTTAAGATGGAACACCACCTGGATGAAAGCCAAATTTTGAGGAATAACTAAATTGGCTTGACCCAGACTGCTGAATTTTTTGTCAGCTGGATGACACCGCCTCCTCCATCCAATTCCTCATTGCCCGTATGGGAATCTCCTGTAGATGCGCTCTCTACAGGAGAGGGCTGTCTCTGTGGTCAACAGGGTCCAGACTATCTGGACATGGACATCCAGCCCTTAAAATGAAGCCCCTCCAGGCCCCACGGGTTGTGATTCCAGGCCTCAGACTTACCTTCTGCAGGCCGCATGCGCTATATGGCCCAAGGGACTGCAACTGCAGACCCTGACATAAGATCCAGTAACCTTTGGCAGTTAGGATGGAAACCCGCTGTATTACCTATAAATAATGCACTGCTGATATGATCTTTTCCCCCCTAGAGGAGGGAGATTTTCAAGCAGACAGAGTCCAGCATGAAGTTTAGAGACTTTCTCCATGTGAATGGACCATGAGAACCACAAGTACCTTATTAACTTCTTTTTTTTTTTTTTTTTTATCACAAATGCAAAGTGCAACTGGGATTGAACCCAGGATACTGTGGATTCAGGCATACAAGTCTGTAACCCTACAGCTTGAGCCACTAGGGCTTCTATTTCTAAGTAAGACCTCTTATGAAAACTGGGAGAGGGAACCTTACCAGAAATCTCATGTACTCCTTCACCCAGGAGATGACAACAATAAATGAAGGGCTCCTAGCTGGAGGACCCCGTACTGACAGCAGTGCAGACATGCATAACCTTACAACAAATTGCCTTAGAGCATCCACCATCATGTGAGCAATAAGCAAATATGCACCTAATAAGTAATGATAGTACATAGGTATATGAACCCTTCTTTTAGGTTCACAGCATATAGTCCCCGCTTAGGAATTAAATGCACATTGAAAAACCGCAAGAAATACAAAAATTTGGTTGGATCTTACCATAATGGCGGTGAATCGACTTCGATATTGTGAAGTTGACAGAGTGCCCATAGCAATAGAAATTAGTGCTTTTAGTCTCTGCAGTGAACACAGAGGGAAAGCTGAAAGAGGACACGGCTTACCTTACTGCAGGGCAGTAAATGAACTGCAGCTGAAAAAGTCAGTAACCTGCACAAGGCAGGTAAGACAAAAGACTGCAGTATAAATCTAGATCTTTCACTCAGAAAGAAGGGAAAGAGAAGAAAGGATCTAAGACACCTTATTCTAAACCATAGAGGAGGCCACAGCCTCCTCCACCTGTCCAGTCGCACAGGACAGAAAAAAACACAGGGGGGAGGAGGTCGCTCTGGCCTCTTATAGGGGGAAAAACTGTTAGCTAATTAAAAGTTCCACCTGTCCTAACAGCACACAGGGGCAGGAATACCCCATCTTGTGCTGCTGTTTGGCGTAGGGGGAACTAAAGTTCTGCCAAGCTACAATACCCTCCTGCAGGTAAGAGGGTGGATTTTCTTTCTACAAGTTAATGATTGACCACACCTTCAGCGTGTGCTTTCCTTCAAGCTCTGTTTGGTCACTTACAATGCATTCAGTGATCACTTTTTGCAACTAATGCAGCTCAAAGTACAGGATAATGTGCAAGTCTTGAAAGATCTACATGTAAGGCCTCGTTCACATCTGCACATCGGTTTCCATTCGGGGAGTTGGCTTGGGGACCCCAGAACGAAAACCAAATCCGCATAAAAAAAAGCGGTTACCTAAGGAAACTCCATACACTATAATGGGGGTCCATGTGGTTTCTGGACAATAATGTGGAGAGAAAAATGCTGCTTGCAGGACTTTTCTCTCCGTATTTTTTATGCAGAGAGGGGAATGGAATGGCCCGAACACAGATGTGAACCGGGCCTAAGATTCCAGTCTGAGAATCTTTCAAGTGACAGTCAGGTAACAATGTGACGTGCTTCAATGCTTCACTCACTTCCCATAAAGCTTTTGTTCCTCCCTCCAAACAACACTCACTGTGAATCTCCCCGGCTTCTAATGTTTGCCGTGTCTTGCCCTCCTCCCAATCCCTTTTTAACTAGTGCATTTTATTATACAGCATGGAGCAGTGAAGCCATCAAAGACAGCGACCACATATGTTATTAAGATCTGCACAACCCAAACCTGAACTAGGAATGAGGTCAGGACTTTGCTGTAGCATTAAAGCCCGACCCTGTGATTACTGCTTAAGACCATATCACTGTAAATAAAACATAAAGGCCTCTTAATAGGAAGCCCTGACCCTTGTGAGCCGCTCTTTAATAATGCATTATGTGGCAGTACATTGCACACTTGTCTGCACACAAGGGCTCAGTAATCTGACTCCCTTCTTTGTAAAGACTTTACAGCCGAGAATACCCTAACCATACATGTTACAATTTTTAGGGAGAAGGTCACAGCCTGTATGGCTGCCATATCGTGTGTATGGCAGTAAATTATGCATTACCGTGTTTTTTTTATGGACAGAAATCAGATACAATTTTGAGGATGAAAAAAAAAAAAAAAACAGGCTGTGATAGTAGATAATAGGACTGTTATATACATGCTTTAACCCCTTCCCACCTTCCAAAAGCCATATTTTAAAAAAAAATTCCATTCACAGAGCTGTAAGAGGGCTTATTTTGTGCAGGACAAGCTGTACTTGGTGGCACAATGTTCGGTACAATGTACTGGAAAGCTATAACAATATACAGAACAGGGAAGAACTAGAAAAAACTGCATTTGTGCCATTTTCCTATGGGTTTTGCTTTTACAACGTTAACTGTGTGGTAAAAATTACATGTTCCTTATATCGTTTGTATTGGCACAATCACAGCAATACCACATTTTAATACCTCGTCATGTTTTAAAACTTTTATAAAAATCCTAAATTTTTCAAAGTTATTTTAGTTGCCATATTCTGACACCATGCCTTATTAGATTTACATGTATGGACCTGTATAAGGCATTTTTATTTGCAGCACGTGAAGTAGTTTTTATTTAAGCTATTCTAGAAAACGCCTGACGTTTTTGATCACTCTTTATTCAACTCTGTTTAGGGAGGCAAAATGGCGATAAAATGGCAATTCTGCTTTTTTTTTTTTTTTTTTTTTTTTTTTAAAAAAAAATTGCCACTATGGTGTTCATCATTTGAGATAAATATTTTTACAGTTCAGGTATCTTTGAACATGGAAGTGCCATATGTGTTTATTTTATATTTTTTATTTTTTAATATTTTGAAAAATCCTTTATTTGCCCATCTAGGGGACTAGAACCTGTGATCATCAGCTTGTACCGCAGATTGCAGCCAAGCCTCGATAGTTATATTCCTATAAAAAGGCTGGGACCCCCATCGATCAGCTGTATTCTATGGGAAAATGTAACACACAGGTTGCATGAAAACATGTGCTTCCTTGAAAAATGCATGTCATGTTCAGCTTCCCTGCAATGTCACCACTGGAGAAATTAAGCATTATTATTTTTTTTTTTTTAACATTGACTGTCTGTGTAATATAGGACAGGACAAGCCCTCCAGGGTGACAGACATTTGCAACCATTCTCTACTGTGTACAAGAGGTCAGGATTCTGAATTTCCTAATTGTATATATGGAAATAGACATTCTAAACTGGACAACCCCTTTAAAAAGGTGATCAAATCCTCCTACTTCCCATGACAGCGCCAAATAAGCTGGCACAGCAGTAAAGGTCTTTCTACAGTGATCAGCAAGAACCATGTTCCTTGCTAACTAACTGAAAGGGAGTGAGGGTGCCCCATGCTGTTTTTGCATAAGGGCCTTCTGCTGTCTCGGTCTGCCTCTGACAGGGCTGTGATGCTAGAAGAACCTGTCACACCTGGAGGCACTTGTTTTTTTGGTTCTTTTGAAAGCCTGAGATAGTGCTTTCTGTCATCCATGTGTCAAAAAAATGGAAGTGAGGGAGAGCCACACTAAAAAAAAATTGCACAAGGATGTGGTCTATTGCAAGCCCTATCTTAAAAGAGAGATGTACCGGACCTCCCCAACCCTTTCAGCCAGTAGGCCCTACTTGTGCTGGAGACAAGCTTTACTATCAGTCCAGCCTGCACCTTTTCTGTAATGTAATGGGATGGGATGACACATTTGTTACAATATACAATTTGTTTAAAGAGATTCCATAACAGAGCAGACAGTCCTTAATAAATATTAACCCAAGAATGATACAGGAGTATTATCATATAGTGAACATTTTCCATTGGCAACTAAGGCTAGGTTCACACCTGCGCCTGAATTCCGTTCAGGATTTCCGTCCCCAAATCCGCTTAAAAAAAAAATCAAGACAGGGCTTTTCTCTCCACATTTTTCTTTGGAAACTGGGCAGAAACCTAATGGACCCCTTTATAGTCTATGGGGTTCACTTTTTAAGCAGATTAGGTTTCCATTCTTCCGGTCCCCAAACAGACCAGAAAAACGGAAACCCAGGCGTAGGTTTGAACCAAGTGTATGTTACCAATAACCTTTCCAACTTCTCTATCAACACACTCAGGCTAGGGTCACACAGACAGACTGTCCGCTAAAACAACTAGACTATTATTGGGTCCGCTGCTTTCTGCCATTTTTATGCTGAAGCCCTCCATGCAGGACTTTTCTCTGCAGATTTTTGTCAGATTCTGCGGTTCAGAGGTGAACCTAGTCTCAGCCATTGACAGGGGGATATAGCAGCTGTCAGACACATGGCAACCATTTCCATAGGGAATATAGGACTGGGCAGGCAAATTCAACATGGCCATCCTAGACAGGGTGTCTTGAACTATTTCCTTTAGGTTGGGATGAAAAGCAGCAAGGTGTTGGACATTTAGAATAGAAGGATGGAGACTGGAGCACTATGGCAATGAACACCAAATGTGAACTAGTAAGTACAGGTACAAGTATCAGAGGAGAGATCACTGTAAATAAAGGGTTACTGAAATTGGGGAAGTGTAATTTGGAGAGGTGTGTAAGTCAGGAGTGCAATATTTACACAGTAAACAGGATATGTAACCCAAAGCAAGTCTGACACATACAGCAAACTTATCACATGCACTAAATACAGTAAGACACAAAGGGCTATACAATAAGATATACAATATTGCAGCTGTAGTCCTTCAGCTGTGGGGTTACTACAGCTCCTAGCATGGGCTATGTCACGGCATGTTGGGAGTTGTAGTTTCCTATAAACAGCTGGAGGGTCACAGGTTGCAGGCAGCGCTGGCCATTGTTTCAGTCTCCTGAGGTATCAGTCGCACTTACCTTACTCCCACACTTGTGCTGAGCGCCTCTGGTAAGTGTGCGGGGACAGATGGAGTCACATCCCCGGTCACTGCTCTCAGCTCTTTCTGCCGCCACCAGCCCTAACCCGGTTCAAACTGTGAGCTGTGCGGGACAGGCGGGAAACCCGGAGCTGGAGCCCTGAGGACTGGAGCCGCCCAGGAACCTGCACCTGACGCCCCTCCTGCAGCCGGCCCGGGACTGCGCTCATCTGCAGACAACTACAGCACTCACCTATTCTGGAAGGGATAGCTCTGCAGGCTGGCTACAGATAAAACAAGCTAAAAATGCATGGAGTCTTCATTCACTTATTGGTACAGTCTTTTATTTTGCAGGTGAAACATTTCAAAAGTATAAAAAAAAACCAGCATAAAAAAAACATAAAACCTGCATGCAGCTTTCAGCATCTAGCCTGACCATCCGAACAGCAGATTGTGTTAGGAATTCTACCCCAGGTCCCTCTCCAGCTCTGGCCCTTTGGAGATCCCCTGGTGGAAAATAGAAGCAATGTTTCAATTTACCACCATAGCTATCCCCTAATACAATGGGTTTGATCAATGTGAGCTTCGCACCGCAGGTACTACAGATGGATCAACCCTAGATTCTGTGGTAAAATGGAGCATGGGGCAAGGGAAGCAGACTCAAGACGGGATTTGGAGCTGATTGTGAGGCGGAATCTGCCTCAAAATCAGTCCAAAATTCCATAGTGTGAACCTACCCTTGATTCACACGACTGACTTTCATCCCTGAAACTGTCCATGTGTTCACTGGATTTATGGCCTGAACAGTATTGTGGGAAAGGGATTCCTAGAATAACATAGATATACATATATATAGTTTTTTTGGTACTATTCCGTTATCGGGCCAGCAGCAGCGCATTTCAGCACCAGCTTTCGGGACAGCAGTTCAGTTCAGCAGCGGGAATTACAATGACATCCGAGGACTGCTGGCCCGATGCTTGTGCCCAGTAGCCAGTACATCAATGACCCCCCCTCCATCTCCTCCTCCTTCCAGTGCTGCCCCCCAGCTCTCCTTACATCTACCCCGTACCCTCTCCCCGCCACATGACTAAGCCGATGCTGGCCCGATGATAGAGGCCGTGCTTGTGTGTAGTAGGCAGTACATCGATCGATGCCCTCATCCTCCTCTTCCTTCCAGTGCTGCCCCCCAGCTCTTCTTACATCTGCCCCGTACCCTCTCCCTGTAATAGGCCTCACCGTAAATCTTGAGCAATGAATGCTACTAGATAGCCGCCGGACGCTGCAGAAAGTTTGTCCCTCCGGCTCGCTGTAGCTCACCGTTCCTATAGTCGGCGTGTTTCTTGTCAGGGCCTGGATTGAGCCCCGGTGTCTTTCCTTTCGGTCTCGGTACTAGCGCTGAGGTGAGGCCTAGTCGTGTGGCGGGGAGAGGGTACGGGGAAGATGTAAGGAGAGCTGGGGGGCAGCACTGGCAGGAGGAGAAGGATGGGGGAGGGGGGTCATCGATGTACTGGTTACTGGGCACAAGCATCGGGCCAGCAGTCCTCGGATGTCATTGTAATTCCCGCTGCTGAACTGCTGTCCCGAAAGCTGCTGCTGAACTGCGCTGCTGCTGGCCCGATAACGGAATAGTACCGTTTTTTTTATGTAGCTTGTGAGCCCCATATAGGGATCACAATGTACATTTTTATCCTATCTTTATAGAATGGGAGGAAATCCACTCAAACACGGTGAGAACATACAAACTCCTTGCAGATGTCGTTCCTGGCAGGATTCGAATCCAGGACTCCAGTGCTGCAAAGCTGCAGTGCTAACCACTGAGCCACTGTGTTGCCCCACATAACAGATATATCTATGATGCTAGGAATCCCTGACTCCCAGTGACATACTGACTTGTACTGTAATCGGTACAGGACAGTATGTCGCTGGGAGGCGTTCACAGATAGCTATAGCCCCAGGAGCTTGTCTCCCAGCTTTCCACAAATCTTGAATTGTTCAAAATTCAGGATGACCAGTGCTTCACGTTATAACAATCCCTTTGAAATGATAAGCTGTAATTTACAGAGATACGTGGTAAGAAGTGGGCAGAGTCCATGAAGAAGTTGTGGGATAATAACTATTATATGCCAAGTACACCTGCACGTCACACATACTGACATTACAATAGATATGCTCCGCAAACGCTCTATACATGTGCCAGACAACTAACATTCCCACATGACCCAACAGGTGTTGGCAGCTGACCATAAATCTCACAGACTGAATAACTAAAAGATAAAGGAGAACTTACAGTAAGATTGGATATGTAATAAAGATTAGAGCCTTGAGTCTAACATCTTATATACTCTGTGATCATTGCAGGAAGATGTTGCAGGTTTGCTACCATCCATGTGCCGACAGCGCTTTTCATCAAACTAAAAATGCTACCATCTGTGTTCACCAATCAATGACAGCTGTATTATTGATGGCTGCCATGTGCAACACAGTACTTCCTATACATCTTCTGCAGCTTCTGTGTGATCAACCGGACATGGTCATTATAGTGGGACAGTAAGCTATTTGCAGTAGTTGTACCCAGAATGAAGGTATTTGATATGTGTCTGATCGGTGGGGGTCTGACTGCTTCCATCATGAGATTGGGTCTACAGTCCTCTGAATATAGTGGCAGTCGCACATGCACAGTAATGCTCCATTAATCTCTGAGGCTCGGTTCACATCTGTGTTTCGACCATTCCGTTCCCCTATCTGCATGTAATAGGTGGAGAGAAAAGTCCTGCAAGCAGCACTTTTCTCTCCGCATTTTTCATGCGATAACCAAATGGAAACCACACGATCTCATTATAGTCTATAGGGTTTGCTGGTTTCCTAAGGTAACCAGTTTTTTCATGTGGATAAGTTTCCATTCGGGGAGTCCCTAAGCAGACACACCGAACGGAAACTCAAACGTAGATGTGAACCAGGCCTGAGATCCACTGTAAGGATGAGATTGTAATCTGTTATACAAACCAGATAATGCCGCCTAATTTGGCTTTCTGAATATGGACTAAACTTGCATTGAAACATCTTTCACCTTAGCGTCTCTAAAAACTTACTTATTTGACTTGTCTGAATGTTCATGAAGTATCTATCATAGTCCACAGACATCTCTGGAGCTGCTTATTTTGAGAAACATGGGGCACATACACTGATCTCAATCTATGCTTCACTGACATCAGAGGTCTCACGTAACTGTGGTATATAAAGTGTGATTCACGGGCTAGAAACTGCAGCAAATCTGCACAGTCTTTTTTTCTGATGTAACCATAGATGTGTCAGGCAGTTAAAGGGATCCTATCATTAAAACACTATTTTTTCTGGTTCACACGTAGGAATAGCCTTAAGAAAGGCTATTCTTCTCCTACCTTTAGATGTCTTCTCCGCGCCGCCATTCCGTAGAAATCCCTGTTTTCATCGGTATGCAAATGAGTTATCTCACAGCACTGGGGGCATCCCCAATGTTACGAAAGAACTCTCCAGCAACGCATCCATCTTCTTCAGGAACGTCCTATTCTTCCGGCGCAGGCGGTCAAACCTGTAGGCCTCGGGCAGAGCTGACTGCGCATGCCCAGGGCCAGAAGAAAAACAGTAAGTAAGCGGCCATTTTCTTGTGGCGTGTGGGCATGCGCAGTCGGCTCTGCCCAAGGCCTACAAGTTTGACTGCCTGCGCCGGAAGAAGACGCGTGAAGAGATCTCTGGAAGTATATGCCTACAGTGTCCATATTAGGACATCCTCAGATATCAGAGTCAAACATCAGATTAATGCTAGTTTACAGCTCTGATACCTGACTACAGACAACTGACTCCTGATACCTGTCTACTGATACCTGACTCCTAAAACCTGACTACTGACTCCTGACTACATACTACTGGTATGTCTCAAACTTGCCTTTACATTATCCTGGGTTTTTTTAGTATTTGCAATTTTTTCATGTTGTCATTATAGTGCTTAATGCCCATTTATTTTTGATGCACTTATTTATGGTACATTTAGAAATATGTTTCTATTCCCCTTGCATGTATACTTTTTGTTATATTATGCTACCACCTGTCATAGCGCCACCACCTCCTTGGAGTTGATTTGGTGTATTACGGACATAATTGCCTTTTCCCCCTTTGTATTATGTTAATTGTGTGTATTTTTAATTTATTTGTTAATAAAATATTTACATTTTTATGCACTTGTTGATGTGGATGTTTATTTTTTTCATTTACTTTTATAGCGCTGACATATTCAGCAATGTTTTACAGACATTGTCAGTGAATGTCCCACATAGGTTCACAATCTAAACTCCCTATCTGCATGTCTTTTGAGAGTAGGAGGAAACCGTAAGAAGGCCATGCAAACACAGGGAGAACAAACCAACTCCATGCACATGTTGTCTTTTGGTCAGATTTGAAACTAGTACTCCGCTAATCACTGAGCCACCGTGCTGCCCATACTGTTTATACAGTGGGTACAGAAAGTATTCAGACCCCTTTACATTTTTAATTTTTCTTTGTTTCATTGCAGCCATTTGCTAAAATCAAAAACGTTCACTTTATTTCTCATTAATGTACACTCAGTGCCCCATCTAGACAGAACCCCCCCCCCCAGAAACGTAGATATTTTTGCAAATTTATTAAAAAAAAAGAAAAACTGAAATATCACATGGTCATAAGTATTCAGACCATTTTCTCAGTATTGAGTATTTGCCCCTTTGATCTAGTACAGCAAATGAATCTTCTTGGAAATGATGCAACAAGTTTTCCCACATCTGGATTTGGGGATCCTTTGCCATTTTTCCTTGCAGATCCTCTCCAGTTCCATCAGGTTGGATGGTGAATGTTGGTGGACATCCATTTTCAGGTCTCTCCAGAGATGTTCACTTGGATTTATTTATTATGCTTACTTATATAGCGCCATCATATTCCGCACCGCTTTACAGATATTGTCAGTCATTGTCCCATATAGGGCTCACAATCTACATTCCCTATCAGTATGTTTTTTTTTTTTGTTGTGTGGGAGGAAACCAACGCAAACACGGGGAGAACATACAAACTCCTTGCAGATGTTGGCAGGATTTGAACCTAGGACTCCAGTGCTGCAAGGATGCAGTGCTAACCACTGAGCCACCGTGCTGCCCCAATTTAGGTCAGGGCTCTGGCTGGGCCAGTCAAGAATGGTCACAGAGTTGTTCCGAAGCCACTCCTTTCACAGAAACTGGTGAGCAAGGTGCAGAATGGGGATGTGACGCATCTTTCATGGAAGAAAAGGTTGTGTTGCTCCAAAGATATGCCATAATATCACCTATCTACGCCAGAAAACTGTTGGAGATGAGTTGATAAATCCTCCTCCACATTAAGTTTCTATTGATATATATGAATAGATATAGATATATATCTGACTCATAAGTAGATACATATGGACAGATAAATAGTACATAGCAGCAGGTATGTCAATGTATTTATAACAACTTTCTGCGTTTGGACTGTATGCTATATGTATGAAACCCCTATGAAACTTTTCCTGACATGATTGAATGTGTAGGAAAAATGGATGGAGATTAAGGTGAAGTCCAACCTGGTATTGTTTAAAGTTACCCTCTTTAACAGCGATAACTGTCTTGTATTCCTTGTACTAAACCTACAGTATATAATAGACATAAATCTCACTATTGCTCATACAAACTATTTGCAATTATTCATGCCATTGGTTGTGAGATACGTAAAGGATATGGTGCAGGCTATGAATCTATCTGGTGTATAAATCATGTCTCAGGTCCAGCCTGTCCTTTCTGTTTGATGCAAATAAATGATGTAAGAACTAAAGCTTTCCTATAATGTCTGTGTGATTTTATTCAAACCATTGTCTCTTTTTAGGAGAGCATCAAACTTCTCTTTCAGATAGCGGTGACAGTATAAATATTAAATATATACTGATTCATGTCCAAATAAAAAAAAATCTTCAAATTTGTAAATCCACTTCCAGATCTTGCAGCTATCTTTCTTGGCTGGCAATAAGACAGCCCACATTATTTGTCTGTACAAAGTCTGCCAGGGACACTAATCTGAAGATTTACCTCCCACCACAGCCCTCTACCAATAACAGGGCTGGCTCCCATCATTAACACAACAATGGGCTTTGAATGACAGCAAGCTGTTGCTGAAGTAGACATGGCCGGATGTTAATGGTTAACCACAAAGTTTAATAAATAGGGTCTACAACATTCAGATTTTTTGGGATTTCACACTGTGTATTTTCAGAAACCTGCTCTATACTTAAGTCAAAATAGTGCAACTTGAGAAAACAGTACCATACTAGATACATCCAGTCTTATCTATGAGCACTATGTATCATGGTGTATTTAGTCACAGCTTGTAATACGGTATGTCCTCCATTGTTAAATAATATCTGGTATATATGTGTTTGGTATCGGATATTTTATCCGCGAAGCTCAAACTTTTCAGAAGAACTCTAAATTCAGCTGTTATTGAAGCGATAAATGAAACAGTGAAACTTAAACCTGTAACACTGTGTAACCAGCGAGCATCTTGAGTTTCCACATCTGATGTGGATCCACCAGCTCAAGCGGATGCCATAGAAACAGACAGCTTTTATCAATGGACTCAGCGGGGTCACTTCTAGCCTTGCAGCCATGTGGCAATTTGAGCAGAAACTTTATCTGAAAGTAATTGTGAAGGAGAAGCTTGTGAGGAGCAGAAAGAAACTATAGAACAATGAGGGAGATACTGGCTCACTATAGAAAGAAGCAGGAAGAAATCTGGACGTTGGAATCACAATTGTCTTCTAGAAAGTCTTCTTATCCTGCATTGTGCCAAATTTGGAGCGTAATAGAAGTTCTAGAAATATTTCATATATATCATGGTTATTTTCCAGTTTTAAAGCATTTTTCCAGGTTCTGTGCCATAGTCTAAGATTGACAGTAATATTCTACCTTTCTGCCTGGAAGAAGCCATCTGTCAGAGAACACGTCTGCCAGGCAGATGTCCTCCTACCGTGTAGATGTCTGGCATAGATACACTTGTAAAGTAGCTGATGAACCGCTCACATGTCTTGCTAATATTGGGAAACAGAGCAAGATGGCACTTTGGCAGGCACAGTTATGGAGTCATTGTAAGTTAGGATGAATTTACACATGCCATAAATTTTACACCGCTGATCAAATGCAGGGTGTTAGATGTTATGTATTGTTCATGTTGTAAAAATGGTACTGTACCAGTCAGTGACCACTACTAAAATTCTCTTGGCCCTCTAGGGTGGCAAATACAAACTTACCTCTTTCTCAAGGAAATAAAACAAACAACAGCACCAAGCTGCTCATAGTATAATGCTGTCAAACAATAGAGCCAATAAATTAGCTAGGCAGAGCTCTCATCTTAGTGAGTGCTGAGGAATTCACAACTACTATAACAGCAGTAGAACAAATTAACAGAGGGTTCCTCTCTGGGTGGTATCAGCTGCAGGATCCATGCCACCACTAGGTGTCTGTAGATCAGCCAGAAGGACCAAGATGGGAACTCCAAGAATCGCCACAAAAAGGATCGCGCTTCACCCAGGGTTAATAAGCAGGATATCTTCTTTACTATAGTCATAGCCTGTACCTATGTCCTTGTACACTTGATAAAGGGGTCCTGCAACCCGAAACGCGTTGTGTGTGATTTGACTATAATAAAGAAGATATCCTGGTTTATTAACACTGGGTGGCACAATCTTTTTTGTGGTAATCCTTGAAGATCCCATCTTGGTCCTTCCGATTCAAATTTACCTCTTTGGCTGTGAAAGTTAGAACTATGGTATACTGTGAGGAATGCAGTTGCTGGAAATGTTATTGGGGCATTATAGCACAGCTCCCAATATAAGTTTGACTCCCCAAAAGTTGATCACTGAAGGGATTACAAAATAGAAGATCACATCTCTATAGATAAGATCACTAACCCATCATTGGTTCCACTACTAAAAAGAAGTGGTACTCATCTACTTCCCCTCCCTGCATAGAGCATGGCTAGGAATTCTTCCATAGACCTCAATGAGTTGGCTCCAGTCTATTACTACCTATGGCCATGAGACTGCTGTAAAGCATATTACTAAATGCCTTTAACCAAGCAAAGGAGAAAAACGTAGGTAAGTTGGCTGCCCCATAAACATGTACAGAAAATAGAATACACAAATCTACAATTAGAGAATAAAAACAGATTAGAAAAAGCTGATATATTTTATTATCTTCTTTTTAAAAATGTAAAACAAATTGGTGAATCGTTCCATTTAAGGCTGAGGTCCCACGTTGCAGAAACACAGCTTTTTTTGTTGCAGATTTTGTTGTGGTTTTTTTTGAGCCAAAGTCAGGAGTGGATTGAGCAGAAGGCATAAAGATAAGTCCTATCTATATATTTCCCATTCCTATTGTAGCTATTCTTGGCTTTGGCTCAAAAAACCACAACAAAATCTGCAACAAAAAAGCTTTGTTTCCGCAACGTTTTAGGCTAAAGCCCCATGTTGTGGTAATGCAGCTTTTTTTGTTGCAGATTTTGTTGCGTTTTTTGAGACAAAGCTAGGAGTGGATTGGGCAAAAGGTAGAAGGGTAGGAATATAAGGAGCTCCCTATTTATTTTCTATTCCATTTGTAGCCATTCTTGACTTTGGTAAAAAAAAAAAAAAAAGTAACAAAATCTGCAACAAAAAAAGCTGCATTTCCGCAACGTGAGGCCTCAGCCTGAGATACCTTTTTTCACCTTGTCTGCACACAGGGCCTGGTTTAAGCAAAGGGGCAAAGCCATAAAATAGCTCCAAAACGGCATCAACGTTTTTGGGGTGATGGTTGGTGAATTTGTGATAAATCTGGCAGGCTGTGGTTTTCTAAACAATTACAATAGGACTGCCATTATTTAGTGATATTTTCATTGCTTGATATGTACCAGAAGTGCTCCCTCACTCCACAGACACAGCAAAGCAAAGTCAGCCTAGTTTCAGTCTCTGTTGGATTCTGTCTAAAATTGGCGAAGAGAAAGTTCTGCACAGGGTCCACGGGTAGCCACTTTTTTAGTGGACAGGCTCTTTGTCTTTCAGGTCTCTATGCAGACCAATAACAACGGAGAGACAGACTGTAGTGTGAAACTAATGTAAGAGATAGTCTCATTGGATACACCAAGAGGCCCCATTAAGTACACAGGCATTTCCTTCTCATTGTACTCTTAGGGCATATCCGGCTGGGTTCACATCTGCGTTAGGCCTCTCCATGTGAAATCAGTATTTGAAACTGTCTCAAAGTCCTCAAAAGCTGATTTTGAACAGTTAATTTTAAAACCCTTTGATTTCTATGGGTTGTAAAAACTATCCACAGGTATGCGTTTAGAGCATTTCTGTCTGGTATCCACTCTTTTGGGTGGAGAAAAAAGTCGGACTTGCAGGACTTTTTCTCATAGGCTTGCACTACAACTCGGCATTCCATTGCGGTTTTCTGCCACTTATTAGGCCCAGATGAATGGTGAGTCTCGAGCTTTGGCATCTGCTTCAAGATTTAGCAGGACGCTTAATCTTTTGATAATGGTAGGCAGAAACTGAATGGATTCTGCCCCCAAATCAGGGTTAAAATCCTACATGTGAACAGTCGTTTAGGAGACACCCCGATGCCAAGGATGGTGGCAATATGGCAATCAATGTGGATAACACCGTACTTCTACTCTGACTGACATGCCACTCTACTGTTAGACTCTCATAGCGCCACTGTCCAGATACCATTACCCTGCAGGTCGCCTAGAGTCTTCCACCAACAGAGGAAGTACATTTGACACTTGACTTTGCATCATGGTTTCCTTCTTCATTGTAGCAGATGTTATAGTACAACAGATCTTCACAAGGTTAACACTTAGTGAGGAGCAATAGCAACTATGCAAGTCTCCAGGCTGTGGTGTTGAATGACATGTCTCTGCTGTCATGGAGGATGTGCCACCCATCACTGAAGGAACCAGACTCAGTGATGACTAAGTGTACACTGTAAGGTGCCTGGTTCAGCGATTGTCTGACATCCTGATGGCCGTTTCCCTCTCTCCTCAAGCTCTTCAGACTGCTCTTCTAGCTCTGTTCAAGTACATCAAAATACTTCTCCCATGGAGCAAAGCATGGGGTAAACTTTGTTCCATCTCTAAGGAATCATCGCATAACACAGCTTCTAGAAAGTTCCTGAACAATGACTGTGCAATGACCCGCACCAAAGCAACACATGCATGTATAGAACATATCATACAACATAGTGCAAGTACATCACAATGCATGATACAAAACCAATGACCTATACTATGGCAAGTTGTGTCACTCTAAGGCTGATTTCACACAGGGTTTTTGGTCAGGATTTTGAGGCGGAATCCGCCTCAAAATCCTGACCAAAAAAATGTCTCACATTGAAACTGGTTCAATGGCTCCAATGGTAGCTGGTCATTTCTTTTTTCCGCAAGCGGTTTGTTCTGGCTCCTAGAATAAAGAAGCGACATGCTCATGCTTCAGGTGGATGTCGCGGCTGGTTCAGCCGAAGCCGTCCGCCTGAAGACACTCCCTCCTGACTAGGCCCATTCATTTGGGCTTAATCCGGAGTGGAGCGCCGCGACTGTTTTTTTTGGTCCGGAATCTGAGGTGGCCTCTGCGTAAAATTCAAGACTAAAAAACCCTGTCAGCCTAAATAACTTCAATCTCAGGTGGAGTCAAGAAAAGGATTTAACGCTTCCCGATGCAGTTAATTGTTCATAGCAGTCATGTTTGGCTGTTCATTATCTCGACTTCTTTTTAAGGCTAAGGCCCACGCATCATGGTTTTTCCTGCAGCGCTTTTCACAGAAGAGTTTTCCCCTGTGGACTTTCTATTTCAATTATACCTATAGAGAAATCGACAGTTTCCTTAGGTATACCGTATTTTACGGACTATAAGACGCACTGGACTATAAGGCACATTGCCCATGAGCGCCTTATAGTCCGTCTTGGTTCATATATAAGGCGCACCGGACTATAAGGTGCAGTCCGGTGCGCATTATATGTTATTGAAAGCGGCGGCAGGCAGACTTTGCCAGCGGCCGCTTAACCCCCCGCGTGCCAGCCGCTTCTATTGGAAGCGCTCGGCAGGCGAGGAGGGGCTCTATCAGCAAAATCATGCTGATAGAGCCCAACCGTAAAAGTTATATTAAACTACCCCCCCGTTTTAAAATAAAACCCTGAAACAGAATGTGAAACTTACCGAGCGGTGCAGGGTGGGCGGGCATTCAGGCCTCCTCTTCCTCCGATGTTCCGTCCTCCTCCTCCGGCGCTCGCTAACTGATATTGGCCTGGGCGCATGCGCAGTAGCCGTAGTAGAAGCATTATGATATTGCGCATGCGCCCAGGCCATTATCAGTTCGCGAGCGCCGGAGGAAGTGGTCAGGACATCGGAGGAAGAGGAGGCCTGAATGCCCGCCCGCCCTGCACCGCTCGGTAAGTTTCACGTTCTGTTTCAGGGTTCTGTTTCACGCCGGCGTGACACCAGGGCTGCCGGACACTTCCCATTCATTTCTATGGGAGCCGGCATGCGAGCGCTCCCCATAGAAATGAATGGACTGCTTTTTTCCATTCATTTCTATGGGGAGCGCTCGCATGCCGGCTCCCATAGAAATGAATAGGAAGTGTCCGGCAGCCCTGCTGTAACGCCGGCGTGTACGGCTGTGATACACGCCGGCATTCCGTAGTGTGAATTCACCCTTATGGTGCCTTTTATGTATGTATGGAAGCGGCATGCAGACTTTGCCGCCGCTTCCATCCATATATAAGGCGCACCGGACTATAAGCCGCACTTACGATTTCTGAGGAAATCGTAGGTTTTTATGTGCGCCTTATAGTCCGGAAAATACGGTAATTAATATGCTGTGATTTCCAAAAACACAACGGTTTTGGAAACAGCAGTATTTCTGCTCCGGTATTTTTCTACAAGGTGTTGATGGAATTCGCTAGAATCCCATCCACTTTGCAGGAACTGTAAAATGCTGCGTTTTTTTATTTCAGTGTTTCCACAGTGACCAAACCGCCGGGGCTTACACCACATAGGGCTTCAGTCTAAGGGACTGCACGAAGACATATTTTCCCAAGACTCCTATATTTCTTCAGTTTCCAGTGGAGGCATACCAAGAAAAAGTGTGGCCTGTCCTATGGGGCACTGTAATACAGTATTCCCCCACACACACACCTTGATGCAATTCTGAGAGTCCTCCTGTAATTTATGGAAAGCGCACCAGACAGTGGCATCATCTTCTTGTGTCCAGCTGTAATTACAGAACCTTTTGTTCTTAGTCTCATTTCCCCCATAGATTGTAAGCCCTCGCGGGCAGGGCGTCATTGTTAGTATATCTACCTGTATATTTTGTGTATTGTATGTAAACCCCCAAATGTGAAGCACCATGGAATTAATGGTGCTATATAAATAAACAATAATAATAATAATAATTAATAATATAAAGATTCATGTAAGGTTCTTATTTTGGTAGGCCAGTACATTGATGGGACTAAGCAATGATGGACGATATAACACAACTTGTATTAGCCTTTACACAGATATTTAAAATGGTTGGCCCCTTTCAGACCAATATTAAGAAGCGAATCTTATTGTTTACTAAAAAGTTGTACAGTTTTCCAATATACTACTGGAAGTGGACAATCCTTTAATGATAATTTCTTTCTTAATTTCTTTCTTTTGTTGTGATCGCTGTCCTGTTCATCCAATCACATTACTGTCTAAAAGTATTTTACCAAAATGTTGTAAATATGAACTATATGGTGTAACATGGATTAGGTCGTCTCTTCAGATAGACAAGTATTTTTCGCACCACAATAAGAGTCCAGTTCAGCCAAATATGGTGCAACTGGTCTCAACCAGTTTTATTAGGGCTTCCAGGCAAACAAAACCATAGCAATACAAAATACTGTAAAATCCTAACTGTCTGGCCACTACCTTCAACAAAAGGTTCCTAACTGCAGAGTGCTGGGCCTACTGCTCCCTAAACACAATACAGCAGTATTACTCACAATTAGTTACCCAGGAGCAGAGTAGCCATATACCTGAGTGCTGTCTGCCATTATATACACACACACTTCAGGAAACAAGGAATTAACCCCATTCATCCCAAAGTGGCTAAATGGAGTAGAGGCTTTAACCAGAGTTTTGGTAAAAACCTTCTGAAAGGAACACAGCTTTCCTACTACAAGCTTTCCCAGCTGCTTTTAGAAGGTATATGATAGGAACGTTGGAGAAATGTACACTCCTACTACTTTTCCCTTGTCGCAATGGCCAAAATTATTAGGATCCCTGTAAGGTTAGGCACTGATGTTGGATGAAGGGGCCTGGCTTGAAATCTCTGCTCTATCTCACCTTCAACTGTATTTCATAGGGTTGAAGGCAGGTCTCTTTGGGCTAGTCAGGTTCTCCCATACTAAAATCATCCAACCATGCCTTTATGGACTTTTGTTTGCACAGTCATGCTGGAACAGAAAAGGGTTTTCCCAAACTGTTTCCCACAAACCTGAAAGCATATAATTGTCCAAAATGCCTTGGTATGCTGAAGAATTAAGATTTTCCTTCACTGGAACTAAAATACCCCTGGCACTTTGAGAAGCGTGATTCATCACTTTGTCTCCACTACTACAGTCAGCATGCTTTACACCACTCCATCCAATGCCTGGCATGTTTGTATGCTGCTGCTTAACCATAGAAAACCATGCTCTGAAGCTTCCGGCATAGTTTTTGCTGTTAATGACAGACTGCATGGCTATGTGCTGGATTTTATGTACATGTGGCAATGGGACTAAAACATTTTTTCAATTATTAAGTGATGTGGCCAATACTTTGCTCCATATGGTGTATACCACTATTACATTCAAATAGCTAGATAGATAAACATAAAAATATATATATATATATACAGCATGACTACACTACCCAGGATGCATATCTTCGCTCACCACTACATCAGATTGCTAGAACAACACTGTACTTCTTATCATCTGCCTGGAGGAAATTGCTGCTCTAATCTATATTTACATTCAGGTGAGGAATTAAGCAATGTTCTCCAGCATCAAACCAGCTATTAACTCTTGCTTGTCTTTCATTAACATTTTCAGAGGGTGATTGATCTCATACCAATCTGCAAAATCTTGCAACAAATCTTCTAATGTGCCCCTCAACTTTAAAGGGAACCAGTCAAAAGAATTTGGAAAACTAAACAACCAGCATATCCTTATGGACAGATGGTTTAATGTCCTATAAATACCTATAATGTAAAACTGTTCACCACATGGTCCTTTATAAAAAAAAAAAAAAAGAAACACCCTCAGGCTAAGGCCCTACAAGGCGTCCAACAGCAAAAAAAAGCATTTGCGGGAGAACCGCGGTGGCAATGCATCGCAGTTCTTCCTGCAGCGCTTTAGACAGAAAGTTTATAGAGGTTTCCTCTGTGGACTTTCTGTTACAATTATACCTATGAGGAAACTGCCACCGTTTCCATAGGTATAATTGAAATGCTGCGATTTCCAAAACAATGCTGGTTTTGGAAATCGTGGCGTGTCCACAACGCCGTTTTTACCGCAAAGTGGGTATGGGATTCAATAGAAAGTCATCCACTTTGCCCTGACTGCAAAACACCACAATTTTTTCCAGTGGCGTTAAATTGCGGTGTTTACATCCTGAGGAAACCTCTGCGGGGACTTTCTGTGAAAAGCATTGTGGGAAAAACCATGATGTGCTTTTTTTGTGGCAGCCCACTACATGGGACCTTAGCCTTAAGATACAGCATAAAAGGGGTTGCACAATTTCTGTAGTAACATAGAAGCATCTATGATAGATCTCTAAGAAATTGTACATGAAACTTTAGCTGGAGGCAAGCCTGTATAACAGGTCTAGCATATGTGTTCTCCCTATAACGATGAGACATTGACACATCTGCAGAAATCTAATTCATCTTCACACACAAAATAGCGGCATTACTCACTGGAAATAGAAGCACAGAAAACTTCTAATAAGATTTGGGACCTTAAGAGTGACAATGGGTCTGTCAAGGGCTTTCATCATACCTACTGCCTCACCAATTATGTAAAATGATCTGGCACTAGAACCTGTTGACCTTTTTTGTCTGATTTTATGTCCTGTTTCAGCATTTCAACCTCCTGATACTTCATCTCTTGTTCTGCTTGTCTAAAGAAGGAAGATTTAATTGAGAATTAAGAATAATTGTATTTGACCAGCCCGACCACAGAGCACCTCTCCAAGCATGTAGCATAATACTAGTTGTAGTACTTCTGCCTTTGTGAAAGAGAACTACCATATATACTCGAGTATAAGCCGGGTTTTTCAGGATAGTTTTTGTGATGAAATAGTCCGCCTCGGCTTATACTCGCGTCATTACGGTAATTCAGCAATATTATAGCTACAGACCCCGTATCCGGACCCGGCACACATACAACGCGGCGGGTGCGGGGCCCGCAGCATCGCCACGTTCCTGGCAGGAGCGTGTCGATGCTGTTCATTTCAAACTTCAGAAGTACTTACGGTACCTCTGCTAGCAGGCACGGAACTCAGACCCCGCCCCCCACACTGCTCTATCACACGCGGGGTGACATGACCACGTAACCTCAGGCCCGCACCCGGGTGTGTCTGCGTTCTGGGCTTGCTAGCAGAAGTACCGTAAGTACTTCTGCAGCTTGAAATGAACAGCATCGGCATGCACCTGCCAGGAGCGTGGCGATGCTGCGGGCCCAGCACCCGCCCCGATGTATGTATGCCGGGTCTGTAGCTATAATGGAGCCGCCCTGCTTCAGAGCGGTCGCCATGGCAACCGGCACCTAAGTTGTAACTCTTACAGCGGTAATGCCGGAGCTCATGAGGTGGAACTTGAAGCCTCCGAGGGGAAATGCTGCGGGGAGGCGGCAGGCGCCGCCATGCCCCCGGAGAAAGGAAGGAGCAGGCACGACCGCTCTATCAAGGGCTGACCTGAAGCGATGAGGGAGATCCCCTGGGGCAGGCAGGAGCGCAGAGGGAAGACCTGAAGGAAGATCTCAGCCGCCGTACCTGAAGGGGAACTACGGTCGGCCGCCGGCAGAAACGCTGAGGGGAATCCCTGGCAGCCGGGGTTTCCCCTCAGCGCTTCTGCCGGCGGCCGGCTGCAGTTGCCCTTCAGGTCCGGCCAGCCGAGGTTCTCCTTCAGGTCCACCCCTCAGCGCTCCTGCCTGGGATTCCCCTCAGCGCTTCTGTATAGGTTCCCCGGCCTGCAGTGCTTTTCTTTTGCAGGCTGCTCTATGCATTACAATGCATTAGCATTGTAATGTATTGCATTAGTGATCAGACCCCCTGGGGTTCAGGACCCCTAGAGGGTCTAATAAATGCAAAAAAAATAAAATAAAATAAATAAATCAAATAAAGTATTAAAAATTCAAATCACCCTCCTTTCCCTAGAACACATATAAAACTAATACTGTGAAACATACACGTTAGGTATCCCTGTGTCCAAAAAAGTCCGCTCTACAAATCTATAAAAATATTTTTCCTGTACGGTAAACACCGTAACGGGAAAAAAAATTTGTCTGACTGCCCCTTCCCTGAGACTGGTTTCGACCCCCCCCCCCCCCCACTTGGAATTCAGCCTGACTACAGCCAGGCTGAATATAGGGTATCTGCACTGCTCCTGTTCCGTCGGGAAGGGGTTAATAGGAGTACTGCAGATATGCTATATTCAGCCAGCTCAGGGAAGGGGCAGACAGACAACTAAAACACCCCCTTCCCAGCATCTACTTCAACACACTTCCCCAGCATCTACTGTACCAAAAAATCCATCCATTTTAATTTTTGAAATTTTCCAGTAGCTGCTGCATTCCCCTCCCCTAGGCTTATACTCGAGTCAATAAGTTTTCCCAGTTTTTTTGTGGTAAAATTAGGGGCCTCGGCTTATATTCGGGTCAGCTTATACTCAAGTATATACGGTATGAAGCCAAATGTGCCAAAATTTATTATGTCTTTTTCTCTAAAGCAAAAGTCAGAAAGAGCCCAGATAAAGTAGTCTGGATATTGTATGACTCTTATGGATGACCTGTGTCATTTTTGGACAAAATATATGTGTATGTGTATCCATAAAGCACAACTGATAAATTTAGTGCAAAACGTTTTCACTGACTGACACAAGATTTATATAACTTGCACCATTGAAGAATCTCAACCACAAAGAAACAAACTTTAGACTTAATATATGAGTGATCTATGAAGGTAGTTTAGCAATTGCGGGAAAAAGTAATGTACATGTTTAATAAAAATGTCCTCAATACATTTTATGATCTTGATTCCCATCAATATTATATTACATAACATTTAGAAGTAAAGTACTCTCAAGGTGGCCATGCAACTACAATAGCTGTAACATGAACATTAGTTATTCCTCACAACTTTTCCATATAGAGGGACTTCTTAATAAATGGCATGTTACTGCTGAGGCTAGTTAGTCAAGAGCTGACTGTGAAAAGGTCGCCAATGAGGTTTGTGATCGACAGTGCGGAGACCTGTCCTCAAATGACACGTAACTGCAGACATGAGCCAGGACCTGTAAAGGGAAGCAAAGGGCTGCAGACCCTGAAAACAGAGGCGCAAGTAATTTTTTAAATTTTATTGCCCACATTTGCAGCATATAATAAGAAGGACCACCCCTTTAAAGATAATTATTCCTTATCCACAGGATAGCAGATAAGTGTCAGACCACTGGGACCCCCATTGATCAGGAGAAGGTGGACTCAAAATTCCCTCTGCGACCTCCATGTGAATGAAGCGCTAGTCTGCATGCCTGAGCAGTGCTCCATTAATTTCTATAGAGCTTTCGGAGATTGCAGTCCTGGAATCACCACAGAAGTGAATGTAGAGCTCAAGTGCTCTTTCATTTTATTCACATGGAGGGCACAGGGGGACTTTTGGTCCCTGTTCTCCTGATCGCCATGGCTCCCAATATTAAATACCTCAGCAATCTGACACTTATCCTCTATGCTGAGGAGAGGGAATACGTGTTTGTTATGAAAAACCCCTTTAAAGTCTACCAGCTGGAGCTTCAGTGATGGCTTTTACCAAACATGCACAGTTTCACAGATGTGAATGGGAAGTCACAAGAAAGGTCAATCCTTTGTAAGGGAGCGTTCACACTACCGTCATTGTCCGACAGGTAGTGTCCGCTGCTAATGTCCATTCAAAATCTAGCACGGACATTAGCAGCGGACACAGCTTCATTTAAATGGCGATCGGGTGCATTGTTTTACACTCCGTGCCTGTCCTTAAGGGTCCGTTCGTAAAGATGTCCGACTTTTCAAGCGGACAGAAAAAACCTACATGTTGGGTTTTGCTGTCCGCTTGAAAAGTCGGACATCTTTACGAACGGACACTTAAGGACAGGCACGGAGTGTAAAACAATGCACCCAATCGCCATTTAAATGAATGAAAAATGTCACGGACACAGCTATTGTCCGCTGCTAATGTCCTTGCAAGATTTTGAACAGACATTAGCAGCGGACACTATGCCATGACGAAGGAACCAGTAGCGTTCCGAAAACGTGTAGCATCGTTAGTCAGCTCCATGCACGTGTACCTGCCACCTCGGTATGCTGAATGAAATATTTTAAGATGAACAAATAAAAGCTACATTTTAAGGATTCCTGGTGACGCTGGATTCATTTTGAATTAGCAGCGGACACTACCTGTCGGACAATGACGGTAGTGTGAACGCCCCCTTAGCTTGTGAAGAAATGATGCAAGAAATGATGTATTTTGATATTGTAACCTGTTCTGAGGCTTTGCTGGAGATTTCACCAATTGCCTTTGAAAATGGTTACATATTCAGAGAAAAAGTCCGCTACATGTTAACTGCTTCACATTTTCTAATCAGCCATATCTGAACAAAGCCTAAAAGGGAGCAACTTCTAAAAATTATCTAGGAATTGTCAGGTGAAACCAGAAGAATCAGGGAGGGCCCGTGCACACGGAGTTAACACGAGTGTATTTTTGCATTCTGCATGTGTATAGAATACACATGCAAAAATAACACTCCCATTGACTTCAATGAAATCTTACACGTGTAAAAACCGCGCCAAAAAACGTGATGAATTTTGGGCGCGTTTGTTACACGTGTAAAAGATTTCATTGAAGTCAATGGCAGTGTTATTTTTACACGTGTATTCTATATACGTGTAGATTACTAAAATACATTCGTGATAACTCTGTGTGCACGGGCCCTAAGAGTTTTATAAAGACAGTAACTTCTGAAAATTCAGAGTTCATTCTACAATAATGAAAAATGACCAGGCTGGTAAAAGATACGCAGAAAGTAAACTATTACAGACAGACCATTGTGAAGTGGAAAACCATTGTGGTATTGTCATTATGGTTTGGGTGTGTTCACATATACAAGGCATCCATTGTGATTTCCCTCTGTTGTGACACAAAAAAAGCCAAAGGGAAACTGATGCCAGAACAGATTACAGAGTTTTCTACGGGATCCATTCTGTCTTATGGTACATCAGTTGTTGCACTGGACTTGTCTAAGAGTCAGATCAAAAACATGACCTATATTTCTGTCCAGCACCTTGGAGCCGTACCTTATTGTAATGCATGGAGAACCAGATGGACACTGGGGGTCAGTGATGTGGTATTAGTTTTTCCATAGACCACACTACAGTGAAGTTACAATGGGAAGTGGGTATATGTGGACGCATACTCAATGCCCATATTACAGTCAAGAGTACCATTAACAATTTTATAGACAAGTTTTAGGATTGAAATCTCAATGTACTGTATTCTCTGTTGATTCAATGGTGGTTATTTACTAACTGTATTTTTTTTAACATAATTTTTTTTCTTTTTGTCTGATGTGCTGATTTGGACCTGTAATCATTACAGCAAGGTAAATCTGTAAAACTAACTTATCGCTGCAATAAAAGAGGTAGGGCAGCAACTGAGCCCCTTTTTTCCTTGAGTGTAGCATGCACAGGTTACAAATAAGCTCTATATATACATCTGAGTATAAACAATATATGTGTAAAGTCTCAGACTGTTTTCAGAGTCCATTTAAGAGTAGTTACTTTATACTGCCAACAGAGGAAAGTCTTATATGTAGGACCCCAGAAATCACCTAATCACTAGTGAACCCGCCTCATGGAAAAAGGTTGTCCAAGGTGACTAGTTCTTTAATGTATGACCATAATGTGTATTAAACAAGAATCACATAGATATCGGTAAATAGACACTTTAGGCTGATACTTATGATCCCAATCCAAGTGAAACCTTATCTTCTCACCACATGTGGAGAATAAAGGTGGATATACGCCTTATATAGTTTGAATATGAGCTATTTCTAGTGATCACCTACCCCATTGCATACTCAGCCTGGCCAAAAATAAATACATACATGGATTACACTGCTATCAGACAGCACAGGTAGGGCTTCATCTCCACTGAGATGGTCTTGGCTGATGTTCACCTTAACCCTTAGCTTAAAACTGTCAAAGTAGTGATATGGTTATTCAAAGAATTCCTCCCCTGAACATATATATCATGGTCTATTATGGACTAGGCAGGACTGCGTCACATATACTGCTTTTGTGTAACAGTCATCGAATTGGACAAACGTGTGCACTGCAGACCAGAGCCATGACTCTTCATACAGAAGTATAACACCAGCATACAAATAACTATTCATGACAAGAATTTTTTCCAGTACTTTGTCATCAAACTGATGAATTGCTTCATATGCTGAAACATACTATTACTGAGAACTCTATTGGTCAGCGTGCTTATCGCGCTCTCTTGTTCCCAGAGACCTTTTTGTGCCTTCTGTGCCTTGAACTCTGCTCGCAGCAGTCTTTTGTAAAACGCCAGATAGTGTCCTGGCCCCTGATGTAAGCCCCGAATTTGAACTGTTCTTCCAAGTCCTTCTTTTAATAGCACCACATTCACACAGTCATTGAAGTAACCTCCCTGTGAAGAGTCCAAAAAGCATAACATTAATATTTAAAGTACATACTCCATCAGTAATGCCCCAACAGAGTACGCATGGTGGTTTTATAAAAGTGCCAGGAATTGGTCCAAAAGGATAACAAATGGGAAGAAAGAAAAAACACCAGTTTCCTGGAGTAGATGGGTGTAATCGTTGTGAATCTTTTGCACATTGCCCTTTTACTGCACCAAAAATGTACTACATTGTCCGTTTGTTAAATATTCTGTATTATGGTGAAACTTGTGACCACGTGTTGTAGGCCATAACACGATAGGAAGAGCCAGCTTGTTATGAATCAGTGTAGAGTTTAATTAAAGTCTTGAAGGAAAACACAGGAACAGGGAAAATGTCCAAAATAAGAGTAAATATCAGTCAATGTATCATTAGCTTACATCTTCAGAGAAGTTAGGTTCCTTCATCTGGATATCTTGTAGTTACAGCTTGGTTCATGCTTGTCGTCTGGTTGATGGACTTGGGCTAGTCACGACGTCCATGAATGACCACCTGCCTGGACCACCCACCCTGGTCTTCCCAAAGACAGACCTAGACATGTGTATTTCTTACTCATTTATATTCAAGGGGGTGTTACCTTCCAACTTGTTGCTATGTAAGGAGATATCTAAAATGGTGTACTCTAACCGCACCCATGTTCCCAAAATATAGAAGTGTGATGTCAGTAGAGTTTAACCCTTTGTGTGCTAGAGAATATTGTATTATTATAATATTTAACACCATTCTATAACTTGCTCGTCGTTTTTTGCAAAAGTGGGGCCGACACACCTCGGCTTCACATATTTATTATAACTTGCATCAGAAAACTGTCGTAGTATTCTACTTTGTCACATAGGCGTGCAACAGATTTATTGAGAAACTGCAGCAAGTTGGTGCCCTGGTGTAGGAAATGTTGGTTTTAATAAGTTCTATCAAACTTTCTCTTCCAATTCCATGCTCCTATATATGGCTACTGTAAACAGAACCCACAAAAGAAGAAACCAGTGACTATCTTTGCAACTTGGACTACGGATAAGTTAAACTTTTTGGAGGTGTAAAGTAGTAGTACTACTACTACTACTGTCGGTACATACATCAAAATGCAACTGGGACTTTCTAACTTTTAACTATATGAAGCAATATGATATTACAAAGAAATATTAAAACTAATACATTCATTCCACGCTTCAGGTAAGACACCTGGAAAGGAAAGTAAATTGTACAGGCAAGACTGCAAAAGAAAAATCAGGAAAAACTGGTTTGTGAGAGTTTGTTGTATGTGCACATGAGATTATCATATCAATATAAACAAAACCATCTGTCTTTAAACCAAATACAGACTAAGGTCAGGTATATTTATTAGCTGGATGGCCAAATGACCATCTATCATGTATGGTGCCCTTCCAGCTCTTCCTCAATAGATGTTGGGAAGATCATGATTGGTAGCTGTATTGTCTTTGTTCATGGGGAGATAAATACTTACCAGAAGTATAAGGGAGCGTTCACACCAGCGTCGGTGTCCAACAGCTAGTGTCCGATGCTAATGTCCGTGAAAGATTTTAGCATCGGACACTAGCTGTGTCCATTTGCAATTTACATGATTTTAAATGGGACCCCATGTGATGTCCTTTAGTGTCCATGGGTGTTCTTAAGTGCCTGTTTACAAAGGTGTCTGATTTTTCAAGAAATATATTTTTTACAGGACAGGCGCAGGAAGCGGTTCCATACAGATGATCGATTCAGGGACCAGGTGTTATCTTGAGGATAAGCAATTTAAAAAAATATATAATAAATAATAAACCCAGACAACTCCGTTAAACAAACCTTGAAACCAATTTTCTAAGAAATGTGGAAGACATACAAAAAGATGAATAACAAACAATAAATCGGAACACACATTACATAACAGGCATAGTACAAGCATATAAGAGCATTCCCAAAGCAGGAAACTTAACCAAGAACAAAGAAACTCCCCACCCCCTACGCCACTACGTGAGGTCCTAACCAAAAAGTACTTAGGAAAAACTTGTGTGCATGTAAGAGTACAAAAGCTTTTCTCTCCCTGCTGGAATCTAAGCACATAGGGTTAAAAGGACCAACTGAACTCAATTTGAACCTTGCCTTAAAGGGATTACCCAGGAATGAAAGGAAAGATACAAAATAAAACATTAAGCAGTACACCCCATTAAATCTCCCTCCGGCTACAGCATGTCCAGGTTTCTCCAGCAAGGACGTCATGTAGATTATTCACATGACTACAGTAGCCAATCACTGGCCTCAGTAGTGACTTTTGCATGTATGGCACAGGGATTCAGGGACTAGCCTCAGTGGTCAAGAGAATAATGTACATGATGTCATTGTTTGTAATGAACTGGTGGGCATCAATAACAGCTATCGTGCTTCATGTCCCCAAGCATGCATGTCTTCTCAATGGGAGGAAATAAACAGCTACAAGACTCCTCTACCAAGGGCTAAATCTACTTTGAGAAAATGTACTGAGCATGCTGAAACTTCATTCCCTGTATATCTGTATTTGGAGGAGACGCACGTCACCTTCATGCATATGCTGAAATGGTGAATTATCAGAATATGCTCTAAAGTATACGGTCACCTTTAGGGATTCTTCAGACAGCCATATAAAAAGAAGCTTCCACATTGCATCAATAATGCATGGATGACTTTTTATGTGTGTACTCAGTACACATGTCATTGGATGAGAGGGACTGGGAGGCTGCTCGAGACAGCTGTCTACAATGGTCTCCCAGTCCATATAGCTCGCAACATAATGCATGCTGCAATTTTTGTTGTATGCCGCAATGCTCAAGTACATTACACCATGCATTACCATGGGTCCATTTGCAGCCATGTGCAGTCTGTTGTACAGATGGATAGCACACGGACCAATAGTAATCACTTGCAGGATTGGTAATAATCAAAAGTGAATCCACTTTATACTTTTTAGAAAAGACTGGACTTATCACCACCTGCTGGCCTTTTATAGTATTGCTTATCGCATTAGTCTAAAGGTATATTCACATAGGTGGTGGTGAAGTGATTACAGAACAGTTCTGAGAATACAATGTCTGCACTACATTTTGGCGAGTCTAGTAATATGAAAGTCCTTACCCGGTTGATAAAGATAAAGCAGTCTAGCATGGAGTCTTCTCTGTTCAGTAATTGAAACCATAGTGTCTGGGAGGGTTGCAGATTATTTTGTAACCATATCTTGCCATTCGGTGTTAGTTCCACTCCAGCAAGTTTGACCAGAAGGCTACCCTGCCTGTGCCCTGTGGATTTCAATAGAATTCATTTGACTCCACTGGTTAACCTACAACTATTTTGCTAATACACAGTGAAATGCCTGAGTGTGCAATGTAGATGGACTAGTGGTATGCATGGATGGCCATCATTCACTTCTACAGGACTGTTGGAAAAGGTACAGCGCTCCATCAGTTCTACACAAATGAGTGAACCTGTGGCCAGGCATGTGCACCAGCAGTATACAGCATGGTGGGCTTGTGGATCTCCATTCTAGGTAATTCTCTAATAGCTTCCAGACGTATATACAGTGTAGTAAACTATCATGGAGGTCTCTTCAATTGATGTATTTAGCTCACAGAGCATTGCTTACAATGTATACAGTTGTATCCACTTCTAAGATAGTAGCAGGACTAGGTAAGGGCGGGTTCACACCTGCGCCCCAGTCTCCGCTTTTAGGGTTCCGTCTTCTGCTCGAGAAAATGGACAAGAGAAGAAAACCGGTAGTCACTTTTCAAACCCATCCATTTGTCAATGAATAAGAACAATCTTGTTTGCATTCTAATTCAGTAAATCCTGCACTAAGGGCGGGTTTGCATCTGTGCCCCAGTCTCTGCTTTTAGGTTTCTGTCTCCTGCCGACAGGTGATGGAAACCCGGAAGTCAGTGCCCGCCTGTGAGCGTTTTGTAGTCTCCGCGGCGAAACGGTTTTCTTTTTAACTGGACACAAAGTTGGACATGCAGGACTTTGTGTCCAGTTAAATAAAAAACGGTTTTGCCGCGGAGACTACAAAACGCTCACAGGCAAACACTGACTGCCGGGTTTCCGTCTCCTGTCGGCAGAAGACAGAAACCTAAAAGCAGAGACCGGGGCACAGATGCAAACCCACCCTTAGTGCAGGATTTACTGAATCTGAATGCAAACAAGATTGTTCTTATTCATTGACAGCAAACACATGAAAAGGGTGAGACAAACATAATGCATATCAGAACTTTTACACAGAGAATAACAGTTTGTCTGTGGCAGCCGCTGTTGAATATTCTTTTTGGAAAGAAAGAGGACCAGCCATGTTGACTTTGTAGTCCACCTTTGTTTCCTCACATGATCAGCACTGTGTTACTGCTGAAGAGGATGATATGTGTAGCGGATCAGTACTTTTTTAGTAATAACATAAAATATACTTACATCTCTTCTGTAAAGATCTCAGAATAGGCAGACTAATAGGAATGTGATCAATTTCTATTGTTTCTTCAGTAACACAAATAATTTTCCCCCGCAGTTTCACATTCTTCTTTATGAATTGTTCCGGGATGTCTTTAGCACTTGTAAATTTTGTCATCTAGAACATTGAAAACACAAAAATTATGAATTATTAATATGTGACAAAAATATGAAGCAATTTCTATTACAAAAAGAGCAAAAGCTGCTGAAGATTTTATGTGAAATGAATGGTCTGATCCCGGTCAGATTTTGAGGGTTTTTTCAGTTAAGGCCTAGAAAAGAAAAATGCACTTTGGGACCAAAATGGAAGTGGAAAACATATCAATGTACACACATAGTGAACTGCAGAGCAAGAACATTAGGAAATGGTTACTGAGACTATATTTAAAAGTTTAATATTTTTGGATTTGGTTACCAAAAAATGTATTTTTAGGGACTGGTCAAAAACCTTTCAACCTCATTCTGAACAATATCCTGTAACAGCATTTGAACAATTACAAGCTTTTAAAGCAGTCAGACCTTGGTGCAAGGGTGGCTGCCATTGTTACAAAGGTATTGTGGTCATGCTCTTATGGAGGTACTCTGTTTGACAATGTTAGAGTATGTTCACAAACAGCATAACATTTTCGCTTTTAAACTGCGCTATAGAACTACACTGACATTAGCAATGAAAATAACCCCTTCCCGACATCTGCTGTAATAGTACGGCGCATGCCGAGTGTTAAACTACGGCGGCCGCCTGGGATCCGGGTGGCCACCATAGCCGCCGGGTGTCTACTGTTTTATGCAATAGACAACCAGCGATAATGTCCGCGGTCGGTGCCCGGACCGATCGGGGACATTAACCCTTACGGCGCCTCGGTCAAAGCTGACCGAGGCGCCATTTTTCCAGTGGCGCGTGGGCGCCGCCATTTTCCTTGTGATCATCAACATCCGGAGTAAGCTCCGGGGCCGGCGTCACGTTGCTATGACAGCCGGGAGCCTTGTGAAGGCTCCCCAGCCTTTCATTCTTTTGCTTCTATTGCAGGCTATGCTAGGTAGCCTGCAACAGAAGTGCCGGTATTTTGCAATGCATTAGTTATCAGACCCCCTGGGGTTCAAGACCCCAAGAAAAAAGTTTTTAAAAAAGTAAAAAAAAAAAAAAATATTAAAAGTTCAAATCACCCCCCTCCCTAGAACATATAAAAGTGCTTAAATACTGTGAAACACATACATGTTAGGTATTCCTGTGTCCGAAATCGCCCGCTCTACAAATCTATAAAAATATTTTTCCTGTACAGTAAACACAGTAGCAGGAAAAAGAGTCAAAAGTGCCAAACCGGCATTTTTTCACTGTTTTGCTTCTGATAAAAATTTGAATAAAGAGTGATCAAAGCAATAGCATTTCCCCAAAATGGTAGAACTGAAAAGTACACCTGACCCCGCAAAAAAAGACGCCCTATGCATCCCCGTACACGGACGTATAAAAAAGTTACGGCTGTCAGAATATGGTGACTTTTAGGAAAAAAAAATTTTTAACACAGTTTTGGATTTTCTTTAAGGAGTTAAAATGTAAATAAAACCATAGAAATTATCCCCGGAATCGTACCGAAACACAGAATACAGGGGACATGTCATTTTGGCTGCACAGTGAACGCCGTAAAACCGAAGCCCGTGAGAAAATGTATTTTTTCTTCAAATCCACCCCATTCTAAATTTTTTCCAGCTTCCCAGTACATTATATAGAATAATTAATGGTGGCATCATGAAGAAAAATTTGTCCTGTAAAGATTAAGACTTCATATGGCTCTGGGAGCGGAGAAATAAAAAAAGTTATGGGGTTTTAGAAGGAGGGGAGTCACAAACGAAAAATGAAATATGCCATCGGCGGGAAGGGGTTAACAAGTGTTACATAAAGCTTTTGTTTATATGGATATGAATTGAGTGCTGGATATGTCTTACTGCAGTGCAATGAATAAATATGGCGGTAAAATATGCTGCATTTCCATGAAAAATAGTAATACAAAAAAAACTATTGTGTGAATAAAGCCTAAGGGTCTGTGCACATGGAGTTAACGCGAGCGCATTTTAGCATAATACACATGTAAAAATAACACTCCCATTGACTTCAATGAAATTTTTTAGACGTAAAAAATTTCATTGAAGTCTATGGGAGTGTTATTTTTACACGTGTATTCTATACACGTGTATTATGCTAAAATGCGTGCGTGTTAACTCCGTGTGCACGGGCCCTAACCGTGCTGATAGGTCCAAGAAAGCGGATGTAAGAAATCGGTATTCCCTCCCTCCATATATCAACAATTGGGTTAGTAGAAATATAAACCAAGGATTTGATAATGTAATTCCCATATAAATGATTGGTGTGGCAAGGCGACTGCCTGACGACTGCTCAGCCCTGTTCTTGTGTTCCTGGGTGTCCCAGCAGTCAGCCCACCACTCATTTGCATCTAAGGTGTGTACATGGAAAGATCCCTTTAATTGTAGAGCTATACAGCTACATTAACATATAGGACATTCTTACCAGTCTTATGCTCCTTGCGCACAAAACAATGCCAGCTATTGCCAACCCCGTGCTGATATTCTGCAAAAACAAGTCATGGGTATAAGTATACAAAGTATATTACACCTATAAATACACATAATACTTATCAACATATTACATTATATGCATCCTATCCTACTAATATCCTACTAATATTATAAATGTGAAACTTTGTATGTTTGTGTTTGTTCCTCAATCACGCAAAAAAGGCTGAACGGATTTGAATGAAATTTCGCACATAGATAGATAGGAACCCTGGTTAAAATATAGGCTACTTTTTATCCCAGTAAATGACGTCACTACATGACTGTTAAGCACAACCACATTTGGCTAATTATTAGTGGCTCATTGCCAAAAACAACCCGCAGACGAAGTCGTGGGCAGAAGCTAGTATAGTATATATATACAACTTTCCACAACTGCCCACAGAGAATGTAGATATGACCTTATGTAAGAAAAAAAAAAAAAAGGAGAACCTGAATACAGCCATTCTCCCTCCACAATGTTTTATCACACAGTATAAAGCACTGATTCACTGTTGGGAAGGCCACTGGTGCCCAACCTATGAGGAGAACAAGAATGTTGAATCATGTCTACCAGTGGAAAGGTTCACTTTCTGGCACCATATAATCCTTTGTGGATTTACTCCAATGCAAACAAAAGGGTTTGTTAAAACCTTATTCACAAACATTGAACCGCACTTTGTTATGGAATTTTGTTTTCAGATTCTACAACTAAAATTGTAGAACAAGTACTGGATGTGTGAACTCAGCCTATTGATGGAGGCTACGGGGTTAATTCTGAGTCAAAACTAAATCCCATTTCAATACCACTCTTAGGCTGAGGTCCCACGTTGCGGGAAAGCAACTTTTTTTTGTTGCCGATTTTGTTGTGTTTTTTGCGCCAAAGTCACGAGTGGATTGAGTAGAAGGCTGAAGTATAAGAATGTGTAGCCATTCTTGATTATGGATCAAAAAACCGCAAAAAAAAAAAAAGCTGTGTCCACACCTAGTAAATGTTAAACAAATGTCCCCCGCCTAGCGATGACACTACAGGACAGTGCGCAGAGTCTTGTGCTGCGGGTTTAGGACACACAGCTTGTCAGTAATGCTACATCTTCACTCGGGTTATCAGTCTTTGCATTCCTACAGGTATAAGAGGTTTAGAGGTAGTGACTGACAAGGCATTTTGGCTTTTTTGGTTACCCGAGAACCCCGTTGTTTGATATGACATCTTTGGGCATAGCTATTACTGCAGTAATTCTTTAGGAGGCGAGGACAGGATTCACAAGAACAAGGCTGATTCATGTATATTCATTGTGACCAGTGGCGTAACTAGGAATGGTGGGGCCCCGTGGCAAACTTTTGACATGCCCCCCCATCCCGACCGACTCCAACGCATTCCTGCGCTTTCTATTATGCCCCATAGTGGCCACTATCCCCCATAGTGGCCCCTGCACACAGTAATATGTCCCATAGTGACCCCCGCACACAGTATTATCCCCCATAGTGGCCCCTGCACGCAGTATTATGTCCCTTAGTGGCCCCTGCACACAGTATTATGTCCCTTAGTGGCCCCTGCACACAGTAATATGTCCCATAGTGACCCCCGCACACAGTATTATCCCCCATAGTGGCCCCTGCACGCAGTATTATGTCCCTTAGTGGCCCCTGCACACAGTATTATCCCCAATAGTGGCCCCTGTACACAGTATTATGTCCCATAGTGGCCCCTGCACACAGTATTATCCCCCATAGTGGCCCCTGCACACAGTACTATGTCCCATAGTGGCCCCTGCACACAGTATTATGTCCCTTAGTGGCCCCTGCACACAGTATTATCCCCAATAGTGGCCCCTGTACACAGTATTATCCCCCATAGTGGCTCCTGCACACAGTATTATGTCCCTTAGTGTCCCCTGTACACAGTATTATGTCCCTTAGTGGCCCCTGTACACAGTATTATGTCCCTTAGTGGCCCCTGCACACAGTATTATGTCCCTTAGTGTCCCCTGTACACAGTATTATGTCCCTTAGTGTCCCCTGTACACAGTATTATGTCCCTTAGTGGCCCCTGCACACAGTATTATGTACCTTAGTGGCCCCTGCACACAGTATTATGTCCCTTAGTGGCCCCTGCACATAGTATTATGTCCTTTAGTGGCCCCTGCACATAGTATTATGTCCCAAAGTGGCCCCTGCACACAGTATTGTGTCCCCTGAACACAGTATTATCCCCCATAGTGGCCCCTTCACACCGTATTATGTCCCTTAGTGGCCCCTGCACACAGTATTATGTCCCTTAGTGGCCCCTGCACACAGTATTATTTTATTTTTATTTTTTTATTATTTTATGGTAGAGTTGGAAGGAACCTCAAGGGCCATCGGGTCCAACCCCCTGCGAGTGCAGGTTTTCCTAAATCATCCCAGCTATATGTTTATGTCCCACTGTGGACACCCATAAACAATTATTATACTCTGGGGTCTTTTCAGACCCCAGAGTATAATAATCGGAGACCTGGGGGAATAAAAACATAAAAAACTACTGTTTCTTACCTGTCCCCCGGCTCCTACGCTGTCGGCCTCCGCTGCCGTCCTTGTTCAATGACGTCGGACGTCACATGACCCGGGACGCAGGCATGTACGTGCAGCATGTACGCATTGCAGTTCTTCCTGCACCACTTTGAACAGAAGTTCAGAGTTTTCCTCCGCGGACTTTCTGTTACAATTATATCTAAGGGGAAGCCGCCGGCGTTTCCGTAGATATAATTGATATGCTGTGATTTGCAAAACCGCAACAGTTTTGGAAATTGCAGTGTGATTTTTTCCGCAAAATGGGGATGGGATTCACATGAATCCCATCCACTTTGTAAGTACTGTAAAACACAGCGATTTTTCCCACGGTATTTCCACCGTGGGCAAATCGCGGCGTTTCCGGCCCTTGGTGCCCCGGCCTTCAGGAGATTAATAAACCTTTAGTGTGGTTAGGGTAATCTCTGGGTTTTCTTGACTTATGGATGGCAGCTGCAATCTCAATACTGATGCCTGTGCTTATAAGCCTCACAAGGCTCCCGGGCCCTGATGTGATTAAACGGGCTCTATCATTGGGAAAAGTCATTTTTTAACTAATCACATCCTTGCATAGCCTTTAGAAAGGCTATTCCACACCTACCTTTAGTATGTAAATTGCCTCAGCGGTTTCTGAATAAGTCTGTTTTTATTCATATGCTAATTAGACTGGTGAACGATGCATCGTGCACCCCCTTTGCTATTGTTTCCTATCGGAGGCTGCTGCTGCTGATGACTCGCTTCCTGTTTGCACACACACAAAGGAGATAATAGCAGAGAGGAGGCTGCTGGGAACTTCCTGTGCTGGCTGGAATCTCATTAGCATATGAATAAAAACAGACGTATTCAGAAACCACTGAGGCAATCTATATACTAAGGGCTCCTTTACACAGGGGAAGCGGATTATCGCACCGAGAGTGACGCAAGGAGCCGCGTCAATCTCGGGTCAAAACCCGCCTGCCACGACCATCGCTGTTTCCCCCTCCAGTCGGCTCAAATGAATGGGCCGACTCCAGAAGTCGCTACCACCTGGCGGAAGCCGCCTGAAGAAAGGGCAGCTCGACTTTTCTTTCCGCTAGCAGCAACATGCCGCTAGCAGAAAAAAGTACGCTAGTGGTCTCCATAGACCACCATTGTATGGAGGAAGATTTTGAGGCGAAATCCGCTGTCAAAATCCGTCTCCTTGCCCCCGTGTGAACTAGCCCTAAAGGTAAGTGTGGAATAGACTTTCTAAAGCCTATGCAAGGATGTGATTAGTTACAAATGACTTTTCCCAGTGATAGAGCCCCTTTAACCCTTTGCACCCCCTCAAGATACGCCCCTGATCATGCTGATAACTTCCAATGACATGAAGGTGAGGTGGATAAATCCATAGGGGGCGCTCTGGCTGTACTTAGAGATCTGCCCAAGATAAATGCTATATGCTGATTCACCCAGGAAGCCATTGTCAAGTAGTGGCACTGTTTATGAGGGAGGACGGTGGGTTCCAATGCCCCGGCCATATGTGTCAGCTGGCACTCTGAGCCCTCCATATATCACTCTGGCACACTTCACATTAAAATACTCCCCCCCACGAGGTTATGCTATAAACAGGTACCACATCCGCCGTCAGCCTGCACGAGCAACATGAAGCTGCCTACCCGAACTAGATACAATTGGGAATCCAGCAGGCGGGAAGCCTTAGTGATGACGTTATTATCTGCAGACTCTCCGTCACTGGGCGCCATGTTGACACAGCGAAAACGAAACAAAAAATCCTGATCCTGCCTTACACTTTCTGTGCAGTAGAGGGCAGCAGAGTAGTGTCAATGTCTAATATGATTGTACGAACCTGCGTTACACGTTACGTACACTAGAGGGCAGCGATGGAACTACTGTATATTAATCTACATTCTCGTGTATTATACGTATATACTGGTGGATTAGCTATATACTACAGGTTACAGGCTGTGCCCTATGGCTAGAAGGGCTATTGTGTGCTGACATTACAATGCAGTTTCCAGTACATAGAACTATTTATCATTGTTTCAGTGGTTCTAACATAGGTGGTGGCGTTGTACATGTCTTTCTACATCCCAATAGAGTAGAATATGGTGAACCCTCCTCTTGTTTTTGTCTTATAGATGTAGATAACAAGGGTTTCTGTGAAGAATATTTTAATGTCCCTTCTTCATCTCTCCCCAGTTTAATGTCCCCCCTTCATGGGCTCCCAGGGGGTGGTGACCGATCCAGGAATTTGGGTAACTATCCATATTTGATAAATGATTTTATTTAGAAAGTAGGAGGGGGGAGGGTGTTTAGACTAGTGTAGGGATTTCTAGTTATCCCGGACTACCACTTTAATGGCTATAGGTTCATCCCTAGGCTCTTGTCACATTACATTCCGTAATGACATCACAGAGCTACGGGCCTTCATGGCTGGTGACATCACATTTTATGTAACTTGTGGTTGATGACATGACGGTTCTATAAATGTAGGTGCCCAGGCCTAGAGTCTTCACTGACATTCCGCTGACTCTCAGGATGATACATCCTCAGCTCCACCAACTGGATCTCCACCTCAAGTTATGGCCTAACCTGGATGTTCCACAACTTCATCCTCTGCATCCTCTATGAGCCCAGGTACGTGATCTGACCTCTCCCCACCCCCACCTTTTCATTGTACTGATTTTGTTTTCTCTTTTTTTTTCAGCTTTCATCCAATAGGAGGTGACAGCCAAAAATTGCCTGAACAGATCTCAGCAGGTGCCCCGGACCTCAAAGATCCAGGATCTTCACTTCATCGTCTGCATCTTCTATGAGCCCAGGTCCGTGATCTGACCTCTCCCCACCCCCACCTTTTCATTGTACTGATTTGGTTTTCACTTTTTTTTTCAGCTTTCATTCAATAGGAGGTGACAACCAAAAATTGCCGGAACAGATCTCAGCAGGTGCCCCGGACCGCAAAGATCCAGGATCTTCACTTCATCGTCTGCATCTTCTATGAGCCCAGGTCCGTGATCTGACCTCTCCCCACCCCCACCTTTTCATTGTACTGATTTGGTTTTCACTTTTTTTTTCAGCTTTCATTCAATAGGAGGTGACAACCAAAAATTGCCGGAACAGATCTCAGCAGGTGCCCCGGACCGCAAAGATCCAGGATCTTCACTTTATCGTCTGCATCTTCTATGAGCCCAGGTACGTGATCTGACCTCTCCCCACCCCCACCTTTTCATTGTACTGATTTTGTTTTCTCTTTTTTTTTCAGCTTTCATTCAATAGGAGGTGACAGCCAAAAATTTCCTGAACAGACTTCAGCAGGTGCCCCGGACCGCAAAGATCCAGGATCTTCACTTCATCGTCTGCATCCTCTATGAGCCCAGGTACGTGATCTGACCTCTCCCCACCCCCACCTTTTCATTGTACTGATGTGGTTTTCTCTTTTTTTTCAGCTTTGATTGAATAGGAGGTGACAGCCAAAAATTGCCTGAACAGATCTCAGCAGGTGCCCCAGACCTCAAAGATCCAGGATCTTCACTTCATCGTCTGCATCCTCTATGAGCCCAGGTATGTGATCTAACCCTTCCCCACCCCCACCCCCACCTTTTCATTGTACTGATTTGGTTTTCTCTTTTTTTTTTTTTTTTTAGCTTGCATTCAATAGGAGGTGACAAAGCCAAAAATTGCCCAACAAGATCTCAGCAGGTGCCCCGGACCTCAAGGATCCAGGATCTTTACAATCTTCCATCTCTGAGAGCATTAATACCCCAAAATTAGTAATAAAACACAAATCTGTCTCATTTAAAATAGAAATGTCTCATTTCTAAGACGTCTTCACACCCTGTGATTTACTGTATATAGGGTTATGGCCTGAAGGGGGTCCTATTTTTAGGACCCAGTATCATTAGATACAAGATACAAATGAGCTTTATTAGCGTTACCAAAGAATAAGACATTCGGTGTTGCCAAAGCAAAAAGGAGATTGGGGGTGGTGGAGGGGGGTGAGTACGGGGTACGTGGGTTGGGGGTTTGAGTGTCCTTAGGGTCTCGTCGTTCTTGTTTGGGGCGTGTGGGTATGTTCAGACCTTATGAAAGTAGCGGCACCTACCACAAGGGTCCCGCAAACTGCGGTTTTGACCGCACACCGACATCTAGGTGTTAGAGCCCGATAGGCAGGGTTATGATAGTCTCCTGATGAGTATTATACGAAACGCGTTGAGACTAGTCATCTATATTTGAAGGGTGAACGGCTGTTGTGCAATGATACAGCCACCCTAACTAATTTGTTTGGTACCCGTATCATCAGTGGGAAGCATGCTATAACGCTGCTTATAGCCATCAAGTAGTAGTGCCTTGTTGTATTTATGTTGTATTTATGTTAAGCCTGCTTCCACCAGTTGAGATATAGCTGCGCCTAAACAGTAGCAGCTCAACTATACCCTTTGCTGCTGTAGCTGTCAGGTTAATGCTGCATGCCCCTACTGATATATCAATTTGCATCTCCATTTACTCTGTTAGATAAGAGAGACATGGTTACAATCTTGAGATATATCTTTATTGAGGAGTGTTATCCATCATTTACCGACGGCTCAGTCATTTAGGGGTTGTAAGATAGGTGTTCACGTTCATAGGGAGCACATGCTCTATTGAAGATTTTTAAACGAGTAAAATAAAAGTTAAATTTTATCAATTTTTTGGGGGGGACAATCTTGTTTTTGATATCAGTGGGTATAGGGTAGACAGGTGATGGGGGGAGCTTAGTGGTGTTTGAGTGGGGGTTTTAATAGTCCATGGGGGATGGGTGGTTTGATAGTCCATGCGTCTCATCTTCCTCTTGTTTGGTGACAGCTGGACATGTATTGGGCAGCGATCTCAACAGTGGCCTCCTTTTCTCCCAGTAGGATGTAGAGTTTCCTCTTCTCGTCTGTAGATGTGAAGTCTGGGATGTGGGCAGAGAGTCTTTGATAGTAGACGGCCCTCACAGCTGAGTATTTGGTGCAGTGTAGCAGGAAGTGGGTCTCGTCTTCTTGGGCCCCTTGGTCACAGTGCTGGCACAGTCTGTTCTCCTGTGGCTTGTACGTCTGCCTGTGCCGCCCTGTTTCAATCTCTAGGTTGTGGGCGCTCAGTCTGTACCAGCTCAGGGCTTGTCTGTATTTGCGGTGGCGTATTTTCTCCAAGAAGGTGGCTATGGTGTAGTCTCTTTGTAGGGATTGGTACATGGGGAGTTTCTTCGATGTACCGCTCTCTGTTTGCGTCTGTGGTTGCCTTTATTTGGGCCTTGGTCGTCATCTGTTGGTGTTTTTGGTTTAGTGGTTGGCTGTTGTTTGGGGGGTGTTTAGTTTTTTTTCGAGTTATGTGGCTTAGCCATGCTTGCTGGTGGTAGGAGTCGGGGTTGCTGCCCTGAATGTGCGCCTGGAAAGCTAGTGCTCTCTTCTTTATGGTGAGCCATAGGGGGAGTCTGCCTAGCTCTGCCCTGCAAGGCTATGTTGGAGGTGCTGCAATGGACATGGAGCAGGTATTTGCAGAACTGCAGGTGGAAGGTCTCTGTTGGACTGGCGTCCCATTTTGGCTGGTCTGGGTAGGTGGCTGGGCCCCAAACCTCGCTGCCATAGAGAAGGATCGGGGAGATGACTGCGTCAAATACCTTCAGCCAGACCCTCGCCGGTGGTTTGAGGTGGTACAGTTGTCTTCTGATGGTGTAGAAGGTTCTGCAGGCTTTTGCTTTCAGGGTTTCTATTGCTGTTTTGAAGCTTCCTGATTGGCTGAGCTTCAGCCCCAGGTAGGTGTAGCTGTTGGTTTTCTCCAGTGTGGAGCTGTTCATAGTGAATTGTGGGGTGGGGGCTTTGTTGTGGCCCTTCTTCTGAAATATCATGACTTTGGTTTTCTTGTGGTTGATGGGTAGGGCCCATGTGGTGCTGAATATTTCCAGCACTGACACAGGTTTTCTTGGAGGTCTTTCTCAGTGGGGGACAGGAGTAGGAGGTCTTCGGCGTATAGCAGGAACTTCACCTTACTGTTGTTCAGGGTGAGGCCTGGGGTTGGTGATTAGAGATGAGCGAGTAGTAGTGTTCGATCGAATACTACGGTATTCGAAATATTCGTACTCGATCGAATACTACTAGCTATTTGCAGTAAATATTCGATTCAGAACCAGCATTGGTATAGCATTCGGCAAATAAACGCTGGTTCTGCAGCAGGCTCGTCCTTGCTAGTCGGGAGAGCTGGCAGCTTGCTGTTACGAGGGAGCTGACTTTTTCTCATAGGAATGAATTGACCAGCGTTGATTGGCCAGTGTACAGCATTCGGCCAATCAACGCTGGTTCTGCCAGAGGCTCGTGTGTGAGGAGGCGGAGTCAAAGATCGGACCACAGCAGTCTCCATTGTGGTCCGATTTTAGACTTCGCCTCCTCACAGACGAGCCTCCGGCAGAACCAGTGTTGGTTGGCCGAATGCTGTACACTGGCCAATCAACGCTGGTCAATTCATTCCTATGAGAAAAAGTAAGCTCCCTCGTTACAGCAAGCTGCCAGCTCTCCCGACTAGCAAGGACAAGCCTGCTGCAGAACCAGCGTTGATTTGCCGCAGGCTCGTCTTTGCTAGTCGGGAGAGCTGGCAGCTTGCGGTTACAAGGGAGCTTAATTTTTATCAGCGCAACTGCAAGCGCTGTGCAGTTAAAGCGCACGGACCCCATAGACTATAATGGGGTCCATGCGCTTTTACTGCACAGCACTCCTCCTAAACACTCTCCTCCTGCTATTCGTGGACTTGGTGACTCTCCTTTAGTCGAAAAGTGGTTTCCCCTGAAACGAGCATTTTTCCTCATAGACTATAATGGGATTCGATATTCGATCGAGTATTCAGGCTCTACTCGAAAGAAATATTGAATCTCGAATATTTCACTCTTCACTCATCTCTATTGGTGATGCCTCCAGGACTGTAGCCAGTTCATTGATGTAGATGTTGAAGTGTGTTGGGTTCAGGCTACAGCCTTGTCTCACCCCTCGGGCCTGTTGGAAGAATGCTGTCCTTTTCCCGTTCACCTTCACACTGCATTGGTTTCCAGTGTAGGAGTTCTTGATGACATTGTACGTTCTTCCTCCTATTCCACTCTCTAGGAATTTTAGGAGCAGGCCTGGGTGCCATACTGAGTCGAATGCCTTCTTGAATTCAACGAAGCAGGCGAATATTTTGCCTCTTTTGATGTTGTGGACATGGGTCTCGCTGAGGCTGTGCAGGGTGTAGATATGGTCCGTGGCGCGGTGTTTTGGCATGAACCCTGCTTGGCTCTTGCTGAGGACCCCGTGTTGTGTGAGGAAGGTGAGGATTCTGTTATTGATGATGCTGTTGAACAGTTTCCCCAGCGTGCTGCTGATGCAGATCCCTCTGTAGTTGTTGGGGTGTTATTGGTCTCCATTCTTGTACATGGGGGTTATGAGGCCTTTGTTCCAGTCTTGTGGGAAGTGTCCTGCATTGAGGATGAGGGTGAAAAACTTTCCCAGTGCCACGTGTATTGCTGGAGGGCTGTGTTTGATCATCTCTGGTAGGATGCCGTCATGGTCGAATGTGCACGGGGGGCGGGCATTCAGGGTCCGACGTCATCTTCAGCCACGCCTCCTCTTCCAGCGATGTCCTCGGGTCCCGTCTAACTAGCGAACTGACATTGATAAAAAATGGCGCGGGTGCATGCTCAGTAGCATGCTGCTTCTACTACTGCCTCTTATCTGTAATAGTCATGCCACAGTATCTGGCTTTTAGGCAAAATATACTAAGTAGTCTCTAAAATTAGGGGGAATGGGGGCTTTAGTCACTGAATGTGAACCAACCGTTACTTGACGTGTTTGAAAATTTATAAATCATCATTTTTTTTCAGTAGTAGTTTGCTGCTTAGCCCCTTTTATCTGGCTATTTCTGTCCTGGGGTCCTGCTGCTGGGTTTATGCTTTAAACTAGGGCTCTCTTAACTCTGTGAACTGGAGATATGAGTCCACACAGCAGAAGCAATATGATTGGGGCCCCTGTAGTGTTATTTATAAAATGGAGGGAGGATACTACTGTAGTTGGCCTAACTCTGAACCTAGATTTCCTCTCAACTGTGTACACTGTATAAAATAAACTGGGTGGTTTCTTAAGGGCAGGTTCACACAGGGTTTTTTGGGCCGGATTTTGACTCGGAATAAGAGTCAGAATCGGGCTCAAGAAAATGTCTCCCATTGAAATCAATGGGAGCCGGTCATTTCCTTTTGAAGAAGCGACATGCCCTTTCTTCAGGCGGATTCCGCGGGTGATGCAGCTGCAGACATCTGCCTTGCGACACCTCCCTGTTGACTAGGCCCATTCATTTGGGCCTAATTCAGAGCAGAATGCCGGTTCACTGTATGCACTGCACCAGAATCCAGTCGCGTCTAGCCATTTTTTGGACTGGATTTTGAGGCAGCCACCATGTCAAAAATCTAGTCCAAAAAAATCCTGTGTGAACCTGGCCTAAATAATGTACCCAGTATATTATACCCTCACATAGCCCGGTTGAGATATGAATGAGTATCTGAATGAAGTGCAATGAGTGTAGTGTGCCATGCCAGGGTGCCACCTGTGGGCTAGTCCGACCCTGTACATATCTCACCTAAAGAATAGTTGCACTTCCAAGTGCTCTACGCTGTCTTGTGCTCTTACATCATCATCTCAAGGGAAAGGAAATGTAGCAAGCAATTTGATAGTGAGGTGCTTGTTAATAATGTGGGGGTACACTGGAGGGATATGAGGGATAGCAAGATGCTTGTTAGTAATGTGGGGGTACACTGGAGGGACTTAGGGGGACAGTGAGGTGCTTGTTAGCAATGTGGGGGTACACTGGAGGGACATGGGGGATAGTGGGGTGCTTGTTAATAATGTGGGATACACTGGAGAGATATGAGGGATAGTGGGATGCTTGTTAGTAATGTGGCGTACACTGGAGGGACATGGGGGATAGTGCGGGGCTTGTTAGTAATGTGGGGGTACACTGGAGGTCCATGGGGGATAGTAAGGTGCTTGTTAGTAATGTGGGGGTACACTGGAGGGATATGGGGGATAGTGTGGTGCTTGTCAGTAATGTGGGGGTACACTGGAGAGACTTGGGGGGATAGTGCGATGTTTGTTAGTAATGTGGGGTACACCAGAGGGACATGGGGGATAGTGGGATATACCTGGATGTAGTTATAGCTCTACTCATTAGTATAGGGTTTCCATTATACAATACTGTGAAGACCCAATGGCTATGATGGCCACCATCTTTAAGGGTAGGGATACAATTATTTAAAGGGATCCTATCGTTTAAACACTTTTTTTTCTAGCTGACACGTCGGAATACCCTTAAGAAAGGCTATTCATCTCCTACCTTTATCCGTCGTCTCCGGTCCGCCGTTCAGTAGAAATACCGGTTTTTACCAGTATGCAAATAGAAAACGAATAGCATTTCTTCGTCTCCTATGTTTCGTTGTCTTCTCCGCGCTGCTGTTCGCCTGAAATCCTGTTTTTTGTCAGTATGCAAATGAGTTCTCTCGTAGCACTTCTTCTTTCGGCGCGGTGGGTCAAAATTCAACGTATGCGCAAGTCTGCTCTGCTAGTGAACCTCGGCAGAGCCAACTTCACATGCGTGTGGCCTTTTTTTGTTGCCGCTTACATGAGCAGGCGCAGTAAGTACTCCATAGAACTACAGGAGTGTATTGTGCCTGCTCGCGTAAGCGGGCACAAAAAAAATGGCCGAGGCCCGCTAGCAGAGCCGACTTGTGCATGCGTTGAATTTTGACCCACTGCGCACCGGAAGAAGATGAAGAGGCCGTTGCTGACGAAGATAGAGGCGACGCTGGAGAGAGTTCTCTCGAAGCATTGGGGATGCCCCCAGTGCTGTTTGAGCGCTGGGGCCCGACCCCCAGTGCTGCAAGAGAACTAATTTGCATACAGACAAAAACCGGGATTTCAGGCAAACGGCGGCGCAGAGAAGACAACGAAACGTGGTAGAAGAATAGCTTTTCTTAAGGCTATTCCGACATGTATTAAAAAATGCTTTTGAATGATAGGATCCCTTTAAAAAGTGACCTGTGAGTTTGTTCATGTTTCGCTGTTATTTTGTTGTTTTTACTTATGGTTTTTTTTTTGCCCAAAAAATAAAATTTATTAAAAATAAAAGTGTAAATGGTGTTTTCTGAGTGTCATAACTTTAATAGTAAGAAATCCACCAATTAACTATAACTTACCCCACCCCCACCTCTTGTGTCAACATAGCGACTCTGACCCATCAAGGCACAACAAGATCTCTGCATACAGTAGTGGAAGAGAACATGATGGAATAAGGTTATGTTCACACTACTGTAATGCACATCCATTGCTGTCATCTGTCATAGGATGAGAGCAACAGACATAGATGGAGCCTCCTCATCCTCCTGCGTCTGTTCCCATTGACTAGAGTATTAAAAAAACGCTGTCTTCTGTCTCCTTTTTTCTGTCTCTTGCGTTTCTTCCGTCATTTTTGATTATTTTTGTAAAGGAAGGAAAATGTCCGGCACGCACAACTTATTCTTCAGTCAGAAAACTAAACCTAAATAATGGAAGACGGATGAAAGACGGGAGACGGAGGACAGACAGAAGACAGCGTCCATCATGTTATTTACATTAGTGTTAACAGGAATGGTCACTGACTGTCTCTGTCCATTTCTCTGCTGCAGTTAATGTTCGTTGCTGTCATCCATCAATGGACATTAAAGGGGCTCTATCAGCAAAATTTTGCTGTATGAGCCCCACATATGCGTGAATAGCCTTTAAAAAGGCCATTCAGGCTCCGCTAATCTTATTTTAAACCCCCGTCCCGTTTTAAAATAAAACTATAAAAACATATATGTAAATCATACCTGAATGTGCACCAACGTCATCTTCTGGCACGCCTACCTCTTCTTTTTTCTTCTTTCGGCGACACCCTCCGGTCCTGGCTCTTCCCCGGCTTCATCTTTATCTTCTTCCAGCGGTTCAAATCCAATTGATTGAAATCCGGCACGTGCGCAGTAGCGCTCCCTCCGGAGCTACTGCGCACACTCCAGCGGCACTGCGAGGACCGGAGGGCGTCGCCGACAGATGAGGTAGGTGTGCCAGAAGATGATGTTGTATCGTGCACGACCGCCACCCCCCGCCCCCCCCCCCCCGTGCATGTTCAAGTATGATTTACATATATGTTTTTATAGTTTTATTTTAAAACGGAACGGGGATTTAAAATAATACTAGCGGTGCCTGAATAGCCTTTTTAACCGGTTAAGGACCAGGCCCAAAAGTATGTTAAAGACCAGGCCTCTTTTTTCAAAACTGACATGTGTCACTTTAAATGGCAATAACTTTGAGACGCTTTAACTTACAAAAATGATTTTGAGATTGTTTTTTTCGTAACACATTATACTTCATGTTAGTGGTAAACACTAATCAATATTTTTGCATTTATTTATAAAAAAACTAGGAAATTTGATGGAAATTTGAAAAAAATTGCAATTTTCAAAATGTGAAATTCTCTACTTTTCAAGCAGATAGTCATACCATCCAAATACATGAATAAATATTATCTCCCATATCTCTGCTTTATATTGGCATCATCTTTTGATGGTCTTTTAATTTATTTTGGACGTCACAAGGCTTAAAAGTGTAACAGCGATTTTCCAGATTTACAAGAAAATTCTCCAAACCAATTTTTTAGGGACCACTTCAGTTCTGAAAGTAATTATAAAGGCCTGTATAATAGAAACCCCCATAAATTACCCCATTTTCAAAACTGCACCCCTCAAATTATTCAAAACAGCATTTGGGATGTTTGTTAACCCTTTAAGCATTTCATAAGAATAAAAATAATATGGCAGTGAAATTTAGACATTTCATTTTTTTTCACTAATACATTCATTTAGACCTAAAATTAACACATTCACAAAGGGTTAAAGGAGAAAATGCATCTGATAGTTTATTGTGCAATTTCTCCCGTGCACAGAAATACCCCACATGTGGGTATAAACTGACTTTTGGGCACACGACAGTGCATGGAAGGGAAGGAGCGACACTGGGTGTTTGAACAGCAGATTTTGCTGGAATAATTTTCATGCGCCATGCCTTATTTGCAGAGACCCTAGAGTACCAAAACAATGGAAACCCCCCAAAAGTGACCCCATTTTAGAATCCACACCCCTCACAGAATTCATCAAGGGGTATAGTCAGCATTTAGACCCTACAGTTGTTTCACAGATTTTACTAACATTGGGATGTGTAAATGAAAAATTACTAAAATGTCACTTTATCTCCAAAGTTTTCATTTTCACAAGGGGTTAAAGGAGTAAAAGCCCCCACAGTTTGTTAAACAATTTCTCCTGAACACGGCAATACCCCATATGTGGCCATAGTATGCTGTATGGGAACATGGCGGGGCTTGGAATGGAAGGAGCGCTATTTGGCTTTTGGATGGCAGATTTTACTGGAATAATTTTAGGTGCCATGTCTCATTTGAGCCCCTAGAGTACCAATACAGTGGAAACCCCCTAAAAGTGACCCCATTTTGGAAACTACACCCCCCACAGAACATATCAAAGGGTAGAGTGAGCATTTTGACCCTACAGCTGTTTCACAGATTTTATTAACATTGGGCCTTGAAAATGAAAAATTACTTTTTTTCCAACAAACTGTCAATTTAGCCCCAAATTTTTAACTTTCACAAGAGGATAAAGGAGAAAAAGCTCCCTAAAGTTCGTTACACAATTTCTCCTGAACACAGAAATGCCCCATATGTAGCCATAATCTGCTGTATGGGAACATGGCGGGGCTCAGAATGGAAAGAGGGCTATTTGGCTTTTGAAGGGCAGATTTTGCTGGAATATTTTTCAGATTCCATGTCGCATTTGCAGAGCCCCTAAAGTATCAATACAGTGGAAACCCCCTAAAAGTGACCCCATTTTGGAAACTACACCCCTCATAGAATTTATCTAGGGGTAGAGTGAGTATTTTGGCCTCACAGGTGTTTCACAGATTTTATTAACATTGGGACGTGAAAATGAAATATTACTTTTTCTCCCAATGAATCGTCCATTTAGCGCCATATTTTTAATTTTGCAAATAGTTTAAGAATTAAAATCCCCCCAAAGTTTGTTACACAATTTCTTCTGAACACGGCAATACCCCATATGTGGCCATAATCTGCTGTATGGGTACATGTTGGGGCTCAGAATGGAAAGAGCGCTATTTGGATTTTGGAGGGCAGATGTTGCTGGAATAGTTTTCAGGTGCCATGTCGCATTTGCTGAGCCCCTAAAGTACCAATACAGTGGAAACCCCTCAAAAGTGACCCCATTTTAGAAACTACACCTGTCAAGGAATGTATCAAGGGGTATTATCATTTTGAGCCTAAAATGCTTCCCAAAAATTAATGTACAAAATGAAAATTGAAATTTTTAAAAATATGCCATTTCGGTGCCCAATACGTTGCACCCACTTTGTGTTGTCAGAGACCTATACTCCTAAAACTATTAAGGGGCCATCCCGAGGGGCAAAAAATTATATATGTGGGTGTAAACTGCTGCTTGGGCACACAGCAGGGCTCAGAAGGGAAGGACCACTGTGCGTTTTAGCTTTTGGGGTAGAGATTTAGAGGGACCCTCTGGGCACCATGTTGTTTTTGCAGAGCCCTGGAGGTGCCAGTAAACTGGAATTCACCAAGAAGTGACCCCATTTTGTAGGGGCAATTTTAGGGTCTCTGCAAATGTGACATGGTGTCCAAAAACGAAGAATCTAAATCTGCACTCCAAAAGCACATATTGCTCCTTCACATCTGCGCCCTGCTGGGTACCCAAATAGCAGTGTATGCCCACATGTATGACACTGGTGTACCCCGGATAACGGACTTAATGCCATATGTGGGTATAAATGGCTGTTTGGGCACAGCCGGGGACAGAAGGAAAGGAGCGCTATATTGGTTTTTGGAGCACACCATGCCACTTTTGCAAAGCCCCTGAATTGCCAATAAAGTGGAATCTGCAGACATGTCACCCCATCTTGGACACTAGCCCACTGATGGGATTTATCAAGTGGTGTAGCGAGATTTTTTTAACCCTTGAGTGTTGCATTTATTTAGTTTCCAGAAATGAAATCGCAACTGATAGAGAAGTTAAAAATGAAAATTTTACTGATTTGCCATTTCAGTGTGCAACATGTTGTGCCCGACTTATGTCAGCAGAGACACTCCAAAAACTGTTAAGCGGGTATCCTGGGCACAACAGCTTTCAGAGCGTTCATCTCTGATACAAGTCGGGCATAACATATTACGCACTGAAAGGACGTATTCCTGGAAAAATGGTCATTTTCACCTTTCACAATCAGCTTCGTATTCATTTATGGATAATAAGTTATAGCAACACTTGGGGGTTAAAAATGCTCTCTGTACCCCTGGATAAATCCTTCAGGGGTGTAGTTTCCAAAATAACATCTCATATCAGGGGATTCCACGTTACTGGCGTTTCAGCTCTGCAAAAGTGTCATGGCATCCAAAAACCAAACCGTCTGCGCTCCAAAAACCCAATAACCCTTCTTCCCTTCTGTGTCCGGCTGTGCCCCAATATCAGTTTATACCCACATATGACATTACGTACGTTATCCCGGGTACACCAGTGGCATACATGTGGCATAAACTGCAGTTTGGGCGCACAGCAGGGCGCAGAAGGGAAGGAGCGCGATGCGGCTTTTAGAGTACAGATTCAGATGTTTGGTATCTGGACGCCATGTCATGTTTGTAGAGCCTGTAAGGTACCAGAAAAGTGGATTCCCCAAAGGAGTGACCCCATTTTGAAAACTGCACCCCTCAAAGAATGTATCAGGGGGTGTAGTGAGGATTAGTATGCCAGATGTGACTGCACAGCGGATGGCGAAGAGGGAATATATAAGCGGTGCGGAGGACATTGGGGACACCAAATTCTGTACTATGTCCCAGTAGCTCCTATGATTGGGGGAGTCACTCTGGGGGTCACTTCTGGTGTCCGTTCCCTCATAAGCTGTAAATATGGGGTGTCCCCTGATATCCGCTCGCACAGCTTATATATTCCCTTCCTGCCGCAGCCAGTTGTGTTCTAATAATTTGGCGATTTTTGCGGACTTTTGTCTTCACATTATTAGATGCTATATTTTCTTTATTTTTCTGGTGACGCGGCCATATAAGGACTTGTTATTTGCGGGATGAGATGCATTTCGTAATGACACCGTTTTTGGGTGTCTACATCTTATTGAATACATTTTATTAACCCTTTTTTGCTGGATTTAAAAAAAAAAAAATCAATCCTGGCATTGAGTTTTACTTTTTTAATTTTGCGCCATGCAGCGTACAGTATAAGTAACATGTGTCCTTTATTCTGCGGGTCGGTTACGGCGATACCTCATTTATGTTATTTTTTTTATGTGTTACTAGTTCTGCAGAGGAAAAACACATTTGGGGACATAAATCAATGTTTTTTGCATAGCATCTTCTGAGAGGCGTAACATTTTTATTTTTCGGTTGACAGTGTTGGTTGAGGGCTTATTTTTTGCGGGACAACCTGCGCTTTTTATTGGTACTGTTATCGGATGCATATGACTTTTTGATCACTTTTTATAGTATATTTTGTAAGGTGAGACGGCGAAAAATCATTACTTCCGGCGAGTTTTTTCCGGGTTTTTTTTCCGGCGTTCGCCGTGTACATTAAATATTATTTCAGTTTTATTGTATAGATTGTTACGGACGCGACAATACCAAATATGCATTGTTTTTATTACTTTTTAGTTCTTTTTTTATATAATTCATTTTCTATAGAGAAAAAGGGATTTTTGGGCTTTATTACTTTATTAATTTTTTTCATACACTTCATTTTATTTATTTTTTTACTTTTTCATGTGTCCATTTAGGACACTTCAATCAGCAATACTGTGCTGATATAGAATGCCATGTGAGACACAGCCTGCAGGTGTCCCACATGGCATTCCGTAGCAGGATGTCAGGCTGTGTAGACGCACAGCCTGACATCAGAAGGTCCTGGCAGGATCACCAGGTATGTGGGGGCTCCGGGCAGTCTGGGGTCACTGGCCAGACCCCAGACTACCTTTTACTGCTATCGGCACCCTCCGATCTCGCCGCGGGGGGTGCCGATCTGATTCAATTGCTGGCGGATGCCTTTCGATCGCGCCGTGATGTTTCACGGCGCGATCGAAAGGGTTAAAACGTCCAGTCGGACTCAGTTCCGACTGGACGTTATTGAGGAAGGGGTTAGGTGTTAGTAACACCTAACCCCCGTCCTCCCCGCACCCCTCCCCCCGCCAAGAAGGTACCTAAAGACAGGACGTATTTTGACAATAGTCCGGTCTTTAGGTACCTGGACCGCAGGCCGTAAATTTACGTACGGCGGTCCTTAACCGGTTAACGAAAGATTGTGAATGACAATCTGTTTTCCCTTAGCCCAAACAGCAGCACAACTGGGGTAATCCTGCCCCTATGAGCTGTTAGGACAGGTGGAATATTTAATTACCTAACAGCAATCAACCCCTATAAGAGGTCGGAGGACCAACTCCCCTTTGTGTTAGTAACAAGTAAAGGTTTTAGACATATATTTAACAGGAGTAATATGACATAGTACAAACAGATAGTACAAATACAGCATAGGGAGGGAGCCTTGTGCTGCTGTTTGGGCTAAGGGAAAACAGATTGTCATTCACAATCTTTCGTTCCCCCTACGCCCAACAGCAGCACAACTGGGGATTTAGCAAGTATCGCTTTACCCTAGGGCGGGTGATCCTGGCAAGCTGATGCCAATACCGAGTGTCCAAATGCTGTGGACTCCCCTGTTCGCCACTCAAGTCTATAATACTTGGCGAAAGTTAGCTGAGAACTCCAAGAAGCCGCTGCACATATCTGTTCCAAGGAAAGAGAACGTCTCTCGGCCCACGATGTTGCTACTGCTCGGGTAGCATGGGCACAGATAAGGTCTGGCACTGGGAGATCCTGAGCACGTAAGGAGCAGATAATGGCTTCTCTAATCCATCTTGATAGAGTTGGTTTGGATGCTTTGGTACCTTTAGTGTGGCCAAACACGTTGATCAGCAAATTCTCCGATTTCCGAAAGGACGCGGTGCGCTCTAGATAAATCTGTAAAGCTCTCACCAAATCCAACTTGTGCATCCTCTCCTCCCACTCAGAGGTGGGAGAGGGAAAAAAGGCTGGTAAGACGATTGCCTGGTTAATATTCTGAGGCGTGGGTACCTTTGGCAAGAATCCTGGGACGAACCTCAGTTGTACTCTGTCTGGAAAGAAGATTATGAATGGCTCCGAGGCCGCTAAGGCTTGTAGCTCCCCGACCCTGTTGGCGGAAGTTATTGCCAACAGGAAAGTTATCTTGTATGCTAGGTACTTCAAATCCACCTCAGATAGGGGCTCAAAGGGGGGGCGCACAGAGCCCCTGTAAAACTGCGGCTAGGTCCCAGCTAGGGACAGGTGGCTGCACCTGAGGACGAAGTCTAGTAGCCCCTTTTAGAAATTGCTTAATCAGAGGATCTAGTGCTAGCCAGGTCTCCAGGAGCGTGGACAGAGCTGAGACTTGGACTTTCAAGGTAGCAGGTGCTAGCCCTTTCTCCAGGCCGTCTTGTAGGAACTCCAAGACTGCATTCCTGTTAGGGTCGCGCTGGTTACTTGAACACCAGTTCTGGAAAATTCGGGCGACCCTCCGGTAGCTCTGGTTAGTTGATTCCGCTCTTGAGTGCGCCAACGTTCTTAGAACTCCCTGGGATAATCCTCTTTTGCCAGCTAAAGGCTGGCTGACCTCCAGGCAGTGAGGTTGAATCTGTTCAGGCCTTGATAGGGCCGACTGTTCCGGATTACCAGAGTTTACACTGGTGGAAACCTCCAGGTGTTCCTCCGTCTCATGAGAGTGAAGACGGTGAACCATGCCCTTTCTGACCAGAATGGCGTGCTCCTTGCCAAGCTCTGGTCCTGCCTGAGTTTCGTCAATACCTTCCAAATCCTCTGTAGAGGAGGGTAAACGCTCTTCCGTTTGAACCTCCCTGGTATTGACAGGGCATACAGCGCCAGAGGATTGTCTTCCCGAACTGGGGAGCAGCGCTCCTCTATTGCGGCGCTGTTTGAGGTGGCCATCAGATCCACCTCGGGGAGACCTCATCCTTTGGTAAGATAGTGGAAAGCACCCTGGCAGACCTGGCTGAGGTCATCCGTACTCTGGTGAGTCAGTCCCACAGACTGTGTAAGTAACCTGGGATTTGAACCGCTGGCCGCTGGGAGATTCCTAGATCCAAATAGATGAGGATCCTGGCGTCTGGTAAGGTGGAGAAGGCTCTGATCCTCCATCCGTGACGACTGTAATAGGCTGTGATCAGGTTGTTCATCCTGGTCCTCCGCTCCCGAAAACGTGGAGTCCACGTCTGAAGCTTCACTTGAGCTCTGATAATCTCTCACCAGCTGGGTAAGCACGTTCTCTTCCGGTAACGCCAGGTGCTTTGTACCAGGGTCTCCCCCAGATGAGCTCCCCCGGACAGGGAGGCATGTGTGGTCAACAGGGTCTAGGTAAACCTGACCGAGGACCTGCCATCGCGAAGATGGGTCTTCCGGGCCAGTAATGGCCGGGCACTGATGGTCTACTGGATAGGCTTTTTTAGTCCCTAGGGACAGCGATTCCAGACTCGCAGCTTCTTGACATAGAGAAGGTGCCTCCAGGTAAGAGAGTCCCTGGTGATTCCCCGGAACTGGATTCGGTTTGATGGAATCGTAAATAATCCTAACGGGTCTTTGGCTACCGTCTGAATGTGCCTGAGGTAGCCCTCCTTGATCCTGGCTCTGAGAAGCCTTCTGCCCAGTTAAAGGGCTCCCCAGCCTTACTAGGGGGCTGGGGGAAGACCCGTGGATACTATTCCCCTGGAAGTAGAGGGGGCTGAAGTTCTGCCGTCTAGGAGGGTGGAAACTTGAGGACAAGGTTTTCCATCTAGGTATTCGTCCCCTTAATCTAAGGTCCTGGACCGAGCTATGGGAGATCCTGCGAGTATACCTGGCCTGAAGATCTCTTAAAGAAACCGCATCCCATGGAGGAAACGGTCTAGGTAGAAGACGATAAACCTGAGTCCTTCGCCCAAGATCCTGGGTACCAAGAAACCCGGAGGGAGATCCTTCTGGCCGGGCACTCACAGATGAAGCTGTTTGGGGCCCTAAAAAGGGCAAGATGTTCTCTCGGTCGGTGGAGCCTTGATGTACTGAGCGACCCTGGGACCTTTGCGTCAGGGCCCTAGATGGAGGACGGGCCCGATTTCTCCCAAGATGGCAGACCACTGACAGGTCAGGGATCCTTCTTTCGGTCGCGGGAAGTACCGTGTCCTCTACCTCTGCCCTGGGGAGCGGAGCGTCCACGCCCCCTGAAGCCTCTGGTGGCGGAACCTCGGCCCCGAAAGGCGGTTCTTTTCCTTTCAGGCGGCTGCGGCAGATTTTTGGTTTTAGTGTTCGCCAGATCCTCCATGATCTTGTCCAGGGCTTTGCCAAAAAGCCTACCTGGCTCAAAGGGCAGTGTACAAAGCCCTAGTCTGGAGGCGTTGTCCACCCTCCACGGTTTAATCCACAACGGTCGCCTGGCCACAGTGGTGAGGGCCATAGATTTGGAGGCAAGCTTTAGTTGTGTCCTGGAGGATTCAGCCAAGTGGTCCACCAATAAATATCGGTCACAGCCGATAGGAGGTCGTCCCGGTGGACCCCCGTGTCTATATCCCTAGCAAGGGATGATAATTCGGGCTGTAGGCCAGAGACCACCTCATTTGCCGATATGGCCACGGAGGCCTGAGACGAGGCGACAGAATATGTCCGCCTCAAGGACCCCTCTACGCGGCAGTCCAACGGGTCCTGCAGGCTTGACCTGTCTTCGGCCGGAAGGACCGTATGGCGGGATAATTTGGCCACTGCCACGTCAACTTTGGGTGGTGGTCCCCAGGCACCCTGCTGGGACTCCGACATCGGGAAGAGCGCCCTGAACCTAGCGGAAGGTGTAAATGCTCTCTCAGGACGCCTCCACTCTCCTTCCATTACCTGGACCAGGTCAGAATTAGCCTTAAAGGACTTCGTCCTCCTGCTTGGCCCTTCCCCCACCTCCCGATCACTTGATCTGAGGACTCTGAAAAGTCTGCCCATCTTATCGAGGGGAAATACTTCCTTCTCCACCTCCACAGGGTCCTCCTCAGAGGACTTGACCTCCCCAATGTGAAGTCTCTCCAGAGGCGGGAGGGAGGGCTCAGATGCCTCTAGCCGGGGCCTTTTGGCGAGGTGGGAAATGGTCTCATCCATTTTTTTCATGGAATGGGACACAAAGTCCTTTACCCAGGAGACCATTTCTCTAATAGGGGTAGCCTCAGAGGGAGGAGCTCTGCATCCCTGGCAGTACCTGTACTCACAGGCATCAGGGAGGGGGATCTTACACCGGGCGCAAGACAAATGTCTCCTCTTCGCTGTGGTCTTCCTCTGAGGGAGGGTCGAGGAGGATGAGGAGGACATTCTACAAGGAGGAAGAGAAAAAGAGACAAGCACCCAACAAAGAATAGCATAAAAAATCCGAACCTCCTAGGTTGCAGCCCCAGCCCCTCTCCCCTCCACCGACCTTGATAGTAAGAACTGGGTGTTCCAACTCTTGAAGATTTCAATCCTGAGGCAGCAGCACTCAGAAGTACCTGTAACCGGAGCGACAGGTACCATCTTGTGGTGGAGGGGGGTTTAAATAGGCCGGCTGGGGAAGGGACAGGGGCGGAGCCACGCCCCCCTCACCTAGGTCCGAGCTCTTTCCTCCTTCTATGCTTAAAATAACTCACCCCCCCCTCCCCGAGCACGGGGGGGGGGTGTAGCATTGCCAGCGGTAAACTTACCTGCTGTTTTCCTGCGTCCTTCGCCGCGGCCCCTAACACGGGTCGCGCGGCCTGCGCATGCGTGGTTTCCCCGGAAGCGGTCCCCGGCTCGGGCGGAACCCGGGAACCAGGAACTAGTTCCCAGACCCCGCCGCCAGACGAAAGTTCCTACCTGCCGGCTCCTGCAATAACCAGACATCCGAGATGCTGCAGACTCACGCTTCAGTAGGGGACCCGGACCGGAGCAGGGAGGGAGACCTCATCAGGAACCACGCAGCAAGGTAAAATCTAGGGGGGGGGAGAGGGGACCCCTATAGGAGGCCGGAGCACCTCTCCCCCATCCACCTGTCCTGTCCCACAGGACAGAAAAAAACACAAAGGGGAGTTGGTCCTCCGACCTCTTATAGGGGTTGATTGCTGTTAGGTAATTAAATATTCCACCTGTCCTAACAGCTCATAGGGGCAGGATTACCCCAGTTGTGCTGCTGTTGGGCGTAGGGGGAAAGGCTATTCACACATATGTGGTGCTCATACAGCAAAATTTTGCTGATAGAGCCTCTTTAACAAGGGTAGCCTGAACCCGCCCTAGGGCTGCTATTACACAGGTGTGTTTTTGATCAGAGTAGAAACAACAGCACAGGCGCTAATGTGAATAAAGACCACATGTGTAATGGCACCCTAAGGCCAGCTTGGCATGGACACATTTGGTTGTCAGCAGTATAGTTGTTTATGATGCTAGGAGTTCCGGCTTCCTCGCAGCTTCAGTGTCTAATACTGTAATGTCTGTGTGAAGTTGGCCTAAGGGTTATTAATATGTGAGGTGCCTGGAGGCAGTAATTAAGTAACTCCACTATGGAGATCCTTAAGGCTGAGGCCCCACGTTGCGGAAACGCTGCTTTTTTTGTTGCAGATTTTGTTGCAGTTTTTGCGCCAAAGCCAAGGATGGCTATAAGAGGAATGGGAAATATATAGGAAGTTCTTATACTTCTACCTTCTGCACAATCCACTTCTGGCTTTGGCTCAAAAAACTGCAACAAATAAAGCTGCGTTTCCGCAACGTGGGGCCATTAGCCTAAAGGAGTATTCTAGGAATATGCTGTTGAGCTCCACTTCTACTCAGGTAGAATCTGTATGTATGTCTCTATACAGTGTATGGCGCTATGCTTGGTAAGTAGAGAAGAGACCACAGCATTCAATATCACAGTCCCAATAATCCCTTTAATTAATACCTTCATGTAACTCTAGGCTGAGGCCACACAAAATAGGACTCATCTAAGGGCGGGTCCACACCTGCGCCTGGTCTCTGCTTTGTGAGTTTCCGTCTTGTGCCCGAGAAACCCTGATGGAAACCCGGCAGTCAGTATCCACTCATGAGTGGCCGTGAGCGTCTTCAGATCTCTGCAGCAAAACCGTTGTTTTTTTAACTAGACACAAAGTCCTGCATGTCCGACTTTGTGTCCAGTAAAAAAAAAAAAAAACGGTTTCGCCGCGGAGACCAGAAGACGCTCACAGGCGGACACTTTGCAAACCCATTCAAATGAAAAGTGACTGCCAGTTTTCTTCTCCTGTCCATTTTCTCGGGGAGAGAAGGAAACCTGCAAAACGGAGACCGGGTACAGGTGTGAAGCCGTCCTAACATACATTCAGCACAGTTTACTATACAATTGTATAGTGAATACTGGATTTTCCCAGAAAACAGCGGCTTCACTCACAAAACTGCTGCCGATGTTACAAGCCGTGTGGCTTCTGGGTAATACAGCGGTTATCTACTATATATAAGCAGTATATAGTACTCATATTATAAGCCTACATTCACACCACACTGAATAATGGTCATGTCATCACATGGCAGCCTTACATTCAATGAGGGGATTCACATATCCGGGTCACAGACCGTCAAACAATACAACATGTTCTCTTTCCTCACAGACCTCTTCATACACTGACTATATACTATCTTATACCATCTGAAACTTTCTAAGTACAGTATATGATACATCATACCTCCCAACCGTCCCGATTTCCGCGGGACATTCACGATTCCGGTGACATGTCCCGTGGTCCCGGTTGGAGGGAGGTATGTCCCGATTTCAACTCAGATCTGCGTCCAGAGGACGCAGATCTGAGTTGAATACATACGCGGCTGAAGCAAGGAGCTGACACAGGTCAGCTCCTCGCTTCGCCGCTGCCGCCGGCTACTGGCTTGTAGACGCGATGTGATGACGTCACATCGCGTCTACAACTGTGCGCCAGTGAGAAAGAGAGAGGCGCGCAGAGTGCAGCGGGGGAACGAGGAAAGGGTAAGTTTAATGTGGAGGTGGAACGTGAAACTGGGGGCAGATGAAGGAGAGGACGGCATGACACTGGGGGCAGAGATGTGGGGACATGAATGTGGGGGCAGAGATGTGGAGACATGAATGTGGGGGCAGAGATGTGGGGACATGAATGTGGGGGCAGAGATGTGGAGACATGAATCTGGGGGCAGAGATGTGGGGACATGAATCTGGGGGCAGAGATGGAGAGGACATGAATCTGGGGGCAGAGATGGAGGGACATGAATCTGGGGGCAGAGATGGAGAGGACATGAATCTGGGGGAAGAGATGGGGGGACATGAATCTGGGGGCAAAGATGTGGAGACATGAATCTGGGGGCAGAGATGGAGGGGACATGAATCTGGGGACAGAGATGGAGGGAACATGAAACTGGGGGCAGAGATGGAGGGGGGAAATGAAACTGGGGCAGATGAAGGGTGTATATGAAACTGGGGGAGAGATAGAGGGGGAACATATAATTTATGGGCGACTGTAGAACGATTATACTGTGTGCGGGCACATGAAAAATTAATGAGAATGGGCGGAGTCAACACAAAAGTGGGCGGGGCTAAATTTGCCACGGCGCGCTATGCGCGCCACACATTTTGTCCCTCTTTCGGTTCTTCAAAAGTTGGGAGGTATGGATACATGGATACAGTGTGAGACGGCTAAATACTATCAGTGGAGAGGACCGCACCAGTATGAAACCTTGTAAGTATAGGATACATAGAAAAGGTCCTTACAGAGTTCAGTGTGAGACAGCTAAATACTATCACTGGAGAGGACCGCACCAGTATGAAACCTTGTAAGTACATGAAACATGGAAAAGGTCCTTACGGAGTACAGTAAATAGCCAGTTCAGTGTGAGACAGCAAAATACTATCACTGGAAGGACCTCACCAGTATGAAACCTTGTAAGTATAGGATACATGGAAAAGGTCCTTACGGAGTATAGTAAATAGCCAGTTCAGTGTGAGACGGCTAAATACTATCACTGGAAAGGACCTCACCGGTATGAAACCTTGTAAGTATATGAAAGATGGAAAAGATCCTTACGGAGCATAGTAAATAGCCACTTCAGTGTGAGACGGCTAAATACTATCACTGGAAAGGACCTCACCGGTATGAAACCTTGTAAGTATATGAAAGATGGAAAAGGTCCTTACGGAGCATAGTAAATAGCCAGTTCAGTGTGAGACAGCAAAATACTATCACTGGAAGGACCTCACCGGTATGAAATCTTGTAAGTACAGGATACATGGAAAAGTTCCTTATGGAGTATAGTAAATAGCCAGTTCAGTGTGAGACGGCTAAATACTGTCACTGGAAAGGACCTCACCGGTATGAAACCTTGTAAGTATATGAAAGATGGAAAAAGTCCTTATGGAGTATAGTAAATAGCCAGTTCAGTGTGAGACAACAAAATACTATCACTGGAAGGACCTCACCAGTATGAAACCTTGTAAGTATAGGATACATGGAAAAGGTCCTTATGGAGTATAGTAAATAGCCAGTTCAGTGTGAGACGGCTAAATACTATCACTGGAAAGGGCCTCACCGGTATGAAACCTTGTAAGTATATGAAAGATGGAAAAGGTCCTTACGGAGCATAGTAAATAGCCAGTTCAGTGGGAGACAGCAAAATACTATCACTGGAAGGACCTCACCGGTATGAAATCTTGTAAGTATAGGATACATGGAAAAGTTCCTTATGGAGTATAGTATAAATAGCCAGTTCAGTGTGAGACGGTTAAATACTGTCACTGGAAAGGACCTCACCAGTATGAAACCTTGTAAGTATATGAAAGATGGAAAAAGTCCTTATGGAGTATAGTAAATAGCCAGTTCAGTGTGAGATGGCTAAATACTATCACTGGAAAGGACCTCACCGGTATGAAACCTTGTAAGTATATGAAAGATGGAAAAGGTCCTTACGGAGTATAGTAAATAGCCAGTTCAGTGTGAGACGGCTAAATACTATCACTGGAGAGGACCTCACCAGTACGAAACCTTGTAAGTATAGGAAACATGGAAAAGGAAAACTCCCTCACACTTTTTGCTGAAAAATATTTTTACCACTTTTATTGTTGATTTCCAAACAATTGTTGGAATAATAAAGATAATATGTGTCTTATTATTATTATCTTATAATTCTTATGATCTAATCTTGTCCCTTTATTGTGAGATTTACAAACATTACTGAAGCCGGAGCCCAGTTATTATAAAGGTCCTTACAGAGAGTAGGGTTCACAGTGAAGCAGGTAAATACTATAAGAGATCAGGACCGACCAATAGGGGGCAAAAATGGTCCCTACAAATGATGGGAAATACACGGCTCACATAGAGTTGGCTAAATACTATCACTGGTGAGGATCTGGTCCCTCTGGAGTACGGGATTTAGCCAATTCACTGTGAGCTGGCTAAATACTATCTCAGTTAAGGACCCGAACACTGGGAAATAAACAGCTCACACTAAGCCGGCTAAATACTAGACGCCGTAAGGACCAGGTCCTTACGGCGTCTAGTATTTAATCACAACCCTACTTCTATCCGGCCCGCATAGCTAGTGGAAGTTTTTTCAAGGACCTGTGATGTCATCACAGCCTATCACCAGGATAGGCTATGACTCATTAGTGGGCGGAGCCACATGGGACTGTGTGCTTTCTGCATGCTGCCAGCAATGGAGGCTGCTGGATGATAAAGAGAGAAGAGACAGCATGTGTGAGCAAGAGGGAGGACCAGGGACAGATGTAGGGGGGCAGTTAAACTAAATTCACATGGAGGGGGCACATTAAATTAGGGGGCAGATGGAGGGTGACATTAAACTGGGGCAGCTGGAGGAGGATATTAAACCATGGGGGGTAGCTGGAGGGGGACATGTCTGCCTCTAGTTGCCACCAGTTTAATGTCTCCCTCCAGCTGCCCTAGTTTAATGTCCCCTCCAGTTTCTGCTAGTTTATACTGGGGCACCAGGAGAGGGACTTAACCTTTTCACTGCCAAGGGTCTCTGGAAATTTTGCACCTCCAGTAGCCAGAGCAATTTTCACAGTTTTGAGATGGACAAATCAAAGCTAAATTGCAACATTAAAAAAGCATCCAACACCTGCAGCATTGTCTCAATGCAACTTGGTACTGTATACGAACAGGCACCTTCATGCAATTTTGATTTAAAGTGAATGTTTTATGAAAAAATGCAAATAAATTTATATTAGCTGTTAAAAGTGGAAACCAAACAATAAATTATATGCACCAAACCTCCTAAAAATAAGAATTCAACATGTGCAGAGTTCATTCATATCACTATGGCTTGCACCCACATGCACGTGTCTTCAGAAAATTGCTAGAACTGGAAGGAACAAAAATCTGCTTTGAAGCTGGAAATGCTAAAAAAGTATCATCCTATAAAATCTAGGGATTACACACCATGAAAAGCAAGTGAACCCCTAAACCCTATATATTTTTTGAAAGTAGACAATCTGAAGATTACATATATCTCAATGGGTCATCAATAGCCACATCCACCTTCATGCAACTTTGTGAAAAACACAAAACTTTTTTTTTTTTTTAAATGCACTAAAACACATATTTGCACCTAAAACTCATGTTCAATCTCAGATTCATATACAAAATACATTTAAAATAATAAGTTAAGGTATATACAATGTGTATATATACTATATGTACCGCAAACATCAACTACAACAAGAGCTCGGACTCCCAAAAACCCTAATACAGAAGATAGGCAGGATTTTGCTGTTATTCACTAATATGTTATAAAGCTATAATGCACCTACCAAACTGTGACTGTGATACCAAAATCTAACTTTTTTGAGATTGCACAGCATACCGTATATAAAAACACAATTTAATTGTTCATATATACAACCACCTTCATGCAATGTTGCGGCAGAGATTGCTAGCAAAAATTGCACAAAAATTCAAATTTGCCACTAAAGTGCGGCTCAAGCAATCCCTTTCTGCAAACATAATGTACTTTCCAAAAAACTGCAATATGTGAGGAGTTCATACATACCACACATGTATATATTTACAGGGGCGGGTGTTAAAGAATCGCCAAAATCGCAGAAATGCGCCATTCCATTTTGTGCATGCAAATTAAATAGGACTTTACATAAAAATATTATTTTCCATCCCCCTATAAAATTTTTAGCAATCCATACGTTCATCTCTAGTGATAATCGTTATTACTATTATTTTAGCGTGTAACGGATATCGCTTGAGGCTTATTTTACTCTAGAAAGCTCAGGTATAGACAGGACAGGGATTGGGTGAAATGTAAACTTTATTCATGAATTTGTATGTGTTGTGTAAGTGTTTGGTGCGACTTTTTTTTGGCGCTGCGACCTGGACAATAGTAAATGTCTGGGTCACAGCGCCAATAACCTTCCTGGTTGTGTTCAGGAGGTATAACATAAGAATACCCCACTGGTAAAGCTCAGGGGGGAATTATATTATACCTGTATGTGACAATCAGACAGCAAATCAGTATGCTATCTGATTGACAGGAGGGGGGAAATAGGGACTAAATCCCTCCTCCCCCCTCCTCCTAGGGTCACATAGAGGTTGTCCACAAAGATTAGAGAAAATGCTTCTCTATCTCTGTGTCTCCGTGCAAGCTGCTGCAGCTGCAAGTCCTTCTCCCCTTCCTGTTTCACAATACTTCCCGAGACAGGAGGGGGGGACAATTTAAAGTCCTGTATCTCAGGACTCGTTTGGCCTATGAAGATAATTTTAGATTCATTTTAAAGATGAGAATCTCATCTTTAAAATGACACCAAGATCTTCATAATAGCCATTACAGATTTTTAGCGAATTGCTGTTAAAAACGCTGTCGGGAATTGAGATCTTCAATGAGATCTAAATCCCCAATAGCGTTTTCAACAGTGAATCGCTTTGGCACAGTAAGGGTTAACATGAAGATCTTGGTGTCATTTTAAAGATGAGATTCTCATCTTTAAAATGAATCTAAAATTATCTTCATAGGCCAAACGAATCCTGAGATATGGGCATCAGAAGTTAAGCCCGTACCTCTACGTCCTCGGCTATGCAAGTGACACCCTGGGAGGACGTAGAGCTACGTGATTGGCAGTGAAAGGGTTAATACTGTGGGACATTTGTAGGGAAACATTTTAATGGGGGGTGTATAATGTTAGGGTGACTGTAGGAGGATTTTACTTTGTGGGGCACATGGAAAAATGATTGAGAATGGGCAGAGTCAGCAGAAAAGTGGGTGGAGCTAAATTTGCCGTGGCGCGCATAGCCCTCTAGAACTGTTACAATTTCTCATCCCTGACCAAGATACAAGTGGGATGAAATGGGATGGGGTGGCATTCTGGAAACAGTGGACAAGTGGAGATACCTATGTGGTATTTCTGTCCAGAGTAGAACCACTACACCAAGAAATACTTCTCTTACAGGTACCTGCATTCAGTAATCCAGCAATATATACATGAAGATATGTCCTGCTAGGCCAGTTAAAGGGGTTGTCCACCAGTATATCATTGATGACCTTTCCATACATTAGCTATTTACAGAGGCCACACTGCACAGCCCTGTATACTGTATAGCAGCTAGGGAAATTGCTGCAAACCCATTGACTTAAATGGGACACTGCTCGGGGTTACATACCCTGCACTAAACAGTGTACACTGCAAATCTGGTACCAAACAATGGAAAAGTGGCATAAGTCAGCGGGTTGGCAGCTGTAGATTTCTAGTAATGGTCAGTATATACCAGGAATATTACTAATGCCAGACCACTGTCCAAAGGGATATCTGCCTACCTTCTGGGACATCTCCTGGGCCACCCACAAGGCAGGAAAATCTCCTGCACAGCTGGTATTGGACCAAATAAAACACTTTCTTGGCACTCACTGACAGAGATCAGCACCCAGAAAGAAGGTGCCATGTGAACTGTGGCTTGTACGTTGCTGCTTCCTTACTCCAGACTGTATGTAGAGACGCTGGAGCACCCAAGAAGAGAGAATGGTTTATATTTGAACCTATTGGGGCAGAGTAAACAAGACTGGCGTTTCATATGCCAGTCTTAAAGGGAGTCTGTCATAAGGGTGAAGCATCTTAAACCAGCAACACAGGTCAGACTCAACTAAATGTAATGTTTTTTTTCTCCATGAAAATGTATGCGTTGGTTGGCAAGATATTCATTTATTTCACAATATGCAAATGAGTCACACTGCTCTAATAGGCCCACCTTCCATTTTTGAGTGACCGGGCCAGCGATCTGCGCTGAAATCTTATTTGGTCCTGTGTTCACGCATTTGCCATTGTATATTGCATAGCAGGAATTGTGAAATTAAAGGGATTCTACCATTGAAATGAATTTTTTTTTGGCGATCACACGTCGGAATAGCCTTTAGAAAGGCTATTCGTCTCTTTCCTTTAGATGTGGTCTCCGCTGCGTCGTTCCTTAGAAATACCGTTTTTTACCGGTATGCAAATTAGTTCTCTGGCAGCGATGGGGGTGGGCCCCAGCACTGAAAATGCGATGAGGGCGTCCCCACCGCTGCTCGAAAACACGCTCCAGCACTGCCTCTATCTTCGACTGAATCCTCCCCTTCTTTCGTCGTCTTATTTTGCGTCACCTCTGACGCCTGCGTAGTTGGCTCTGCCAGTGAGACACCAGCAGAGCCGAGTGCGCATACCAGGTGCCATTTTTAGGAGGCCGCTCCTGTATTGCACTACAAAAGCAAGAGCAGCCTCCCAAATATGGCCGCTGGCCGGCATGCGCACTCGGCTCTGCTGGTGTCTCACTGGCAGAGCCAACTACGCAGGCGACGAAGGTGACACAGGAGAAAGACGATGAAAGAAGGGGAGGATCCAGCCTAACATAGAGGCATTGCTGGAGCGTGTTTTCGAGCAGCAGTGCGACGCCCTCATCGCATTTCCAGCGCTGGGGCTCGCCCCCATCGCTGCGAAAGAACTAATTTGCATACTGGTAAAAATTGGTATTTCTAAGGAACGGCGCAGCGGAGACCACGTCCATAGACCACCATTGTATGGAGGAAGATTTTGAGGCGAAATCCGCTGTCAAAATCCGTCTCCTTGCCCCCGTGTGAACTAGCCCTAAAGGTAAGTGTGGAATAGACTTTCTAAAGCCTATGCAAGGATGTGATTAGTTACAAATGACTTTTCCCAGTGATAGAGCCCCTTTAACCCTTTGCACCCCCTCAAGATACGCCCCTGATCATGCTGATAACTTCCAATGACATGAAGGTGAGGTGGATAAATCCATAGGGGGCGCTCTGGCTGTACTTAGAGATCTGCCCAAGATAAATGCTATATGCTGATTCACCCAGGAAGCCATTGTCAAGTAGTGGCACTGTTTATGAGGGAGGACGGTGGGTTCCAATGCCCCGGCCATATGTGTCAGCTGGCACTCTGAGCCCTCCATATATCACTCTGGCACACTTCACATTAAAATACTCCCCCCACGAGGTTATGCTATAAACAGGTACCACATCCGCCGTCAGCCTGCACGAGCAACATGAAGCTGCCTACCCGAACTAGATACAATTGGGAATCCAGCAGGCGGGAAGCCTTAGTGATGACGTTATTATCTGCAGACTCTCCGTCACTGGGCGCCATGTTGACACAGCGAAAACGAAACAAAAAATCCTGATCCTGCCTTACACTTTCTGTGCAGTAGAGGGCAGCAGAGTAGTGTCAATGTCTAATATGATTGTACGAACCTGCGTTACACGTTACGTACACTAGAGGGCAGCGATGGAACTACTGTATATTAATCTACATTCTCATATATTATACGTATATACTGGTGGATTAGCTATATACTACAGGTTACAAACTGTGCCCTATGGCTAGAAGGGCTATTGTGTGCTGACATTACAATGCAGTTTCCAGTACATAGAACTATTTATCATTGTTTCAGTGGGGCTAACATAGGTGGTGGCGTTGTACATGTCTTTCTACATCCCAATAGAGTAGAATATGGTGAACCCCCCTCTTGTTTTTGTCTTATAGATGTAGATAACAAGGGTTTCTGTGAAGAAGAACATTTTAATGTCCCTTCTTCATCTCTCCCCAATTTAATGTCCCCCCTTCATGGGCTCCCAGGGGGTGGTGACCGATCCAGGAATTTGGGTAACTATCCATATTTGATAAATGATTTTATTTAGAAAGTAGGAGGGGGGAGGGTGTTTAGACTAGTGTAGGGATTTCTAGTTATCCCGGACTACCACTTTAATGGCTATAGGTTCATCCCTAGGCTCTTGTCACATTACATTCCGTAATGACATCACAGAGCTACGGGCCTTCATGGCTGGTGACATCACATTTTATGTAACTTGTGGTTGATGACATGACGGTTCTATAAATGTAGGTGCCCAGGCCTAGAGTCTTCACTGACATTCCGCTGACTCTCAGGATGATACATCCTCAGCTCCACCAACTGGATCTCCACCTCAAGTTATGGCCTAACCTGGATGTTCCACAACTTCATCCTCTGCATCCTCTATGAGCCCAGGTACGTGATCTGACCTCTTCCCACCCCCACCTTTTCATTGTACTGATTTTGTTTTCTCTTTTTTTTCAGCTTTGATTCAATAGGAGGTGACAGCCAAAAATTGCCTGAACAGATCTCAGCAGGTGCCCCGGACCTCAATGATCCAGGATCTTCACTTCATCGTCTGTATCTTCTATGAGCCCAGGTCCGTGATCTGACCTCTCCCCACCCCCCACCTTTTCATTGTACTGATTTTGTTTTCTCTTTTTTTTCAGCTTTCATTCAATAGGAGGTGACAGCCAAAAATTGCCTGAACAGATTTCAGCAGGTGCCCCGGACCTCAATGATCCAGGATCTTCACTTCATCGTCTGCATCCTCTATGAGCCCAGGTACGTGATCTGACCTCTCCCCACCCCCACCTTTTCATTGTACTGATGTGGTTTTCTCTTTTTTTTCAGCTTGGATTCAGTAGGAGGTGACAGCCAAAAATTGCCTGAACAGATCTCAGCAGGTGCCCCGGACCTCAAGGATCCAGGATCTTCACTTCATCCTCTATGAGCCCAGGTCCGTGATCTAACCCTTCCCCACCCCCACCCCCACCTTTTCATTGTACTGATTTGGTTTTCTCTTTTTTTTTTTTAGCTTGGATTCAATAGGAGGTGACAAAGCCAAAAATTGACCAACAAGATCTCAGCAGGTGCCCCGGACCTCAAGGATCCAGGATCTTTACAATCTTCCATCTTTGAGAGCATTAATACCCCCAAATTAGTAATAAAACACAAATCTGTCTCATTTAAAATAAAAATGTCTCATTTCTAAGACGTCTTCACACCCTGTGATTTATTGTATATAGGGTTATGGCCTGAAGGGGGTCCTATCTTTAGGACCCAGTATCATTAGATACAAGATACAAATGAGCTTTATTAACGTTACCAAAGAATAAGAAGGGGTTGAGTACGGGGTACGTGGGTTGAGGGTTTGAGTGTCCTTAGGGTCTCGTCGTTCTTGTTTGGGGCGTGTGGGTATCGGTGGGTATGGGGTAGACAGGTGATGGGGGGAGCTTAGTGGTGTTTAAGTGGGGGTTTTAATAGTCCATGGGGGATGGGTGGATTGATAGTCCATGCGTCTCATCTTCCTCTTGTTTGGTGACAGCTGGACGCGTATTGGGCAGCGATCTCCACAGTGGCCTCCTTTTCTCCCAGTAGGATGTAGAGTTTCCTCTTCTCGTCTGGGATGTGGGCAGAGAGTCTTTGATAGTAGACGGCCCTCACAGCTGAGTATTTGGTGCAGTGTAGCAGGAAGTGGGTCTTCTCGGGCCCCTTGGTCACAGTGCTGGCACAGTCTGTTCTCCTGTGGCTTGTACGTCTGCCTGTGCCGCCCTGTTTCAATCTCTAGGTTGTGGGCGCTCAGTCTGTACCAGCTCAGGGTCTGTCTGTATTTGGGGTGGTGTATTTTCTCCAAGTAGGTGGCCATGGTGTAGTCTCTTTGTAGGGATTGGTACATGGTGAGTTTCTTGGAGTTATTTATTTCGTTTCTCCATTCTTCGATGTACCGCTCTCTGTTTGCGTCTGTGGTTGCCTTTATTTGGGCCTTGGTCGTCATCTGTTGGTGTTTTTGGTTTAGTGGTTGGCTGTTGTTTGGGGGGGTGTTTAGTTTTTTTCGAGTTATGTGGCTTAGCCATGCTTGCTGGTGATAGGAGTCGGGGTTGCTGCCCTGAATGTGCGCCTGGAAAGCTAGTGCTCTCTTCTTTATGGTGAGCCATAGGGGGAGTCTGCCTTGCTCTGCCCTGCAGGCTATGTTGGAGGTGCTGCGATGGACATGGAGCAGGTATTTGCAGAACTGCAGGTGGAAGGTATCTGTTGTACTGGAGTCCCATTTTGGCTGCTCTGGGTAGGTGGCTGGGCCCCAAACCTCGCTGCCATAGAGAAGGATCGGGGCGATGACTGCGTCAAATACCTTCAGCCAGACCCTCACCAGTGGTTTGAGGTGGTACAGTTGTCTTCTGATGGCGTAGAAGGTTCTGCAGGCTTCTATATTCTGGGTTTCTATTGCTGTTTTGAAGCTTCCTGATTGGCTGAGCTCCAGCCCCAGGTAGGTGTAGCTGTTGGTTTTCTCCAGTGTGGAGCTGTTCATAGTGAATTGTGGGGTGGGGGCTTTGTTGTGGCCCTTCTTCTGAAATATCATGACTTTGGTTTTCTTGTGGTTGATGGGTAGGGCCCATGTGGTGCTGAATTTTTCAAGCACTGACAGGTTTTCTTGGAGGTCTTTCTCGGTGGGGGACAGGAGTAGGAGGTCTTCGGCGTATAGCAGGAACTTCACCTTACTGTTGTTCAGGGTGAGGCCTGGGGTTGGTGATTAGACATGAGCGAGTAGTGTTCGATCAAATACTACGGTATTTGAAATATTCGTACTCGATCGAATACTACTAGCTATTCGCAGTAAATATTCGATTCAGAACCAGCATTGAATGGCTGAATGCTATACAGTGTATAGCATTCGGCAAATCAACGCTGGTTCTGCAGCAGGTTCGTCCTTGCTAGTCGGGAGAGCTGGCAGCTTGCTGTTACGAGGGAGCTGACTTTTTCTCATAGGAATGAATTGACCAGTGTTGATTGGCCAGTGTACAGCATTCGGCCAACCAACACTGGTTCTGCCGGAGGCTCGTCTGTGAGGAGGTGGAGTCTAAGATCGGACCACAGCAGTCTCCATTGTGGTCCGATTTTAGACTTCGCCTCCTCACAGACGAGCCTCCGGCAGAACCAGTGTTGGTTGGCCGAATGCTGTACACTGGCCAATCAACACTGGTCAATTCATTCCTATGAGAAAAAGTCAGCTCCCTCGTTACAGCAAGCTGCCAGCTCTACCGACTAGCAAGGACGAGCCTGCTGCAGAACCAGCGTTGATTTGCCGCAGGCTCGTCTTTGCTAGTCGGGAGAGCTGGCAGCTTGCGGTTACAAGGGAGCTTACTTTTTATCAGCGCAACTGCAAGCGCTGTGCAGTTAAAGCGCATGGACCCCATAGACTATAATGAGGTCCATGCGCTTTTACTGCACAGCGCTCCTCCTAAACACTCTCCTCCTGCTATTCGTGGACTTGGTGACTCTCCTTTAGTCGAAAAGTGGTTTCCCCTGAAACGAGCATTTTTCCTCATAGACTATAATGGGATTCGATATTTGATAGCCAGTTTATTGATGTAGATGTTGAAGTGCGTTGGGCTCAGGCTACAGCCTTGTCTCACCCCTCGGGCCTGTTGGAAGAATGCTGTCCTTTTCCCGTTCACCTTCACACTGCATTGGTTTCCGGTGTAGGAGCTCTTGATGACATTGTACGTTCTTCCTCCTATTCCACTCTCTAGGAGTTTTAGGAGCAGGCCTGGGTGCCATACTGAGTCAAATGCCTTCTTGAAGTCAACGAAGCAGGCGAATATTTTGCCTCTTTTGATGTTGTGGACGTGGGTCTCGCTGAGGCTGTGCAGGGTGTAGATATGGTCCATGGCGCTGTGTTTTGGCATGAACCCTGCTTGGCTCTTTCTGAGGACCCCGTGTTGTGTGAGGAAGGTGAGGATTCTGTTATTGATGATGCTGTTGAACAGTTTCCCCAGCAAGCTGCTGATGCAGATCCCTCTGTAGTTGTTGGGGTGTTATTGGTCTCCATTCTTGTAGATGGGGGTTATGAGGCCTTTGTTCCAGTCTTGTGGGAAGTGTCCTGCGTTGAGGATGAGGGTGAAAAGCTTTCCCAGTGCCGCGTGTATTGCTGGAGGGCTGTGTTTGATCATCTCTGGTAGGATGCCGTCAGGGCCGCTGGCTTTTCTGCTTTTTATCATGGTGATTCTTTCTTGTATGTCTTTTATGGTGATTGGTGAGTCCACTAACTCTGATAACTCACATAGTATAGTACCCCTTTAGTGACCCACACACAGTATAACACCACTATGTGCCTCCTGCACAATGTAATACCCCCAAACAGTATAATATCCCCTTATTGGCCCAAAAACAGTTTAACTGGTGCAGTAGCAGCTATCATACTTCTCAGAGGAGTTATAGGAGGGTCACTGGTGCAGCAACAGCTATCATACTTCTCAGAGGAGTTATGGGAGGGTCACTGGTGCAGCAATAGCTATCATACTTCTCAGAGGAGTTATGGGAGGGTCACTGGTGCAGCAATAGCTATCATACTTCTCAGAGGAGTTATAGTAGGGTCACTGGTGCAGCAACAGCTATCATACTTCTCAGAGGAGTTATAGGAGGGTCACTGGTGCAGCAGCAGCTATCATACTTCTCAGAGGAGTTATAGGAGGGTCACTGGTGCAGCAGCAGCTATCATACTTCTCAGAGGAGTTATAGGAGGGTCACTGGTGCAGCAACAGCTATCATACTTCTCAAAGGAGCTATAGTAGGGGCATTGGTGCAGCAACAGCTATCATACTTCTCAGAGGAGTTATAGGAGGGTCATTGGTGCAGCAACAGCTATCATACTTCTCAGAGGAGTTATAGGAGTGTCACTGGTGCCGCAACAGCTATCATACTTCTCAGAGGAGTTATAAGAGGGTCAATGGTGCAGCAACAGCTATCATACTTCTCAGAGGAGTTATAAGAGGGTCAATGGTGCAGCAACAGCTATCATACTTCTCAGAGGAGTTATAAGAGGGTCAATGGTGCAGAAACAGCTATCATACTTCTCAGAGGAGTTATAAGAGGGTCACTGGTGCAGCAACAGCTATCATACTTCTCAGAGGAGTTATAGGAGGGTCATTGGTGCAGCAGCAGCTATCATACTTCTCAGAGGAGTTATAGGAGGGTCACTGGTGCAGCAGCGGCTATCATACTTCTCAGAGGAGTTATAGGAGGGTCACTGGTGCAGCAACAGCTATCATACTTCTCAGAGGAGTTACAGGAGGGTCACTGGTGCAGCAGCAGCTATCATACTTCTCAGAGGAGTTATAGGAGGGTCACTGGTGCAGCAGCAGCTATCATACTTCTCAGAGGAGTTATAGGAGGGTCACTGGGGCAGAAGAAGCTGTCTTACTTCTCAAAGGAGTTACTTCAGTGGCGGATCCAGGCTTTGCAGGGCCCTGGGCCCTCTTTTACTCTTTGCTTGCTTATGGGCTGGTTGAGCTTAAAGGGGCTCTATCAGCAAAATTATGCTGATAGAGCCCCACATATGCGTGAATAGCCTTTAAAAAGGCTATTCAGGCACCGGTAAAGTTATATTAAACTACCCCCCCTTCCCATTTTAGAATAACACCCCAAAACAGAATATGTTCAACATACCGAACATGCACAGGGGGCGGGCATTCAGGACGTCATCCGACGTCATCTTCTGCCACGCCTCATCTTCCAGCGATGTCCTCGGGTCCCATCTAACTAGCGAACTGACATTGATAAAAAATTCATAAATCATCTTTTTTTTTCAGTAGTAGTTTGCTGCTTAGCCCCTTTTATCTGGCTATTTCTGTCCTGGGGTCCTGCTGCAGGGTTTATGCTTTCAACTGGGGCTCCCTTAACTCTGTGAACTGGAGATATGAGTCCACACAACAGAAGCAATATGATTGGGGCCCCTGTAGTGTTAGTTATAAAATGGAGGGAGGATACTACTGTAGTTGGCCTAACTCTGAACCTAGATTTCATCTCAACTGTGTACACTGTATAAAATAAACTGGGTGGTTTCTTAGGGGCAGGTTCACACAGGGTTTTTTGGGCCGGATTTTGACTCGGAATAAGAGTCAGAATCTGGCTCAAGAAAATGCCTCCCATTGAAATCAATGGGAGCCGGTCATTTCCTTTTGAAGAAGCGACATGCCCTTTCTTCAGGCGGATTCCGCGGGTGATGCAGCCGCGGACATTTGCCTTGCGACACCTCCCTCTCGACTAGGACCATTCATTTGGGCCTAATCCAGAGCAGAATGCTAGTGCATTGTATGCACTGCACCAGAATCCAGTCGCGTCTAACCATTTTTTGGACCAGATTCTGAGGCGACCACCGTATTAAAAATCTAGTCCAAAAAAATCCTGTGTGAACCCGGCCTAAATAATGTACCCAGTATATTATACCCTCACATAGCCTTTTTGAGATACGAATGAGTATCTGAATGAAGTGCAATGAGTATAGTGTGCCATGCCAGGGTGCCACCTGTGGGCTAGTCCGATCCTGTACATATCTCACCTAAAGAATAGTTGCACTTCCAAGTGCTCTACGCTGTCTAGTGCTCTTACATCATCATCTCAAGGGAAAGGAAATGTAGCAAGCAATTTGTGTCTGTGTTCAGCATAAGTGTTGAAAGTGATATCTGACATAAATATACAGTATGTGTCATAGAAACAACTTAATGAAACATCATCAAATATTTGCCAGGACTGCAGGATTTACACTGTATTTAAAGAGACTATCTGAATTAGTCAATCCCTACTTGTTAGAAGAGTTCCTTTATAATATGCAGATCACGCAGTGTCCTCCTACAGCAGGGGTAGGGAACCTTCGGCTCTCCAGCTCCTGTGAAACTACAACTCCCAACATGCTCCATTCACTTCCATGGGAGTTCCAAGAACAGCAGAGCCAGCATGCTGGGATCAACAGCTGCAGAGCCAAAGGTTGCCTACCCCTGTCCTACAGTGTCCCCAATAACCAGCTATCAGTAGAGGAAACCTGGGAATGTCTAGCTTTTTAGCGATTGACAACGGCTGTAAAGCGCTGCGGAGTATGATGGGGATATACAAGAAGCAAAATAAATAAATGTACGGTGTCACAAGTGATTATTCTACAAACGGTCATTAATTCACCTGCCAGCCTTCTTCTATCTAATGTATGTAGCCACTGTTAAACCTGCAAAAAATAAAAAGTCAGTTTTACAGCTGTATATTTTAATGCACAGCCTTCAACCCCTGTATAAGATAAGATAATCCTTTAATAGTCCCACCTTGGGGAAATTTCAGCGTGTTACAGCAGCATAGTAATACAGATACAGGATAATACAGAGTAATATGTTACAGACGTAGACACAGATAAGCTGAGAAGAGAAGATATACTAGGAGTCCATGGCAGCTAAGGAAAAACAGAAGAGAAAGAGGAAGACCTCATGGTCATCCTCATAATCATTAGTTCTCTGTGCGGAGAGCTCTTCGTTTGGTCTGATGTAGATTATACAGCCTGGTCGCGGTTGGAAGGAAGGACCTGCGATAGCGCTCCTTCTCACACTTGGGGTGAAGCAGACGGTCGCTTACAGTGCTGCCAAGTCCCATCAGGGTCCCATACATGGGGTGGGATTTGTTCTCCCGCATGGAGGTCACCACAGACAGTATCCTTCTGTCACCCACCACCTGTACTGGATCCAAGGGGCTCCCCAGGACAGAGCTGGCCCTCCTGATCAGCCTGTCAAGTCTATTTCTGTCCCTGGTTGATATACTGCTTCCCCAGCAGGCCACACCGAAAAAGATGGCTGAAGCAACCACAGAGTTGAAGAAGGCCCTAAGAAGTGTCCCCTGGACTCCGAAGGCCCTCAGCCTCCTGAGCAGGTAGAGTCTGCTGTGGCCCTTTCTGTGCAGCGCCTCCAGGTGATCAGCCCAGTCTAGTTTATTATTGAGGAGCACGCCCAGGTACTTATAGGTCCTGACTATCTCAATACATGTTCCTTGGATCTCCACCGGGGTCGGAGCACCTCTCCGTTTACTAAAGTCCACCACCATCTCCTTGGTCTTCCCAGCATTAATCCTGAGCTGGTTCTGCTGGCACCATTCAACAAAATCCCGGTTTAAGTCTCTGTATTCCCTATCATCGCCATCAGTGATAAGGCCGACTATAGCAGAGTCATCGGAGTACTTCTGTAAGTAACAGCTGGATGAGTTGTGCCTGAGTATATGCTATATCACGTGCTACAGTTGACATTTACTGCATTGTCAACAATGTGTGGTGCTCTGTAGAGGTGAATATCAGGTCTCCTTGAATCTGGACTCCTCACACACAGCACATCTGACCATTTACTGTCTATACACAGGTCCATGTATTGGCCATTTAGGGGATCTTGAGTGTGGGGGGAAAACTCAGGATAGGTCCTATTCCTGTCAGTTTTGCGGCCTGGGATCACTGCAAGAACACAGTGGGTGTCTGCGGGCACAAAGATATCATCCATGTGCCATCCATGCCGTTTTCCCATGGACCCCTTTAGCTTTACGATCAGGTTTCCCTACAAGTAACAGCATATTACTTGTTGGCTAGCAGCTACTGGATGAAAATATTAACATGGTTGGAATAGTCCATTTTGGTCAACTTTACACTAAAGTGTATGGTCATCTTCATTTAAAAAAAAACAAACAAAACAAAAAATACTTGAATGGCTTGCAGAGACATTACTAAAGAAGACGTGTCACCAAGTCCAAAATGCTAAATGACATCATGTTATTTTGCATGGTAGGCCCACATCCCGCTGTCTGTAACACTTCTGATTCTCTGACTTTTCAAAAGATATTCCGCAGTGAGCCGCGGCGTCCGCCCTGGCAGCAGCAACCTCCAGAGTTGGCCCATTCATTTGAGCCGACTCCAGAGGGGGAGCCGCACCGCGACAGTCGTGGCAGGCGGGTTTTGACCTGAGAGTGACGCGGCTCCCCGCGTCACTCTCAGTGCCAAAACCCGCTATACCACCCCCCGTGTGAACTAGCCCTAAGAGTAGAAAGAAAAGATAGAATACAAAATTTCCTATTCACTATTCTATTGATTTATGCAAATTTGTGACCATTTAATGTAATCCTTGAATACAGCCAAAATCCTAAATGAACCTGAACAATAAAAACAGACACGGCACGCACAATGATAAGCTTTGTTTTCTTTAATATTCATATACCCCTTTCAACAATATTCCGCTTCTTGTATTTCCAGTTTACAATCAATCAAGTGATTTAGGAAAATAGATCATATAACTAATGATTCCTGTTCATATAAAATGTTTCCTCTGATAGATTCTTTCAAACAAAGAGAATTGTGTCCTGCTAAGTCGGATTACAAACATTTAAAAGCATAGAAAACACAAAAATGATAGTAAAATAACCTTTGGATTTTTTTTGGTCCCAGCCCGTATATAGAACGGGAGTGTAAAATATATACAAACTGGCTACGAGTAGTGATATGAAAAGCTTCAGTTCCTGTAAGAAGAATCTACCTCCTTGTGCTGAAATACTATAGTTATTATTATCAGCTGTCAATATGACAAAACTTTATATCCTGCTCTGCATGTTGTATATACCAGCACATGCACATAGGCCGAAGCGCTAAACATGAGCGCTCTAGCGTATGATAGTGTAAGTCTGCAGGGCTACACCATCTACATTACTTTCCTTCATAATACAGTATGTTTCATGCAAGGTTTAGGATTTAGAAACAATATGCATTTTGTCATTTTAATGAAGATTGGAGGGCAATATCATCTGTACCGTCATACAAGGCAGATCTCCCAGGAATAACTAGAAATTAAAAGACAGACAAAAGAAATAGGACCCCTCACATCTCTAACAAGTGTCATATTTGTGAGGCTGGCTGTACGCAAAGTACCTATTGATCAAATGCTTCATTATCTGACAGCCACTTTCCCCATACACATGCATGCTTAGCATATGACTTGGGAAAGGGGAAAAAGTCTCTGCCAGGTAAATCTAACGGCGACTTATCTTCCAAAGAACAAAAGCTTCAGGCAGGCTGAAGTCCTACATAGACATGATATGATATGTGCAGTCAGGGAAGAGTAGGGAGACGCCATACACATTAATAATGTGTATGGCCATCTTAAGATCTTCCATATGTGCTTTAACATTATAAACCTGACGATCTAGAAGAAAGTGTTGTAGTCCTCACATTGTAAGGATTGGTTCGCACAATGGTTGACCTGTAGTTTTCAGACTCTTAATTTACTCTTGTGCTTAAAAGCAGATTTTACAGCAGATGTAACTTTTTACAATAGAACAAGTGAAACATGTAGCAAATCTTTGACATAATAAGGTACACTGCTGTCTCAGTTCTCTTTTAAACCCCATTCACTTACAATAGACTGGATGTTACATTACAAAATAGCAACAAATATGCTACATGTGAACTTGGCCTTATGGTACTGTCACAGACTTTTAAGAGACCAACAGCAACAACTAAAAAGAAATGCCATATACCAGTCTTGATCTCCCATACACTGCAGTGGGCGTCTGTCTCTTAAAATATCTGGTGCATCTCTGTGCCAGAAAATGTAATTCTACGGCAGCTATAATTTATGCCAGCTTCTGGGCCACAGAAGTCCGGTCTCTCACAGTAGGCGCCAACCTCTTTGTAGAAAAGTGGAATGAGTGGCATAAAACAATAAAAAGCTAGTAAACTGGCATAGGAAGTTTAATACATTTTCCCCAATGTACTAGTCTAAGCAAAGGCTGGCAGGGAGACATGTCACTTACCAATGTACAATGTTCAGATGTTCTGCACTTGCACACCAGAAGACTAATACGGGCACATTGTATTACAATGGAAGATAATGGTGACCTCACGTTATTAAAAATTTTAACTTCAAGTGTAAGAATTTACTAAAATAGACATGTCAGGAAAGTTGATAGGTCTTCTGTAAATTGGTTGGTCATTTTATTGCTTATCTAAGCTAATGTGTTAAAGATGCTTTTGTGCAGTGAATTCTTTATTGAAATTCTGCTCGGTTTCCCACACTCCGAGCTCAGACAGTCATTTGTCCTATCCTCATGGTGCTCTCATCCATAATATAGCCACAAATGGAGGGAAATGTGGCCAAACACATCACTCAGCCTCCTCCACTGAAACACTGAAGCTTGGGTCCTGGGAGCTGGGAATCTAGCATGCTGTTTTCCAATGAGGGTGTCTGAATTTTTGGTCACTTGCCCCTCCATCTGCAGCCATCTTATAGACGGGAGCACCATCCAGATGCGGTGGAAGGTTGGCAGAACTAACGGTCGTGGCTTCATAATATGGCGCAAAACACCAATAAAGGCTGTATATGGAAGTTTCCTAAATGCATATTTAACAGATTAGTTCAGATTAGCTATAAAGAGGCCATTCCCTTTGTATAAGCCTAAAGGTAGATGCTCACACAGTGGAATCTGCTGCTGATTTTAGAGAGGGTTCACCCCAAAATCAGCAGTGGAAAGCCACAATGGTATGCGGGTACTCTAGATTGGCACAGGGAGCTGAAAATGAAGTGGAATCCAAGGAGGATGTCCCTAAATTCCTCTTCATTTTTTACCATGTGAACATTCCCTTATTGTGTCAAGTAAATTCCATTTTTAACAACAGCTAACTGATCAAACATTAGCATTTACCATACCAGTCCATAGGAGCGCCTACAATGGCCGACATATGTTTCAGCCATAGGAAACTCTTTGAAAATGAATGAAAACTTGAGATAGGGAAAGTCCTAAATATCCATCAACAGACCAACTGGTGGAGCAGATTTCCGATTGTAATGTAGAAGGTAGCTCTTATTTTATTCTCTCTTGCAAAGAAAGGAAACACTTTGAGATCTACCATAATGCGGCAGAAAGATGTTCACAAAGTTTTCTTAAGTCTTTAATAGTAACTTCTTCTCCGACACTTCCATGAAGACGGACCTTCATCTTGTAACTTCTTAAATGCAGGTCCCAGAAATAGCCACCAGCAGAATCCAATGACTACACAGATAACCGATTCTATGTAATAACCATCTAGAATCGTCACACAGGAGCCTCCCAATTTTGCACACAACTGAAAAAATTGGAAAGAAACGGTTGATAAGACTTTGTTCTTTTAGACCTGCTGCACATGATGTACAATATATACACAGATCTATAAAAGGATTTACCTCAGAAGCTTCATGGTCAGCACAGCTCTGTCCATCCACTCCTATACATTCTTTACTTGTTAGATGGTCCACAAACCAAAGAGCCATTGTAGCCGGCCAGTTCCCTCCAAGATTAGAAACCGTGTTTAATAGCGTCATATATGTTCCACCAATAAGGGGGTCACTAACTTTGGCATTAAAAGCCATGATTGCTACAAACATGCTATACAATGCAACCTGGAAAGCAAGAGAAAAAATCTGACTAAATAACAATATATACACATATAATACTATAATGTAAAGGGTTTACAAGATGGCTTTATATAACTCAGCGACACCAGGGGTTAACTGGGGAGACCTTCAAGGGTGTACATGCCAGGTAGGGAATGTGCAGCAGCAAGAGTTAGGAAGTCGCAATGGCCATATATGAGAGACGTGTGGTAGATAGAGCTGCAGCTAGGTAAGGAAAACGCCAGCAGCCAAGAACCACCAGTGTTACAGCGACTATCATGTACAGGTCCTATTAGCTAGAATAGAACTCATTCAGAATACTTGCTGGGTAGTTCCCTTCTGAATCCCACATCGTTCCGATGTTCAATTTTCTGCAGCAGCCACATAGCGTGTGGGGAACACCAGAGCTGGCGGATTTAGAAGTTAAAGGGGTTGGCCACTTTCAGACCGATATTGAGAGACAAATGTTATTGTTTGTATAATAAAAGATATACAATTTTTTTATACAAATATACTTTCTGTATCAATTCCTCACAGTTTTCTAGATCTCGGCTTGTTGTCATTCATTCTGTTACTTCTAGAGGATGAAACTCTGACCATGGTCATGTGATTTACGGTCCATGGTCATGTGATTTATAGTCCATGGTCATGTGATTTACGGTCCATGGTCATGTGATGAGTACACAGGTGCCACTCGTTACAGTCACAGCACAGTAATCAGACCTCTGCCTTGTAATCAGCTGTGCACCTGTGTTCTCATCACATGACCATGGACTGTAAATCACATGACTATGGTCAGAGTTTTATCCTCTAGAAGTAACAGAATGAATGGCATAAGCAGAGATCTAGAAAACTGTGAGGAATTGATACAGAAAGTATATTGGGAAATTGTATATCATTTTAGTGTACAAACAATACTGTTTGTTTCTCAATATTGGTCTGAAAGTGGTCAACCCCTATAAGTACTGCTTGTTTTCTTATTCCAAAGGAGGACCTTCCACTAGCTACACCAACTCCAGCACTTTGTATACTTTAATAAATGCAGTATCACTGATATTGGCCCAGTTGGAATTTTCCTCTTTCTTACTTCAGTTACTTTCAGCATCTAATATTCTAAATATGCTCTTTACTGTCAGGTGGGTGGTCCTGAGACAGAGCAGACAGTCTGGGACTGCCCACCTGACAGTACAGAAAATAAATGTCTTGAAACTAACAGAAATGAATACTCGGGAGTGATCAAAACTACAGAAAAAATTCCAATTGTGCCAGAATCAGTAGAGTGTCACCTGGTGAAGGATGCAAAGAGTTGGTGTTGGTTGAAGTGGCATCCCTTGCTTGTGGCAATTTTTTTCTGAAACCGGACAACCCTTTTCAAATGGGTCAATACATTTTGGTTAAGAGGCTGAAAGAACAGAGCAGAGCATACAGCGGCTGTTGTGTCGTGGTTGCCATCTTGGCGTAGGGTTGCAAGTTTAATCCTTTCCTTTTCTCAGTCACAAATTTAAATGTATTTAAATAAAATAAGTAATACAAAGATAATGAAAAAAAATTCTTAAAGTTTATAGATACCTGATGTAAGGCATAACTCAGCAGCAGAGTAATGTAGTAGTAAAGAGGAAATCCTCCCTCATGGCTTATGTGTGGGGTCCACCAAACTACGAAGGCAAATTCCAAACCCATAAGTAACCTTTAACATGACAAGGAAGGTGAGAAAGCAATAATATGTGAGTTGTAAAATCAAAGTTTTCTAAAGCTCCATTTCTAACATATGTTGCATTGTATAATATACCCTTATATCCAAATAACTAGTATATGCTAAAAATGGGAAATGCAACTTTTATTAAATTATGGCAAAAGCATAGCAAATTATCAAATCATAAAGAACTGATACTCAAAGTATATTAGAAAAACTGTATAACTTTTTAGTATATACTGAGTAACATTTAAGTGAAACCAGAATATTAAATACCGTATATACTCGAGTATAAGCCGAGACCCCTAACTTTACCACAAAAAACTGGGAAATCCTATTGACTCGAGTATAAGCCAAGGGGGGGAAACCACCATTGGAGATAAAAAGTCTGGTCATGTGCATTGCAGCTCAGTAACTCCATGGGGATCATAGTTATGGCAGTTAACCCCATCATGTCCCTCATATTAACCCCCTGTGTGCCTCACATAAGATTTACTGATATATGGGACATATGGAGGTAATAATTAGGTAGCTTCATAATTAAGGTCCTTCATTAATACCCTCATGTGTCTCACATATCAGTAACCCTTATATGGGGCACACAGGGGTTAATATGAGGGATATGATGGGGTTAACTGTTATTAATGTGAGGCACATGGAGCTACTGAAACTAAATTAATAACCCCAAATGCCTGACATTACTAGGCAGAGTAACTAAAGGAAGGTCCCTGTGTGTGTCAAATTACTGTAGCATCCTCTCCTCCATACAACAGACATCTTCCATAAGACACAATGAATCCTGGCCACTCATCTGCAGGGTAGATGCTAAATCCTAGTGTGCTAAAGGACCTCTGATGATGTCATGACCATGTGATCGGACTCTGGTGTGGGTGGAGCTACTAGGATTTAGACTCAACCTTATCTGCAGATGTTACATACCAGTGGCTACAGGACCTTTGATGACATCACAGTCACGTGACCTCATGGCAAGCCAATGACAGAGCAGCAGCACTAAAGGACCTCCCCCTTGCAGGTCCTTCCAGTTTTCTGTGCTCCATGGATCCTGACTCGTGTATAAGCCGAGGGGGGCTTTTTCAGCATGAAAAGTCGGCTTATACTCGAGTATATACAGTAATAAAGAATCAGACCTGACCAGACACATGGTGAGTGCAGCTTACACAGTGATGATCCATCAGAACTTGAGTGTCTACTAAAAATGATTGTTGTGGTTATATTACATTGTCTGCATACTGACCTAAAAGGCATGGCTTTGTGGAAGACATTGAGAGGCTTGGGTCCAGCAGTGTATTTGCTGATAAGCAGGGGCAGTAGAATTTGCAGAGGAACCATTGGAACAGCCAGAAGTGCCAAATGTTCTTTGGGAACTCCTCTTTCGACCAGTTTAAGACCAGTAACTGCATCAGCTGCTGAAAATCCAATCTGGAAGAGACATGGGTCAACTGGTAGAGCGTACAAAGAGTCTATGACATTGATACATACTTATACCAAGACTGATAAATCCGAGCACAATAAGAAATAGATCCCTTCATTTTCGGAAAAAGCATTGAGATAAGAGGGGTTTTTCTGGTCAGAGCACCATTCTTAATCTTCACTAAGCATTTGTGATGGCAAATGGCATATACATAGATCTCTATGGCAGTGGTGTCAACAAATGTTCCTCAGAGAGCCATGTAAGAAATATAGAATATACATAGATAGATATGAAGTATATAGCCTATAAATCGATCTCTGAGGAGAGTCAATATGGAGTGCTTGTACCCCCTTCATTCTAATGATCAGGGGGTCCCATTTATTACAATGTATGATATGTCTCTATGTTAGAAGACTTATTGCTAGGATAAATCGTTAATATCAGATAGGTGAGGTCCCATCAGCTCTTTCTAGGGGTGAGGGCAAATGCTGTAGTTTCTTCAGTGTATACATGTATCCATCTACCTACATGTCTGCTTAGTACGGTATTTCACTTGAATGAGACAAAACTACATTATCCTACAGCGTTGCTGCTATAGGAATGGCATGCCCCACTAAAGAGGAAGCAGCACTTTCCTGAACAATGCTTCAGATCAGTAACCAGTTCGGGGGCCTCTTTATTCTAAGGATTGTGGGGTCCCAGAGGTCGGACCCCTACTAATCACTACCAGCATGTCCCAGTGATATGCCACCACTTTACTAGATGGGAATACCCCTTTATAAAATTTTGTGAAAGAAAGGTTTATACTTTGTACAAAGTGACTGTCTGGTGGGGAGTAAGCCTATGACAGTAGTCCCCAGCCAGGTATATTACACTACTTCTATTGCCTCCTCCCATATGTTACAGACAATGGTTTTGACATAGGGCGCCTTCAGCTTCTTACCTGGTAACTAAACAAATCATCATCACAAGAGAGGCGAGCAAATAAATCCTACTGCTCACTTTACAGCAAATATACACAAAGTAAATAGGATTATTGTGGCTGCAGCTTCGTAAGTGGACAGGAAAAATACAATGGGTATGCTTCTGTGCAATGTCTTATTTACCATTTTCCTTCCATTTCAATGCATTACTGGTTTTGGTTCTTTAAAAAAATAAATAAATAAAACTGCATGTGTGAATCCAGCCTGTGTTTAACCCCTTCCCGCCGATGGCATTTTTTGATTTTCATTTTCCGTTTTTTGACTCTCCCCCTGCCAAACCCCATAACTTTTTTATTTCTCCGCTCCCAGAGCCATATGAGGTCTTAATCTTTGCGGGACAAATTTTTCTTCATGATGCCGCCATTAATTATTCTGTACAATGTACTGGGAAGCTGGAAAAAAATTCAGAATGGGGGCGATTTGAAGAAAAAGTTTTTTTTCCTTCAATATTCTTATGGGATTCGGTTTTATGGAGTTCACTGTGCAGCCAAAATGAGATGTCACCTGTATTCTATGTTTCGGTACGATTCTGGGGATACCAAATTTATATGGTTTTATTTACATTTTAACCCCACAAAAATCCAAAACTGTGCCAATTTTTTATTTTTTTTTCTAAAAGTTGCCATCTTCTGACAGCCGTAATTTTTTTATACTTCTGTGTACGGGGATACATAGGACGTCTTTTTTTCGCGGGGCAGGGTGTATTTTTAGTTCTACCATTTTGGGGAATTGCTTTTGCTGTGATAATTTTTTATTCAAATTTTTATCAGAGTCAAAACTTTTGATTTTTTGCCCCGCTACAGTGTTTACCGTACAGGAAAAATATTTTTATAGATTTGTAGAGCGGGTAATTTCGGACACGGGGATACCTAACATGTAGGTGTTTCACAGTATTTAACTACTTTTATATGTGTTCTAGGGAAAGGGGGGTGATTTGAATTTTTAATACTTTGTTAAAAATGTTATATATTTTTTTTACTTTTTTTTTTTTTTTTTTTTTTGCATTTATTAGACACCCTAGAAGTCTTGAACCACAGGGGGTCTGATCACTAATGCAATGCATTACAATGCTAATGAATTGCAAAAAATCGTCATTTCTTTTGCAGCCTGCAAAAGAAAATCACTGCAGACAAGCCTGGGAGCCTTTACAAGGCTCCCGGCTGTCATGCCAACGTGACGTCGGCCCTGAATCATGCTCCAGGCGCCGGCGATCACCAGCAAAATGGCGGCGCCCATGCACCGCCAGGTAAATGGTGCCTTGCTCAGCTTTGAGCAAGGCGCTGGAGGGGTTAATGCCTCCAATCGGTTTGGGCACCGACCGGAGGCATTAGCGCTGGTTGTCTACTGTGTAAAACTCCCGGCCGCCATAGTTAAACACCTGGCATGCGCCGTACTAGTACAGCGGATGTCGGGAAGGGGTTAAAGCTTATCTAACCTTTCCACATACTTTGTATAAATCAACAATACTGTATGTATATGAGGAGTAACACTATCTCTGGTTGTTATATGACATGTATTACACATTTTTAGTAGTTTTCCCTTCCGCAGGCTTGCCCTCTCATTTCCAGTTCTCCCTGGTAGTAGCTAGCAGTTGTGATGTCTGCCACACATAGTGCATAGAAAATGAAGGAATATCTGCTCTCTGAAGCATCGGCAGGGTCACGCTATAAAGAAGACCTGTATTGATTTTTTCTCCTCCTTCTACATCTGTGTATTCTCATGTGTAGAAGGAAGAATACAACATTGGATTACATGGTGTGTACTCACTTTAGCTGTGAGGATCATGAGGCAGAATTTCTGGACAGCAGGCATCTTCACTATGCTCAGCAGTAACCCATAGGCTTCTTTCACACTTTGCGTTTCTTCTCTGTTAACTCTCCCATTTGTGTGTTCTTTCTTCAGCAGCGCCACTAAAGTTGTGGTTACTAGAAATATGGCTCCCCAGTAGAACAAGAAATCTGCAAGATTATGACAAATCTTATACATTAGCTCACATCACAATCAGTAACCGGAGAGGAAAAAACGGTTAAATTTTACTCTTGTCTTTAGTGATACCTAGTGCCTTATTTTTATATAATTTTTAGCTAAGTATTTATTTTTTTTATATTTGAAAAAATTAAAAAAGGGGAAAAAGTTTGCATGCATTATATATATATATAATATATATATATATATATAATATAATATATATATATGTTTTTATCCATGGGCTATATAGGTTTGTGTCACTGGGGGTAGGACTAGGAGCTGTGTTGTAGGTTATGGGTGGCTTCTAAAAGACCACTGGGGACAGTTTGATGTTTTTTATCATTTATTTTTTTGTGGCTGATATGCCATGTAACCAGGGATCATATAAACAGATAATGCAGGACTGGTCTGGGTTTCCTAAAACCCACCAGTTTCTATAACTACCTACTGTCTGGCAACCGTGTGACTGCCAGAACCTGAGCAGCAAGATGCCGTATCGCATTTTATACTGTATACACAACTTATTGAGTTCTGTGTATACAGAGAAAAGCAAGTCATGGATATAATAAACCTTCCCTATGGAAGCTGACTCGACCTCCATACAGCCGCAGACTTCACAATGACATTTTAAAACATCACTACAGACTTTCCGATTGTCTGATATTTAAAGTAGCCATATGGCAAGCTAGTGGTTAAAGGTACATCCGCACAGGACAAAAACGACAACAAAAAAAATCTGTTGTGAATTTGCTGCTACAGGTTGGTGCAAAACCATCAATTTTACACATTGCACTGTACTGAGACATCAATCTGCTACAGATTCCCCCCTCATGCCTCTTGGATTTGTTTCTGCAGCATGGAGGAAATTTGTGAACAGGACCCTCCGTTGTTTACAAACTCTAAAAAACGGTATAGCAGTTGCATGACCCTGATTTCTTTGCCCCACTCATCACTTGTGTACTTATACTAGAAGCAGACACAGGTAATAGACATAGGAGACAGAATCAGCAATAGCAGATTTTTTTATCTACTTAGTTGAAACTCTTGCAAAGGTAAAAGAAAAACTGTGGAGTATCGCATTATAAGCTTAAAACCACAAATTGGAACAGAAAATTCAGAATATATACGTCCTGCACGAACATATCCAAAGGAAGGAAATCTCAGGCCTGTGCTCAGCACATTGGCTTTTCACAGTTCCATCAATGGATGCCATGTATAGGAACTGGCGTAGATAATGTAAAAAGGTGGACAAGATGCCAGTTATCAAAGAATCAAATATTGCTTCCAATAATCTGCACTAAAAAAGTTACTGTTGTAATGCAATTGGTTTCTATTGGCAACATTTCCATTTTTCATCTTCATTCATTTACTGTACAAGCATGAGAGACTATTTATGAACGTCTGTATGATATAAGTGTAAGAAAAATATCTGAAATGGATGGCATCTGGAGTCACAGCTCAAAGGGGTTGTACCATTACTGACACTTACTCCATATCTACAAGATAGAGTGTCAGATTGCTGGGGGCCTGACTGCTGGGACCTCAGGTGAACCAAGGCCCGAGTATCTGCTTGTGAATGAAGCACTAGAGGGCATGTGTGACCTTTGCTCTGTTCACTTCAATAGGACTGCCGAAACTGCAAGGTCTGGCACCTTACTGAAGTGAACAGAGTACACGTCATACATAAGTACTGGTACTTAATTCACAAAGAGGGACTTTTGGGTTCCCATTTTCCTGATCACTGGGGTCTCAGTGTTGGAATGCACAGTGATCTGACACATATGGGTGTAAGTATCTGTAATGGCACAACCCACTTTCCTTTTAATATCTAAAAATGTAAATAAATTAGGTGTAAATAATGTACAACAGGTTTTTCTTGGCGCAAATGACCCCCGTGTTGTGCAACATTAGCCACGTGGAACTACAAGCCTTCAAACCACTTTATATGGTGCTAATAATTTCTTTTCTGTTTTTCTGACATGTTACATATCCGCTAATCTGCTATTATCAGAAGACTTTTATCAGACACGACATTGCTTTTTTTCCCACAGGTAAATGGTCAGCTAAGGTAAATATAACACATGGGTGATGTGTATGAGCGCTGTTCTTCAGTCTCAAACTGCATTTTCAGGTTTGACTAGAGGTGTGCTTTGCCAGGGATTAATAGCGTCAAGTAAATAAAGATTAGTTATCTTATAAAGGGATGTAATGGTGAATACACTGCAGCACCAGCCACACTTCAGCTGTAAAAACGTGTGGTCGATAACAAGTTAACCAGCACTAATTAATTACTGTAGTGAATTAGTGATTAGCTTGTCTCTTCAGCCTAAGGCTCCGGATACACGGTAAAACAGCACACAGATGTCATTTGTATACCGTCCATAAATTCATGGACCCACTGAATTACCTAAATGAGCCCGACCTGCAAATTAGACAGGTAAAGGACCTGTCCTGAGTTTTTCCCCTGGGTTCAAGGGTCATGATACACTGGTGTGTGTATGGGGGCCATAGCAAATAATGAATCAGTGTACATCAAAAGTAACTGTACTGATTGTAGAGGTCGCATGAAGTAAGAGAAAAATTCCAACTGTGTCAGAACCAGTGGAGTGGTGCTTACTAACAGATGCTATAAAATAGAGGTGGTGAAAAGTCCTGTGTGACCAATTGTGGTTATAGCCGCACTCTGTGCTTAGGATGCCTGAGCTTTTATACTTTGTAAGTAACACGCTGTCTAGTTACAGATTTTTCCTCATTACTCGCTGCGTGGTTTTGCTTTAATGATTAATAGCCTGTAATTATCCATTGTTTCACTTACTTAGGCTAAGGCCCCACGTTGCGGAAATACAGCTTTTTTTGTTGCAGATTTTGCTGTGGTTTTTTGAACCAAAGCCAGGAGTGGAATGAGCAGAAAGTAGAAGTATAAGAACTCCCTTTATACTTTCTATTCCTTTTGTAGTCATTCTTGGCTTTGGCTGAAAAAACCGCAGCAAAATCTGTAACAAAAAAAAAGCTGCGTTTCTGCAACACGGAGCCTTAGCCCTATAAGGGAAAGCACTTGCGGCCCCAGCACTGAGTGTGGCTATGACCCGCAGGTTATGCTTACACATTAAGATTTTGAGATATAGTTCTTGAGTAAGAACAAGATGTGGATAATAAAGGAAATGAAAGTGTATAAGACTTGTGCTACTTTTACTTGATTTTAAAATTCCTTCCTGGTTTTGGTTACAAAAACTTCAGAAACCAAAACATGTAAGGACCCCCTGTGAACTACATATTTTTTTTATTACAATAATAACTATCACATTCTTACTATACATTTCAGCTGTAAGCCAATGACCATTACATTGAACACTAGAATGGCTATTAGTTGCAATTTCCTTTTCTGTCAGTGATCATACAGATCACTAACTGGTGATGGGGGGAGACTATGCAGCTATGAATTGCTGCAGAGACATCTCCATGACATACAGCTGAACACCATATGCAAATGCACATCAGTGTTAGTTAGAGGGAACTGAGAAGCTTTAAACAGCCACACGCTTTTCTCAATGATCAAGCAGAGTGTATCATAAATGCTCTACCTGGCGCTGGTGGACCCCCTATCTGTGGGTTAGAAGACACAGGAACTTTTAAAGATTTGTGTATTTTATAGTCCAACATATAGCAAAATAGAATTTCACAAGACCGGGAGAAGATGGTAAGTAAAGAAAACTTTGTTGGAAATGTCTTGGGTTAAAAAGATTGTAGCAGCTTATTTTGAGCTAAAATTATATTTTGGTCTTTCTTATGAAGACTTCTTTACCTTTATATAACTTTCTAATAATCCTGAATATTTGATAATCTATCAACTATTAGATATTATGAATGCCAGATTAATGGTTCTTTCCCAAGATATTTGGTAAAATTATACACTTATCACCTATCATGTGGACAATTTTGGGGGATAAGCTCTTTAACAGAGAGAACTGTTATTCTCCACCTAGATGTCGCAGCCTTGACCCCTGTTCTCCCAAAACTTGGTGATCCCAGATGCTGGACCCTTACTGATCATAAATGTCTAAGGTAGCAAACCCCTTAAAACATTATTTATTGGAAAAACCTCAGGCATAAAAAAAACATTACTTATTAGTAGGAATGAACTTCAAAAAGAAAACCTACCTGAAAGTGTCACCATTCCTGTAGGCTGTGGAGTAGATCTTAAATACTTGTTGCAAAAATCTGCAGATTCAAGAGCAAGGAATAGAACATTTCCCATGAAATATCCAGCTGTCTGGCCTACAGAGTTACATGTAGATGCATAACCTACATTTTCTCGAGACAGCATGGTCAGGGCCCAGCCGTCCACGGCAATGTCCTGAGTGGCAGCCAGAAATTCAAAGAGGAAGAAAGTAGCGGTTAAAGCTAACATATCAGGTCCATGTTCTCCACCGAGGAGATCATCCACTGTCAAGGACAGGTACATCATGAACAATCCTAGTAAGTACTGTGTAGGAACCAACCAAGATTTTCTGCGACCAAACCTCTTGATATATAGAGAGTCCACCAGTGGTGCCCAGAGCAGCTTCAGACTGAAAGGCCAAAATACAAAGCTGAAAATGGCTTGGTCTGTATAACTCACATTTTTGCTCTGGAGAATTAACGGAATACTACCAGCCAGTCCTAAAGGGATTCCTTGCAAAATATAAAGGAAAAGCAGTAAGAGGATGTTCCCCAACTCTCCTTTGAGAGCTGTGAGTGGTCTGTGCACAAGCACTTCTGAGTCCTGTAACAATGCTTCCCTATCTCCTTCCTCCATTTCATCTTGACAGTTCTGGTCATTACTGTTAATCCCAGAAAGCTGGTAATGCTGGCGACGCTGTCTACTGTCCTTCTGGGTATGTGTCATGTTTTATTTTTAATCTGGATGTCTCCGTTCTGGAACTGTTACATCTAAGGAAAGAAGAGACAATTAGAAGAAATCAAACCCTAAGAAAGGGGTTAAATTCATACAATACTAGTATATATTACAACACTTTTATGCCAGAAATCTGGAATTGTATAATAAGTTCCCCCATTACGATCATTATGAACATATGAGAACTAGCAGGAGCAATAAAACTCATGTAACAGCAATGTGTAGAAGCTTGATCATTTTATAAAAAATAATCTACCTGAAAAGAAATCCAAAATTAGTATTTATTTGTTGGACAATAAATCCTTACAACAGGGGCCACACGGTGGCTCAGTGGTTATCACTGCAGCCTTGCAGCACTGGAGTCCTGGTGTTCAAATCCTGCCAAGGGAAAAAAAACCATCTGCAAGGAGTTTGTATGTTCTCCCCGTGTTTGCATGGATTTCCATCCCATATTCCAAAGACATACTGATAGGGAAAATGTACATTGTGAGCTCTATGTGTGGCTCACAATCTACATAAAAAAAATCCTTACAACAGGTCATCAATATGTGAGGTGCGACGCTGATCATCTGTTTGCAGCAGCTGCGGTGCTCATATTGGTGCTGCTGCCTCTTTAATGTTTGCATCAGGTTGCAGGTTGGCTCATACACGACGTAGCAGCACTGCAGGGTACAGCAGCGTTCATGTGCCACATTGTTATCCCAGGCGGTTTACAGTGAATTACCAGGTTTTGGGTTTTTCAGGCAGCTTCTGCCTCCTTGGTTTCTGACTACACAGCGCTCAGTCCAGTGTTATAATGGTATCCCAGCTCTCCTCTATATGGAGGTGACTTATAATAGTGACGTGCCAATAAAGCCTGTTTGATTTGATCCAATACCTGCACATTTCACAAAATGTGTTTTTGTGTATATAGCAACAAAATGTGAATGATGCCTTACTTTATGGCAGAGGGTCCTAAAAACTGTTCTGCAGCCACTTACCCTGATATGACAACATTCACCATATGTAAAGGACATTGTCTGTTATAGTGACTTAGCATGGCTGACTACCAGCAGTAGTATACAAGTAGTACCTACAAGGCTCAGCTATGAAGAGAGAGATTGTCCTGAATGAAGACGTGTCCTGTAATACCTAATGCCCAGTCCCATCATAGAGCAGGGATATATAGGTGCAATGCACGGTAAGTACATAGGAAGATGCCAGTGGCCCCCTGTGGTAACACTATATTACTATCACAGCCATACGATCTTACCTGACACTGACAGCTCATCACTAACATCTCTTGCCGGCCAGCCTGGTAATATCGTCCGGCCTGGAACAAAGTCTTCGTCTTGGAAACTATCCGGAACCAAGAGCTTAGTATTTTGCTTCCTGGGGATGGTGTTTCACAGACCACATGACCTCCCAATCAAATCCCGTTGTACCAACAGCGAGGCCAGGCTCTCAGGTATCTAGTACACGTGACAAGAGGTAGAGAACGCCATGTTTGACGAGGGCACGCACTTACGTGTATTAGCAATGTTGACCGATACGGTGACGACTGTCAAGCATGAATCGCTGGGATTATGAAGAACAGAGATAACTTTATACCGAGCCTCGCTGTGGTTGTATAAGACGTGACTTCTCCGGAATAGCGAAGTGGGTTCCCTCCCAAACCCAATATGGCGCCTTGAACGTCAGTCTTGGGTATTTCGTCTGCTCTACAGCTCCACCTAGTGGACGACTATCAGGAGGCGGGGAGACTGCGGATCACACACACTCTCTACCACCATTCTATCCGGCGCCAAAGCCGAGCTCTCTGAGAGACATCCCCCAGACCTGCCGCTCACGCCGCGGCTACTCATGGCTCTATGTAACGGAGACTCCAAGGTCAGTGACGAACTAGGGCGGGGTAGACACTGAGGATGACAGATGAGGGCAGTGCTGAGCCGGGGGTCAGAAGCCCCCTAGCCGAGGCCTTGTCTTGTATCAGTTGACAGTGCCGGGGGTGACGGTGTGGGTCCAGAAAGAATGGGCTGTGCCTCCAGCTGGTACTGCCTGTATCCTCTGGCTAGCACAGCCTGTGTGCGCTGTTACCTCAGGAGACTATGGCCAGCACTGCCGCGGGCTCCTGTGTGCCCGGACTGGGCTCATCTGCTGCCACACGTGGGGACCACATTGTCATGTGTGCAGTGCTCCCCCTGTGCGGCTACTGCTGGCCCCCTACACTAGTCTTATTTATGGGAAATGGGTTGAGTTATATTATTATAGATAGAATTCATACTATACTTTTATACATTATGTTTGGTTACAGAGAATGAGATGAGCTTTGGCTTTAGTGGATTATATGTGAGGCTGCCCAAACACAGAAGACAACAAGTTAGCCAAAATGGCAGCTTTTGAGCAACCAAATTTAACACAAACCAATCTACTATCATTTTGAGCTGCCCCTCCTCCGATCTGCCATGCTGATGGTTGGATTGTGTATGTGTATATGGAAGTTGCTTTCACTCTGTTGTGTATGTTTTCCATGTACGGCACATGCACAGTTTCATGATTTACATGCACAACATGAGGTGTAAGTTCTACGTCCTCTATATGTATAAATATGCGCGTGCATGGAACGGTGCCGCAGACTTTAGTACATGCAGGTGCAGATTTTGAAGCAACTTTTTTTTATATAATACATGACAGAAAAATAAAGAAAAATTGACTTTCTGTGCATTTAAAATCTGCTCCAGAGTTAAAATTTCTGCACAGGAAAAAATCCACATCATGTGTATGAGAAATTACCCATAATGCTAATGGATCATAGCGCGCTGTTTTACATATTGAAATCCACGTGTAAAATCTGCACATAATCCTGACTGTGTGTATGTACCTGTATGGTTGGCAGTCCCATCAGAAGAGCTAGTCTAAAGCCTGGTTCACACAGCATTGTAACGCCATGTACTGTCCTCTATATCACTTGTACAGGACTTCTGAAGTATCGGCCATCTCATTTTTTTCTCATTATCAATGCCCGGGAGCAGATGCTGTTAAAATATTGCGGCCAGTCACCCACACGTATGGAGTGGCTGGTGCTGTCCTGTGTACAACCCTTTGTTGTAGGTACATTGAGACATTCACACGGTGCGATCCATTTGTGAGATAAGATGTGGCAGAAGTCTGACCTCAGACTACGGGTTATCTGTGGCTGCCAGTACTCTGATACTCTGACGCGCTAATAGACGGCGTGACTAGACTTCTTTTTAACCCCATTCAGTTGATCCGTTTGGGTTGGGCATCTGTATCTTTAGGACTGTGCTCGTGTGTAGTCTTTGGTATTCAGTGCTAATGTGTAGTTTCCTGGCATATAGGAGTGATATTGTGGCGCACATCTGTTGCAAAGTGCTTCTGTGCACCAAAAGAGCAACACATCTACTATTCTGTGTCTCACTTGGCGCATTGTGTGAATGTAGACGAATTGAGGTGGGGTACCACAACCCAAGATTTGTATTATAACTCAGGCCAGTTCTCTGGTTATACTACATCTAGTGAAAACTGAAAATGAAGCCAGTGCTTGCTGTTTATTACAGTATCGTCCTACATATGTGTGGTATATGGTGTATATAATCCCTGGGGGCTGTGAGCTGTTCACTGATGCTCTAGCTGTGTGGCACTGCTTATGTGGACCCTCCATCAGTGACCATATTGTGATGGCAGCACTGCACAACCACAACAGATTGATGTCTTCCACACCCATCTGCAGTAAGGATGTTTATTGACTCTTGTAAGTCATCTGATGGTCCCTCTGGGAAATATGTTCCTTGATATTGGAGTCTATACTGAATTGAACTACATTTCCAAGAGAACATAGTGGTAAGATGTCTGTACTGGATGCCTCGTCTTGCTGCAGACATAATCCAGCACCATTAGCACCGGGGTGAAGGTTGCGGTACACAGATGTTGAGAATGGCGGTGGGCTTTCCAATGCAGCTTTCAGTTGCCGTTCAGTGGCCTCCATGGCAAGATTGAGCAGAGCGCTTATTTTTTCAATATTCTGTTCTGATTTATGACTCTCATTGAAAACAACAGAAGGCAGAATTTGGCACTGATGTTAAGGCAGAATCCACCTCAAAATCAACGCCAGGTTACGCCATATGGACATTTCTAAATGGGGTGTTCACACTGTTGTTGCGAATGTCCATAGCTGTCTTATGTTATAGGATGACAGCAACGGACATTAAACTGTCACAGACTGATAGACAGCTAACATCTGTCTTGTTTGTTTACTTTTGTAATGGAAGATAAAGGGTCAGTGCACACAGAATATTTTTTGTGCTGATTTTGACTCTGAATCCGCCTCAAAATCGGCCTCCAAAAAGCCTCCCAAAAGAACTCTATTGGAGGCTGATACTGAGGCGGATTCAGCGTCAAAATCAGCACCAAAAAACTCCATATGCACTGACCCAAAGTTGTGCATGTAGGATTTTATCTTGGGGTAAAAAAGTAAACCAACATGACAGAAGATTCTGTCATGTTGTTTACATTAGTGTCAGTGGGAAAGTTTAATGTCTGTTGCTGTCATTCTATGATGGAAGACAGCAACGGTAGTGTGAATGCCCTCTAGGAAGTAGAATTACAAGTGTCTTCAATTTTACTGGACTTTTGTTTTTTTTTTCTTTTTTGGGGTCCGAAACAAAATTCGCACTCAAAATGAGTCCTGTCTTCAGAAAGTTTGGGAGCCACCTGTTTAAAGCATAGGTCTATGCTTGGTGCATATTTATATATTGCTGTTGGAATTGTTCCCTGTATGTGTGCCCATTGCCTTTAGTAGTTTTTATGAACAAGGAATGTCCCTTGGTTTCCATTGTTCTTTATTGCGGTACAGGTAGTCCTCGACTTACGACGTTGATCCGTTCCTACGCGGCATCGGAAACATACGTAACTGTACCATGTACAGTACAGTCTTCCTCGGTTCCGAGCCGCTGCACACTAAATCACGTACTGTACAGGGAGAGCTGGCAGCTTGCGTTTATGCGGGAGCGGACTTTTTCTCATAGGAATGCATTGACCAGCGTTGATTGGCCAGTGTACAGCATTCGGCCAATCAACACTGGGGGTCTGTGAGGAGGCGGAGTCTAAGATCGGACCACAATGGAGACTGCTGTGATCCGATCTTAGACTCCGCCTCCTCACAGACGAGCCTCCGGCAGAACCAGTGTTGATTGGCCGAATGCTGTACACTGGTCAATCAACACTGGTCAATGCATTTCTATGAGAAAAAGTCCGCTGCCGCATAATCGCAAGCTGCCAGCTCTCCTGACTAGCAAGGACGAGCCTGCTGTGTGTATAGCATTCGGCAAATCAATGCTGGTTCTGAATCGAATCTTTACTGTGAATAGCGATAGTATTCGAATGAGTACTTGATCGAATACTACTCGCTCATCTCTAGTCGTGACCACGAAACGTAACCCGAGGACTACCTGTAGTGACTGGTAGCAATTGCAGGAGTATTAAAGGAATATTCCATTCAGTTGTTGGCTGAAGATGATCCTACGCTTGGTTGGGGCTTCATGGTGGTATATTGCATATTATTTTGCATCCCAAGCCTCACATGCTGCTTTTCATCCATGTTTAGAAGTCAGCACTTAGAGAGGTGCTTTAAGTAGGTTTTTGCGATATTCACAAGGATTCCAACACTATTACATTACATATATGTATAATAATAATACATTTTGTATAGCGCCAACATATTCCGCAGCGCTGTACAATTTGTAGGGTTCAAATGCAGACAGAAAGATACATTACAAAGAAAGTCATTTCACACAATGGGACTGAGGGCCCTGCTCACAAGAGCTTACAATCTGAGGTAGAGGGGGTGACACAAGAGGTAGCAGGGGCGATATTGCTTATGCAGAGGTCAGACACTTTTGTAATAGAGGTGACTGTCATTACACAAACATAAGACTTTATGAGCCGTCACTAGTCGTGTCCTGTAACATGTGGATGGAGCTTGGACCTATAAAGTTAGCATGAGATGATATCGTATCATGTGGGGAAATGTGGGAGCGGGGACAGAGGAGGGTTAAGGGTTTACGTTAGACATTGTGATAGGCTTGTCTGAAAAGATGTGTCTTTAGTTTGCGTTTGAAACTGTAGAAATTGGGAGTTAATCTGATTGTCCGGGGTAGAGCATTCCAGAGAAGTGGTGCAGCTCAGGAGAAGTCTTGTATACGAGCATGGGAGGTTCTAATGATAGAGGATGTAAGTGTTAGGTCATTGAGTGAACGCAGAGTACGGGTTGGGCGGTAGACAGAGATGAGGGAGGAAATGTATGGAGGTGCGGCATTATGGAGAGCCTTGTGGATGAGGGGGATAACTTTATATTTTATTCTATAATGAATAGGCAGCCAATGTAGCGACTGGCACAGACCAGAGGCATGGTGGTCACAACATAAAGGATTGCAGTACAATTTAGCAGCATGAAAATCGCACATGTTCTAATGCCTTCAGAAAGCGTCCTCTCCGGTGATCAGCTGATAACGTCTTAAAGGGATTGTCTGACGATTAAAAAAAAAAAAAAAAAAAATTCAGTACAGACTGTATTAGTTTTACGCAGAAGCAGTACTTGCTTCACGTCTCTCCTTCTGATCTGATGGTGCCCAGACCCCTGCCAGTCTCTGTTCACAGGCTGAGGCCGATCACTGCTTTCCTGTGTGTTTAGAGGGTTTGGGAAGTAGAGACCAGAGGGGGGACCTAGACAGCTACAAGGCGGGAGTGGTAGGGAATTGGTGAGGTACCACTACTTTTATTTATTTACCCATTCTCAGCCTTTTCTAAATGTATATTACCCACCGACAAAACCTTTAACTACAAGTGAGTTATACGGTATAGTGTAGACTTATTTGGCATGTACTGAGTTTCTGTGGATAAGACTGCTTTCTCTCCCAAGCAATTATTTATAACCCATGTCTCCTGTGGAGCTTAGAAAATAAACCTGTCATATAGTTGCTATGGGCAGCAAAGACAGCTTAGATACAAAGGCACTGTCATGGAGATTTATCAAAACCAGAGCAAGGCAGATGTTCAGCAGTTGCCCATAGCAACCAATCAGGTTGCTGCTATCATCTTCTAGTGGACCTCTGGAAAATGTAAGATGGAACCTGATTGGTCGCTTTTCCACAACCGCTTCTCTTCTGCTTTGCAGGAGTTTTGACGAATTTTTCTTCATGTCTTAATTTGGTCCATGAACTTTAATCTTGGACACCCTGTTGTGCCTGAGACTCCGAAGTAGATGTGAACCTAGCCTGATACCTTCATAAATTGCTGACAACCATAGTCAGACAGAAGCTGCAAATCTGTAATTTAGTATAAAGCTAGTGATTGAATACCTATGAAAATAAGTGTACCAAGCGATACAACAAATTACCTATACAATATTATTAGGTGTATAATATTATTAAAATACTAAGTCAATTTGATGCCAAGTTTTTTCTCACAACTTTGAAGGGGCGTTCACGCTTGACATTGATTTCGCCGAAATTGCACAAAAACCAATTTGGGACGCCTTGCACACGGTCACTTTAAAACCCCATTCATTTTAATGTTTTTTTAAAGCAAACGGCAGGTATTTGTATGCAGCCTCTCTCCCATAAAACCACTTTACCGCCTGCAGAACTTTGCGTCTGTGCAAAAAAAAAAGAAGCAGTTTCACGGCGGAGAGGCTGCAGACGGATACCTGCCCTTTGCTTTAAAAACCCATTGAACTGAATGGGTTTTTAAACTGACCGTGTGCAAGCCGTCCCCAATTGGTTTTTGTGCAATTTCAGCAGATTCACGCGGGCGGACAGCAGTTGCAAGTGCGAACACCCCCTGAGTCTGAAACAGAAGCACATGGTATACAGTTACATACATGGCACCCAAGCAGATCCGTACGTTCAGTCTGTGACTTGCTTGCCCAGAACAAAAGCCATAATCTAGTTGGTTACCATTGTCAACAGACTTAATAGTTAAGTTTTTATGCCCGTAGCCCACAATATTTGGCAAATCCTGAGCTTTGCCCTCTTCAATACTTTCTCTTTTAACTGATATAAGCTCCTTACATGACTCATATGCCACACATAAGATTAACCGCAGGTTACACTCACAGTTATCTAGTGTGTGACCATCTTTGGATGTCTCGTGTCTAAGTGAATGACTCTTATTGCAAAGACATTGGGTACAGCGGTCTTGTGATTTTTAGCCGTGAAACCTATTTAGATAATTTCGTTGGTAAATGAATGCGTTATTTGGGCTCACATGGCCTGGCCATGGTTCCTCATCCTCCTGAAGCCTCTGCTTTTAATTCAATTTCTCCACACTACGACTTGTCCTCCATAGGTTTCTGATTCATTCATTCATATGTCTAGTGGTCACGTGTCTGCAGATATAGCCTGTATTCCGGTCATAGAGCATAGTAATCTCCTGACTCTTCGCCTTATCTTACCAGTCTTCTTCCTAAAACGCCAGCTTAGCTGTTCCTGTAGCTGTCTACTAAATATTATCAGACAGTTATGGCCAAGGTAAAACAAATAATTTTGTAATTTTCTTTTTTCCCCTTGATATTTATAATTATTTTTTTTTACCATCCTCCTGTTTCATATGAATAAATTACCGTAATTCTACTAATTTTATTTATTTATTTTTTCTGTATTTAGCTTGCCAAGTCCGGAACAGATGTAAAGGATGGACAGCATCACTACGAGGGGGCGGTGGTGATTCTCGATGCTGGTGCACAGTATGGGAAAGTCATTGACCGCCGGGTGCGAGAGTTCTTTGTGCAGTCTGAAATCTATCCACTGGAAACGCCAGCCTTTGCTATACGAGAGCAGGGATTCCGGTAAGGGGCCGCTGTGGCACTCTGTGACCTTCTCTAGTGTGCTGTGGCTTTGCTTTATTGCTATCTATAAGTCTGGGTGGTTTTTCTCACAACCTTGAAATGTTTGTCTGTAATTGTTTGCAGGATGCCGGAGTTATGCAGACATAATAGCTTTCACACAGACATAATGCTAAGTTTATATGTGTTTGTGAAAATCTTTCTTAGATTTTCTAAGAATTCCCTAGTATAATATTGTTGGTAGTGTTCACTTTATATGTAATAATATGAGACTGCTGTAACCTTATTAGCCGCAAGGATACTGGAAAATTCCATTTCTCACTCTCATGACAAAAATTGCATTCAGGTAATCTAGTTTGCAGTAAAAGTAGACAGGTTATATAATCACATCACTTCTGCTTATGGAGGAGATCACTGATAATTACATATTGCTAAGTTGCTTTATTTCCTGTTCTAATGTGACTCCAAGTCAGTTGTCAGTGGCTTGATGCAATTTTTTGTTCCCTTGGAGAGCTGCTTCCAAAAAAAGTCTCTCGAAAGTATTTTGACCGTTTAAAGAATAAACGTTACTGGAGGCACATGCTTTATTAAAGTAAGAGTCCACATCTAAGATCCAGCACTATGTCTGGGTAGATCTGGTCATCTCCCTGATGTCTGGCACCAGAAAGTGGTGACTAAGGGGACCACCTTATATCATCTGTGCTTTATCGCCAGTTGTATGCTGAGCCAGTTTTACACACTTGTATTTCCTCTGTGAATTGTGGGCTTTATGTTGCTACGTTTCCCAGAGCAAACAGCAGCGACTAAGCACCTGGACTCAAAGTGTTCTAGTTACCCTGTCTCCCCATGGGACTACTGTCTTGGATTTTAGACATATTTTCAGTACACAGTTGCTCATGATGCAGGGACTCCTAGCATCATAGATGACTATGCTTGGTGACTGAGTTCTTGCTAAGTGTTTTTAAACTTAGAAATATGGTTGACATACTGTCCAGCCCTAAGCCTTTATGTTGCATCTTTAAATAAGGCATGTCTTGAAGTCATAGTCACCGACTAAATTATACTGCTGAGTCCAACAACCAGCACACATTGTCTGTTAATATCCGCAATGGTTAAAGGGGTTGTCCAGTTTCAGACAAGCCGTGCACCTGTATGTCCATCACATGACCATGGACTATGTCACATGATCTTGGACTGATTTTTATCCAACAGAAGAAAACTTTGAATGACAGCATGCAATGATCTAGAAAACCATGAGGAAATTGATACAGGAAATATGTTGGACAATTGTATAACTTTTCATTAGATAATATGTACGGTATTTTCTGGAACTGGACAACGCATTTAAAGTGGATCTTTCACAGTCCCCAGTACCCGTGGTTTTATTTGCCGCTGGAAAGCTGACTTCAGTGCACTGTACATGTCCGGGTGCCAGAGAGATCCCTTCACCATTGAAGGGCCAGCCATAATTCTCAGTCATGGGGGGGAGGGATGTGTTTCTTGCTGCTCAGCGATAATACTAGGCAGTAAGATCTGCCCTTCTGACAGTGGGGAGATATCTGTGCCGAAATTAACGGCACTGATCTCTCCTGCACCCGGACGCACGTTGGGAAAGCTTTCTAACGGTATATAGTACCACAGGTGCCAGAGGACATGATGGGTCCTCTTTAAGTATGCTGACTAGCAGGCTCATGGCATTGACTTTGATCAGTTTATACAGTATTATGGGTGATATGTGAATAAAATTATATTTTTGAACACTAGTTTTTTATTCTTGTAGAGCTATCATTATATCAGGAGGACCAAACTCTGTATATGCTGAAGATGCTCCATGGTTTGACTCGGCTATTTTTACCATTGGCAAGCCAGTGCTTGGGATCTGCTATGGCATGCAGGTAGGTTGTAAATGACTTGTCTTATGATTGCTTAGGGGAGCTTTTCTTAGCTGGAGGTTATACGTAGTGGAAATGGGTGTTATATTCCTGTCTAGAGTCACTACAGTTACATTGGCACCGTGCAATATTGCCAGATCAGGTTTGAGTTTTACTGTTTCTTATGTGTTCAGACTTTGCAATGCCTTTTTGCTAATTGTTCCCAGTACATGCGGTATACTTGTTATGACCAGCTCCTATTTAACAGACAAAAATAACATATACCATTGGGTGCATATACAGCAGCATCAGTTCAGAAAGTCTTCCTATGTATACCTTCCTCAAACATTGCAAAATGCTGTTTGAAAGCATCCTAAACTTATTGCTCCCAAAATTGTACAGATGGTTTAGATCCAGTGCATGGCATATGAGCTGCAAAAAGTGGAAGCAGTGTCCTGCCTAAATAATTGATACTGCATCTGCTGGCTTCACAAAGAAATAGTTGTCACCAAGAAAGACTCTTTATTTTAAAGAGGTCTTTCTTAAACAACATATCCCCAGAGTAGTTGTGAAGGATACTGCCTTACCATAGCCCCTTTGGCACACCTGGTGATCACCCTTCTTTCTTACTTTCCACTCATGCCCCACAGTGTGCCCGGGTCTTATAGGATAATACAAAACAAGCTTTATTAACCAGAGTGGTCTGTAATAGCCACGAAAAGGAACAATACCAACATGAGCCTGTATTTGGTTCGCTGGGGCCTTGCTTTCAGGCCTCAGTGCACACACTTTGGTCAGTAAGGAGCTTCAGTCTGCTCACAGGGCGTCCAGATTCAAAATTACCTCTGTCTCCATAGGTGAGACAATATAACTCTCCCCAGTCTCCTACCATAGTGATGTCATTAGGGATCGAAGTCCCACCCTCCATCCTTGAATCCAAATAACTAAGAACAGTCATAATTCCTTCCCAGATGATAATAGTGTCAGGCCAGTGGTATGATGGGGTTTGTGGTGAGATCCCCATCCTATAGACTCCAAGGATGACACCCCAATCTCCTTTGGGTAATAAGTTCAGTGTCTGGACCTCTTCCTTGCTCTCAACACTAGCGAGTTAGGACTTTGAGCGTTCAAGTCCGCCTGACACACCCGAGGAATTTAACGGTGCAACTCTGGCATGTCCTCCTAGACAAATATTATCAGAAAACCATATTCCCTTTGAAGATGGACTTGAAGACAACCTGTCTGGGTTATGTGTATTCAGTGGCATTTCAATATACAACTCCAGGGTGGCCTCCTGCTGGAATAATGAGGTTAGCACACAGACACAGACTTCACACTGTGTATGAGGGGTCTGCAAAGCTGATAACTTGCCAGGGCAAAATACATAATCGTAAAATACATAGCTGGCAGTCTCTTACCCTCACAAGGGTGTAAATGCTTGATCTCTTTGGGTCTGATTGCTGTGATTCCCACAGTTTCTAATACGTGGATATCCTGTGTTAATGGAGTAATAGTCCAAATATGGTTCTGGAGATATTATCAATCCTTAAGGAGAGATCACCTTCACAGGTGTATGGAGACTTACAAAAGCCGTTTTCGCTCCACTGAGGGATTATGGGAAAAATACGCAAATCTGTTTTCCAAGATATAAATAGATGCCTCTGCTTGCTACCCTCTTAAACATCAGGCATGACTTTTTCATCAAGCCTTGATGCTATGATGCGAGGTTTATCCAAACCAGTAGATCTATTTCAAAAGGAACAGAACCCCAGCTGTGAACAGCGCTGTTTCGATCTGGTTGGATCTCATCAGCACAGTGTAGGGAAAACTGGTTTGGCAGAGATGAGAGACTTCTACACCAGGTTCTGGGGATATTTATCACTCTTTAAGGAGAGATCACCTTCACTAGTGTATGGCAAACACATACATTACATGTTTATGGGAAATTTTCCATTTAAGAGCCATTCTAAGTGTCTTGTTGACACTAACCTACAGGGTGTAGTAGTACCCACAAAATGCTACACTAAAGTTCTGATCAGTGTGCCTGCAAAGGAAATGAAAAGGCTTCTTAAGGGATCCATTGCTCTTTTGTAAAGGTTGGAGCAGAGCCATCAGATGATCTTTACCAGCCATCTGAGAGGAGCGTACTCTGCGTTCAGGACATACTGCCCCCTCCTTCATCAATACTATGCTGGGGTGCTTCTAATAGATTCTAAGATGGGTCTTTTTGCTAGTATGTTTTTCTTACCTCATATACATCTACACCCAATGTTTCATATTCTTTCCAGATGATGAATAAAGTATTTGGAGGAACTGTCCATAAGAAGAATGTAAGGGAAGATGGAGTTTTCAACATCAGTATCGACAATACATGTTCTCTGTTCAGGTAAGAGATGAGCTATTGAGGCTGGGTCTCTAAATTTATAGTAAATGTAACATAATATCTGAGAATATATTTATGACTTATGTTCTATGTGTTTCATGCGTTGTATTCCTTTTCTATGTAAGCATAGATCTCCTACTTTCTTGCACACTGTTTGACCAGGTTCTCAGTCGCAGTGATGTTATCTCCTTGCTTATTAGGTTTCGGATAGACTGTGTTTGCTCTTGTAATAGTTCTGAACTTTGCTTCCAGGGGGCTGCAGAAGGAGGAGGTTGTATTGCTGACACATGGAGACAGTGTGGACAAGGTAGCTGATGGATTTAAGGTTGTTGCACAATCTGGAAATATAGTAGCAGGTATATATATATTAAATTCTACATGTGGTCATGTGAATATCGGTAGCCTTCAAATGAACCCCTCTCTCGTACATGTATGTCTATTTATAGTAACCTCTCTCACACTATCTCTTATTTCTACTGTCCGTATATAGAGAAACTATAGCCAGATCATTTTTTACTTGGTATAAATGCTAAGTGCAAAGGATTGGAGCTTCTAAATTTATTTGAAATATGTTTATAGTTAAAGGCCACCAAAAGCTTTGTTTGCTATAGTGTAATGTATTCCAGCACGCATTACTATCCCCCAATAAATGCAAGATAAAAGGATAATCATTACTTGATAATAAAGAAGAGTACAGCACATCTACAGCACAGAGTACATCTAAAAGGAAGTTTGTCACCAGAACCCAGCATATCAATAGTCACAAAAATACATAGGTTATTGTCACCTGAATCAAATAGTGTGTTCTCCTTGGGAATTGATGCCTCTATTGGCTGAGATATTGCTGTTTTTCAGTATGCATAGGAGCTCTTTGGAGCAATGGGGTATTGCCACTCATCTCTTTGGAGTAATGAAAACACCATTGTTGCTCCGAATAGTTAATTTGCATACTGACAAAACAGCAATCTCAGCAGTGGAGGCAACCAACTCAAACTTGGTAGGGTCACCTGAATCAAACAATGTTTTCCCCTTGTCTCCTTTTGTTGGAAATGCTGTCTTTACGTCGGAGACTCCACAAGGGGAAACAGTGTTTGATGCCGTTGACCCTAACCTATCTAACTACAGTGACAAGACTCCCTTTTAAAGAGGACCTTTCATGGGTACAGGCACTGGCAGTTTTATATACTGCTGGAAAGCCGACAGTGCACTGCAATTCAGTACACTGTCTGCTTTCCCGATCTGTGCCCCGGGTAAAGAACTATCGGTACCATAGCTCTTTACAGTCAGAAGGGCGTTCCTGACAGTCATTTAGGAACGCCCTTCTGCACAGCAGTGCCTATAGTGCTGTACTGTGTGAGCGGGGAGGAACGCCCCCTCCCTTCCTGATAATACTCGTCTATGGATGAGTACTGTGAGCAGAGGGAGAGGGTCGTTCCTCCCCACTCACACTGTACAGCGCAATAGGCGCTGCTGTGGAGAAGGACGTTCCAGACAGACTATCAGGAACGCCCCTCTGACTGTGAAGAGCTACGGTACCGGGACCGATAGCTCTTCACCCAGGGCACAGATCGGGAAAGCCGACAGTGCGCTGAATTCAGATTGTATCATATTCCGCCTGGGAGCACATTATCCACCTCCCCTGGTATTTCTTGGCAACGTTTCCCTGGTCCCTCACCAGTCTCTGCAGACCCAGCCTAAACACATAACCACCGCAGCTAATATGCAGTGCTCACATGGGGTGACACATCATTGGAGGTGAGGTGTACAACCAAAATTTTAGTTTTATTGTTTGTCTTTTCCTGTAGCTTTCTGTACGTTTACAGTTCTTAATCACATAAGGCGGCACAACGTCTATTGGTACCTTGAAGAAAATAAGAAAGTTAACATTTGGTTTTTTTTTATTGTTTTTTTTTAAAGCAATAGCAAACGAATCCAAAAAGCTGTATGGGGTACAATTCCACCCAGAAGTTGGGCTAACTGTGAACGGCAAAGTCATGTTAAAGAATTTCTTGTATGATGTGGCTGGCTGTAGCGGCACTTTCACAGTTCAGAATAGAGAGATTGAATGTATTCGGGATATTAAGGAGAAAGTCGGTTCATCAAAGGTCTTGGTGAGTAAGAAATGCACGCTTCATATCATAGTAATGGCAGGGCATGAACAGGTTAATAGGTGCTCAGCACAATAGAAAGTTGATTGAAAAGGTTTTGCTGTAATTTGCTTTCAGGTACTGTTGAGTGGGGGAGTAGACTCTACAGTCTGCACAGCTCTGCTGAACAAAGCCTTAAACCAAGATCAAGTTATTGCAGTTCATATAGACAATGGATTCATGCGGAAAAGAGAAAGTCAGTCTGTGGAGGAAGCCTTGAAAAAGCTGGGAATCCAAGTTAAAGGTTTGTTTTTTTCCGTGTCAAACTCTGTTTTTCATATAGTTGGAGGGAGGTGGGGCTGTTGCACCAAATATACATTGGGGCCGACTTATGAAGATTAGCGTATCACACACCATTTTTTAAAAAAGGCCCAGACTGTCACAGGAAGTTATTGATATATCGCCTGCACATCTCTGTGACATACTAGGAATCTACACTAGTTAAAAACTGGTGTAGATTTCCATTATAACTCCACTGGGTTATTTTAATCCAAAGTATTCAGTTCCACAAATATTCATATATTGTGGCTTGGAATGGGCAAGAAAGGATGTATGTGTGCTGCAATATCATCCCTCTATGCCAGAAACTGACCTAGAGGGATAGATAATTGTCTGACATTGTTATGTTTACCTTGGTCCATCTACCGGCACGTTGTTTCCTTGTCAAGTATGTACCTACAACGACACTTAGAACTCCTGATGCGGATGTAGAGAGTCGAATCCCCAATGAGCAAATATTGTTAGCCTATGCTAATGATGGGTCATCTACTTCCCAATCCCAGAAAATCCCATTATCTCAGTCTGTTTTCATTTACTGCACACATCTTGAAGCAGCAGTGATGGCAGAGACTATGGATACAGGGGTAGTCCTGCTAACAAGTATTAATTTACTGGTAGAGCATTTTAAATGTAGCAATTTTTCAACAGAGATCATACTTGTCTTCAGTGATGTCATCAGATAACCTTGCCCATTAAATATGGTGACCGTATGCTGACTTCCCAATAAGGCTAGGGCTATACTGATACTTGTAACATTGCGCGTTGAATTTTAAAGAAATGAAAAGCTACCATCTAAGAGTATTTTCACATGGCAAAAACCTTTTCCACCGTGTGACTTCTCTGCGCGGCTAGCCACAATGGGATGCCGATGCAGTGCATTGGCATCCCGCTCCTGATTAGGCCTGAATGAATAGGCCTAATCAGGAGGGTGTCTCGAGCCGTGGACGTCGCGGCTGACTCAGCTTCGGGAAGATAGGACATGTCGCTTCTTTTACCCGCTATCAGGGAAATAAAAGCGGGAGACTCCCATTGAAATGAATGGGAGGCCTTTTTGCAGGTGGATTCAAAATCCACCTGCAAAAAACTCCGTGTGAACATATACCCTAAAGGAATCCCGTACTTTGCATGCAATACAATGTCATGCAGCTGTCACTTATAATCTGTTTTCTTCACAGTTGTGAATGCGGCACATTCATTTTACAATGGTACAACAACGTTGCCAATATCTGATGAGGACAGAACACCACGTAAAAGAATTAGCAAAACCCTTAACATGACAACAAATCCAGAAGAAAAGAGGAAAATTATCGGTGACACCTTTGTAAAGGTATGTGTGTGCTGGCAGGCTTTGGAATAAGACTTATCGATAGGTATCGTAAAGGGTTTGTCCAGAATTGAATTATATGTAGTCTGGAGGACACCCCGCTCCTAAATGGAGGGGAGGATGTGCAGGCATGTCGCTATACATATATAATCCAGGGTATGCACTGCCACTACCCTTGCTTCAGTGGCAGACCACTTGTATCGTCTGCTCTCCTAACACACACAGCTCTCTTGCAGTCATATACAGTATGCTGCAGTAATAACCTGACTGGTGAGCACCGGGTCCTGTAATTGGATACAGCAGTCGTGGGGGTGCATTGACATGATTGCAGCTGAAAAATGAGACTGAAGGCCCCACTGATGGAATGAAGGGGGGGGGGGGGGGGAGTGACGCTTCTTTTGGTATTTATTTTTAAAAGTCGTGCCTGCCTCGAACTGATTTTATTTTTGGTACTGAAAACCCTTTTTCAAGTATTTGAAACTGTTAACAGATTTGCGTATTCTTGTACACTAACACATAAATACTTCTTTGCTTCTAGATTGCCAATGAAGTTATTGGGGAAATGAACCTTAACCCTGATGAAGTTTTCCTTGCACAAGGCACATTACGACCGGATCTGATTGAAAGTGCCTCTCTTATTGCTAGCGTTAAAGCTGAAGTTATTAAAACACATCACAATGATACAGAGCTTATCAGGAAGCTGAGAGAAGAGGTAGGGCCTTGGATTTTACAATAAGTTAGTTTCCAAGCAAGTCATGGTAGTGTATTGTAAAACTGGCACCTAATGTGAAAGTAAGCACTGACCATTGCCTGTAAGTAGGCTATTGGTCTGTGAACAGATGTGGCTTCAAGTAGACATTGCTGCTGGAGCAGGCGCCATCTTTTAAATACCTAACTTGTTTTGTTTTGGTGTGTTGTTTTTTTTGTTTGTTTGTTGTTTTTTTTTTTTTAATTTTAGTCCAAATCTTTACATCTTAGTCATGATAACCATTCCTTATGTTTGTTTCATTTAGGGAAAAGTAATAGAGCCATTAAAAGATTTTCACAAGGATGAAGTTCGTATATTAGGAAGAGAACTTGGGCTTCCTGAAGAGCTTGTAAGCAGACATCCTTTCCCAGGTAAAAGAACACAAGTATCACTTTGACATTTTATCAGTAGAGCATTGTGAGTAACATTCTGCCTTGTTGTGTTGCAGTGAGTTAAGACGGTGATCTCCAACTTTCTAGATATGACTCACAGGGCTTATGTTTGTCCCAGGGAGTTGCAGCTTTATTACAGAAATCTAATGTCAAGGAGACTGTGACTATTCTTCTGGACTGTCTAACCTTCTCCCTCCCTTTAGGTCCAGGCTTAGCAATTCGTGTTATATGTGCTGAAGAGCCTTACGTCTGCAAAGACTTTGCCGAAACCAACAACATTTTAAAAATAGTTGCAGATTATTCAGCAAGTGTTAAAAAGGTATGTTTATATTTTTCCATCGTCCTTTTTAATTGATAAGGTATTTGCTTTCCTGTTTCGCTTGTTAAAACTTACCTCCAACTTTGTAAAACAATTTTTCATAAATGAATTGTACAGGTGAATGTAATGTATGTAAGGGTGCTTTCACATACTCCAGCGTGGTTCACACAAGCCAGAGGGAGACTGATGCCAGAATGGGCCCATAGTTTTCTACGGTATTGGATCTGGCAGAAGAGCGGCCTGCTTAAGTGAAGAAGAAAACTTAAATAAGAGATATAACAAAGTTTACGTTCCCATGTATGATTTTTTTTTTTTTTACAATTGGAGGTACACTTTAAGTTTCTACTTCAGTAGTAAAACTTTGAGTTTCTTGGGGGGGGGGAAACATAATGACTATAAACAATGTATAATCAGGAGTAAGATCATGGGATAGTTAGGATAAGAGTTGGCAAGTATCGGGCTGCTGCTTCTTCAGTGTTTGAGAAACATTGACTTTGTCTGTACATAAATATGGAGGCCTTTGATGCTTCAAACCAGCACATTCTAGTGAATCAAAGCAAAAATGTTCCTGAGCTCCCTATTAATTACACCTCCCTATGTGTGATAATGGCATGCTGCGCTTCTCATGAACCTGCCATTATCCCTTGCAGCCTCACACCCTCCTTCAAAGAGTCAAAGCTTGTACAACAGAAGAGGACCAGGAGAAACTGATGCACATCACTAGTCTACATTCACTGAATGCCTTCTTGTTACCTATTAAAACTGTTGGAGTGCAGGTGAGTAGCTTTATTTCTGCCATTATCTTAGGATTTATATTTTGGGTTTAGGTATAAAGCTGCCATTTGAGAGTTCTGTAATATTGTACACCGTAACTGATCACCTCTTAGAAATGTAAAAGAAAATAGTGTTTGATTTTAGAGTTAAAAATAAACAATTAGATGAAATTGCCTTACTTAAAGGGGGTTTCCAGCATTCTAATATTGTTGAGCTGTCCTTAGGATATCCGTATTAGATCAGTGGGCGTCCAATACCTGGCACCCACATGATGAACTATTGTTTGAGAGAGCACTTCATCCTTTTCAATGCATACAAAGCACAGTGTTTATTTTATGGAAAATGTGCAATCCAGTTCTGTGCAAGTTTTCTGGCATAAAAAGTTGCAAATTTTTGATCCGTGTCCAGCATAAGATTTCCCTGAAGGGTAAAACGGAGTTGGCAAGAGGATCATGGCCCAAAGAGTTTTTTTTAACTATAATCTATGTAAATGTAAATACAGATCCACACTGACTCCTAGCTAGTGTAGATTGACTGTTCTGGCTAATGAATGAGCCATAACAGGCAATAAATGTTCATAAATTTTACCTCACTCCAGCACTACTTTTTTGCTTCTGTCGCTGAACAGAATTGGTTACAAATGTTGTTGTTCTCTTGTAGGGTGACTGTCGCTCTTACAGCTATGTTTGTGGTATCTCCAGTAAAGATGCCCCACACTGGGAGTCTCTCATGTACTTGGCCAGACTAATTCCTCGAATGTGTCACAACATTAACAGGTAAATAACTTTCACATAATGGCAAGTTGTGTAGTCTGTCCTCTGTGAATATCTTTGCATTTTGTTTATCACTGTATACCATCTGGATCTTGTGAAATAGCTGGAACTTAATTTTGTACTATTTTATATCTTTCAGAGTCGTATATGTATTTGGACCACCTGTGAAAGAACCCCCCACTGATGTTACTCCTACCTTTTTAACAACCGGCGTGCTCAGTACATTACGGCAAGCTGACTTTGAGGCACATAACATTTTAAGAGAGTCTGGTAAGAATGAAATTGTGGAATTTTTGTAGGTTTTATTCTATAGTTATCCCCTATGCTTTCTGTATTGAAAAGGTCTCAGACTTTGAGTTTGTGACCTTTTTAAATGCCTGTGACGTTTTCCGAATAGGTGTAGCTGATGACTGACGTCTATGCCATCTAGTGTCCTAGATTTTAGTATTGGCACATGGACTGCTGGAGGATGCACCTAATTTAGGAGGGGGCCTGTGCCTCATCATAAATTAGACGCATTCTTTTCTGGCTCAAGGGTTATCGGTGTTGACTTGGGAACACTCCTCAAGACCCCACCCCACCCCGCGTGCTCGCAATTGAACCTATGCTGAAAAGACACTCTTTGGGCATAAGTCACGAACACAATACTTTTATGGACGTTTTCAGCAAATATATATATTTAACACTGGGGAACAGCAATTTTGTTGTCTTAAATCTGTGACTTGTTTTCAACTAACTTTTGGATACAAAAATAACCACAGTTTTTATCTATCACGCCAATTTTTTAAGCTACAGGATACTCTCAAAAGTCATACAAATTGTTCATATAAAGGAAAATAAAGTAAAAACTTACCAAATATACAGTTTACAAAAAATAATTTTCATACAATGGTTATAATAGTTACGTCAAGTTAAATTGTGTTCATATAGTGTTTTTTTTTTTTTTTTTTTTATCGGAACGGTAATTGCATATCAAGGTACAAATTTTCGCTTATAGCTTTTTCTGGAGTGTTTAATCTGTGGACATTCTCGCTTGATGCTCCAACAATAGTCGGCCATCATATGTACAGCCCCTCTACCTTGATACCGTGCCTCCATGACTTCAAATCTTGGTGGAATCGCTCACCCTGCTCATCAGTTACTGCACCAAGATTTTCTGGGAAGTTAGCAAGATGGCTATGTAAAAAATGCAGTTTGATGTTGCAACCTAGCAGTATGAAGCTCTCCAAGAGTTGCTGGATGATTTCGGCGTAATTCGGTTCTTGTGTATTTCCAAGAAAGTCTTTAACAATGTTTTGAATGCCAAGCAAGCATTCTTTTGAATTTCTGGCATTGTTCCGATGAAATGTTCATCTTTAACAAGCTTCCGAATCTGTAGAACAGCAAAAATGCCAACATGAGATACCTGAAACAGTCTCCTTCAATTGGCAAAGCTTTAACGAATTGCTTCATGAGACCCAATTTTATATGCAGAGGTGGAAATATAATGTTCTGTGTTTCGACAAGTGGCTGATGTAGAATGTTTGGATCACCAGGTTTCAGGTCTGATTTTGGCAGCCAATTTGACTGCACCCTATGCTTCTCACGAGCTCTGCTGTCCCACATCCACAAAAAGCAGGGATACTTGGTATATCCGCATGGCTGGCCAAGAAGGAGGCAGACCATTTTAAGGTCATTGCAACAAATCGATGACCCTCTTTATCTTCATATTCTTCACTCAAAGGAACTGAATGGGCTTTCGGGACTGAACCAAATAAATTTCCATTGTGGAGGAGAGCAACACTTCAAGCTGCGTGTTGACCGATCAATAAGCAATCGGAATTCAGTTGTGGTATAGGCTGAAATTCCCAACTCTTCCATTAAACCATGTATGTTATGGATATTCACAAATCTATCATCACTTCGAAAGTATTGTAGAAACGCACTTTCTCTTGATCGAAAATAGGATAGGATGACGTTAGCTCCCTTTTTCAAGCAAGTTTTTCTTGTGCAGACTTGATGCTGAGAGCTCTGAAGTTTTTTTTTTTTTTTTTTTTGGATAGTCCCAAATCTCGTACCAAATCATTTAACTCGTGCTGCTCAAATCTCTTACGAAAGGAAACCTCTTCAATTTCAAAATCTTCATTGTCGGGGTCGCTTTGATTCCCGTATTTCCAAAGAGGGTAATTCATTGAAAGCAGACACTGGAATTTCGGCTGAATGAGGCTCTGGGTGTATAGCTGATGGTAAACTAGGATACTCTATTTTACATTTGTTTTTCTTGTTATATCCTGACTTTTTCACTATACAAAAGTAATAATCATTTAAATGATCTCTGGTCTCTCTCCAAATCATAGATATACCAAATGGAAGTTTGTCATGTGTTCCCTTAGTCCACATCTGTAAAGTCTCAACACACTGCTTACACAGTTTGTGAGGGGCCCATGATTTATCTTCATCACCAATTTTCACTTTAAAATAGACAAAATAGACTTGCCTGACAAACGTACTGATCTTTGTCCTTTGACTGGGAATTGTAAAACTGCCACATATATAACAAAACAAATCAGGGCTGTTTAAGCACTTACAACGTGACCTAGCAGAGGTAGACATAAGGAAAAGTTTCAGTTCAAACACTAAACACTGCTAACCTTGTATATAAACAAGAACTCCGACTCCATGTTGGAATGTGCTGCACTATTTCAGTGCGACACACGTCTTGCTACAGTATCTCAGGCGTAACTGAACAAGTCCAGACAAGTATAAAGCTGTTCTCCAATGCGTCATTCACCCGTCGCCCATCGGAGAAGGTTTGTGTCAGCTAATAGGAGCGCAATAGTGCTTGCTATGATCCATGCTCGATTCCACGGAGAGCAGGCACGTTCTCATAAGATGTAGAGGGAAAAAAACTTGACGTGGTAGAAGAAAACTAACTACAGCAGCATGCCTAATAAACTATAAAACGGCTCAAAAATCAAACTCAACAGAAATTGTTACAGATTGATCCCCAGTGTAATAAATACTTGAGTTAGCGGAAGGAATAATATGTAGTATGTGATGTGAAAAATGCCATAAAAATGTGACTTTGGATTGTGTCTAATTTAATTGGGCTGTGCTTTTAAGGACCATCCCAGTTTTTTTTTTTTGTTTGTTTTTTTTTAACCCATGTAGCTTTGTACCTATTGTTTATTTTGTATTTTTTTTCACCTAGGTTATGCCAGCAAGATAAGCCAGATGCCTGTCATATTGACACCATTACATTTTGATCGAGATCCTTTACAAAAACAGCCGTCATGTCAGCGGTCTGTGGTTATCCGCACTTTTATCACCAGCGATTTTATGACTGGCATTGCTGCTACTCCAGGCAATGAGATTCCAGAAGAGGTATTGTGGTTTTGTTTTGTTTTTTTCATTTAGGATTGTTCTCTGAATATGGAACCGCTTTAATGTGCTCTGTGTAGAACAATTTTTCAAATGACTTTGGCTAACAATTATTAGTTTATGACCATCCTGTAACGTCCAATTTTCACCTTCAAGTGCTGGAAGTGATGTATTTTAAAGAGGATCTTTCATGACTTTGGGCTCAGGCAGTTCTATATACTGCTGGAAAGCCGACAGTGCGCTGAATTCAGTTAACTGACGGCTTTCCCGATCTGTGCCCCCGGTAAAGAGCTTTCGGTCCTGGTACCGTAGCTCTTTACAGTCAGAAGGGCGTTTCTGACAGTCAGGTATGTCCTTCTGCACAGCAGCGCCTATCGCGCTGTACATTGTGCGTGGGGAGGAACGCCCCCTACCTCTGCTCACAGTGCTCGTCCATAGACGAGTATTATCAGGAGGGGAGGGGGGCGTTCCTCCCTGGTCTCAGAGCACAGCGCTATAGGCGCTGCTGTGTAGAAGGACGTTCCTGACAGACTGTAAAGAGCTACGGTATCGGCACTGAAAGCTCTTTACCCTGGGCACAGATTGGGAAAGCGCACTCAGCGCACTGTCAGCTTTCCAGCAGTATATAGAACTGCCTGTGCCCAAAGTCATGAAAGGTCCTCTTTAAGACTACGAATGTGGATTTTCCGGGATGATTGTAAAGCTGCTCAGTGTTGGGTGTAAAATAAGAGATACCCACCTGCCTCCAGCCCTTTGTTCTGGCCCAAACAAACTGCCCAGGTCAGAAGTGCAGAGAGACTCAGGTGACCTCTACGACCAATCTCTAACCTCAGTGGTTACATGTTGCGTACTGGTTATAACAGTACTGTTTCAATACGTTTGTTTTACATCCAGAAACAAAAACACTTTGGTCTTGCATCAGACCTTCTTCACTTTATCGTATGCAGTCAGGAATAAGGAGCAGAATAAGTCATGGTGATGTAGAGTAGTTGAAAAGGACCAGCAAGAGAGTGCCAGAGTTTTCTTTATACATTGTAACTCAGATTGAGCCCCAGTCTGAGCACCACTAGACTACAGTTTCATTCCTGGTACACTACATTGGCTGCAGTGGTCATCTGAGTCTTTAGAGAGTGTGTACAGCAGATAGAACGGGAGACATTACCGAGGACCTGAGGATAGGTGAATATCACTTTTTTCATTTTACATCACCCTTGGGCCCTCGATGAGTTTTGCATTGATCCCTTAAAAACCTCTCGCAGCACTTTTGACCCCTTGAAACTGCTGTCCATGCACTATAATGTACAGTGAGAGCATTATAAATATGCCAGAGGCGTTGGTCATGCAGGTTACATGACCAATAAATCCATGTTTTAATAGCCTGCAATCGCAAGTATACCACAAAGAAAAAAACAGCGTCAAGTGCTAATAGTGTGATATTGAACCAGCTCTGGTCCAGTCAAGTGTCTTTATTTGAACATAACACACTACGGATATCAATTTTATACACTTGAAAAAGGGCTTGTAGTGTGTTATGTTCAAATAAAGACACTTTACTGGACCAGTGCTAGTTCCCCCGTGTTTTTGGTGGTGATTACCCCATTACTTCAATTGCAAGTGTCCAGTAAGCAGCCCCTTCATATGCAGTGCCCAGAGCTTTTTGCATTGAATGCTCCACAGCCCCTCCCCTCTGCAATGAATAATGGCTCTAGTGCTTTCCTGATAGCATTCAATATAGAGTCCATAGCATCGCACATAAAGGGGCCATCTTATGGGTGCTTATTTTATATAATGGAGACAGGGACATTAAAATGTTCTCTATAAAGCATTGTCAACAATTTTGCAGAGTCAGCAGTGTGGACAGACTCCATTTACAAAGTGTTACTTCATTTAAAAATTGATTTAGTTTATGACGTTCCAGTGTTTAGTTAAATGTCCCTTATATTTCTCATCGACTATGCTCATTGGGTCATAAAGACTATGCTCATTGAGACAGTATGCCACATGGCTGTATTGTATAATGGCAATTTGACATTACATCACTGTGGATGCGGCAATTTGAATGGCAATAATATTTCTAGATATTTAACCCCTTAAGGACCAGGCCATTTTTTGGTTTCGCACTTTCGTTTTTCCCTCCTCACATTTCAAGAGCCATAACTTTTTCATTTTTCAGTTCACAGAGTCACATGATGGCTTATTGTTTGCGGGACAAATTGTACTTTGTAATGGCATCATTCAATATGCTGTGCAATGTACTGGGAAGCTGGAAAAAAAATTCAGAATGAGGTGTAATTGGAGAAAAAATGCATTTGCGCCATTTTCTTATGGGTTTAATTTTTACAGCGTTCACTGTTTGGTACAAATGACATGTTACCTGTGTTCTACGTGTCAGTACGAATGCGGTGATACCAAATTTATATAGTATTTGAAATGTTTTGATACTTTTAAAAAAATGATAAACTTTGCAAAATAGAAAAAAAATTTGGTGTCATCATGTTCTAACACCTGTAACTTTTTCATATTTCCATGTATGGAGCTGGTTGTGGTGTCTTTTTATGCGGGACAAGATGACGTTTCTATTGATACCATTTGGGGAAAGATCTGATGGTTTGATCACTTTTTATTCAATTTTTTATAGGAGGCAAAGTGTTGAAAAAAACGCTTTTTGGCTGTTTTTATTTTTTTTGCCGCTACGCCGTTCGCAGTACGGGATAAATGTTTTAATATTCTAATAGTTCGGGCATTTTGGAGCGCAGGGATACCTAATATGTTTATGTTTAATGTTCTTTAATTACTTTTATAGCTAATCTAGGGAAAGGGGGGTGATTTGAACTTTTATATTTTTTTTATTTTTTTAATACTTTTAAAAACTTTTTTTTTTCTTCTGTTACATTTATGATCAGACCCCTTAGGTACCTTGAAACCTAGGGGGTCTGATCGCTCATACTATTCACTGCAATACTACAGTATTGCAGTGAATAGGAAAATCGCAGCACTTCTATTAGACGATGCCTCTGGCATCGTCTAATAGATCTAGTGCACAGACAAGCCTGGAAGCCTTCAATAGGCTTCCGGCTGTCATAGCAACCGATCACCGCCCTCATGTGACGTTCAGGAGGGCGGCGATCGGCGAAACATGGCGGCGCCCATGCCGCCTGCGCTGTTTACACGCTGCGGTCGCGTTTGACCGCAGTGTGTAAAGGGTTAACAGCAGCGATCGGCTCGGGCACCGACCGCTGCTGTTATTGGCAGGTCCTGGCTGTATTATACAGCCGGCATCTGCCGTGTATGGAGCGAGCTCAGTGTCTGAGCTCGCTCCATACATCCCCATGCGACCCATGACGTACAGTTACGTCAAGGGTCGCTAAGGGGTTAAAAAAAAATATATATAGTTTGTGTGTGTGTGTGTGTATATATATATATATATATATATATATATATATATATATATATATATATATATATATATATATATTCCTATTTATAAATTGTCATTTTGAAGACTTATTTTTCCCCCCCAAGTTTTGACTATTTTTGATAGTTTACATCTTTACTATTTGTAGGTTGTTTTGAAAATGGTGACTGAAATCAAGAAGATCCCAGGAATTTCTCGAGTAATGTACGATTTGACATCAAAGCCACCAGGAACTACTGAATGGGAGTAATGAAATGTGTTTTAATCTGATGTATAAAGTACTGTGTGCAGCTTGAAATTCTATCAGAAACCATTCCCAGTGTTGACATGCAGTACTGTTGTTCAGTTGACTGGAGCTGCTACTGTACATGACATCTGATTCCGTTCTCAGAGCCTGCACCTAAACTAAAGTCTTGTTGCATTAATGGTGCAGAGGACTTGTACGGGTAACAATAATGGCAGCAATTGCCTGAGTGCAAACAACTCATTCTGCTTTGCCTTTTGTCTTACGGAATCCACCTGTTCCTTTTCCATGTGTTTCTGTTGTTGACCTTTTATTGTTTTTTTGTTTTTCTGTTTATTTTACCTTTTTGTTTTTCTTTTGTAAAATGTACAAAAAGGCAGTTCATTTATATACGTTTATCAATACCATTGTAATAGCCCAATAATGTAAAATGATTAACTGATGTGACCAACTGCTTTTGAACAGATTTATTATAAATAAATATTTTGCCAAATTGAGTCGCTTATGTCTGAGAAATTGTTAACACCGTCTTGTGAGTTGGTGAGATTACCTATTGAAAGATGATAAAAGAAGCCAATATAACTAAGGCTGGGTTCACATCTGCATCAAAGACTCTGTTCGGAGTCTTTGATACAGATCCACCTAAAATTATCGGGCAAGAAGGTCCTGCAGGCCCAACTTTTTCCTCCATTGGTTTCAGTTAAAAATGGGAGGAACACCCGATATACAGATAAGATAAGATAATCCTTTAATAGTTCCACTATGGGAAAATTCAGTGTGTTACAGCAGCATAGTAATACAATAAGACAAAATGCAAATACAAAAGCTCCACATAGAGGCATTACAGTGACAGTGAAGGTAAAAAATAGGAGGGATATCATAACTTAAGGATCTTTCAGTTCTCTTGAATAATCTCTGCCTAGCTCAACGTTGGTTGTACACCCTAACCGCAGCGGGAAGGAAATACTTCCGATAGCGCTCCTTGGGGTGAAGCAGTCGGTCACTGACAGTACTGCCCAGTGCTATCACAGTCTCATACATGGGATGGGAGTTGTTCTCCAGCATGGAGCTCACCATGGACAGTATCCTTCTGTCACTGTCTTTGTTACAGAAATGTTATAGGGCTGTAGATCTGTCGCTAGAACAGGTTAAAACACAATTCTATTTATTTGGAAGCAAATTGGAAGAAAATCCAGCACTGCAGTCAGACAATTTTATTTATTTTTGTCAGGATTCTTTTTTTTTTGCCACATAACTCCCTCTAGTAGATTATAAACCGTAATGACCTGCCTTTAAGCTCCATGTACCTTATTTTTCGGACTATAAGACGCACTTTTTTTCCCCCAAATTTCGGGGGAAAATGAGGGTGCGTCTTATAGTCTGAATGTGGGTGGAGGAGTGGGTTTGCAGCATGGCCGCGCTACTGCCACCGCTGGTTTTCTTCAGCGGCAGTAGCGCGGCAATCTGCAGGCCCCGGCAGCTAAGACAGTCCCCGGCATCTGCTGTAATAGACCGGCGGATGCCGGGGAGTGTCTTAGCTGCCGGGGCCTGCAGATTGCCGCGCTACTGCCACCGCTGGTTTTCTTCAGCGGCAGGAGCGTGACAATACTGTAGGCAGATGTACAGCAGATGCCGGGGCCTGCAGATTGCCGCGCTACTGCCGCTGAAGAAAACCAGCGGTGGCAGTAGCGCGGCCATGCTGCAAATCCACTCCTCCTCCACAGGTCCCGGCAGTCAGTTAGCCCCGGGGCCGGTCCCCACCGGCCCCATACCTTTAGTGATGCAGGCCGGCTCCTGCACGGCGAGGCCGCAGGAGCCGACCTGTTCCGATGACAGCCGGGAGCTAATGAAGGCTCCGAGGCTTGTCATAGATATATATTACTATCGCGGCTGGTCTATGACCCTCCGCGATAGTAATGTATAGAATCTCCCATAGACGGCAATACACTTGTATTGCCGTCTATGGGACTTGCAATCAAATGATTGCAGGTTCAAGCCCCCTAGGCGGGGGATATTAAAATAGTAAAAAAAAAAAAAAAAAAACTTAAAAAAAATATAATAAAAAATAAAATAAAAGTTCACCTCCTTTCCCTAGAATACATATAAAAGTATAACATTACTGTGAAACATACACATTAGGTATCCCTGTGTCTGAAAATGCCCGGTCTACTAATATTTTTATGTACAGTGAACGTCAAAATCAAAAGTGCTAAACTGCCGGGTTTTTCTCTCTGTTTTGCCTCTGAATTAAATAAAAGGTGATCTAAGCAATAAACATTTCCCAAAATGGTATATCTAAAAAGTACACCTGGCCCCACAAAAAAAACACCCTATACATCCCCGTACAGCTGCAGGGTCACCTGTCAATGTGGCCTTGCAGCTGTTCCAAAACTACAACTCCCATATATTAAATATTTTACCATTTTTTGCCTGAAATTTTTTTTTCCCTATTTTTCTCCTCTAAAACCTGGGTGCGTCTTATAGTCCGAAAAATACGGTATATAGTGTCCTAATTATCAGCCCTCGCATAGATATTGGTGTGCTCCTTCCGCATTACATCACATACAGTCTGGGTACACAATTCTGGTGAATTTCTTCCTGCACATTGCTGATGCAGCGCCTGGCTGTACACTTATCCTATTGTTCTACCGCTTCCCTGTCACCTGCAGAGTGGGAGACAGCATGGCTATATGGACAATAAAAGAGGTGCACAGCTGGGCCCCACATCAGCACTTTGCAGGCAGAAGAACATAGTGAGGTGAGGGGACCTATGAGGCCACCTGGTTTAGCGGCCTGGTTGCAAGGGTGACTGTTGTGACCCTTATAGCTGTTTGTTCTGGCTTTTGGCATGAATATCTACAGCACTCCCCAGCTATAGAGTACTAGGGACCTTCCATCTGAAGACAGAACAAACTGATGTTGCATGACATGGCTTACTAGCCCCAAACATATAATATAGACACTTTTTTTGGAGGGAGGGACCCCCACATACTGGTAGCATTAGACCCCCTTTTTTTGTCCCTACACATTGCAATAATTCAATAGGTAGCCACCCATTAAGAAAGTCTGCTGCCTCAAGTTTATGCCAAGAGGTGCCACCTGAGGCTATTGCCTCAGTTTGTCTCATAGCAGGTGCGGCCATTCCACTGCAGGATTCTGCAAAGCAATTAGAGTTTCCGTGGATGCTGTCAGACATTCAAATGTCTTTCTTAGGGTGCATGCACACTGAGTAACGCCGGGCGTGTATGAGAGCCGTACACGCCGGCATTACGGCAGACTGCCGAACACTTCCCATTCACTTCAATGGGAGCGCTCGTAACAGCGGCGTTTACGAGCGCTCCCATTGAAGTGAATGGGAAGTGTTCGGCAGCCCTGCTGTAATGCCGGCGTGTACGGCTCTCATACACGCCCGGCGTTACTCAGTGTGCATGCACCCTTACTGAGGGAAAAAAAAATTCAAACATTGTTTAACCCCTTCCCGCCGATGGCATTTTTTGATTTTCGTTTTTCGTTTTTGACTCCCCTCCTTCTAAACCCCATAACTTTTTTTATTTCTCCGCTCCCAGAGCCATATGAGGTCTTAATTTTTGCGGGACAAATTTTTCTTCATGATGCTACCATTAATTATTCTATATAATGTACTGGGAAGCAGGAAAAAAATTCAGAATGGGGTGGATTTGAAGAAACAATGCATTTCTGCGACTTTCTTACGGGCTTTGGTTTTACGGCGTTCACTGTGCAGCCAAAATGACATGTCCCCTATATTCTGTGTTTCGGTACGGTTCCAGGGATACCAAATTTATATGGTTTTATTTACATTTTGACCCCTAAAAAAAATTCCAAAACTGTGTTAAAAAAATTTTTTTCTAAAAGTCGCCATATTCCGACGGCCGTAACTTTTTTATACGTAAGTGTACGGGGATGCATAGGGCGTCTTTTTTTGCGGGGTCGGGTGTACTTTTTAGTTCTACCATTTTCGGGAAATGTTATTGCTTTGATCACTTTTTATTCAAATTTTTATCAGAATCAAAACAGTGAAAAAACGGCGGTTTGGCACTTTCGACTATTTTTCCCGCTACGGCGTTTACCGAACAGGAAAAATATTTTTATAGATTTGTAGAGCGGGCGATTTCGGACGCGGGGATACCTAACATGTATATGTTTCACAGTTTTTAACTACTTTTATATGTGTTCTAGGGAAAGTGGGGTGATTTGAACTTTTAATTCTTTTTATATTTTTTTTATATTTTTTTTAACTTTTTTTAAAAAAAATTTTTTTTGCATTTATTAGACCCCCTAGGGGTGTTGAACCCCAGGGGGTCTGATCACTAATGCAATGCATTACAATGCCAATGCATTGCAAAAAAGCATCCTTTCTTTTGCAGGCTGCATAGACCAGCCTGCAAAAGAGAGGATTTGCCGACAAGCCTGGGAGCCTGTACAAGGCTCCCGGCTGTCATGGCAACGGGACGTCAGCCCTGGAGCATGCTCCAGGAGCTGGCGATCCCGGCCAAAATGCGCCTCCGGGAAAATGGCGCCTCCGGCGCCTTTGACCGCGGCGCCGGAGGGGTTAATGCCTCCGATCAGTCCGGGGACCGATCGGAGGCATTAGAGCCGGTTGTCTACTGCTTAAAGCAGTAGACAATCGGCTCTAATGCCTCCGATCTAAAGCAGTAGACACCCGGCGGCTATGGCGGTCGCCATAGTTACAGACCTGACATGCGCTGTACTATTACGGCGCATGTCGGGAAGGGGTTAAAATATTCAATTTCCAACAGATAATCTTAATTTCAAATAAATTGAATTTACTGGAATTTACTCTTCCCTGTCTGTATACAATATCTTAAATAAGTCTGCAGGGCTCTTTAACCAGAAAATACACACAAATTGCCAAAAAATTGGTTAAAAAAAACCATAACATATAGTTATATTAACTTAGAGAGAACCTTTCACAACCTCCACCAATTCAAGTATCTGTAAATAGGCGATGATTCCACCATTCCCGAGCAACAAATGCAGTTAGTTTTGGTGCCTGATGTGCTATTTAAGCTCTGTAATGTCAGAAAGGCAATGTCAGGCGGCGGCGGGGGGGGGGGGGGGGGGGGGGTAAAGGGGTGACTCAGAGGCAGCAAATGTCAAAGCTGGCCGGGATAGCTTAGCTAGGGAGAAAGAGAGGGGAGTGCAACGCTGTTGAAAACGCTATTCAGCATTGAGATCTCAATGTAGATCACAATTCCTGACAGATTTTAACAGCAAATCGCTCCGAATCTGAAAGGACTATAATGAAGATCTTGGTATCATTTTAAAGATTAGATTCATCTTTAAAATGAATCCAAGTTCATCTTCATACCCCTAATGGATCCTTAGATATGGGGTTCTAAAGTGTCCTCCCCCCTCCTGCCTCAGGTAGCATCCTAAGGGTCAGTTCACACAGGATTTTTTGGACCGGATTTTAACATGGAATCCACCTCAGAATCCGGCTCAAAAAAACGCCTCCCATTGACTTCAATGGGAGCCGTTCTCTTCTTTTATCCACTAGCAGTTTCATCCCGCTCGCGGTAAAAAGAAGCGAGCTGCCCTATCTTGTCACGGATTCCACGGCTGAATCAGCCGCGGGCATCCGCGGTGCGATACTCCCTCCCAACTAGGCCCATTCATTCAGGCCTAATCCGGAGCAGAATGCCGTGACTGGATGCTGGTGCACTGCACCAGCGGCTAGCCGCAGGAGGCATTTTTTGGAGCCGATTCTGATGCGGATTGCCATGTCAAAATCTAGTCCAAAAAAAACCTGTGAACTTACCCTAAGAGCTACAGTAGAAGGAAAGAGGGAGGAACATCATCATCATCATCATCTGTGCATAACCTGTATGTGTTGTATGTGACCCCGGGGAAGTGGGGGGGGGGGGGTAGCAGAGACTTCTGTCCATGTTATCCCCTCTCCTATCAATCAGAGAGCATACTATACTGATGGTCACAGAGAGGTATAATGTAATACCCCTCTGAACCTAATCACAGGGTATGTAATATCCCTCTGAACTTATATATATATAACTTATATAACTAGGAAGTTATTGGCGTTGTGACCCAGAAGTTTACCATCGTCCAGGTTGCGGCACCAACAGAATCACACCAAACACTTACACAGCACATGAACAAAGTCATCAATAAAGTTTACATTTCCTCCAATCTCTGTCCTGAATTTATAAATTGCTACAATTTTTTGTAGGGGAATAGAAAATTCTATTCTTATGTAAACTCCTATTTAATTTGCATGCACAAAATTGACTGGCACAATTCAGCGATTTTGGTATTTCTTTAACTGCACATGTGTATATATATATATATATATATATATATATATATATATATATATATATATATATATATATACAGGTATATGTACTAAGTAATCTTCAGGTTGTCTACTTTCAAAAATTATATAGGGATTACGGGTTCACTTTCATTACACGGTGTGTAATCCCTACATTTTTTAGGATGATACTTTTTTAACATTTCCAGCTTCAAAGCAGATTTTTGTTCCTTCCGATTCTGGTGATTTTCTGAAGACTCGTGCATATAGGTGCAGGCCTTAGTGATATGAATGAACTCTGCACATGTTGAATTCTCATTTTTAGGAGGTTTGGTGCATATAACGTTTTGTTGGTTTCCACTTTTAGCAACTAATATACATTTATTTGCATTTTTTTTTTTTTAATAAACCATTCACTTGAAATCAAAATTGCATGAAGGTGCCAGTTTGTATACAGTACCAAGTGGCAATTTGACAATGCTGCAGGTGTCTACTTTAAGAAAATGTATAGATAAGGGTGGGCTTGGATGATTTTTTTAATGTTGCAATTTATCTTTTACTAGCATCTGCCCTCGATTTCGTGTGCGGGTTGGTGTTGGCGCTGAGCCGCTGATATTTAGCCAATTGCTGTTGTCGATGATCCGCATGCTCCCGCGTCTCGACTCTGCTACATCGCTGCATATGCGCAGCATACTCAGTTGCATGTACATCTCTGCATATGGATAGCATGCTCAGTTGTGCTACAGCGCTGCCTAAGCTCTGCTACATCTGGTCATTTGAATTAGAGGGGTGTTCTTATTTCTGAGCAGCTTCTGTGTTGGAAACGGCTGAACGGATGTTGCAGAAATTTGCCACAGTTCGATCAGCCTGCTCCCGTGTCTCGGCTCTGCTACATCACTGCATATGCATAGGATACCCAGCTGTATGTACATGTTTGCATATGGAGAGCCTATAGAGGTGTGCTACAGCACTGCCTAAACTCTGCTACATCAGGCAATTGTGATTATAGGGGTTTGGTTATGTGACTGTCTGAGCAGCTTCTCTGTTACAAAGGGCTGAACGGATGTTGCTGAAATGTGCAAAGTTCTCCCCCCTCCCCCATCAGAGGCAGAACAACACATTCCCTGTAGTACTCACTGAAACTCTGCACCCGATACAGTCCTCTTGCCCACACAAAGCCTGCATGTTCTGTAGTCTCCTGATCTACTATGAGACTCCATTTTCTTCACCTTTCACACTATCTAGATTCATCCTATATAGCTCTGTCCACTGCCTAGCATGATCCTATCTGAGAATGGCTCAAGGACCTGTGATGACGTCATCTCAGGTCCTTTAGTGTTATGTGAACCTAAATTCCTTCACTACGGTCGTGTAGTGACGTCATTTACCGGGATAAAAAGTAGCCTATGTTTTAATCGGGGTTCCTATCTATGTATGTGGCAAATTTCATGCAAATCCGTTCAGCCATTTTTGCGTGATTGAGGAACAAACATACAAACATTGAGGAACAAACATACAAACTCACAAACATACAAACTTTCACATTTATAATATTAGTAGGATAGGATAGGATAGGATTTGTCCATCTCAAAACTTTGAAACTTGCTCTGGCAGTCAGAGGAGAGAAAAATCTGAAAACCCCTGACAGTGAAAGGGTTAAATTGCCTTTTGTACTCATGGCCTCCTGATATATATACATTCAACAACTGAAAGGCTTATTATTAACACCCCACCTCCCCCTTTCCATTCTTTTGTATACAAAATCCCTTATTTAAATGTTGCTATTATACCTATTTATCTAATTATATGGGGAGGGGTTCCATTTTCTATTTACATTTATTTATTTATATATAATTTGTATTTATGTATTACTTTTTATATATGATGAACTGAATTTCCCATAATAACCATCCATTTTAAACTTATGAGGCAGATGTAACTTTTTTATATACCATGTATACACACTATTTAGTATGGAGTCTAGCTAGCCTCCATACTAAATAGTGCGATCTAGCTTCTCTAGGTGGTTCCAACTTGAGCACTCATTCCGAGTATGTGTGGCATAACAGCATCACCACTTTCCTATACTGTTGTGTACATGTGTGCATTGACTCTTTTTTTGGCCACTTTTGTCTGCCTGCTCATGAGAAGTCTGCTTTTCGCTCTGATTTTATATACCCTGTACGCGCGTATCACATTGAAAGCAATAGGTAAAAAAGCCTCCCACTGAGTTCAATGGGTAGTGTGCGTAAGACCAAACCCATTGAAGTCAATGGGATTCTGTTTTACTATGCTCACTCTGACACGTGTTTACGTGTCAGAATGAGCGGCGCGTTACTCCGTGTGAAAGCAGCCTAATATTGTAACTATTTACATATATCATCATTACATTCACAAACATCAAGTTTTCATTCAATTCCAATAACTCCTTCTTGGCGCATATGTTTTTTTTGTCAATGAGTGTATAATCCATTCTAGAATTATATATAAATGGTATCAAGGGAACAGAACAGAGATGACACAATTTCTTTGATTTACCCTTGGAGTGATATGTTTCTGTTACATGTTAAGACAATGGCACTTTGCATTAATGTTCAGGTGATGAGTTTTCTACTTTATTTTGTCACTGCGATGAAGCCTTGTGAAGCATTATGCCATAAGAGTGAGCTTCAATTCCAGCTCATTAAAGTACATAATAAAGCAATGATTTCAGCTACATTAAGTGCAGTCCCTTGAGGACATTTTAGCAATGTTGTACTAAGCGTCAAATTTATTCAGTTAAATCCTAACAACCATTCATTCTTTTTAACACTTAAATGAATATTTCAATATGGCTTACAATTTTTTTTGCTCATCGAGCCTGTTCAGAAAAATATAGATATATTGGGGGAATTTATTAAGATTGGCATTCTGTATATATTCATTTCCCCGCTGGCACTGAGCCTGAATTATTAAGAGGTTTCAGCCTCTAATTATTTGAGGTCCACTCCTGTGCGCCAGAATGGAGATGATGTACATCTCTCTATATTATAAAAATGAATTTCTGTCCGTCTGTCTGTTATCTATGCGCAACCAACAACTGGACCAATCTTCACTAAATTTGGTACAGAGATACTTAAATACTTCAGATATCCGGGAAGGTGTAAGATGAGACTCCAACTCGCTTGGACGTACCGTTCCGGAGTTACAGATTTCCCAACACAGTGCCCCCCCCCCCCCCCTTAGCCAATACAAACCTGTAAGTCTTTCACTCATATACCAACTGCCATACACATGGTCACTCCATATGCACAACCCAACACTGAGATACACGCATCAGAGGATTAGATACGCAGATCAGCACACAGTATCACACACCAGAGGATTATATACACGCGTCTGCACACAGTCCTACACACCAGAGGATTAAATACGCGCTTCTGCATACATTTCCACACACTGAAGAATTAGATACGTGCATCTGCACACAGATCCACATACTGAAGGATTAGATACACGTGTCTGCACACAGTACCACATGCCAGAGGATTGGATACGCGCATCTGCACACAGTTCCACACACCAGAGTATTAGATAGCATGTCTGCACACAGTACCACATGCTGTAGGATTAGATACGCGCATCTGCCCACAGTTGTACACGCCATAGGGTTAGATACATGCGTCTGCACACAGTACCGCATGCCATAGGATTAGATACGCGCGTCTGCACACAGTACCACACGCCAGAGAATTAGATATGCGTCTCAGCACACAGTACCACATAGGGGAGGATTAGATACGTGCATCTGCACACAGTACCACATGCCAGAGGATTAGATACGCACATCTGCACACAGTTCTACACACCAGAGGATTAGATACACGGGTCTTCACACAATACCACACTGGAGGATAAGAAACGTGCATCTGCGCACAGTACCATACTTTGGAGGATTATATACATGCCTCTGCACACAGTACCACATGCCAGAGAATTAGATACGCGTCTCAGCACACAGTACCACACAGGGGAGGATTAGATACGCGCATCTGCACACAGCACTACATGCCAGAGAATTAGATACGCGCGTCTGCACACAGTTCTACACGGCAGAGAATTAGATATACGCGTCTGCACACAGTACCACATGCCGTAGGATTAGATATGCGCGTCTACACACAGTTTCACATGCCATAGGATTAGATACGCACCTCTTCACACAATACCACTCAGGGGAGGATTAGATACGTGCGTCTGCATACAGTACCACACGACCAAGGATTAGATATGCGCCTCTGCACACAGTTCCACATGGGGAAGATTAGATACGCATCTCTTCACACAATACCACACAGGGGAGGATTAGATATGCACATCTGCACACAGTACCACACGCCGGAGGATTAGATACGAATGTCTTCACATAGTACCATCGCCAGAGGATTAGATACTCGCGTCTACACAAAGTACCACATGGGGGAGGATTAGATACGCGCATCTGCACACAGTACTACACGCCAGAGGATTGGATACGCACATCTGCACACAGTTCCACACGCCAGAGGATTAGAAACGTACATCTGCACACAGTTTCACATGCTGGAGGATTAGATACGCGCATCTGCACACAGTACTATACGCCGGAGGATTGGATACATGCGTCTGCACACAGTACCACATGCCAGAGAATTGGGTATACACATCTGAACACAGTTCCACACGCCGGAGGATTAGATACGCGCCTCTTCACACAATACTACACAGGCAGGATTAGATACGTGCCTCTGCACACAGTACCACAAGCCATAGTATTAGATACGTGCCTCAGCACACGGTACCATACACTGGAGGATTAGATAGACGGCTCTGCACAGAGTACCACACAGAGTTTTACTCCAGGTTTCCATAACAACCCAGCCATTTTTCTTCACTGCTGTATGTCAGCTTTAAAGAAGCAGGGCACTGTGGATGACAATGTTACACAAAGTCACATTCATGTAGTTTTACTCCAGGAATCCATAACAACACATAATCACATGACGCTTATGGACATACACACAAACAACATACAAAATGTACAAAACCAGTGCAAAATTGGACAATTCTTATGGGGCCACTGCACAAACAAAAAAAAATTAATATACCCCTGCGAATCCAGGTCTTCCTGCTCGCTTCCTATATAGCTCATGCTAGTCTTTTTGTGAGTTATAGTAAAATTGTTGGGCCAAGGATCCTCCGAACCACTCCTCAAAAAATGGCCATGTACTAAATAGGCACCATAGTTATTTCCACCTATGCCAGTTTTCTGGTGTAGAGGAAATCATTGATTATGTTGTTAATCTGTTTTACCTTAGTCCTAACAACAGCAAAATAATGGGGTAATCCTGCCTCCTGTGTGTTTGTAGGACAGGTGGAATATTTATATTTATTCAAGGTTTATTACATTTTTTAAAAGTATAACAATAGACAACAGCGTAACATAATTTGTAGTAGTAGAACGGTGGGTCGGGACCCAAGGCCCACAGGGTATCAGTTCAGAGAGGTGAATCCACAAATGAGCCCGGAACAATGGTCCCAGTGATCTGCAATATCAACTAAAGAAGTCAGTAGGGGAGACCCAAGAACTAACAGATAAGGCCACATAGAGTTGCCTGTGCCCATGAGGGTGACTCTAGGCAAAACTAGAAAAACAAGAGAAAACCAGCACTGGGAAGGGGGCAGTGTTGATGGAGGGTGAGAGAGGGAGGAAACAAATGGAGAGATGGGGAAAACATCAGGTGAAAAATGGAGACTCAGGGTTGCTCCTGGAGCACAAAGTGAAAGCTCAGGGGAAAGAATTAATAAAGTCGGCTGATTCCTGGAACTCCACCCACGGCCGCCAGAGAGCATCAAACAGGTTGTCAGCAGAGTCTGCCACTACCAGTGTCTCCATCTGCTGTATATGGAGGAATTCCTGGAGCCATTCCAGCCAAGAGGGAGAAGCAGGGCTATGCTAGTGTCTGGGGGTGGCTGCTCTGTCCGCCGCAAGCGAATGTCACAGGAAGTCACCTTTCACCTTGAAGAACTTACCAGGGATGAAGGAAAGAAGGGACAAACATAGTAAAACTTCCACACTATAAGAGCCCCTTCACACGGAGTAAACACGCATGTATTTTGGCAAAATACACGTGTAAAAATAAACGTGCAAAAATAAGACTCCCATTGACTTCAATGACATTTTACACGTGTATTTTGACGTGTATTTTGATGTGTATGTTGATGTGTATTTTGACGTGTTTTTTTACACGTGTAAATGAAAATGCCATTGAAGTCAATGGGAGTCTGATTTTTACACGTGGATTTTGCCAAAATACACACGCGTTTACTCCATGTGAAGGGGATAACTACCACGTGTTACACATAGATTATATACATAACCAAGTAATGCAGTAAGTGCATAGATATAAACCACAATGGATCACTGCAAACTCTATGCACACAATAAAATACATGAAAGGGTAAGTAGATGTAATTGGGGAGCCTTATAAAGCCCCATAATACCAGATATGCACAAACAGTGGTGCAGTAATAAGGAGTTTTAATAATACCACATTCTGCCAATTATGCACCATCCACAAATCAATATGTGTGCAAACAATAATATAATAAGCTCAAAGCTTATACACAGAAATGCTGGACACATGGCAACCCCCAAGATACTATAGGTAGCAAAACCCCGACGTGCGTTTAATCTCCTATGGAAACTTCGTCAGGAGATTAATTTACACTTCCAGTGAGCTTTGTGTGCAACAGTTTGGTATTGTGGAGGTTGTTGGTGTTCCAGGTATTCCAACCAAAACAGAGAGAGGCCCAAGAACCCAGTAGAAAAATATTCCTTCAGCACAAGAGGTCTATAGTAAAACTTGACTTTTATTGGAAAAATATAAAAATATAAAAAATAGGTACCAGACATAGGAAAAAAGATGTAGAAAAACTTACATGGTCAATTCCAAGTATGCATGTATGGTTGAAGACAGACAAGCCTACGCGTTTCGGGACATCCGTCCCTTACTCATGGCAATACCCCAGTACACTGTACAGTCTCACATCATCCCGGTTGGACCAGCACAAAAGTCTATGGGAGGAACTAGCTATGTGATGGCTAGTAAAAAGGTCAGTACCTTCAGGCTGGCTAACATCTTCTCTCCAGTTTCCATGATTCCAAGGTACTGATGAAAATCAGACAAGACCAAGCCACAGTAATATCCATCATACCATTCTGTCCAAAAACAGCTTGGTTTTCTCAACTCATTCAGATGAGTTGAGAAATTTACTGGAGGATTCCCCAAATCCAGAACCTGGTATATCAGGGATCACAGTTTTGCCAGGATCCTGAGATATCAGGTTCTGGATTGGGGGAACCTGACACTTGACAGCCTGGAGGCTAATCAGTCCCTATGGCAAGCTAGCGGACTCTCAGATGCTGTCTAAAACACACTCTTACTTTCTCTCTGTCTCTCAAGAGTAGTCTACTGGCAAAATTTTCATCAGGATACAAGCTATTTTCTCTTCTTGGTGCTCCAAGAAGGGAGCCAACAGCTCCAATCCCTCCATTGCCAATCTACTAAACTTCTTTCACTAAATTTCTTCTCTTTCTAGGCCTTAGCCTAATGTAGCCTATGCTTAGGGTAGGCCATTCATAATAGATCTGCAGGGGTTTGTCACCCTGGACCCTGGCCAGATCACTGGTACTGAGAGAATGCGGTTCTCAACACGCTGCTTATTTGCTGTACAAACTGTAGCCATGATTGTAGATAGAACAGCACTACTCCATTGAAGTCTGTGGGTCAGTGTTGCAGTACAGTACCTACACTTGCTGCTACAATTTGTACAGCGATTAGCAACATGGCAAGAGCCGCCCTTCATCAATAAGGTGATTTGCAGGTGTCCAAGGTGTCGAACCCCTCCAAGGCATGCAATTAAAATGTTATTACATAAACTTCATGATATGACCATCTATTGTCATCTTTTGTACTTGAATTTGGCTCAAAAAACTGGAACAAAATCTGCAACAAAAAAGCTGCATTTCGGCCTCAGCCTAAAACCTGTGGTAGTAGAACATAGTCCACAAGTGGCAAACAAGGAACATCAAGAAACTGGATATAATGAGCAAGAAACATTTATCCATGATCTGTAAAAATAATAATCTGGAGTCTGTATTTCCATACAGTGTAGTTATTGTGTCTCACCGTACTGAAATACTAAATATATTTTATTACATTCATGCACTTTTCCCTCTGTCTAATTTAGTGAGAAAATCTCTCTAGTGGGAAGACTTCACTCATGACACGCATAATCAGAACTGACAAGAAAAACTCTTGTCAGTTTGTGCATCCATATCGGAACATCCCAAAGGGCTGACAACAACATTCTTGGACAATTAAACCTGAGTAGACAAGTGTTCTGGAAGGTATAAATGGGGGCTCGGTGTAGTAGATCACATAAACATGAAGATGTTAAGTTACATGCTGCACTTGCTGTTGTATTGTGTTTGTTTTTGTGAACTAACATTACCTTCTTGTAGACTAGACACAAATATAATTCCAGGCATAGTCAGGTCCGGAGATATGGTGATTGGAGGAGTTTTCCCTGTCCAAAGATCTAGCAGTGTTGGTCCTACCATGTACACATCAAACCCAGCATCTCATACATGTGATAATAGGTGGGTATTTCTATTATATAGGTATTTTTTTTTGTTCTCTGATTGTTAAATGACATATTCTCACTTATTTACTTTGCACTCAATTAAAAAAAAAAGTTATTAAATAGCTTAGGGCTCGTTCACATCTGCGTTGTGAACTCCGTAGTTCAGGTTTCCGTTTCCTGCCTAAAACAGAGGCAGGAGACGGAAACCTGCAGGAGTCTCTCTCACCCATTCATTTGAATGGGTGAGAGAGATGTCCGGCCGTGAGCGGCGGTGAGCGTTTTAGGCTCTCCGCCGCGAAACCGGGTTTTATAATCCGGACACAGAGTCGGACATGCAGTACTCTGTGTCCGGATAAAAAAATCCGGTTTCGCGGCGGAGAGCATAAAACGCTCACCGCCGCTCACGGCCAGACCCGGTCTGAGCTTTCCGACTTCTGGCATGCAGAAGACGGAAAGCTCAGAACGGACAGATGAACGCAGGTGTGAAGCTAGCGTTAGAATGACTATGGACTGTACAAAGTGTGAGGTAAAGCTCATTGACAACCGTCCTCTTATGTGACAGAATCTTTGGACTTTCCCGGACGAACATCTTGGCCATATATGCTTGCCACCTTCATCCTTTAGACCAGTGGTTCTTAACCTTGTTTGAGGTACCGCACACACCAGTTTCATATGCACATTCACCGAACCCTTCTTTAGTGATAAATCAAATATGATTTTTTTCCAAATTCAAGACATAGGTATATGTTTTTTTACTGGTACACAAAATGAATCGTGCATAGGGCCTAGGGTTCGATCGAACCCCGGTTAAGAACCACTGCTTTAGATTGTTTGTTGTATCCATTTACATGTACAGCACTCCCATTGAATAATTGTGCGTCTAGGTATCTTTAGGATTATGTTTTGCATCATCTTTATTATTTGCATTCATTTTTATATAGAAAAATCAAATACTCTTTATGAAGTTGTGTTTAGATACACAATAGTATAACAAAAATGTATTAAATACAAGAAATGGAGCTAGCGTGCAATGACAAAGAAAGCGAGAGGGAAAAGAGGAGAAAAAATAATATTAAAGAGGAAAGATTCTGGACAATACTGGACAATGTAAAGGCCCATTTTTATTGATAACCTACTGAAATGTCACCACTACTAACCTGAAGTTCCTGAGTCTGTTTATCTACACTTGGGACATACTTTTGTACCGCTGTGTATGTTGCTTGTATATTCTATACAATATATAAAATAACATTTCTATGTTTTTAGCTTTGATTTTAGGAGCTTCCGTTGGATCAGATCTATGATGTATGCCATAGAGCAGATTAATAATAGCACTCACCTTCTCCCTAATGTATCAGTAGGATATGCAATCTATGACACTTGTGATAATATAGCCGAAGTTACAAAACAGATTTTCATGTTGATCTCTGGATCTGGAGCCAACACAAAAGGTATACCAAACTATCAATGCCAGGATAAACCTATATTATCTGCAGTTATTGGTGAATCAGCTTCAGTTATATCCATAGCAATGGCAAGGATACTGGGCACCTACCACTATCCACAGGTAAGGATAAAAATAAAACATTTACATATATACAGTACATATAGAAAATGCAATCATAGTAGACACAGGCCTAAATATAACTCTATATATACACAGTCATGTGAGTAGTAAGGACAACCAATGCATAATGCATTATGTATTTTAATATATGGGGATGTAATTACATTTTAAATGCAAACATTATATAAAGATAAAGGTAAAATAATAAAAAAAATAACATTTTTTCAATAATTTATTAAAGAAAAAAAATATGCATATTAGCTGAATTGCACTTTTCTACTATGCCAGTAAATCAGAGGCTATCAATGTAATGACTATTGTTTGTAACTTAAATGCATAGGACAGCTATATTCATAAGACAGTGAATAATTGCCATGTGATGTCCATTTTTTAAAATTCAATTCAATGCTTCAAGTGAATGGGGGCCTTTCACATGTCTGTTATTTTAATGATCCTTTGCTATGGACCCTCAAAATAGAGGTCATGTTTTATATTTGCTTATTTCCCTGGATTTCTCCATATACTCATTCCAATGTCACCATGTATACCTAGTCTTAAAGTGAACTTTCAATAATCAATAAAATAATGTATTAGTAAACCACAGCTGGCATGGCCATGCATACATGACTTGGCGTACCACTGGGACCCTCAATAACATATCTGTGATGTCTTTTTATGTTTGACAAAGTGAGTTTATTAAGGTTTTGTAACTTAATTACATCATATATATCTTTAAGGTCAGGCCCCATGTTGCAAAAAACGCTGTGTTCTCCAATACCTGCAAAGTAGCTGGGATTCTGACTAATCCTATCTACACATTGCTGAAAAAAATCTGCAGGGGAAATGCTGTGTTTTCCAAAACTCTTGTGTTTTTGTAAATTGCAGCATGTCAATTATACCTATGGAAAAGCTGGTATTTTCCGTATAGGTATAATAGAGGCAGAAAGTCCAAAGAGGAAAACTCTGCAGACTTTCTGTGAAAAATGCCAGGGAAAAAAATACAATGCATTTTTGGCTGTGGCTCGCTACAGGGGGCCTTACCCTTTGTTCACATTTGCGTTTGGTAATCTGTTCGGGGAGTCCGCATGGGTCTCCCGAACGGAATACCAAACGTATTTGCAAGTGCTATGCAGTGAAAGAACAAGGACCCCATAGACTATAATGGGGTCTGTGTGCTTGCAGCGCATGTTCTGTGCGGAGATCTGGCGGCAAGCACAAAGACCCCATTATAGTCTATAGGGATCCGTGTGCTTTTACTGCACAGCGCTTGCAATTGCATTTGGTTTTCCGTTCAGGGGGATCCCCATGCGGACTCCCCCAAATGGAATACCAACGCAGATGTGATCCAGCACCTTAGCCTTAGTAGCATATCCTTTTCTATTATGTAACACAGCACCAATTCGGTGCCCTGTCCTGCTTAAATAGTCATCTTTTTTAACTGGGTATTTACTACTAGTAGTCAATCATTATTCCTTACTCTGAGAAAAGCCAAAATAACACTCAGTACATTGATGAAAAAGCAGACACTGTTTTCAGGATATTACACTACTAACATGAAAGTGAAATTGTTACAGAATCCTTCTCTCTCCGTTCCTAGGTTAGCTATTTTTCCTCCATAAATGTCCTAAGTAATAAAGATGAATTCCCTTCCTTCTTTCGGACCATACCAAGTGACACATTTCAAACCACTGCTTTGGCGGCCATAGTAGAACACTTTGGCTGGAAGTGGGTAGGCACCCTAGCTGAAGACAATGACTATGGGCATGTTGGAGTCCAGCTCTTCACTGAGCAGGTTGTACGACTTGGAGCCTGTATTGCATTCTCAGAGACAATTCCTTTAACGTATTCCAGGACGAAATACCTGCAAATTGCTGAAACTATAAAACAATCCTCAGCCAATGTTATCATTGTATTCTCCGGAGACACCAACCTTCTACCACTGGTTTGGGAAATAGCCAAGCAAAATATTACCGGTAAAACCTGGCTGGCAAGTGAAGGCTGGAGCACATCTGCATTTGTCATAGAAAAGGAGCATACTCGTTTTTTTAGTGGCACACTGGGGCTAGCAATACCCATAGGGAAAATTCCAGGCTTGAAAAACTTCCTGCTCCAGCTGAACACTCAACAGAAGCCTGTAGATAGTATAACAAAATCATTTTGGGAACACTCTTTCATGTGTATCTGGGCTGATCAAACTGGAATAGCAAATAATATGACTATTTGTACTGGTAATGAGGATCTCTCATCGGTGAACAATGCATATACAGATGTGTCACAACTGAGAATTAGCTGCAATGTCTACAATGCGGTATATGCTATTGCACATGCGCTGCATAGTTTATGGTCTTGTGACAATGAGTCATGTATTAAAGAGCACAGTCTAGAGCCCTATGAGGTAATGTCACATGTCATATTGTTTGATGTACGCACTGACAAAATATGATAGAAACAGCACCACACAAAATCTAGTGTAGTAGGTCAGGCTAGATAAAACTGCAGACAAAAGGATGAGTGGATGTATGCTCACCTTATGTAGTCACGTGTGTGTTCGTCATGTTCAGTTTTACCACGGAGGAATATTTAAAGAATACCTGTTGTCTTATCCAACATTTTGACTATAGTAAATACTAGTAGTATCCATAAAATAAGAATTCTGTAGCATTACTTCTTATAACTCTGTCTTGTCCATTCCTCTGTTATTCCTAAAAAGAAATTTACTAATAAATTGACAACTGGGTGTTACCATTCCTCTTGTTAGAGTGGTGAGTCCTTATACATAATTTAATATCCTAAGGACTGATTGGACAGTGTCAGGCTATGTAGGTACACAGTACTATATACCGCCAACTGGAAAAACCCAGCTGTTTTTTATTCATAACTTTCTAGGAAGAATAACATAGGAATGACACAATGCAGCATTCAAAGAAAAGGCGCTCTAGAAATGTTACATAAATAAACTCCACCATTATATTGCATGAAAACATATGTCGTCTCTATCATTTGTACTCAGGAAAAGCGTTATTAGCAACACAGAGTAGCAGTAATATGACGTCGCTATTATTAAATATGAACACATATTGATATTCATTTTAGCTAAGCACACACATAGTCATTACATCTTATGCTGTAGTTAATACTTTTTACATCTAGATGACGTAGCAGACTACGACTACATTATGGGAGTAGTATTTATACCAGCACAGTAATCCATTGCCTATTACAGGATCAATGTTTATATGGTATTCTTTTGTCTTTGCAGTTAGTAAAAGCTTTGAAAGCTGTCAATTTCACAGATCCCGATGGAAATCATCACTATTTTGACAAAAATGGAGATCCAGTGGCAAAATACGATATTGTTAACTGGCAGATGGGAGAAAATGGCCTCCTAAGCTACAAGAAGGTTGGCAGCTACTATGGCAGCACAATTTTGGACTATCAGCTAGTGATTGATGAACAAACGACCTTGTGGAATGGAGGCCAGTCTCAGGTTTGGACTGTAAATGGTAAATTGTATATAGAGGTTTCTGAGATTAAAAAAAAGTCTCTCTTATTTCCCCAGGAATATTAGGGGAGATACATTATCCTAAATGTTTCCAAATTCTGGCTTACTTTGGAAAAATACTTCAACTTTAAAAATAAGTTATGTGGTGGAGGGGGTGTTAAAAATGCAAAAAGACAAGAGGGAATTCATTTTCCACTGTGTTTTTGCTGCGTTTTGCTATGGACATGTGGCTAAGGGCGGATTCACACCTGAGCCCAGTCTCTGCTTTAGCCAATCTGACGGGTTTCCGTCTTCTGCCCATAGGAAGCTGGACAGTCTACGAAAACTGCCCGTGTGCGTCTTCTGCCTGTCCATGGAGAAACCGTTTATTTTTAACCGGACACAAAGTACCTCATGTACAACTAAAAAAAACCTGTTTCGCCACAGAAAGGCAGAAGACGCACACGGGCAGTCACTTTGCAAACCCGTTCAAGTGAATGGGCTTGAAAACTGACCGCCAGGTTTCCGTCCCTTGTCCAGTTTCTCAGGGTAGAAGATGGAAACCCGACGGATTGGCTAAAGCAAAGACCAGGCGCAGGTGTGAACTCACCCTTAGAGGCAAAGAGGGTATGGTTTAGCAAAAAGGAGCATGACATAAAGTGCACCAATATGTGTCAAAATTATGAGACAAAGAAATTGGACTGCAGCAAGCCAACCAAGAGGAGGCATAGTGCAACTAAAAGGTCTACAGACGCAACAAACTTATCTTTCAGTACGAACCACTGTGATAAATTTGGTGTATTCAGTCTAGTTCTACTTAATAAATTTTCTCCAATGCCTCACTGTTTCTGGAAGAAACAAATCAAACCCTTCTGTCTAATTCCAAAAAGCCTGTTTTAGGCTGGGCCCACTCATTGTGAAAATATACATTTTTAGAAATCGCAGCATGTCAATTATACCTATGTATATGCTGGCGTTTTCCTTATAGGTATAACAGAGGCTGAAAGTCAACAGAGAAAAACTCTGTGGACTTTCTGTGACAAATGTTTTATTAACTGTGACGGAAACACTTCTTTTTTTTGTTTCAGAGTTTGCTGCATTTTTTTTTTTTTTGCCAAGCCTAGTTAGTAGTTAAAGAAGGAATAGGAAATTCTAGTATCTAAGAAGCTCTTATACTTCTCTTCTCGATCCAATTCTGGATTTGGCTAAAAAAAAAAAAAAAACCACATCAAAATCTGCAATAAAAAAAGCAGCATATTCACAATGTGCTGCTTTAGACTACATTTCTCAAAGTTTACCATCCTCTTTATCACCATACATACCAGTTCCGTCTTACTGTTCCTCTAAATGTACCTAAGTCTCATAAAATCATTGTATAACAGCATGTAAAATATAAAATATAGTGTGAAATCTCTGTGGTTTGTTGAGCACCTCACAGCAATAATGATTTCATTCCTTGTCTTAGTCTCCACTATCAGAGTGCAGTGCAAGATGCAAACCTGGATTTAGAAAAAGCATTATACAGGGGCAACCAGTCTGCTGCTTCAGCTGTATTCCATGCCCAGATGGTGAAATAGCCAATGAAACGGGTATTACTTTTTTACTTTATTTTCATGGTGTCTTCCAAATCTACAGCAGGCAACCTTAGGGTATTTTCACACTGGGGGAAATGTATTAATCTCTCAGTCTTCTGGTGTGTAAACAGGGGTGAACCTAGGCTTTGTGCCACCTGAGTCGGACGTCAGAAAGCCGCCCCCCCCCCCCCGGGGGAGGGTCCGAGCGGAGGGGGCTGGGCCGAGCGGAGGGGGCGGGGCGGAGGGGGCGGGGCAGAGCTCTCGCTTCCCGTGCCGGGCTGCCGAGATGGTGATGCTAAGCCAGTCCAGCACAGCTTGTCCTGGACAGGCTTAGGTCAGCAAAAATGGCATAGCGCCACCTGAAGCGGTCGCTTCAGCTCGCCTCATGAGAGGTGCGGCGCTGTGTGTAAAGGTGATATTGAGGCACCAAATGTGCGCTACAACTCCCGTTCTGTGCCTTGCTTGCATAGTGCAAAAGTGGGGAGGGCACGGTGAGGATGCCTTGGCCTAACATATTTCACACCCTTACTTATATGACACCCTTTTTTGTGACCCCCTTCCTTTGGCCCCTTTACAGTATATGGATAGTATACCGTGGTCATATGCACTCACTAACTTTCCAATATAATGTTTCTAATTAAATTAAAATTTTATCAAAGTATAAATGGTGAACACATTTGATCATCTTGAGGTTACTTACATTTTGCCTTCTATTACTGCTCCATAGAATAAACAAGACATAGATAAATGGGGAAAGGGGGAGAGAGAAGACGTGACACTTGAGTGATAGATAGATACATAGATAGATAGATAGATAGATATTTATAGATAATAGATAGATATGAGACAGATTCATGATAATCTTGTTATTACATGTTCTTAAACATCTATTTCTATTTTTTAGACTCTACTGACTGTATAAAGTGTCCACCAGACTACTGGTCTAATAGGAACAGAGATGCTTGTATCCCCAAGGAGGTAGATTACCTGTCTTTCGGAGAGCCACTTGGAATCACGTTTTCTGTAGCTGCTGGGTTTGGTATCTGTCAAACTCTTCTGGTCATAGGGGTGTTCATAAAATATAGAAATACCCCAATTGTCAGAGCCAACAACTTAGAAGTGAGCTTCTTGCTCCTTATGTCATTGACATTGTCTTTTATAGGTGCGTATACTTTCCTTGGAGAACCCACCACTTACCTATGTGTCCTCAGACAAATAGTGTTTGGTATAAGCTTTGTCTTAACCATATCATGTATCCTAGTCAAAACATTAGTTGTCACTCTTGCTTTTACAATGTCAAGGCCTAACCAGAGTGTCATGAAATACTTCCGCCCATCTCATCAGAGAGTATTAGTTGGATTTACAACAATTATTCAGATTCTCATCTGCGTTGGGTTCTTATCATCCACTTCTTCTTTTACAAAGAAAAACAGGGAAACGGTATTGACTAAGATAATTCTAGAATGCAACAGGGAGTCGGAGCTGGTATTTTTGGTTTCTTTTGGATATATTGGCCTGCTGGCAGTACTTTGCTTCATCTTGGCTTTTCTGGCCAGGAAATTGCCAGACAGTTTTAATGAGGCAAAGTTTATAACATTCAGTCTATTGGTGTTTGTCATGGTCTGGGTGAGCTTCATTCCTGCTTATGTTAGCACTAGTGGCAAATATGTTACTGCCGTGGAGATCTTTGCTATTCTGTCATCTGCTGCTGGATTGCTTGCTTGTATATTCTATCCTAAATGTTACATTATATTGGTAAAACCAGAGGAAAACTCAAAGAAAAAACTCACCGGACGGCCTTACCATAAAAAATAAACGTCAATGATAAAAGTTCATGTGTTTAATATTAATTTGAAGTAACAATGGTGTGATGTTTAATGGTGTCTTAAATAGGTAAAAATTGTCTTTGGCATCGTCATATTCTGACACTTTTTTAAATATTTCCATTTATGGGGATGCACAGGTTTTTTTTTTAGTCGAGGCAAAGAAGGGCTATAAAAGGAAAGGGAAATATATGGGAAGCTCTAATACTATAGTTAGCTAGTATTATATCTGCATTTCTGCAACATGGCGCCTCAGCCTTAGGCTATGGCCCCACGTGGTGTCCTGCAGAAAAATAGCAATGCAGGAAAAACCGCAGTGGCAACGCATTGTGGTTTTTCCCATAACGCATTATACAGAAAGTTCGCAGAGGTTTCTGTTGCAATTATATTTATGCGGAAACAGCCGGCGTTTCTGTAGGCATATTTGACATGCTGCGGATTTGGAAATCGCAGCGTGTCCACAGCACAGTTTTCACCGCAAAGTCAACATGGGATTGATCTGACTGTAAAACGCTGCAATTTTTCTGCAGTGTTTAAGCCATGGGCAAATTACAGCTTTTATGCCACGTGGAGTCCAGGCCTAAAGGAGTTTTCCCATGTACATAACCAGATTAAGTTTGCAGACAATTAAAAGTTAAACATTTTTGTTAATATAAATTATTAAAAATGTGCAGCATTTTAAACTGTTTCTCTAAGTGGTGACAGTCTTTTGTCTTGATAGGTTGCCAGTCCATATGGATATAAATGCAGGAACTTTCTATGGTCTGGTACTTGTCCGAATCCTACCCATGATTTCCTTATTATTAATGTAGTCCACAGGATACTGGAAACCTCCAGAAAAAAACAGACACAAACACATGAATATGTTCTCCACATGTTTGTGTGAGTTTTCTCTGGGTACTACGGTTTCCTCCCACACTGCAAATACATACTAATAGGGAATGTAGATTGTGAGCCCTATATGGACAGTGACCACAATGTATGTAAAAGTGCTGCGGAATATGATGGCGCTATACAAATAAGCTAAATAAATAAATACACACATATATATATATATATATATATATATATATATATATACACACACACACACAAAGCAAAAGGCTAATTGCAGTGTTTAATCAGTCTATAAACACCCAAAGATGTCTTCCTTTCATAATGTCATCCTGGTGCTTGTGCACTATGCCTATGAGCCTTAAACTGCTTGTACTATATGTTTGATTTTTTTTTTTTCTGTCTTCAATCAGTGGATTTGTTATTCTGTTTCCTTCACTTACTACTCTACATAGGGCCTGCTGATAGTTTGGTATCTTGTGTTGCACTATTGTCCATTAACCACAAAAAATGCCCCAAATGTCCTTCATCACAAGCCCTCCTCCTCCTCCTTTCTTCTTACCACTGTGTTCTACTGCCCAGAGAGGTCTGAAGCCGTCCAGGTAGACAGGGTGCTGCTCTCTTGCCAAGCTTCCATAACTCCTGGGGTAGGTGGGTGATGGTAGGTTCCCAGGTTGTAACAGAGTCCCACGTGTCCACAGTAATAGAAAGAAATACCAGTCAGCTGTAGGCATCTTCACACATCAGCAATAGACGCCAAAAATCATCTCCTTGAAAGAACAAGTCCACACTTCCATGTAGGTTTCTCCTCCATGCCGCATGGTGTCCATGCTGTCCTTACCTCCTGGGGGGATGGTAACAGGCACATGTGTACACACAGGAAACCAGCTGAACCAGGTCTTGAGTCATTGTCCATGCTTTACAATAGAAATAAAATACTCCACAGGGTCTTCCATTCGATTTATAGTTGCTAATTCATAGTGCTAGTTTGCTTGGTTACAGGATTCTTGAAGATACAGAGAAAAGGAGTGAGAAAGGAAAGATAAAGGTTGCTTGCAGCTTGGAGCCCTGTATCGAGGCAGCCACTAAGGGCGCCAGGAAGTAGTGTTTGAAAACTCCTGCTCTACAAATCTAAAAAAATATTTTTCCTATACGGTAAACGCCGTAGCAGAAAAAAAGGTCAAAAGTGCCAAACTGCCATTTTTTCACTGTTTTGCCTTTGATAAAAATTTTAATAAAAAATGATCAAATCAAAAGCAATTCCCCAAAATGGTATAACTAAAAAGTACACCCAAAATGGTATAACTAAAAGTACACCCGACCCCCGCAAAAAAAGAAGCCTTATGCATCCCTGTACATGGAAGTATAAAAAAAGTTATGTGTGTCAGAATATGGTGAGTTTTAGAAAAAAAAAAATTTTGGCAAAGTTTTGGATTTTTGTTAAGGGGTTAAAATGTAAATAAAACCATATAAATTTGGTATCCTTGGAATCGTACCAAAACATAGAATACAGGTTACATGTCATTTTGGATGCACAGTGAACACAGTAAAAACGAATCCTGTTAGAAAATCGCACAAATGCACTTTTTCTTTAAATCCACAGAAGACAGCTTCCCAGTACATTGTACAGAGGAATTAATGGCAGCATCATGAAGAAAAATTTGTCCCGCAAACATTAAGACCCCATATAGCTCTGAGAGTGGAGAAATAAAAAAGCTAGTGTTTGGAACGGGGAGGGGGGGGGGGGGAGTGGAGGCCGCCTCAGGTTTTCGGACCTAAAAACCCCGTGTGAACTTACTCTAAGGATGTTGTACCAACTTAAACTAGGAGGGGGCTTTCCGGAATCTGTCTTTCTGGGGGACTGGACTTAACCATTTATGGTACAAAGACATTCCCATAACTGGGAATGTATATATTCAGAATCTATAATGTATATATAACTACATATATTATTAAAATGAACACATTATTTATTCCTATTACCTCAGGAAAATGTCCTAGATTGCTAGGCTGGAAGAGTTCTCACACTTGGAGCTCCATACTTATTTGAATTACTCAAAAATGTAGCTCCGTGGTTTTCTTTCACTCAGGACCCTGCCCGGTCCTATTTATGGGTTGAGACCACCCCTCCTTGATAAGTTTCTAATGATGCCCCATGACCGTTATTTAGTTACTATTGCTTCTACTGGCTTTATTTGAGTCCGAGATATTATGTATAGGTTCCTTTGGCTGTGTATTTCTTCCTCTCTAGGCTTTGTATTTCTTTTGATGTTTGTATTTTAAATTAATAAAAATATATTAAAAAAAGAAAAGAAAAATGAACACATTATTAATCCAGAGTCATTGACAGGTGATTTACTCAAGGTACTAAACTAGATCACTGTAGGAGTAAATAATACTAAAACATAACTTTTACTGGTATTGTTTAAAATTGGCCTATTAAAATGATAACACAATTGCAGTATGACTCCACTATTATCAGGCAACAATTAGTAGTTTTATTGTCTTCCCTATAATGTCAACTACAAAATAACTTTTTCCCATATGCAGCTCTCAAATAATTCCCAGGACACGGGAATTGCAGTTTTAACTGCAGAGACATCGCTTCCCATATCAATATCCTCCTGATGAGCTAGTTATCCTAGCGAAACGCCGCGTAGAGGGGAAACCAGGGACCTCTAAAGAAAATGGGGAGGACCTGGTAACTTAGTATAGCAGGGAACTTTGAGACTAAATAGCCCTGGGGCCGTGTTGTATCTGGGCTCCTATGAGGCTATAGGTTGGACAATTTGACTAACACTACACAGGGAGAGATGGAACTACGGCTTGTGGCTAGGCTGCAGGGATAGGAATTATCTCCTTGAACATATGTAGTAAATAGACCACAGAGCTTTCATTCACCTGTTGGGAGATGTTGATTGCTACCTGATCTCTGTTCTCTGCATTTGTTAGTACCCAGACATCAAGGGTTAAACTGTGTGGTTCTCAACAAATTATTTGAGAGCTGCATATGGGAAAATGTTATTTTGTAGTTGTTGACATTATAGGGAAGGCAATAAAACTACTAATTGTTGCCTGATAATAGTGGAGTCATACTGCAATTGTGTTATCATTTTAATAGGCCAATTTTAAACAATACCAGTAAAAGTTATGTTTTAGTATTATTTACTCCTACAGTGATCTACATTATTAATCCAGCATGGTGAATGCCAAAAAAAAAAAATTTGCTGTTTTTTTCTCTTTACCCTTGAAAAAGGTATTAAATTTAATCAATGAGTCCTCTGAAACCCAGGATTGTACAAACGAAAACTCTCCATGCTGAATCCCTCTTAAAATTATGTCTGTTCATAAAAAAAAAAAACTTTATGGATCTTGAAATGTAACAACAGAATAAAAATTAAATAATAACATTTATTCTGTTACTACATTTCAAGTTCCATAACTTATTTTTCAACATAATTTAGGCTGGGGCCCCACATGGTGTAAACACTGCGGTTTGTGCATGGCGTAAACATTGCAGAAAAAAATGCAGGGTTTTACAGTCAGCAAAGAGGATCATATTCCAGCGGTAAACCCCACTGTGTATTAAAAAACGTGCTATAGACATGCAGCGATTTCCAAAATCGGTGCAGTTTTGGAAATCACAGCATGTCAATTATATCTACGGAAATACCCGCAGTTTCCCTATAACTGAAGAGGAAAGTCTGCAGAGGAAACCACAGCGTTTTTTTGCTGCAAGACGCCTATGTGGGGCCTTAATCTTATGAGGGCTTGTGTTCTCCAAGGCGAATTTTGTAGCAATTGTGCAAAACAAATAAAACTTTAAAGCCTGTGTAAATGTGATAAACATAGCCATAGCAATCCAAAGAACAAGATTTAGGCCTGGTTCACATCTGCGTTCAGTATTCCGTTCGGGGAGTCCACTTGGGAACTCCCTGAATGGAATACCAAATGCATTAAAAAGCGGTGAGCAATGAAAGCACACGGACCCCATAGACTATAATGGGGTCCATGTGTTTTCTGTGTGGTGTCTGCATGAATCATGCAAAGAAGAAAGTAGTTTTTGAAGTATTTTTCTCTCAGTGGACACTGCGTGGAAAACATACAGACCTCATTATAGTCTGTGGGGTCTGTGTGCTTTCATTGCTCACTGCTTTTTTATGTGTTTGGTATTCCATTCGAGGGGTCCCCAAGCAGACTCCCCAAATGGAATACCGAACGCAGATGTGAACTGGGCCTTATTGTATGTATGTTTTTTTTTTTTTTATCTATACTGCATTGAGAAAGCTGTAAAGCTAAATGCCCCATAAAAAATAACTAAATTATTTTGTTTTTTCAAAGTCCTAAAAATGGTACCAGTCATTCTGTTCACAGAAAAAATAAAAATGTTATGGCTTTCAGAATGGATATTAAAAAATGTTTGTATCACAAGATATTCCTGGAGTAACGTTATGATAGCGCCACCTGCTGTTCTATGAAGAGTCTTTGGTAAATGAGCTGAGATGGATGCACATGCACATGTCTTGCTTTTCTTTGCTCCACCAGATATGGGATCCCTGATGTGGTGAGCTAGTTTCTTCCAATGCTGCAGCATCTTCTCTATTTCTGAGAGAAGATGCTGAGCAAGTACAATTGCGGTAATGTAGTCTGATTCTCTTATCGCTTGCTCAGCATCTCCTCTATAAGGTTCAGAAGCAGCACACCTGCCACACCAGGGATCCTAAATCATGCTTGGGGAAGCAGAGAGACAGAGCAGACTGACCATGTATGTCCACCTCCGTATGCTTAGGCTTCATCCACACAACTGTAGCTTTGGTCAGAGTATTGTTTTTTAAAGGCCCCATATACATGACCATGCCTTTCATGGTTGTGTGACTGAGGACCTAGAGCCTGGATGCAAGACTTAGGACCGGTCCTAGTCCAGTCCATTTTGTGGTCCAGGCTTATTTACTGCAATGTATGAGTCTGTGGAGAACATGGATATCACATGAATGTCTATTTCATTTTTTATAGACCAGTACAGGGCACAGGTATGTATACATGTAGTGTTACTGAGCAGGACACAGTGAACACTATACATGGTAACAGCAGGTGGGTGCTATTCTAATATTATTTCTGAAATATATGGGGATTTAAGAACTAAAGAAAATCGAAATACATGAACTGTTTATAATAATAGGCAGGATTAAATGACAGCAATATTCTTCAAGGAACTGTGGCCCAAACTAGGTCAATTCCTTAAGGTTTTTAGATGTGGCTTAAGAGATGAATATTCAGCTTTTATTAATATATATTCCTAATGGTGTTAGTTCTTCTTGTGTAGCATTATGAATTGGCATTTGCCTGCACTGCTTACTATAGAAATTCAGTGGCTAAAAGTTCAAGTTTATTGCCATAGGAAATGGGACTTGAGCTCCTGATAGACAAATCCAGCTCTGCTTACTTGGGGGTGTTCACACTACCGTTAGTAATGTCTGTTGCTGGCGTCCATTACAGAATGTTAACAATGGATACTGACAGATCCGTCATAGATCCATTAAAAATCCCATTGATTTTAATGTGATTTTATCTGTTGTCCTTTAGTGTATGTTTGCACCAAATCCGTCACATGTCTGTTTTTTTGTGGACATAAAAACCTGGGGTGCAGGACTTTTGTGTTTGTTCAAAATAACAGGCTTATCATGAACAGCAAGTCTGTTATTTTTTGACATTAATGTCTATGACAAACAGATAGTAACGGACGGGCGACTCTTATACTGTTCGTTACTACTGTCTGTTTTTTTTTCTGCACATGCTTAGATAGCAGAAACAAAAAAAGCAAAAAAAACCCGGATAGTATAAAAACAGACACTAACTGATGCTAATGTGTCAGTTTTAAAACCGATCCATTAAATGGATCAGTTACAAAAAATGGAGACATTAACATCAGTTAGCATCTATTAACAGACACTATTAGAAGGGACATCCAATAGTTATGTGAATACCCCCTAGCAGGGGAACAAAGGTTTGTGTATGATGAAACTGAATTTTCTAAATTCATGTTTTCCCAAAATCTGACATCAGGAAACAGGTTAAGGCCCCACACTGCAGAAACGCAGCTTATTATGTAGCAGATTTTGTTGCATTTTTTTTAAACCAAAGCCAGGAGTGGATTGAGCAGAAGGTAGAAGTGTAAGAGCTTCCTACTGTATATATCTCCTATTCCTTTTGTATCCAATCTTTGGTTTGGCTCAAAAAACTGCAACAAAGTCTGCAGTAAAAAAAAAGCTGCATTTCCACAACATGGGGCCTCAGCCTTAGGGTTGGCTCACACTAGCGCTTGTATTCCGTCCGCAAAGAGTCCGCATGGAAACCCCCCCAAATGGAATACCAACACTAATGCAAGCGATGTGCTTGCAAAGCACATGGAGCCCATAGTCTATAATGGGCTCCGTGTGCTTGCCGCGCACTGCCCGCACGAATGAATTGTGCGGGCAGTGCGCGGCAAGCACACGGAGCCCATTATAGTCTATGGGCTCCGAGTGCTTAACTGCACAGCGCTTGCATTAGCGTTGGTATTCCGTTCGGGGGGTCTCCATGCGAACGGAATACAAGCGCTAGTGTGAACCAACCCTTAAACTGCTTATCTAGTGCAGAGAGAGGCTAAAAAAGCATCACGCCTAATAGGGAGACACTGGGTTTCAAATCCAGAGGAGACCCAGAGCATTTGCATCTGTCTGTAGGAAAATCAGGTATATTTTAAAGCACTTGAAGGCTGATTTGCATATCTATATATAAGATGGTACAGATGCATACCCTAGTTAGCCTGTTGCATGGGAAGGGTTAAACCTTTGTCCTCAACTGTAGTGGAAATGCAGTATTAAAGGGATTCTACCATAAAAATCAAATTTTTTGTCGTTGCCACGTAGGAATAGCCTTAAGAAAGGCAATTCTTCTCCTACCTTTAGATGTCTTTTCCGGGTCACCATTCCATAGAAATCCCGGTTTTCATCGTTATGCAAATGAGTTCTCTCGCAGCACTGGGGGCGGGATGCAGCACTCAAACAGCACTGGGGGCGTCCCCAATGCTGCAAGAGAACTCTCCAGCACTGCCTCCATCTTCTTCAGGAACTTCCTCTTCACGCGTCTTCTTCCGGCGCTGGGGAACAAACTTCTAGGCCTCGGGCAGAGCTGACTGCGCATGCCCACAGGCCACAAGAAAATGGCCGAGACACCTCATTTGCATACTGACGAAAACCGGGAATTCTACCGAACACCGGCGCGGAGAGGACATCTAAAAGTAGGAGAAGAATAGCCTTTCTTAAGGCTATTCCTACATGTGAGCGACAAAAAATTTGATTTTAATGGTTGAATCCCTATAATAAAGCTTACACCGCCATTTGACATAGTTTGTTTCCTATATATTATATTATATTACATTACAGGGTGACTTCAAATGGCTATACCTCAGGCATTGAAAATTGCTTGAAAACACAGTTTGGATTGGGATATGTACATACAGTTATAATGATATCTCTTCATAAATGACGTACACCCTTCACCAGGCAGTGTGTCGGGAGGGTAAATGTATGCTAGCTGATGTACATTTACCATCTCCACTTACGCCAGATTTATAAATGCTGAAATATCTGTCAGGGACAATGGCTCTGTCCGTCCCCCTTTTTGCAGAAGAAGCAAAGGAGGTGCAAAAGTAAAAAAATTGACTTTATTATGCCTTGTATGCCAGAAAACGTGTATATAAGGCATGATAAGTCTGCCCAATATATGTATGCATGGATTTATTTAGTAAGTATTGTTCTAAGAGACCATGAAGCATTGGATAGGTGAACTCGGTTTTCAGATAATAGGGAATAAGTTCATGGAACATTACAAGCAACTTTTCCCTGGTTTTAGAAGCTGTTTACCAGTATGAATGGATCACAGCATTTCTATGGAAACCATTTACAATCCATGCAAGAGTTACTGCATCATGTTCAGTATGTGCCACGTTACGCACAGGAACATATAATTTATCTGCTATTATCTCCGTCCCCTGACAAACAAGACATTAGCATCATCGGCAGGTTCAGGTGTTTTGTGTTGCTGGAAGGGAAAGAAACAAGTAATAACAAGTATGTCCTATGGCATAAAAGTGCACAACATGATAAAATGGCATATTGTGAACATTTCGTGGAAATACCTTGATCTAAGAACCACTCATACTGTAAGAATTAAATGCTAGTAAAACTGTGAGAAATATAAAACAAGGATTCATATATATAGTATAAGAAATGTCACAGGAAGTTTATGAGAATAGACCTGGAGAACAAAATGCAGACAAAAGAAAAGGATGATATTGTGGTTCACATCTGGCACAAGACCCTTTTTTGTGCCAAATGTGCGCCACGACCCACAATCTGCGCTTCACTTGCCATATCAACTATAATCCATACCAGTTATCTGATGTGGAATGCCAGTTCCTAACTAACCTAAATCCTCATTCTGGTGTGAGCTTGATTCATGAAGAAGCAAGAGCCCTGCTCGGCAAATATCGGCATCTTTATTAGGACCACTGTATGATGATTCTGCACCAATGCCTGGCTGTTACTATTTTGCATTCTCTTTTTATATATTACTAGCTGGTACCCGCGACTTCGTCTGCGGTGATTGTAGCAGTGGGTATATACAGGCGCGGGTAAGGTTTTCGTACTGTGTATAAGGTATGGGATATGAAATGTAAAATTGTATCTTGTTTTTGCTGTAATTCTGAGAGCACATGAGACTTTTGTGTTGAAGTTAATTTGTATTTCAGCTGCTATACGGTGTTGTGAGAAACTGTACATAGTGTCTTTGGGACAGAGGTATTACAAGTGAATATACTTCCATATACGACATTGTATGATGTGTTATTTTCCGCCAGTACATGTAAGTTTTGGGCACAGGATACTCTTGAGCAAGCAACATAAAGTCTGGCCCTGTGCATGACAGTTTAGTAACTCCATGCGCCTCTTATTAATAGCAATTAACCCCATCATGTCCCTCACAATAACCCTTGTGTAAGAGTTACTGATATGTGAGAGACTTGGAGGTAATAATTAAGTATCTTCATTATTGAGGTCTTTTATTATTACCTCCATATGTCTCACATATTAGTAACCTTTATATGAGTCACACGGGGTTAATATGAGGGACATGATGGGGTTTATTCCTATTAATGTGAGGCACATGGAGTTACTAACACTAAACTAATAACCCCAAATGCCAGACATTAATGAGAACAGTAATCCTATGTACCTGTGTGTTTCTTACTTTCAGTTTGCTAGCAGCTTCGTCTCCTCTTCGGGGAATCTTTGCAGGATGCAGACCACTATAGCAGGCACAGACCTGAGCGATTAAGCTCCACCCCCTGGGTTTCCTGCACCCCTCTCAAAGGGGAGTGTCCTTATGTCTCAGCTCTAGCAGAGCACTGAAGGGACGCTTGGACTTCATTTAACTCTTGCAGGTCCTGTGCTGCTGGTGTGCCAGTGAAATATGGCAGGAGTGCCACTCTTGGCACGTGTGCCAGGGGTTGCAGACCTCTGCTGTAGAGGGTAATATGAATTTTGTGGCTTGCTATGGTCCAAAGTGTGTGAGATTGCAGAGATAGTGATGTCAGTTTGGGTTTTGTAGGGGTCCTGGGAAAAACGTATGTGCGCTATTGTGACGAAAAGTAGCCTATTGCGCAAATCGAAAATTTCAGCCAAATCGGTGGAGCGGGTTTTGCGTGATTGAGGAACAAACATCCAAACACACAAACCCACAAACATCCAAACTCACAAACTTTCACCTTTATAATATTAATAGGATATTCTCCTGGCTCTTCTTATATTCTCATATTAGGGGGATGGATTTTTTGGAATAAATCATTCTGTAAATAATGAACTATTTTGGCAACCCCCTTTCCCCTCACCATATTAATCCTATCTTATCCTACAAAAGTTTGTGTGTTTGGATGTTTGTGACTCAATCACACAAAAATGGCTGAACGGATGTAAATGAAATTCGGCACATAGATAGATTGTAACCTCGATTAAAGCATAGGCTACTTTTTATTCCGGTAAATGACATGGTTTCATGTTTGTTATGAATTTATGTTCACATACTATATTACACTGCTCTTGCAGAAGCCTTTTCTCAGCCAGGTCTGTTATCTCTCTGCGCAAACACACAGCTAACACTCAGGGATTCTGTAGACACGTTTGCATATTATCTGATCTGCTCCAGGCAGTGCTGACACACTGGATGGGAAAACACCTTTAATCCAAATTGGCAGTTTGCTACTTTTAAATATGCCAGGAAAAATAAAATATAATTTGTTGCAAAATTCTAAAACAACAGCTATGAACGTAGACAGAAGTCAACAGAGTTCTCCTCAAGCAGAGCTGACGGGGATCATCGGCACCAATAAAACGCTCATTATATAGCGACCCAGTGAGCTGCTGAGATGCCAGAACAATCACGGGCACAGTGCAAGGAATGAGTTCAGTGGCAAACCAGCTTAACGGCTTCCTAAACGCCGAAGCAGGTGGATCATCAACGCCAACAACACGCTCATTATATGACATCCCAGCGAGCTGCTAAGATGTTGGAACAATCACGGCACAGTGCGAGAAATGAGTTCAGTGGCAAACCAGCTTAACAGCTGCCGAAACGCTGGAGAAGGCAAACCACCAACGGCAGCAATTTGCTGAATATAGGCAGATTATCGACGCGGACGTGGATTCCATCCACTTTGCCTTCACTGTAAAACGCCACTATTTTTCCACAGCATTTATATCCTGTAAGGCCCTGGCCTTACTTGGCATACAATATAAGTGGTAGTATAGGTTATGAAAGGGTAAACACACAGCATGTGCCATTTAGGGATTACTACCCCCCTACTCAACAACTCTCCTCAGGCACAAATTGAAAGAAGCTCTTTCATTTGATAAGTGGCGGTGTGGCCTTTATACTGTACATAAGAAATTTGGCCAAAACTAATCTTTCACCAGGCAGTGGATGGATTATATCAATACATGATGACCAATGAAGTCTATGTAGAGCTGAAAGTAAGCAATTCAGGAGACAGGTTGTAATGTGATGCATGCAGGGAATGGACAAAAGACATATTCACTCACTGACTCAAGTCATACACTGTAGGAAGTTTTTCTCTATAACTCATGTTGCTATGACAGTTACAAACGCAGAGGGAGACAACTCTAAGAAATAGCTACAATTATTGTGCCAACAAAGTTGTATTCCGACGTTATAGGGCTTATACTGTACATACATGTAAAACAATGACATGTACATACTGAGCCTTATGTGTCAGAACTAGCCTACAGAAATCTAGAATTAAAGAGGTTTTCCCATAGACATAAATGTATTTAACTTTGTAGACAATCTTTGTCTTGATCATTTGCCGAAAGGATACAGCCATGAGTGCAGGAACTTTCTTTGGTCTGGAACTTGTCAGAAACTTAGTCATAATTTACTTTTTGGCAACCTATCAAGATAAAAGACAGTCTGTTAGAGAAAATCTTTAAAATTCCGCAAAGTTTTACATTATTTACATTGGGAAAATGTTGAACTTTTAATTGTTAACAAACGTAAAAATGTTTATGTTTGTGAGAAACCCCTTTAGGCTGAGGCCCCACATTGCGGAAACAGCTTTTTCTTTTGCAGATTTTGTTGCGCTTTTTTGATCCAAAGTAAAAAATGGCTACAAAAGGAATGGAAAGTATATAGTAAGTTCTTATACTTCCCCTTTCTACTCAATCCACTCATGGCTTTGGCTCAAAAAACTGCAGCGAAATCTGCAAAAAAAAAAAAAAGCTGTGTTTCTACAATGTGTGGCCTTAGCCTTAGGCTAAGGCCCCATGTTGGCGTAAACACATCTTTTTTGTTGCAGATTTTGTTGTGGTTTTTGGAGCCAAAGCCAAGAATGGCTTCTAAAGGAATGAGCAATATATAGGAAGTTCTTATACTTCTATCTTCTGCTCAATCCACTCCTTGCTTTGGCTCAAAAAACTGCAACAAAATCGGCACCAAAAAAGTTTGCATTTCCGCAACGTGGGGGCAGGGGTGTACCTTCCCCTTTCGCCACCCGAGGCGAACTACAGAAAGCCGCCCCCCACACTGGAGGAGGGGGCGGAGCGAAGGGGCGTGGCCGAGCGAATGGGGCGTGACGTAACGAATGGGGCGGGGCTTAGCGCAGTTCGCAGGCAGAGAGCAGGCACGGAGATGACCTGCTCTCTGCCTGAGCGTGAGGGGAGGCTGCTGGAGCAGCACTGCTCCAGTGGCCTCCCCAAACCTCCGCTCGGTGCTAAGCCAGTCCAGGACAGCTTGCTCGCTTCAGGTCGCCTCATGGGAGGTGCGGCGCTGCGTGGGGGTTAATTTGTATATTATGTCAGACAACCCCTTTAAGGCTAAGGCCCCACATTGCAGAAACACAGCATTTTTTGTTGCAGATTTTGCTGCATTTTATGAAGCAAAAAACAGGGGTGGATTTAACAGAAGGGAAAAGAAAAACACACCAAAATCTGCAACAAAAAACACTGTGTTTTAGTAATGTGGGGCCTCAGCCTGACTAATGGCCTGTTCACATCTGCTTTTGTATTCCGTCTGGTTAGAGTCCGCATGGAGACCCCCCGAACGGAATACAAACACAATTGCAAGCGCTGTGCTGCAAAAGCACACGGACCCCATAGACTATAATGGGGTCCGTGTGCTTGCCGCGCACTGCCCGCAAGAAGGTAGCATGTGATGTATCTCTAGTCTGCTGTGTTTCTGCGTGTGCTTACACATAGAAGCTTTTACTCTACTAATCTGCACATGTTCTTCTATATATGCACAACATAGCTGCCATATAAGAATATTTGCTTGAGATGGATAAAATTAACAACAAAGTCAATGACAAATCCAAAATAAAATCTGATTGTGGGTTTGGTGCAGATTGTGGTGCATAAAATATACTTTTTTAGGCTAAAGCTCCTTGTAGTGGGCTGCAGCGAAAAAGCTCTGCGAAAATAAAATATGGAAAACGTACTGCGTTTTATCTGGCAACACTATTTATAGAAAGTCCACAGAGTTTTCCTCTGCAGTCTTTCTGCTTCAATTATACCTATTGGGAAACTGTCGATGTTTCCATAGGTATAACTGACATGTTGCAAAAATGCAATGGTTTTGGAAATCACAGCATTTCCACAGCACGTATATTTCTGTAATGTGTGAATGGAATTTGCTAGAATTCCATCCACTTTGCAGGCACTGTAAAACACTGCAGCTTTTGCAGCAGCGTTTCCACTGCAGCTAAACCGCAGTGTTTATGCCACATGAGGCCCGGCCTTATGTGTGCATGTAATCTAAAGATTAGGGACATATTTTGCGTGCTGAGAATTAGCTGCTGCTCACCGACAGCTAGCAAGCATGCTGTAAAGTTCAGTTGCAGTGTAGTGGATGGGAATTAAAGGGGCTCTATCAGGCTATTCAAGCACCGTAAATGTTATATTAAACTACCCCCCATTTTAAAATAAAACCCTAAAAAAGAATGTGATCTACTTAGGCATCGTGCACGCTGGGAGGGCATTCAGGGTGTGTCTTCTTCTTCATCCACGCCTCTTCTTCCTCCGATGTCCTCGGGTCCCGTCCTCCTCCGGCGCTCGCTAACTGACACTGATATAAAAAAATGGCCTGGGCGCTTGCGCAGTAGCATGCGGCTTCTACTACGGCTACTGCGCAGGCGCCCAGGCCATTTTTTTTTATCAGTGTCAGTTTGTGAGCACCAGAGGAGGACGGGACCGGAGGACATCGGAGGAAGAAGAGGCGTGGATGAAGAAGACGGCGCACCCTGAATGCCCGCCCAGCGTGCACGATGCATAAGTAGATCACATTCTTTTTTAGGGTATTATTTTAAAACTGGGGGGTAGTTTAATATAACATTTGCGGTGCCTGAATAGCCTTTTTAAAGGCTATTCACGCATATGTGGGGCTCTATCAGCATGATTTTGCTGATAGAGCCCCTTTAAAGGAATCCCATATACATTCTGCAGAAAGCCCCCACAGAAGACAGTGTCATGCACTGTGCATTTTGAACTCACAGAATGTTAATTAGGGGGCATTTACACTTGCGCCCCTTTGCGCTCTGAGTCATTCTGCTGGATTTCCATCCTAAGCCCCAGTGAAACTGGACAGGGTGCGACTTCCCGGTGGTCACTTTTAAAACCCATTAATATGAATGGGTTTTAAAAGCAAACCGCTGGTGTTCGCCTGAAGCCTCTCTGCAGGAAAATAGGGTGTTTTTTTTTTTTTTTTTTTTGGTCGAACACAAAGTTTTGCATGTCCGACTTTGTGTCCGGCCAAAAAAAAAAAAAAACAGTTTCCCCACGGAGAAGCTGCATACGGACACCCAAATGAATGGGTTTAAAAACTGAGCGCCAGGAAGCCGCCCCCTGTCCAGTTTTGCTGGAGTGCAAGTGTGAACGCCCCCTTAATGCTGCATGTTCACCTATGGTTATCATTCTCTGAACATCCAGCAGTTCACTCAACACCCATAGTTCAAGCCAAGGAGGGTCTTTAAAATTTATAATATCATCTTCATGCTGGACAACCCCTTTTTTAAAAAAAAACCAAATGTCCTAATGGTCAGTTGTATGGCCAGAAGTGCATTCAATAGCCCCACTCCCTCCAGACATCACCCATGAGGAGTGAATGTGAAGCTCACATTTATGGCTTATTCAAGACATCAGTCATTTTTCTCTGTATTCTGTCAGTATTTTTCATGGATAGCACATGGACCCATTAACTTCTGTAAGGACAGATTTTTTAAAACAGCCTAAAAGCAAAATGGATGTGCGAATAGGGTTTTAGAACCTCTATGAATATTACATTAATCAATGCATTTGTGAACCAATTACCCAATTTGCTTTTATCATTATAACTAGGTATTTGCTAAAATGAAAAGCAATCCTAGCAATAACCGAGATGACAAATGTACAGGTAAAGTGTTCATTCATGGCTTCTGCTCCTCGCCAATCATGAAAGCCGTGCGCTCCCCTAGGAATACCTGTAGGTCTATTTAATATAATGAACAGGCAGGAATCAGCATCACTACCTGCTGACAGCTGTTCTCTCCTGACTGACAAATGTACCATGTTCTGTGTGAGGGAACATCAGCTCTTCTTCTCCCCAGGGTTACCTTATACCTTTATAGGTCAACAACGGTAAGGGTGTCCATATTGCAAAGCTCTGACATAAACTGAGAACCTCTCATATCGGTCACATATTGGTTAATTCCATCATCATCATGAAGAGCAAGTTTTCTCACTATACAGACCGCAACATGTTCCATCTACTGGTGGCTTTGGCAATATTTCTAGAGAACCAACTTTCGGTGTACGGTCAAGAGTGCAGGCTAATAGGGAAATTTGACCTCCATGGATTTGTAGAATCTAAGAATCATGAACTTATCATCGGAGGAATGTTTCCCTTCCACTTCAGGACTATCTTGAATAATGACACTGATATGGAAGAACCCAAATCGCCAAAATGTGAAGGGTAAGTCTGAATTCTTGTCATAATATCATGCAGAGGTATCTTAGAATATATCATATATATCATCAAGGGGACCTGGCAGTATCCCTGCTTTATTTTCTTATATCTGCAATGGTTACTGGTTGAGGTGAGCATGAATAGAAATATTGGAAGCTGTTCTGACTGTTTTAAGAGAAATGTAACTTCTTATTGGGCCAAGTCAGAATAAGTTTTTATAATAAAATATTTTCTTAGTAAAGACTGTGTATTTTTAGCTGCTTTAAAGTTTTTGCATAAGTTACATCAGAGGTTCTTGTGCTAGAGAGTGTACAATTGGCTATTATTCATGCTATATACAGTATATATACTGTACATACCTGTATGTGATAAGAGTGGTGTAAAAATAACGTCTTAGCAATATTTGACAAGATGCAGAATTATAACTGATGACTATCAATGATCATTAAGTTAGATTCAATAATTTTATTAAACTAGAATCTCAGATTGAGGTTAAGGCAAAAAACGCTGCAGAAAATGCATTTTTTTTGCAGCATTTTTCATTACATTTTCGCATAGTTTTCCTCTTCAGACGTCCTGCCCTTATTATACCGATACGGAAAGCGCCAGCATTTCTTCAGGTAAAATGGATATGCTGCAATTTTCCAAAAATGTAGCTTGAGAACACAGCATTTCCATTGCAGATTTCTATCTGCAATGTTTGGATGGGATTAGCCAAAATCCCATTCACTTTTCAGGGACAGTAAAACGCAGCGTTTTTGTAACATGAGGCTTAATCTCTGTTAGCTGACAGAATATGTGTGTTTAGCAAAGGGATTTTACTGGTAAATGGCAAAGTCTTCTGGGAGTAGAGGAGTTAATAGCCGGCCTTCACATCTGCTGTGTCACACATCCATATGTTTATTTCAAGTTCTGTTTTTAACTCTTTATAACCTTACAATTATAGCATTTGAGTTTTCACTCTTCCTACTTCCCATTGCAGTGAAGGTAAAAGATGTGTTCAGACTAGAGGTTTTGCTTTCTTGATAAATATATATATATAGCGGGAATGCATCCCAGATCTTCCCGCAGCACTTGAAAGAGAAAGTTCACAGAGTTTTCCTCCATGGATGTTCTGCTACTATTATATCTAAAGGGAAGCCGCCAGCATTTCCGTAGATTTGATTGACATTCTGTGATTTTCAAAACCACACCGGTTTTGAAAATCGCAGTGTGTCCATGCTGTTGTTTTTACCACAAAGTGGGCATGGGATTCACATGAATCCCATCCACTTTGCAGTTACTATATAATGCTGTGATTTTTCCGGCCTGTGGGGCCCTGGCCTAAGGCTAAGGCCCCATGGGCCGTATCCACTGCAACCGCTGCGTGAACCGCTGTGAAAAATGTCTGTGTTCCTCCATGAGAATCAGTCCCAGGTGGGACTTATTCATAAGCCATAAATAATGGTCATGCAGTGTCTGTTTGATGTTGCCATCACATGGCCATTATAGAACCCATATATGTAAATGGATTTATTTACATGGCTCTATACAGTATATGCGTGTCAATTTTTTTGGCAGCCGTGAAAATTGGTCTGTGAATAGACACATTGGGACACATTTAATAAGCTGCTTGCCACTTTATAGTGTAAATTGTGCCTTTTTGTGGTCTTTTTCTGACCTATGCTTCATGAAGCACTTTCACTTTTTTTTAAAAAAAAACTTTAGTTTTTTTTTTCTTTAGAAAAGGGGGTGTGGCTTAAATATAGCTCCTTTTCACGCTGTATTTGTGACTTCTGCCTTTTTAACCCCTTCCCAACATCCGGCTGTAATAGTACTGCGGAAGCTGGGTCTTTAAAGATAGAGTCTGCTCTTCTGCAGTGCAGTTGCCATAGCAACTGGGTCTCCGCTGTATTCTACAGCATGGACCCTGAGCTGATGCCCTGGTTGACTCTGATTGCGGACTTTGCATGGCAGCATCCCCCTCCCAAAGTAAAAAAATAGCCTCCCACTGGCTTCTTACCTTTACTGTTGCAGGCTGGCTCCTGCATGACAAGATCGTAGGAGCTGACCTGTTCTTCTAGTAGCCGGGAGCCTACTGAAGGCTCTCAGGCTTGTCATAGCAATATTGCTATTGCAGCTGGTCTATTACCAGCTTCAATAGTAACATTGCGAATCTAATGATTGCAGGTTACTAGTAAAAAACACAATAAAATAAAGTTTAAAAAAATAAATAAAAAAATTAAAATTTCAAATCACCCCCCCTTTACCCAGAATACATATAAAAGTAAAATATTACTGTGAAACACATAAACATTAGATATCCCTGTGTCCAAAAACTCCTGGTTTGAAAACAAACGCCGTAGTCAAAAAAACAATCAAAAGTGCCAAACTGCCTTCTGATAAAAATTTGAATAAAAAATGATCAAAGCAATAGACATTCCACAAAATGATATAACTAAAAAGTACACCTGACCCTGGAAAAAAAGATACCCTATGCATCACCGTACACAGAAATGTAAAAACGGAGACATTTAATTGAAAAATTTTTTTTTTTTTTGCAAAGTTTTAGATTTCTGTTAAAGGGATAAATAAAACCATATAAATATGGTATCCCCAGAATTGTATCGAAACATGGAATACAGGTGACATGTCATTTTGGCTACAGAGTGAACCCACAAAAACAAACCAAGTAAGGAAGTCACACAAATGCATTTTTTCTTCAAATCCACCGCACTCTGAATTTTTTTTTTTCCGCTTCCCAGTACTTTGTACAAAATGAAAAATGCTATCAATATGAAAAACACATGGATCTGAGAGTGGAAATATAAAAAAGTTATGGGTTTTGGAAGATGGGGAGTCAAAAACAAAAATTGAATAATGTCACCAGCATGAAGGGGTTAAAAAGGGCAAACGAAGGTGCAATTGCACTCCAATACAATGGGCAGCATAACACAGGCTGTGAGGTCAGCCTGCATTTAAAATGGGCAATTGTGCCTTTCTGAAGAACAAAAAGGGGTAAAGAGCACATAGCTTATAAAGGCGCATCCATACTAACACGTGCACAACATTTAACAAGCCGGTGCTACTACATCATAAATAGGCACTACAGTAAAACTAGTATTAAAAAAAATGCACCAGTGAAAAATAGAGGGGCAGATGATAAAAAAGTGGCAGATGATAAATAATCCCCATTGAATTACAATGGTCTTAAAACACTTGGGTATCAGACATTGCAAAAACAACCTTTACAGGCTCAGATCTAAGATTTTTTTCGGGTCATACAAGTTTGGTATGTACCACACTTTAAATGGCTTAAATCATGGTGTATAACACCTCAGGGTTTCTAGAAACGTATCTATCCAATTTCTAGCTATCTAAGGCAAACATAGACAAAGTTATGTTAAAGTGAAAGTGACATTATTATACTCTGGGGTCTCTTCAGGCTTAGGTGGAGGCCCACGGGAGGTGACAAAATTAAAAAAAAAACATTCATACTCACCTTCCGTTACCTCTTATGGGTCTCTGTATCATCTGGTGCTCTCCTGTGATGTTATGCACCTGCGGTCACTGCTGAGTCCTGTGATCGGCCCTCAACGGTGACATGAGCGTCATTACATCATCTTAGTTCACCAGAGACTTATCTCCATTTGTTCAGTTTTTTTAAAAAAATAAAAAAATCACGACAACTTGGAATATTTGAGTTGAACCCAATTTGGGTACAATTTTCTACTGTTGATATATTTTCTACAGCTAATCTGCTGTCAGTACTACCTCTGGCAACCCGCTATTTTTCATCAGTATTTTTAAGCCTAAACCAGAAGTAGAACCTGCACAGAGAAACACTACAATGGAAGAAATTACATGTTTTGGTACCATTTCTGAATTTGGTTTCCATAAATAGTGACCACGTGGAAGTTGGCCCAGTTTTTGAGCAAGTTGTGGTTCCTAAATTAAACAAAATTGCTCTGTGTGAAGTAGGCCTAATCCAACAAAGCTCTGTACATGGGGTCTGCTAATTCTTATAGGCTTGTTTCAGATGTATGAAATAAATTTTAAGGCCTATAGTACAACCACCACAATCTGTGAGGGTCATCTCAAAACATTTTAGATTATCATACAGTTCTGTGTTGACCTAAGGAGGTCGAGGACTGTAATAAAGACCATAAAAAATTCTTCATATTGCAGACATCAAAAACTGACTTCATAACACAAATTACTAGGACATCGATTAGGCTCAAAATAAAACCTGGTAAATTGTTACAGATCTTACTCAATTTGCAATCAAACTTGACTTTCAGGCTATTTACTTTTTGGACCAACTTCTCCCATCTGTACCAAGTTAGACTAGGTAGCCATTGATCGACCAGAAAAATCTTGACTAACCAGATGTAACAATTCAGGGAATCTGCTGCTGACTTTGTCTACTTGCTGACAAGCAAGTAAAGTAAAGTAAACCTCCAATTATAAGCAAATTAGTATAATAAATATAATAAAATTAGTATTCTATCTTACTCTGACAAGCAAAAGGGTAACAATGTTTTGAACTTTTGACTTTCAGGCTCCATATCTCACCATCCAATACAACTTTGGACAGGAGACTACTATCATTTTATAGACAATCATCTTGGCTATCGCATACATAAATGTGACTTGTAACTTTTTAACATATCATTAGTTATGCAGATTCTTGTCATATAACTGCATTGTTACGGTTTTGCTCCTGGTGGTGGAAAAATCTTTTTCTTCTTGTATACTACAAAATACAACTTTTTCTCACATTCCCTAATAGCTCAGTGAGTTACTAGGTTGATTCCCAAGTGAAAGGTCACAGGTTCAAATTGAGGATCAGCCATAAAGAAGATTTCTCGAAAAAGAAAAACAGCATCATCCAGCTCATGGATAGCGATTTCTCGGCCAAGAAAATTGCCAAACTGCATCATGTAGTGCCGTGACAGCTGGAAGAATCTGACATAAAGTCTGTCTATCCATTAGGACACCCAGGGCAGATTATTGGAGTCAACAAGACGGTGCATCATAAGGTCTGGTGCGACAAATGTGGCAGTGGAGGTGGCTTGTATGATTTGTGATAGTGAGATCACAGATGTCGCTTAGATGTGCTTTACACAAGGATAGAAAAAGATGAAGACACCTTGACTTCAATATTGTCATATGAAGCGTTGGCTCGAGTTTGCAAAAAATTATGAAAAATAGATAATAGAAGTTTGGAAACGGGTGATCTGGAGCAAAGAGACGAAAGTCAATAAACTGAGCTCTGATGGGTTGTTTCACAGCCAAAGGCGTTTGGATATTTGACCCGGATCGATGGTAGTCTCAATGTTGAGCTATCTGTGAGTATCCTGTAAAACAAGTTACTTCGTACACTTGAGTACTATGAGTATGAAATAGATGACATAGTGTTCCAGCAGGACAACAATCCGAAGAGTATGTCAAGATTATTGAAGAAATAGTTCAATGACAATGAAGTAGAGGTGCAGGGTGGGCCCCCACAGTCCCCAGACCTCAATCCAATCGAACACTTGTGGGTAGAGTTGAAGAACAAGCTGTGTTCTATATGCTTTAATCTGATCGAGAGCATGCCCAGAAAGATTCAGGCAGTATTGAAAGCCAAAGGTGAATTTATAAAATAATTAAAATTTAGATTTTTAGGAGCAAAACAGTAACAATGCAGTTACATGGCAAGAATTTGCATAGTTGCAAGTTGTCTATAAAATAATGGTGGCCTCACATTTAAAGCTGCAGTGGATGGTGAGATATGGAGCCTGAAAGTAAAAAGTTCAATACATTGTTACAGAAAAATGGCAGTCTCTTCACTTATTATACTCTTCTTCTTCTTCTCCCTCGTTTCTCACATCTATGACTCATTCTCAGTTCACTGAGAAAATCCATACTATTGAAGTAAGTATTGAAGCAAATTTAAAACTTTAGTGAGAGATCACATTACAGTTGCCCATGGAAGTCTATGGAGAAAGGACAGGGAAGTATTTGCTACGTCTCCCATCCACAGCTCACACTCATCATGAAGCAGAAAATTCGTCTTCATCTCTGCTTCACGTGTATGGCTTTTACTAGTCCACTGAACAGTGCAGGAAGCAAGAGGAGTGTAAGGGAGCCTTCACACGATGTAACGCTGCGCTCATTCTGATCGTAAAACTCAGCTCCCGTAAAAACTCAACTCGCGTAAAAAGCAGCTCCCATTGACTTGAATGGGAGCCGGCATACGTGCGCTCCCCATTGAAATCAATGGGAGGCTTTTTTCCCTATGCTTTCAATGTATTACGCGCGTATCACATCTGCGTTCGGTATTCCATTCGGGAAGTTCGCTTGGACACCCCCCTGAACGGAGTACCAAATGCATTAAAAAGTGGTAAGCAATGAAAGCACACGAACCCCATAGACTATAATGGGGTCCATGTGCTTTCCACGCGGTGTCCGCACGAGTCATGCGGAGAGGAAAGTAGTTCATGAAGTACCTTCCTCTCCGCAGGATTCGAATACTGAATGCAGATGTGAACTGGGCCTTAGTTCAGCATTTGAGGGCAAATCAAAATGAAGTGCACATTAACCCCTTCCCGACATTCGCCGTAATAGTACGGCGCTGCAGGGAAGGGCTTCCCGCAAACCGCAGTACTATTACGGCGGATGCATGGAGCGCACACAGAAACTGTGTGCGCACCATGCACAGCGGGTGTCAGCCGCAATACACGGCTGACAATGCCCTGTAACACTCGCGGTCGGAACCGGGTCCGATCGCGGGTGTTAACCCCTGAGATGCCGGCGATCAATATGACCACCGGCACCTCCGGGGTTCCGTTACAAAATGTTACCGATCGGCACCCCCCGCGCCGGTTTTGGGGGGTGCCGGTGTTCGTAGGGGGCAGCCCGGGGTCTGATCAGTGACCCCGGGTCTGCCCCATCACTTACCCCGTCCTCGCACCTGGCTGATCCTGCCGTAAATGAAGCTGTCAGCCTGTGCGTCTACACAGGCTGATAGCTTCCTATACAATGCAATACACGTGTAACACGTGTATTGCAGTGTATATGTAGTGAAGCGGTGATCAGCCGATCACTGCTTCAATCCCCCATGGGGACAGAAAAAAAAAGTTAGAAAAAAGTAAAAATAAAAAAGTTTAAATAAGTTTAAAATAAAATATAAATAAATAAAGCCCCAAAAATCCCATTTCCCCATATAAAATGTTTTATTATGTAAAATAAAGAAAAATAGAAAAAAAATTACATATTTGGTATCGCCGCGTCCGTAATAACCTGAACAATAAAATTAAAACATTATTTAACCCGAACAGCGAACGGCGTAAAAAAACCCCGTAGAAAAGCGCACAAAATAATGATTATTCACCACCTTTCCCTTACAAAATGTTCAATAAAAAGTAATCAAATGGTCAGATGAAAACCAAAATGGTACCAATAAAAAGAAGAGGTGTTCCCGCAAAAAATAAGCCCTCAACCAGCTCTGTCTAGCAAAAAATAAAAATGTTATGCCTTTCAGAAGATGGCGATGCAAAAATAATGATTTTTTTCCCTAAATTGAATTTTATTCTGCACAAATAGCAACGCATTATTAAATAATATAAATGAGATATCGCCGTAACCGTACCGACCCGCAGAATAAAGGTAACATGTTACTTATGCTGTACGCTGCACAGGAAAAAAAATAAATGCTAAAAAGCAATGCCAGAATTGATGTTTCCTTTTACATCCCACCCAGAAAGAGTTAATAAAATGTAGTCAATAAGTTACAGGGCCCAAAATGGTGGCATTGAGAAGCTCATCTAATACCGCAAACACCAAGCCCTCATATGGCCACATTGCCAGAAGATAAAAATAAAAATCTAGCTTGTACAATGTGAAGACAAAAACTCCAAAAGTCGCCAAATCATTAGGACATAAGTGGCTGCGACTAGAAGGAAATGTGTAAGCGGTGCGAGCGTTTTCAGGGGACACCCCATATTTAGAGCTTATGAGGGATAATACACCAGCGCTGGTCCCCCAGAATGCCCCTCTTCCCCATCCGTGTCATAGGAGCTAGTGGGAAAATAAAATAGGATTTGGTGTGCCCAATTTACTCCACACAGCTTACACATTCACTTCGGGGTTACTAATGCTCACTACATCACTTGATAAATTCTTTGAGGGGTGCAGTTTTCAAAATGGGGTCACTTTCTAGAGGTTTCCACTGTTTTGACACCTCAAGGGCTTTGTAAATGCAACATGGCTCCTGAAACTGATCGCAGCCAGATCTGCCCTCTAAAAGCTCTGTGGCGCGCCTTCCCTTCTGCGTCTCACTGTGCGTCCATATATTAGTTTACACCCACAAGTGGGGTACTATGGTAGTCGGGAGAACTTGCCTAACAAATTGTGGGATGCGTTTTCTCCTTTAACCCCTTGTGAATGTGCAAATTCTAGGGCTAAACGAAAATATTAGTAAAATAAATTCAAATTTGAAAATTTCACCTCCATTTTGTATTAATTCCTGTTAAGCACTTATAGGGTTAAACTACTAGGTATATGTTGTTTTGGCTTATTTAAGGGGTGCAGTTTTGAAAATGGGGTGATTTATGGTGGGCTTTAATACAAGGGTCTTTCAAAACGCCTTCATAACTGGATTAGGCCCTTTAAAAAATGGGTTTTGGAAATTTCTTGAAAATTTTGAATATTGTTGTTTCACTTGTAAATCTTATAATGTCTGTAAAAATTAAAAGGGCGCCTAAAGTTTGATGCTGACATAAAGCAGAGATCTGGGACATGAAATTTATGATATAATTTTGGCGGTCTGACTATCTGTATGTAATGTACATCATTTCAAACTTTATAAAATGCATATTTTTCAAAATTTCCACCAAATTTCCAATTTTTTCATAATTAAACACAAAACATATCAACCAAAATTTAGCACTAACATGAAGTACAATGTGTTACGAAAAAACAATCTTAAAATCACTTTGGTAAGTTAAAGCGTTCCAAAGTTATTGCCACATAAAGTGACACATGTCAGTTTTGAAAAAATCGAGCTTGGTCAGGAAGTCAAAAAGTGCCATCGGCGGGAAGGGGTTAAAGCTTAAAGGGATTTTATGGTTACAGTAAAGAAAGCCAACTCATTGCATGATTAAAACTTATGCAATTTCCCAACCTAGGCTTAGTTCACATATCTGCATGGGTTTTCTAATCCGCGTAAAAAAGCAGTTACCTTAGGAATCCCGTGGACGTCACAGACTATAATGGGGACCATGGGGGAATCTGTAATAAAATAGATATGTTTACTGCTATTACATTATTGTGTAGTTATTATGAATAGAGATGAGCGAACAGTGTTCTATCGAACACATGTTCGATCGGATATCAGGGTGTTCGCTATGTTCGAATCGAATCGAACACCGCGTGGTAAAGTGCGCCAAAATTCGATTCCCCTCCCACCTTCCCTGGCGCCTTTTTTGCACCAATAACAGCGCAGGGGAGGTGGGACAGGAACTACGACACCGGGGGCATTGAAAAAAATTGGAAAAAGTCATTGGCTGCCGAAATCAGGCGACCTCCATTTTAGACGAATAGTGGATTTCAAATCCGGGTCATATGAGAATGTGAACTTTGTGACTATGAGACAGGGATAGCTGTACAGGCAGGGATAGCTAGGGATAACCTTTATTTAGGGGGGAATGTTATTAAAAATAACTTTTTGGGGCTCTATCGGGTGTGTAATTGTGATTTTTCTGAGATAAACTTTTTCCCATAGGGATGCATTGGCCAGCGCTGATTGGCCGAATTCCGTACTCTGGCCAATCAGTGCTGGCCAATGCATTCTATTAGCTTGATGAAGCAGAGTGTGCACAAGGGTTCAAGCGCACCCTCGGCTCTGATGTAGCAGAGCCGAGGCTGCACAAGGGTTCAAGCGCACCCTCGGCTCTGATGTAGGAGAGCCGAGGGTGCACTTGAACCCTTGTGCACCCTCAGCTCTGCTACATCAGAGCCGAGGGTGCGCTTGAACCCTTGTGCACACTCTGCTTCATCAAGCTAATAGAATGCATTGGCCAGCGCTGATTGGCCAATGTATTCTATTAGCCTGATGAAGTAGAGCTGAATGTGTGTGCTAAGCACACACATTCAGCTCTACTTCATCGGGCTAATAGAATGCATTGGCCAGCGCTGATTGGCCAGAGTACGGAACTCGACCAATCAGCGCTGGCTCTGCTGGAGGAGGCGGAGTCTAAGATCGCTCCACACCAGTCTCCATTCAGGTCCGACCTTAGACTCCGCCTCCTCCGGCAGAGCCAGCGCTGATTGGCCGAAGGCTGGCCAATGCATTCCTATGCGAATGCAGAGACTTAGCAGTGCTGAGTCAGTTTTGCTCAACTACACATCTGATGCACACTCGGCACTGCTACATCAGATGTAGCAATCTGATGTAGCAGAGCCGAGGGTGCACTAGAACCCCTGTGCAAACTCAGTTCACGCTAATAGAATGCATTGGCCAGCGCTGATTGGCCAATGCATTCTATTAGCCCGATGAAGTAGAGCTGAATGTGTGTGCTAAGCACACTCATTCAGCACTGCTTCATCACGCCAATACAATGCATTAGCCAGTGCTGATTGGCCAGAGTACGGAATTCGGCCAATCAGCGCTGGCCAATGCATTCTATTAGCCCGATGAAGTAGAGCTGAATGTGTGTGCTAAGCACACACATTCAGCACTGCTTCATCACGCCAATACAATGCATTAGCCAGTGCTGATTGGCCAGAGTACGGAATTCGGCCAATCAGCGCTGGCCAATGCATTCTATTAGCCCGATGAAGTAGAGCTGAATGTGTGTGCTAAGCACACACATTCAGCACTGCTTCATCACGCCAATACAATGCATTAGCCAGTGCTGATTGGCCGAATTCCGTACTCTGGCCAATCAGCGCTGGCTCTGCTGGAGGAGGCGGAGTCTAAGGTCGGACCTGAATGGAGACTGGTGTGGAGCGATCTTAGACTCCGCCTCCTCCAGCAGAGCCAGCGCTGATTGGCCGAATTCCGTACTCTGGCCAATCAGCGCTGGCCAATGCATTCTATTAGCCCGATGAAGTAGAGCTGAATGTGTGTGCTAAGCACACACATTCAGCACTGCTTCATCACGCCAATACAATGCATTAGCCAGTGCTGATTGGCCAGAGTACGGAATTCGGCCAATCAGCGCTGGCTCTGCTGGAGGAGGCGGAGTCTAAGGTCGGACCTGAATGGAGACTGGTGTGGAGCGATCTTAGACTCCGCCTCCTCCAGCAGAGCCAGCGCTGATTGGCCGAATTCCGTACTCTGGCCAATCAGCACTGGCTAATGCATTGTATTGGCGTGATGAAGCAGTGCTGAATGTGTGTGCTTAGCACACACATTCAGCTCTACTTCATCGGGCTAATAGAATGCATTGGCCAGCGCTGATTGGCCGAATTCCGTACTCTGGCCAATCAGCACTGGCTAATGCATTGTATTGGCGTGATGAAGCAGTGCTGAATGTGTGTGCTTAGCACACACATTCAGCTCTACTTCATCGGGCTAATAGAATGCATTGGCCAGCGCTGATTGGCCGAATTCCGTACTCTGGCCAATCAGCACTGGCTAATGCATTGTATTGGCGTGATGAAGCAGTGCTGAATGTGTGTGCTTAGCACACACATTCAGCTCTGCTTCATCGGGCTAATAGAATGCATTGGCCAGCGCTGATTGGCCGAATTCCGTACTCTGGCCAATCAGCACTGGCTAATGCATTGTATTGGCGTGATGAAGCAGTGCTGAATGTGTGTGCTTAGCACACACATTCAGCTCTACTTCATCGGGCTAATAGAATGCATTGGCCAGCGCTGATTGGCCAGAGTACGGAATTCGGCCAATCAGCGCTGGCTCTGCTGGAGGAGGCGGAGTCTAAGATCGCTCCACACCAGTCTCCATTCAGGTCCGACCTTAGACTCCGCCTCCTCCAGCAGAGCCAGCGCTGATTGGCCGAATTCCGTACTCTGGCCAATCAGCACTGGCTAATGCATTGTATTGGCGTGATGAAGCAGTGCTGAATGTGTGTGCTTAGCACACACATTCAGCTCTACTTCATCAGGCTAATAGAATGCATTGGCCAGCGCTGATTGGCCGAATTCCGTACTCTGGCCAATCAGCACTGGCTAATGCATTGTATTGGCGTGATGAAGCAGTGCTGAATGTGTGTGCTTAGCACACACATTCAGCTCTGCTTCATCGGGCTAATAGAATGCATTGGCCAGCGCTGATTGGCCGAATTCCGTACTCTGGCCAATCAGCACTGGCTAATGCATTGTATTGGCGTGATGAAGCAGTGCTGAATGTGTGTGCTTAGCACACACATTCAGCTCTGCTTCATCGGGCTAATAGAATGCATTGGCCAGCGCTGATTGGCCGAATTCCGTACTCTGGCCAATCAGCACTGGCTAATGCATTGTATTGGCGTGATGAAGCAGTGCTGAATGTGTGTGCTTAGCACACACATTCAGCTCTACTTCATCGGGCTAATAGAATGCATTGGCCAGCGCTGATTGGCCAGAGTACGGAATTCGGCCAATCAGCGCTGGCTCTGCTGGAGGAGGCGGAGTCTAAGATCGCTCCACACCAGTCTCCATTCAGGTCCGACCTTAGACTCCGCCTCCTCCAGCAGAGCCAGCGCTGATTGGCCGAATTCCGTACTCTGGCCAATCAGCACTGGCTAATGCATTGTATTGGCGTGATGAAGCAGTGCTGAATGTGTGTGCTTAGCACACACATTCAGCTCTACTTCATCGGGCTAATAGAATGCATTGGCCAGCGCTGATTGGCCGAATTCCGTACTCTGGCCAATCAGCACTGGCTAATGCATTGTATTGGCGTGATGAAGCAGTGCTGAATGTGTGTGCTTAGCACACACATTCAGCTCTACTTCATCGGGCTAATAGAATGCATTGGCCAGCGCTGATTGGCCGAATTCCGTACTCTGGCCAATCAGCACTGGCTAATGCATTGTATTGGCGTGATGAAGCAGTGCTGAATGAGTGTGCTTAGCACACACATTCAGCTCTACTTCATCGGGCTAATAGAATGCATTGGCCAATCAGCGCTGGCCAATGCATTCTACTAGCGTGAACTGAGTTTGCACAGGGGTTCTAGTGCACCCTCGGCTCTGCTACATCAGATTGCTACATCTGATGTAGCAGTGCCGAGTGTGCATCAGATGTGTAGTTGAGCAAAACTGACTCAGCACTGCTAAGTCTCTGCATTCGCATAGGAATGCATTGGCCAGCCTTCGGCCAATCAGCGCTGGCTCTGCCGGAGGAGGCGGAGTCTAAGGTCGGACCTGAATGGAGACTGGTGTGGAGCGATCTTAGACTCCGCCTCCTCCAGCAGAGCCAGCGCTGATTGGTCGAGTTCCGTACTCTGGCCAATCAGCACTGGCCAATGCATTTCTATGGGGAAAAGTTAGCTTGCGAAAATCGCAAACTGACAGGGATTTCCATGAAATAAAGTGACTTTTATGCCCCCAGACATGCTTCCCCTGCTGTCCCAGTGTCATTCCAGGGTGTTGGTATCATTTCCTGGGGTGTCATAGTGGACTTGGTGACCCTCCAGACACGAATTTGGGTTTCCCCCTTAACGAGTTTATGTTCCCCATAGACTATAATGGGGTTCGAAACCCATTCGAACACTCGAACAGTGAGCGGCTGTTCGAATCGAATTTCGAACCTCGAACATTTTAGTGTTCGCTCATCTCTAATTATGAACCATAATAGCACATCATAATACTAATGTACTATATATTACTAAGGATCTATCATGCAACACAAGGGTCTCTTGGCCCCCTCAGGTTCCAAAGAATGTCTGCCACTGCCACACCCCTTATGTGCCATTTTAACAACACATATTACCAATATCTTTGACAATCTCAGACTACGCCATAGTAGTGTAATCTGAAGTTGGTTCTATTTACAAGCCTAGCATTATGGAATGAAAGAAAATGAGCACTTCTTTTACAGTATTCTTGCAGAATGGCAGTCTTAGGTTTATCGAAATTACATGGATGGGAAGTTCTAGTTATTTCCATGAAAATGAAGAAAATCATACCAGATGTTAAAATATAAAAGTGACAGTCTAATTTGTGATTACAGGAAAAGCAGTAGGTGTTATTGACAGGTAGAGTAACAGCAGCAACAGCTGTGATATTCAGGTGAGACTTGATCTTAATAACTGCAGGTCTATAATTAGGATGTGTAACCCTCTATTATAAAGGTGGGATTATACACTTCCATCATCCTTGTTTATAACCAGCCTAACACATCCGTCCAGCCTGAATGCACAACTATAATTCCCCTGCACAGGCTTTAGATTAGCCATAATATGTGATACCTGTTCCCCGTTCAGTATTAATGTTGAACATTCATAAGGACATATTCACACAAATCTAGCAATAAATGAAAAAAAAACATTCCAATCACACAGTGCAAATTTTTAATGCAAGTTAATGAGGGCTCCTTTTATTCATACACAAGCTGTATTAAAACTAGAGATGAGCAAGTAGTATTTGATCGAGCAGGTATTTGATCGAATACTATGGTATTCGAAATACTCGTACTCGATTGAGTACCACTCGCTATTCGAATGTAAAAGTTCGATGCAGAACCAGCATTGATTGGCCGAATGCTATACAGTCGGCCAATCAAAGCTGGTTCTTCTCCTACCTTTAGAAGTCTTCTCCGTGCAGCTTCCCCGCGGCGTCTTCCGGCTCTTCATTCACTCTGCCAGGCATCGGGCCTGGGCAGAGCCGACTGCGCATGTCCGCTTGTAGTGCAGACATGCGCAGTCGGCTCTGCCCAGGCCCAATGCCTGGCAGAGTGAATTCAGAGCCGGAAGATGCCGCGGGGACGCTGCACGGAGAAGACTTCTCGGAGGATCCAGCCCGACCCTCACTCGTGGACTTGGTAAGTATAATTTGATCAAATGTTGCCTACCACTGAAACGAGCATTTTCCCCCCCATAGACTATAATAGGGTTCGATATTCGATTCAAGTAGTCGAACATTGAGGGGCTACTCGAAATGAATATCGAACCTCGAACATTTTACTGTTCGCTCATCTCTAATTAAAACCTATTTTCAATAGTCAGACCGGACGGATGTGTTAGGTTTGACATACATAAGTGGACAAAGTTGTTGGTTCCCCTCATTTATTGAAAGAAAAACCCACAATGGTCACAAAAATAACTTGAATCTGACCACAGTAATAATAAATAAAAATTCTATGAAAAATGAAAAAATTAAAAGTCTCAGACATTGCTTTTCAACAGATTTTTTTTTTTTTAAATAAACCTCATGAAACAGGCCTGGACAGAAATGATGGTAGCCATAACTTAATATTTTGTTGCACAACCTTTTGATCGCTGCAATCACACGACTCCTATAACTGTCAATGAGACTTCTGCACCTCTCAATGGGTATTTTGTTCCCTCCTCATGAGCAAACTGCTCCAGTTGTCTGAGGTGTGAAGGGTGCCTTTTCTAGATGCCATGTTTCAGCTCCTTCCAAAGATGCTCAATAGGATTTAGGTCAGGGCTCATACAAGGCCACTTCAGAATAGTCCAATGTTTTCCTCTTAGCCATTCTTGGGTGTTTTTAGCTGTGTGTTTTGGGTCATTATCCTGTTGCAAGACCCATGGCCTGCGACTGAGACCAAGCTTTCTGACACTGGGCAGCACATTTTTCTCTAGAATACCTTGACAGCCTTGACATTTCATTGTACCCTGCACAGATTCAAGACACCCTGTGCCAGATGCAGCAAAGCCGCCCCAGAACATACCAGAGCCTCCTCCATGTTTCACAGTAGGGACAGTGTTCTTTTTAAGATATGCTTTATTTTTCCGTCTGTGAACATAGAGCTGATGTGCCTTTTTGTCTCATCTGTCCATAGGACATTCTCCCAGAAGCTTTGTGGCTTGTCAACATGTAGTTTGGTTATTATTACTTTTGTCAGATTCAAGTTATTTCTGTGACCATTGTGGGGTTTTTCTTTCATTAAATGAGGGGTACCAGCAACGTTGTCCACCTGTGTGTGTGTGTATATATATATATATACATATATATGTGTGTGTATATATTACTATATTCTCAGGCAGAATTCATATAATACATGTTTAGTCACTCAGCTGAATGGCCACCGTGTATTTCTACATTTATTCTGCAGCAGTTTCTGCAGGGTAAGTGCCAGGCTAGTTTTATAGTTAACTTCAGCAGCTAAAAATGCTGTGTCTTACTTTACCCGCAACGTGGATGGGATTCTAGTTAATGGTGAAACTCAGTCCGTGTGTTGGCCAGTTTTATCGTCCTGAAAAGTATGCCGAAAGAAGGACTCCTAACAATAGTTACCTAGGCTGTACAGAGTCCCTGCTTCCCAGTGATATACTGTCTCATACTATAATCAGGAGTACGTCTCCTGGCAAACTATTCAGGCCGGTAAATCTGGCAAACAGACAGACAGTTTCACGGGTGAAATTCAGTCATGTAAATCAGGGATGAGGTGAGAACTTAGAGGCTGTTTGCCAGTATATTACTATTAGGAGTATACACTGTAATACAGTATTGTATTGTTTGAGAAATCAAAGGATCACAGTGGGACTAAAAATATGAAATACAAAACGTCAACCAGAGAGTTTAGAAAAATAATAGTAACAAAAAATGCATAAAAACACAGTATTTTATTATTCTGAAAACAGGAATAAGATGCAATTTAAAAAAATTGTATGTACCTCAAATCCAGCGACAAAATAGACTTCAAATAGAACAGTCAACAAAGATAAGAATATTATGGGATTTGGAATACAAAGAGAGAAAAATAAATTGTTTTCTTGAAAAATGCAGAAGTATTAAAAAATTACAAAAACTACTGAAATAGTAATGACCCACACAATAAAGTCAAACACTTGCTGACTTGCATTAACTATACACATCCAGGTAGCTGGCAATTAACTCTGCCAGGGACAAAACAGTACATCATATAGGAAATATTAGCTGCAAAAGACTGGGCCGCTTCAGGGTTAGTTTATTACTATCACTGCCTTCTATATGTATGTTATATATTATCACCAGTGACAAAGAAAGTCAGCAAAAAAAAAAAAAAAAAAAAAGAGTAAACATAATGTAAGGGTAAGTTCACACAAGGTTTTTTGGACCAGATTTTGACGCAAAGGCCGCCTCAGAATCTGGTTCAAAAAATGGCTAGCTGCGACTGGATGCCGGTGTAGTGCATACAGTGCACCGGCATTCCGTCATGGCATTCCACTCCGGATTAGGCCCAAATTAATGGGCCTAGTTGGGAGGGAGTGTTCTGCGGCAAGAAAGGTAAGGTCGCTCCTTTTTTTCCACGAGCGGCACAAAACCGCTAGCGGAAGAAAGAAGTGAACGGCTCCCATTGAAGTCAATGGGAGGAATTTTTTGGAGCCTGATTCTGAGGTGGATTCCGCAACAAAATCCGGTCCAAAAAACCCCATGTGAACTTACCCTTAACAGGGGCGGATCCAGGGCCGGGCGGCCCGGACCTAACAACACACAAACGTTTCCTCGTGTATCAACACCAATAGGCCACAAAAGTAGCACTCAAACACCACAACAACCAAAGATATGTGGCCATAAACGATTAAACAGTAACAAGTAAAATACAAAATATTTATTAGTCATATATCATAAAATAACAGCAGATAGGAAGGGACATGAAACAAACAGCACAATACCAGAGAAACATACAAGGCGGGTGAAAACATGAATAAATGTCATGCATAATATCATATAGTAGAATACATAATTGCAGATGCAACAGGCATATCAAATTCAAAGGTTATATCTATACACATACCATCCAAAGTCAAAACAGTAAAATACTGGACAAGTGGATGTAAGATTGTATAATGTAAATAAGTAGATGAATATGTGGCCAACTCCAGAGACAAATACCACTGAGATGTCACTCACTACATTAATAATTAGAAAAATTCACTCCACAAAGAGGGACAATATAATAAGAATTCTAATAGGTAATATTTAAACCAGTTAGCAAGGAGTTAATGCATGTACTCTCAGTGTCTATTTAAATGGTATGCGCTCAGAATGTGTTATGAGTATATAAACCTAGTCAATGAAGAGCCAACATAACAAGCCATAAATCCAAAGTAATGAAAGTAGCTAAGTACCTGTAGCCATATCTGCAATCACCTGCCCTGTCAGAGATGCACCACAAATGCGGGTACCCGGAGGGTCGACGGACGGACCTGCAGCAAGGAAGAAGCCGCTCAGCAGTGAGAACTGCCAGAAGAACATTACGCAGAGACATAGTGTGTATAAACTGCATGGCTGACCACAGATCTTATTACCTTATTGTTATATATTCAATCATGTTATGAGCAATCACAAGAACAGAGGCCCATGAGTCTCCTGTGCAAATGGAGTGGCAATGTGACCACTGCTCTGTTCATATCTATGGAACTGAAAGAGATCCTGTGGATTGTGCGAAACCCCTTTATGGCTAAGTCGCTATGTAGTAGGCCACAGCAAAATGTGCTGCAGGAAAAACCGCGGCGACATTGTGGTTTTTCCCCCAGCGCTTTTAACAGAAAATCCACAGAGGAAACCTTCTAGGATACCTGTTGTGAAAGCACCAACTTTTCTGTAGGTATAATTGACATGCTACAATTCCCAAAATCGACAGTCTAGGCTGCAAAATATGGAACGGGTCCTATTCCTGTACAATTTTGCAGCCCTACTTCCATGGTTCCTATTCATTGAATGAAAGGGGCTGCAGAAGCATGACCGGTGCACAGGCGGCGTACGGGGGACATCCGCATGTCCCCCGTGCACCACTCATGCTGTTTATTCACAGCAGCCTACAATATTTTACAAATTTGACTATGGATCAAGATTTTGTGCAAAATCTTTTTTTTTACTACATGCCCTACCCTTACGGTTGCTGATCTTTGCAAAAAACACAATTTTTTTTTCACTACATACTCTATTGTTGAAACTGCCATCTTGTTTTTATTTTTTACGATATTTAGGAATTTTTTTGTTATTGTTGATTTTATTCTTAAGGCCTGATTCACATCTGTGCATAGGTTTCAGTTCAGCAGTTCAGGAAATCCGCTTGGGGACCCCCAAAAGGGAAACCTAATCCGCATAAAAAAAAGCAGTTACCTTAGGAAACTGGTGGACCCCTTAGATTATAATAGAGTTTTTGTTCAGTTTCTGCATGAAAAACTCGAAGAATAAAAGTGCTGCTTGCAGGAGCAGGGAACGGAATGGTCCAAACGCAGATGTGAATCAAGCTTTAGAAAACGTCATTATTTTCTAAATATCTTTGTCTTATTTTAGACTTCTGCTGGAATCTGGATTTATTTAGACTGACTAGTTTGCCCAAATATCCAGACTTCCTCTATAAGGTGATCTGAGTGCTAGATAATGAACATCATGGCATAGGTGTTAAAATACAATTTCTGATTTTCTGACTAGTCTGTTCTGACTAGTGCTGAAGATTATAGACACTTAGGCTAAGGCCCCACGGACTGGAAACGCCGCACTAAAGCGCTGCAGGAACAACCGTGGGATGAACGCATCACGGTTTTTTCCCGCAATGCTTTGAACAGAAACTTCATGGAGTTTTCCTCTGTAAACTTTCTGTTACAATTATATCTACGGCAATAACACCTCCAGCGTTTCCATAGATATAATTGACATGCTGTGATTTCCAAAACCGCACCGGTTTTGGAAATCGCAGCATGTCCGCGCTGCGGTTTTAATCACATAGTGGGCATGGGATTCGCATGAATCCCATCCATTTTGCAAGTACTGTAAAACACCACAATTTTTTTCGCAGCATTTTCGGCCCGTGGGGCTCCGGCCTTAGGGTGCATTCACACTGAGTAAACGCTAGCTTATTCTGAACGTAAAACACGTTCAGAATAAGCGGCGTCTAAAGCAGCTCCATTCATCTCTATGGGAGCCGGCATACGAGTGCTCCCCATAGAAATGAATGGGCTGCTTCTTTCACTCCGAGCAGTCCCATTGAAGTGAATGGGAAGTGCCGGCGTGTATGGGACGGCATGAGCAGAGCTTGCCGTATACGCCGGCACTTCCTATTCACTTCAATGGGACTGCTCGGAGTGAAAGAAGCAGCCCATTCATTTCTATGGGGAGCGCTCGTATCCCCGCTCCCATAGAGATGAATGGATCTGCTTTAGACGCCGCTTATTCTGAACGTGTTTTACGTTCAGAATAAGCTAGCGTTTACTCAGTGTGAATGCACCCTTAGGCAGTTTTTACAAACATAGTAACTTACCTGGAGCATTTCACAAATGTCACTCAGTCGCCCTACTCAGGAGCGTAACTACTGTGGTATCAGTGGTAGTGGCTGCCAAACAGCCTGTCACATTAGGGGACCTGGCAACAGCTGCTTCTGCTGTAGTTTTTTTTTTTTTTAATAGGCCGTTACCTGCTAGAGTATTTCCAGCCGGTAACGGGCTCTATTTACTTACCAATCCTGGCTCCTGCTCACGGCCGCCATTGCTTCCCCTTCTGCAGAGGCTACTCTGCTACATATGAGATGTAGTAGAGCTGTTCGCTCAACTCTGCTATACATGAGATGTAGCAGAGCTGTGTGCTCAACTCTGCTGCATCTGAGATGTAGCAGAGCTGTGCGCTCAACTCTGCTATACCTGAGATGTAGCAGAGCTGTGTGCTCAACTCTGCTACATGTGAGATGTAGTAGATGCGCTCAACTCTGCTATACCTGAGATGTAGCAGAGCTGTGCGCTCAACTTTGCTACATCTGAGATGTAGTAGAGCTGTGCACTCCACTCTGCTACATCTGATATGTAGTAGATCTGTGCGCTCAACTCGGCTACATCGGAGATCGGACCACAATGGAGACTGCTGTGGACCGATCTTAGACTCTTCCTCCTTACAGACGAGCCTCAGGCAGAACCAGCGTTGTTTGGCCAATGCTGTACACTGTATGGCATTTGGCCAATCAACGCTGGTCAATGCATTCCTATGAGAAAAAGGCAGCTCCCGCATAACGCAAGCTGCCAGGGATCCCGAATAGCATATAATGAGCTTCCAGGTGAAGTTTAAATGTGATGAGACCTTGCCAGTCAGAGCTAAATGCGAGAGTAAGTTCAATGCAAACACATCGTGGCAGTGCACCATATGCTAGTCGGGATCGCTGGGAGCTTGCGGTATGCGGGAGCTGACTTTTTCCAATGGGAATGCATTGACTGTACTCTTGTATGTATCTTGGGTTGGCAAGAAAGGTATATAGAGCCCCAAAGAACTGTTTGAGTAATATTCCTACCTAAATAAAGCTAATTCCTAGCTAACCCTGCCAGTACATCTATCCCTGTCTAGTTCACAGTCTCATATGAACTGAATCTGAAATCCACTATTCGTATAAAGTGGAGGTCACCTGATTTCAGCAGCCAATTACTTTTTCAGTTTTTTTTTCCGATGCCTACGTTTTCCTACTTCCTATCCCACCTCCCCTGCGCAGTTATTGGTGTAAAAAACCACCAGGGAAGGTGGAAGGGGAAACGAATTTTTACTGCGTTTTCCGCATGGTATTCGATTGGAATCAAATATCTTGAACAGCCTGATATTCTATCGAATAGCTATTCGATCGAACGCTGTTCGCTCATCTCTAGTAAACAAGTGTCAGAGTCAGCGCTTCAAAACAGAATCCCATTGACTTCAATGGGTTCCGTTTAACATGCGTAACACATTGAAATCAATGGGTTAAAAAGCCTCCCATTGATTTTAATGTGTAGTGCGCATAAGGCAGAACCCATTGAAGTCAATGGGATTCTGTTTTGAAGCGCTGACTCTGACACGTGTTTAGGTGTCAGAATGAGCGCCGTGTTACATCGTGGGAACGAGCCCTAGACCACCAGGAATATTGGGTGTTGTGCTAGACCTCCAGGATACAAGGTAATAACTAGAGATGAGTAAGTACTATTTGAAACTCCAGTATCAAATAGCACGCACCCATAGGAATGAATGGACGTAGCTGGCACGCAGGGGGTTAAGCGGCCAGTCGCCGGCAAAGTCTGCATGTCGGGTGCTTCCATTCATCCCTATGGCTGCGTGCTATTTGAAACAGCCGTTTCGAATAGTACTCACTCATCTCTAGTATTAACCCATAATTGCCATACTCACCCTGGAGAACCATGAACACTACTGTTAACTTCTTAACTACCCTAGACCACCAGAAATATTAGGAAAACCCCTAAACCTCTCTAGACCACTAGGTATGCCATCCTCAATACTATTTCTATAATCCACCTATGTAAAAATATTTGAAGCAATACAAGCAGAAAGTTGATTAGGTGATGCATTTTACTGTTTTCTCTGTGGGCACCAATACATTTGAATATCCCCTTTTAATAAACCATAGAAGAGACAGAATAGGACAAGAAATATGGAATAGCAAGTGAATGGGTTTGAAAACTGACTGATGGGTTTCTGTCTCCTGTCCAGTTTCTCTCGGCAGAAGACGGAAACCCAAAAGCGGAGACTGGGCACAGGTGTGAGCCCGCCCTTAGGGTGCATTCACACTGAGTAAACGCTGACTGATTCTGAACGTAAAAAAACGTTCAGACTCAGCGCGTACAAAGCAGATCCCATTCATTTAAATGGGAGCCGGCATATGAGCGCTCCCCATTGAAATGAATGGGCTGCTTTTTTCCCTATTGGTTTCAATGTGATACGCGCGTATCACATTGAAACCAATAGGGAAAAAAGCAGCGCTTTGGACGCGCTGATTCTGAACGTGCTTTACGTTCAGAATCAGCTCAGCGTATACTTAGTGTGAATGCACCCTTACTTTTAAAACCCATTGAAATCACTGGGTTTGAATCCAGACAGTTTGAACTCAGTTTTTTGTTATGTCAAATACTGATTTTGAACGGATGTTCTGAACGCAGATGTGAACCAGGCCTCATGCACAGACTCGCAGCAGTGGAGAAGCCGCTCAGCAGTGAGAGTTGCTGCCAGGACTTTACACGGAGCTGTAGTGTGTAGTGATTGCATGACTGACCATAGAAGAAAACATCTAATTATTGAATTATTATATATTCAATTACAAGAACAACAAACATGAGAACAAGGGCCCCTGACTATCCTGCATGACATCCTATTAACTTTTATCACTAAAGGGAAAAGAAAACTACATGGTGCATACTGTGTGGACAATGTGAAAACTCACTGTCAGACAGCTGAACGGGTTAAACAGTACAGTATGAGCACAATAAGCCCCCATGAACAGACTGTGCGCTTTATCAGTGTGCTAGCACACTGACCATTATTTTCTTAAGGCCCCACATATATATCTGTGTATTATCACAAGTCCACGTAGGGGGCTGTGGACTGGGGGCAAGACTCAAGACAGGTCCTGTTCCTGCCGGTTTTGCACCCCAGGCTCACTAATGAAATGTAGAGGTCTGTGGAGGTTACGGATGGCACATGGCTGCTGCTTGGAATCCAGCAATGGAAATATTGCAAAGGTCACGCACAGTTTTTATAGCCATTGTTACTTCCACAACCTGTGATGTTCAAGGGCAACAACATAAGACATCTATAACGTTTGAACTCTGTGAACATTCACCTTGTTTTTCCACCATTATAACTATTTAGGTAAATATATATGCTCTGTTCCATTCTTATGCAGGTTCAATTTCCGAGCGTTGCGCTGGACCCGAGCCATGATGTTTGCTATTGATGAAATAAATAAACGGAAAGACATTCTACCATCAATTACCTTGGGTTACCAGATTTTTGATACATGCTTTACTATTTCCAAATCTGTTGAAGCCACCTTAACATTTCTTACTGGACAAAATGAAACTCACCCAAATTTCCGCTGCAGTGCGGGCGCACCACTAGCTGCTGTCATTGGAGCAGGAGGATCAGCCTTGTCCATTGCCACTGCCAGAATACTGGGGCTCTATTATTTTCCACAGGTATATTCTGCATTTACTTCCATCTGCATATAATAATAAATCAGATTTCAAACAATGAAAGGGTTACCTGAGATTAGAAAAAGGGCTGTGCTATTTATCTAAAAACAGAGTTAATCTTGTCCATAGATTGTATACGGTACGCCGTTCTGTCCTATTGCCTTAACTTTAACTTGTTATAAAGAGGTGCAGTTACCATTACCAATAACGTGGATCTATTACACAGGCCTTATATATTTGCTCTTTCCTTTCTATGTTGCCGTAAATATGCATTATTTTATTGCCTTATAGATTTAGAGCTATGTAGCACTCCTTAGTAGAAAACTTGCCTCTCCAAGATAATGTTTCCCAGCCAAGGGCATAACTAGGAAAGATGGGCATTTAGTGTATTATCCCGATTACAGGCCCCCATACAGTGAGTGCCCAAGTTACAAGCCTCCAAACAGTAAGTGCTCATGTTACAGGCCCCCATACAGTAAGTGCCTCCATCATAGGCCTCACACAATATAGTGCCCCCCTCCCCCATAGAGGCACTTTAGACCTCTACCAATTAGATGACTCCAGCAGGTAACAGACAATTTCCAATTACCTAACTTTGCCTTAACTATGAGCAGGGTTAGGTAAGTAGAAATTGACTGCTAGGCTTCGTTCACATCTGCGTCGGAAATCTGTTGGGGGGAGTCTGCATGGGAATCCCCCCGAATGGACTACCGAATGCATTGGCAAGCGGTGTGCAGTGAAAGCACACGGACCCCATAGACTATAACGAGGTCTGTGGTGTCCGCATGGAACATGCAGATATAAGAGTAGTTCACGATCTACTTTTCTGTCCGCATGGCTCATGCGGACAGCGCACAGAACGCACACGGACCCCATTATTGTCTATGGGGTCCGTGTGCTTTCACTGCACACCACTTGCCAATGCATTCGGTAGTCCATTCAGGGGGTCCCCATGCAAACTCCCCGGACGGATTATTGACGCAGATGTGAACGAGGCCTTACCTGCTGAGTTATTCAGCAGATAAAAGCCTATAAAAGAAAAGGCAGTGAGGGACTGGCCTCTAAGGTTCCCATAGCAGCTGCTACATCTGTTATGGCAATAGATATGTCCCTGCCCCCAACCTTTGGTTCTTTAGCCATTGCAAAACTTCAATACTCAGCATGACCTGACAGATGCAAGTTGTTTAAGCACGATAGGAGTTGCAGTTTTGCAATAGCTTGAGTACCACAGATTTGAGTCCATTCCTAAAATACCCATTAACAATAACTTAAACCCAACTAAACTAGGAGTTCACTTGTTTACTTCTCTGATATGATATAGAAAAGTAACGACCTATTATATAACACTTTACCTTAGGGTGTGTTCAAAGGGTGGAATTTAGTGCTGATTTTGAGGCAGATTCTGTGCCAATATCAGTGCCAGATTTAATCAGAGGCAGAGATCTAACACTGAAAAAAATCACTGCCCTGCTCCATCTTGCTGATGATTCAGCTCTGGGGTCTGCAGTGACAGACAGTGAACGGGTTAGGATTAGAGATGAGCGAACAGTCTTCTATCGAACACATGTTCGATCGGATATCAGGGTGTTCGCCATGTTCGAATCGAATCGAACACCGCGTGGTAAAGTGCGCCAAAATTCGATTCCCCTCCCACCTTCCCTGGCGCCTTTTTTGCACCAATAACAGCGCAGGGGAGGTGGGACAGGAACTACGACACCGGGGGCATTGAAAAAAATTGGAAAAAGTCATTGGCTGCCGAAATCAGGTGACCTCCATTTTAGACGAATAGTGGATTTCAAATCCGGGTCATATGAGAATGTGAACTTTGTGACTATGAGACAGGGATAGCTGTACAGGCAGGGATAGCTAGGGATAACCTTTATTTAGGGGGGAATGTTATTAAAAATAACTTTTTGGGGCTCTATCGGGTGTGTAATTGTGATTTTTGTGAGATAAACTTTTTCCCATAGGGATGCATTGGCCAGCGCTGATTGGCCAGAGTACGGAACTCGACCAATCAGCGCTGGCTCTGCTGGAGGAGGCGGAGTCTAAGATCGCTCCACACCAGTCTCCATTCAGGTCCGACCTTAGACTCCGCCTCCTCCAGCAGAGCCAGCGCTGATTGGCCGAATTCCGTACTCTGGCCAATCAGCACTGGCTAATGCATTGTATTGGCGTGATGAAGCAGTGCTGAATGTGTGTGCTTAGCACACACATTCAGCTCTACTTCATCGGGCTAATAGAATGCATTGGCCAATCAGCGCTGGCCAATGCATTCTATTAGCGTGAACTGAGTTTGCACAGGGGTTCTAGTGCACCCTCGGCTCTGCTACATCAGATTGCTACATCTGATGTAGCAGTGCCGAGTGTGCATCAGATGTGTAGTTGAGCAAAACTGACTCAGCACTGCTAAGTCTCTGCATTCGCATAGGAATGCATTGGCCAGCCTTCGGCCAATCAGCGCTGGCTCTGCCGGAGGAGGCGGAGTCTAAGGTTGGACCTGAATGGAGACTGGTGTGGAGCGATCTTAGACTCCGCCTCCTCCAGCAGAGCCAGCGCTGATTGGTCGAGTTCCGTACTCTGGCCAATCAGCACTGGCCAATGCATTTCTATGGGGAAAAGTTAGCTTGCGAAAATCGCAAACTGACAGGGATTTCCATGAAATAAAGTGACTTTTATGCCCCCAGACATGCTTCCCCTGCTGTCCCAGTGTCATTCCAGGGTGTTGGTATCATTTCCTGGGGTGTCATAGTGGACTTGGTGACCCTCCAGACACGAATTTGGGTTTCCCCCTTAACGAGTTTATGTTCCCCATAGACTATAATGGGGTTCGAAACCCATTCGAACACTCGAACAGTGAGCGGCTGTTCGAATCGAATTTCGAACCTCGAACATTTTAGTGGTCGCTCATCTCTAGTTAGGATCATTCATCTAAGCCCAATCGTAAAGCTTCAACACTCTGCTGTGGGGATCCAAAGCACTGGAAATGAGGAGGAATCAAGGGAGATGTCTGCCTCAAATACCTCTCAAAGACAGACAGTAAAAATGTAATGGTAATAAGAGGTATGTCTGGGTCTCTTAAGTGACCCATTGGTGCAGCTCTATCAACTACATTTGTTACAAGTGTCTTAAAAGATTAGAGCCCCATACCGCCAGGAAACATGTTATGCCCCATTTCGCCTCCAAGTATATAGAAGCAGCAGCTGAGCTCCATGTATGATATTGGTAGTGGACCTCAATAATGCAGTTATCAAATATTGTATAGATACCAGTCCTATACAAAGAGAAATGATCACAGTACATTTAATTTCAATGACATCTTCTCTGATTGTAGAGGTGGGTATGCTCTGTGTGGAGGCCCAAAGGTTATGCTGGTGTCATTATGTGTCAATATGTGTCGCGACGCCAGCCTGTCCGACGTGATGTCAATGACATCACTACAGAGGCCTGAAGACAGCATGGAGTCACATCAGAATGAGTGACTCCATGCTGGTTATAATGGTTATAATGTTCACTCACTTCCCCTGGACATCCGATCATTATATTCCAGAGACCCCAGAGTATAATAATAGCAGTATTTGTTGGGGTTCACTCAACTCTTGCTGTGGGCTCGATGCCTGACTTACCAATCCTCACTCCTGTTCATGACAACCTTCACTTCCCCTTCTTCCCTCCAGCAACTTGATAAGAGATGCACGGGTGCCCCCTGGAGGGCAGAAAGGGAAGTGGAGTTAGCGGTGAGCAGGAACGAGGATTGGTAAGGAAATAGATTACTCGAGCTGGTAAACAGTCTATTAAAATAATAATAAAAGCCCTTAATGTCACCAACCCTGTGGCAGCCACTGCGTGTGCTGCTACAGAGATACTTACATCACTGTTCCTTGACTATCTATTGACATACTGCTAATTTTGGCAGGTTATTGACCTCCTGACAGGATGAGGATACCCAATTCATTGAGGAGTTGGGCAGTCTGTGTATTGTACATCTCAAAACAGTTACAGTTACAAGGCTATCAGACATCAAAAAAGATCAAAGTGTTGTGAGAGAGGCCGCAAAATTACGCGCCATATACGATCGTAACTTCCATTGAAATCAATGGGATCTTTTTTCACTCCGTGTGAACTCCCCCTTTAAGGTTTTTTTTAGGATACCCACATTTTTAATTTGAGGCCATGGAAGGTGACCCCCCACCACCACCACCTGTCCCCGATATTCCAGTGTCTCCTGGTGCGGACTGGCCCTGCTGCTCAGGTGTTTTTCTTCTAGTGAAAGTCCCTGCCATGTGCTTGCTGCGGCCAATCAGCAGCCTAAGGAAAGGAAAACTGAACATCACAGTGTGGCGGGGACTACTGCTGGTAGAAGACACCAGAGCAGCAGGACTGGACCACGCTGGGAGACACCAGGGACAGGTATGTTTTTTTTTTATTTTTGTGACCTTCCCTGGGCTCATATTAAAAAAAGCGGTTACCCAGGACAACCTCTTTAAGATTCAATTTGCTTTTCATATTTAGAATAGCTAAAGGTAGTGTGTAATGTTTATTTCTGGATAAGTAAATTAGATTAATTCATAGTAGTTTTCTCATTTACACATATTTGTTGCATTAATTCACAGGTGGGATATGCATCTTCTTGCCAAGTTCTCAGTGACAAATTCCAATTTCCATCTTTTCTTCGCACAATACCTAGTGACCAATCCCAGTCCAAAGGCTTTGCGGACCTCGTCACTTATTTTGGGTGGACGTGGGTAGGAACAATAGCAGCTGATGATGACTATGGGAAATATGGCATCAAGGTTTTCAAAGAAGATGTCGAAAGAAATGGCGTATGCATTGCTTTCTCCGAAACATTGCCAAGGATCTATAACAAAGAAACTATAGATAACATTGTGAAGACAATAAATGGGTCGTCGGCCAATGTTATTGTCATTTTTTCATCCGACATTGACCTTAGTCCTTTAATGGAAGCCTTGGCAGAGTCTAATATTACTGGTAAAACGTATATAGCCAGTGAAGCCTGGACAACATCAGCACTTATTGCTAAGCCACAATACTTTCCATTCCTTGGAGGAACCATTGGGTTTGCTATTCGTAAGGCAGAATTACCAGGCTTTGAGGATTTTCTTCTTGACATTCACCCAGAACATGGAACTGATGATCTAGTATATGAGTTCTGGGAGGAAGCCTTCAATTGTACTTGGCCCACACAAAGAGCAGCATTTTATACCAACATAAGCATCGAAGCAATTGTGGCAGGACGGAGAAGAAACATATCTCCTCGTCTCTGCACTGGAAAAGAGAAATTTAAAGATATACTGAACACATACACTGATGTGTCAGAACTTCGCATCACTTATAGTGTGTACAAATCTGTTTACACTATTGCTCAGGCTCTCCATGACTTAGATGTATGTGTGCCAAGAAATGGGCCTTTTCCAGGAGCTTCTTGTGCAAATTTGCTTGATTTTGAGCCATGGCAAGTAAGTATTTGTTTTACCAATGAAGCCTGAATGCAAATATATATATATATATATATATATATATATATATATATATATATATATATATATATATATGGGACATAAAATGGTCCTCATAAGAGTATGTTGCAGAGCTCCAAATTAAATAATTAATTAACAGGCCTAGAGGGACTGCAGCCATCTTCTTTAGGCCTGGAGAACTGATTAAGACACAAGATGGTGGTGTATCAAAACAGTTCTAATTTTATTGTAAGAAAAAGGTAGTTTAAATACATTACAGACAAAGAGCTGGCTTGGCTATTCTAATTAGTACAACATGATTGGTTATAGAGATATAAGATAAGCCTGGCACATGACTATTGGCTGAGGCCTGATATAATCTGCATCTCATTATAACTTTAAAACTGGGATGGACTTTCCCATGAAACAAAGAAGGATTCAAAATACTTATGTGTGAGCTAACATCCCAGACTGTCTATATGTATATATCATGGCAAAAGAGATAAGATGACATACTCCAACCTAATTAACAATAAGCTACATAGACTCTGTGTCTATACACACTCTAAGTGACCTTCATATACCATAAAATATGACAAAGTGCCCAGATACCATAAGATTAATACTTTTGTTGGTTATGTGTCCATACATCATGTGAAGGAGATAAGAGATATACAAAGTCAGCTGCATCTTCTCAAAATGAGGCCCTTGAGAGATAAGGATTAGCAACCTATGCATAAACGTTCATTATCACATTCCTTAAAGTCTAACAAGGGGCCTCCTTGACTTAAGCAGAAAAATACATACTTATACAGTTTATATGTGAAAGAGTACAAGATGGCTGCCAAAATACAAGATTAGAGGATTTGACTCTCACAATATATATATATATATATATATATATATATATATATATATAGTATGTATTGAAGAAAGTAGGACAAGGAGTACATGGTTGAAATCTTTAAATACGCTAAAGTGGTATTCCCATAACTCTTGTTCTGCAGCCTGAAGGCTCTGTACTCTCTTCACTTCCTGGATTTCTCGCACATTGGTGGGCGGGGTTTCACTTGCTATCTGCTATGATCCACAGTATGACGCTGATGTGGAAACTGATGTAGCAGAGCTGGATTTGAGTCAGCTTGCATTACATACAGAGGTAACAGACTCCTTATCTCAGCCCTTATCATCCAAATTCAATTAAACCGGCTGATAAGTGGAAAAGCTGAAAATAGACAGCACAGTAATCCCAGAGCTCTCTCCTCCCCTCCCCTATATGAGGAGCTCCGTTGCTTGTCATCCCCTCCCTCCCCCCCGAGAGCAGGCAGCTAGTCACTTGACAAATTAGCAGATAATCCCAAGGGCCAGTGTCAACAATGAAGTGAATAAATTAAGATAGCGGCCAAACAAAGCAGTTTTGATAAAGCAATGTATTTAGGAAAAGTCTTATATCCACATAAACTAGCAGTATAGATAGGATCCTTGTTATGGGACAACTCCTTTAAAGTTTTAACCCTTTCCTGCAGAATCTCAAAAATTTACTTCATTTTTACAGGTGTAGAGTATGGAGAGGGCTCAAGAGCTGCGCTGCCCGCAGACACTGTGGTTGCCACCTGTATAATACAGTAAGCACCCGCAGATACCAGCTGCAAATGGTGCATATTATCCCTTCAGATGCCACAGTCAATTGTGACCATGGTGTCTAAAGCTCAATGGTTCATGGACGCTTTCATATTGTATCAAATTGCCATTCCACTGAGTATCATCAGGGGTAGGCGATCTGCGCCTGTAATAGAAGTGTTGCAGTTTTACAATATATTTCAGTTCGCTAGTATTTCAGTTTATTGTATCATGGATCAGACTCCATAGGGTTCAAGTCCACTAGGTGGTCTAAAATAAAAGATCAAATGACCCCCTTTCCATAGAATGCATATAAAAGTAAATGAACAAATAAAAATAAGCATAAAGATATCTCTGCATGTAAAAATGCCCAAACTAGAAACATATAAACATATTTATCCAATATGATGAACCCTGTAGTGGCAGGGATCACAGTTTTTTCAAAGATTCATTTCCTAAAAATAATAAATAAAAAGTGATCAAAACATCACATTACCCAAAATTGTAATAATAAAAACTACATCTTGTCCCCACAAATAGAGCCCTTAGGCTGGGTCCCTACATGGCATAAACTCAGCGATTCCTATCCACACATGCAGAAAAATACATGCAGCTTAAATGCTACGATTGATTCAGAAGGTCTTTCTGTGAAAAGTTCTGCACGAAAAACCACAATGTGTTTCCATCATGGTTTTTCCCGCAACACTTTTTCACTGCGGCCCACTATGTGGGACTTTAGCCTCACACAGCTTCATACATGTAGATATAAAATATTGGGACGCAAAGAAATTTTTGTATTTTTAATTGTATTTTGCAATGGAGACTTTTGTCTTGATTGGTTACCTAGGGATACAACCATTGAATGCAGGAACTTTCTATAGATTTCTCGGTGGTAATTGATGAAAACATGTAGAGGGTTAAATGTCTACTGTCAGAGAGTCTGATCACTGGCACTGCTGCTGGGTCCCTGTTCTGTAAAACAGTGGACACTCCAGTATCTGCTCAGCTCCTGAGTAAGCGCTGTGAGTAAAGCCCCTATATCTATTCTACATGTATACCAAATGTCAGAAAGGTGTTAGTAAGGAATTAAACACTAGAAGGCACAATCCAAAATTAGTTCAGGAAGGAGCAAAGACAATGCTAGAAAATATTACCATATTGAAAGAGTAGTAGATGATTGGAACAATTTTTCAGCACATGTGCTTGGGAACTCGAGAATAAGTGAATTAAACATGCACTAATCCTAAAACAAAAATGGCAAAGTAATAAAGTAATCTAGTAATCTAGAAATATAATAATCTAGATGGACTATGTGATTTTTACATCTTCTATGCATATGAATTACTTATCGCTTACTAGACATGAACAGTTTTTTTGCAGATAAAATAAAGCCATTCCAATATATTTTTGCTTATATTCAAATATTGTATAGGAGCATGAGAACAAATACAAGGACTAATAGCTCATGGTAATCTGGCACTGGGATTATTTGCACCATGTGAGAGATTGTGAGAAGTTTGGACCGTTGTTTTATATTAAAGTGGCTTTAGACGTGCTACTTTAGGCTAAGTCCCCACGGGATGTTCCGCAGCAAAAACGTGCTGCAGGAAAAACCGCGGCAGCAACACATTGTGGTTATTCCCGCAGTGCTTTAAACAGAAAGTTTGCAGATTTTTACTCCACGGAATTTCTGTTACAATTATACCTATGGGGAAACTACTGGCGTTTTCGTAGATATATTTGACATGCTTTGGAAATTGCAGCATGTCCGCACGGCTGTTTTATCACAAAGTGGGCATGGGATTCACTGGAATCCCATCCACTTTGCCTGTACTGTGAAACCTCGCGATTTTTTCACGGCGTTTCGGTAGCGGGCATATTGTGGCATTTTTGTCCGTAGGGCCCCGACCTTATAATAAAAATGTTCTACATACTAAGTTTACTATTGAACCCTTTTCAATTTGCAGTTTCTACATGACATTTTATTTCCAAGTTTCTGTCATTATTATTACTATATTCATTGTCATTATTATTTGAATTTTAGAATTTATTTAGATCTAGCTCTAGGTAAAATGTTTTAGGTTGAGGCGGCAAAACCGCAGCAGAAATGCATTGCAGATTTTTCGGCAGTGTTTTTCTTTGCAACTTTCTGCCCCTTTTATACCTGAACAGAAAAGGCCGGCATTTCCATAGACATAATTGACATGCTGCGATTTTCAAAAATATGAGCAGAAACATTTCTACCACAGAATCTTTTTTTTCTGCAATATGTGGATAGGATTAGCCAAAATCCCATTCACTTTGCTGTGACTGTAAAACACTGCGGTTTTTATGCCACATGTGGCCGCACAGATTTTAATGCGTTTTTGAGCCAAAAACTAGTAATGGATTAAGCAGGAGTAGTTGAGCGCGTTCCCAGGTATTTTCCATCCCTTCTGTGGACACTGTTAGGTTTGGCTTAAAAAAATGCAGCAAAACCTGCAACAACAAAAAAGCAGCGTTTCCACAACATGGGGCCTTAGACTAATCTCTAGTATTATGAAACAGGGAAAAATATTTATTTATATATGTGGGGTACTCTGTCACCTTCAAAGGGTTATACTTAACCCCTTCAGCTACAGGTGTAGCAGAGAAAACCAGCTTTCCCAAATGTGATTCACAAAGATCATAACACCTGGATAACACCTTAAAGGGGTATTCCCACCTCACATACTCATCAGTCTTTACTGCTGTAAAATCTTCTTTCTTCCTGGTTTCTTGCATCATTTGGTGGGCGGGGTTGCACATGTAACCTGCCGTTTAGCTCCGCCCCCAAATTCGTGTGTAGCTCCGCCCACCCATATTGGACTATGAAGTACAGGCAGCAGCAACTCCATTCTGTGTTACATACAGAGACTGCCTGTCTCTGCCATAATGAACACAATTGAATTAGCTAGCCTGATAACTGGGAGAACAGAAGAAATGAAAGCAGCTCCTCTCCCCAATCTGCTAACAGGAAGCTAGGTCACGTGGTATAGACACAGGAATAGCTAGATACACAGGCTCACTCCCTGCACTTATTCCCTCCCCCCCACCTGAGAGCAGCAGATACATCACTTGACTCATGAGCAGCTAAGTCAGGGCTGTGGCCACAAAGAATTGAATAAAGTAAGATAGTGGACAAACAAAGCAGCTTTGCTGAAGCAATGTATTTAGGAAAAGTCTTACATCCACATTAATAAGCAGTATAGATAGGATCCTTGTGATGGGACAACCCCTTTAAGGCTATGGTCCCACGCAGCGAGCCGCAGCCAAAAAGCGGAAACACATTGTGGTTTTTCCCTCAGTGCTTTCTTCTTCAATAACCCCTATACAAAAACTCCAGCATTTCTGTAGGTATATTTTTACATGCTGCGATTTACAAAAATGTGACTTTTTGTAAATCGCACCATGACCACTGCTGATATTTTTCTGCAATGTGTGGATGGGATTAGCTGTAAACATTGGCAAAATCACGGCGGTTACACTACGTCAAGCCTCCACCTTTAAGAGTCTTCATTGCTTGTAGCCTTTTGTTCTGAAGAGTCTTACAGATTATAGCTGGTCTGCTATGAATTCTGGGAAAAGAATATACATATTAGTTATCATTGGTAGAAAAAGAAAAAAATTGCTCTAGCACCACTCTTTGGAAGGTAGCTCCCTAGATCAATGCCTATTTTTCTAGAAGCCTAGTAATATGATATGGGATATTTTCTCCAAAAGAAGAGAAACCCTCTAGTCACCAAAAGGACATAAAACACTGCTTTTTAAAGGCTGTACTCACTCCAAGGGCCAAAAGCACTGTATTTTAAAGGTTCTACTCACTCCAAGGGCCAAAAACACTACTGGTGCGAGGCTCTGCTCATGACAAGGGCCAAAAACACTGTATTTTAAAGGCTCTATTCACACCAAGGGCCAAAAACACTGCTGGTGCGAGGCTCTACTCATGCCAAGGACCAAAAGCACTGTAGTTTAAAGGCTCTGCTCACTCCAAGGGCCAAAAACCCTGCTTTTTAAAGGCTGTACTCATGCCAAGGGCCAAAAACAATGCTTTTTAAAGGCTCAACTCACCCAAAGGGCCAACAAATCTCTGCTGGTGCAAGGCTGAACTAAGTTAAAGGGCCTAAAACTGTGCAGGTAGAAGGCTGAAGTCACCTGAAGGGCCTCAATTTCTGCTGGTAGCTCAGCTTAAGGGCCTGTAACTTAATTTGGAAGGTCTTACCACATCACACACACACACACACACATACACAATGACAGTTCAGGGTGGGGACTGAAGGATTTCCCATTGTCTATTCCATCTGTGGTTGTCATGGGCAACGTGATTTAAAGGGGTGCTTGTTAATGTTTGTTGAGCTTAAATTGGGGTTTGTGTCCATCCATTTGGGGAGTAAAGAAGGTTTCCAGGTATTTTCCTACTTTGATAGAGGTTTTTTGGAATGTGGAAAGTGTGTAGTTGTTAGGCTGTGATAGTGGGGTAATAGAGGGACTTTGGTGTGTTAGATGCCCCCAGACATGCTTCCCCTGCTGTCCCAGTGTCATTCCAGAGGTGTTGGCATCATTTGCTGAGGTGTCATAGTGGACTTGGTGACCCTCCTGAGTCGAATGGTAGGATCCCCTGAAACGAAGCATTTTCTAACATAGACTATAATGGGGTTTGATATTTGTTCGAATAGTCGAATATTGAGATGCTATATGTAACGAATAACGAACATCGAATATTTTACTGTTCGCTCATCACTAGTTATTATCATTTGTCTATATTTTCCCACAGCTTATGTACTATTTGAAAAGTACGAAATTCAATCTCAAAACTGGCGAATATATATCGTTTGATGAAAATGGGGATGTTGACGGGTATTACGACATCTTAAATTGGCAGTGGCATAACAATGAATCACTTGCTTTTACCAAAATTGGACATTTCATGACAAATAAAGGATCATTTGTTGAACTTAAAATAGATAACAGCTCAATATTCTGGAACACCCCAAATGGACAGGTAGGTATAACATGCATTCTACGAATTACAACAATTCCAAAGTGCTAATTCTTAAAAACTGGTATTTATCACCACACAACTGTGCAGATACATGATATAACATTACATGTTCTATAAATTTCTTTAATAATTGCTTAAAAGGAGTCTGTCAGGTCAAAAATTCCTCACAAATCAATAATCGTGTCATGTAATGGCTTTTAGTAGGAGCAGAAACTGATAAAGCTATACAGAGATAAACATATTTTTCTGGACATGCAAATCAGGCTACAAGTGTATCGGGGGCAGGCATCATATGCCATATTTACCTACAGGCAGATAGGACCTAGACCGCTGATGGCGAACTTTTAGGAGATCGAGTGTCCGAACTGCAATACAAAACCCACTGAGGAACGTTCCCCCCCAGTACAAGTATGGACGAATATTGTCAAGAGGAGGGGCCATTCCTCACAGCTCAGGGCTGGGTGGTAAGGAACAACCCCTCTAACAGCATTTCTCTACGGACTGTACTGTCAGGAGGGGTGTTCCTCATAGACTGTCAGAAACGTCCTTCTGACACTGAAGAGCTATGGTACTGGCATCGATAGTTTTTCATCAGGGGCACATAATGGGAAAGCCAATAGTGCGCTGAATTCATCTTTTCTAGTGGTGTATAATACCACATGTGCTGGAGGACATGAAAGGGCCTCTTTAATATCTTTTTTTTTTTTTAACGTAGATTTTGAGCCCCATATTGGGATCATATGTACTTTTTTTTTTTTTTTTTTCATATCAGTATGTCTTTGTAGTATGGGAGGAAATCCACACAAACATGGGGAGAACATACAAACTCCTTGCAGATGTTGTTCCTGGCAGGATCCGAACCCAGGACTACTGTGCTGCAAGGCTGCAGTGCTAACCACTGAGCCACCGTGTTGCCCCTTCTTTAATATCTATTCATGTCAGCAGTAGAGCACGCTTCATGTATCTACATAAAAGTAAACTTTAAACTTTTTTTTAATATCAATTAAACATAATAAGGTTGAGATATAAAATTATGAAACTTCTAATATTTCTGCTTAATCTGTAGTAATATTTATTTCTATTTTTCTCCTTCACTATAGCCTCCAGTATCGGTTTGTAGTAACAGCTGTACTCCGGGGTCAAGAAAAGGCATTAGGCAAGGAGAACCAGTGTGCTGTTTTGATTGTATTTCATGTGCAGATGGAGAAATTACAAATGAAACAGGTAAAATATCACTTGAAATGTTATCTATATTACTGATCGAATGAAAAGTCTTGTTTTATGACATACAACCTCCATAAAATGGAAGCTATTGGCCAGCCAGACCTAGGCTATGGGAGCTATGGCCAGCCAGATATTATAGTGCAGATAAGCTTTTGAGAGATGAGAACCCAACATTATATGAACAAATGGCTTGAGGGTTGCTCCTCTCAAAACCTATGGGGTTAAAAGTCTGTGTTATAAAATCTTGCCTTGCTGAAAGGGTAGTCTTACCAAAGAGTTGACTTTTTGGAGAGGCTTCACTGGATATGCTGAGTCCACCTAAGCATGAGACGGCATCAGAGGCTTAGCTAGGTATTCAGCACAGAGAAGAAACACATCCAAGTTGGTCCCCAAATCAGGTCACTATAAAGTGGTAAATACCAGGGGGTCCCAAGCAAAAGTCTCACACAAAAGTAAGTCCTCGTTTCAGAAAATTTTGGATTCACTGCAAATAATGTGTTAAAATTGCCCCCATAGTAAATCTTCACATTAAAGAGCAGGCACTCTGGAGAGTTGTATAATCTTACCTCAAGTGATGAATGTTGTTGGCAAATGAATGTTTAACACGTAACTAAACTTTCGGACAACTTTTGATTTTTTTAACTTGTTAACTTTTTAATTTGTTAACAAATTTTGGCTCCTTTCTGTGAAATCCTGCATTTTTCACTCTTTCCATTGCTTATGTATAGAGAGCTGTTTCTGCCTCTCACTGAATGTTACTGTGTATGGAGTACAGACTGCGTAATATGTAGAGAAAAGAGAGGTGGGGGAAGGTAATTGTAAACAGTTATATCTCGAACATTATTTTAAAGCACCATGGAATTAATGGTGCTATATAAATAAATAATAATAATAATTATTATTATTTTTATTATTATTATTATTATTAATAATAAACATGCAAACTTGCTTTCTTGGTGCCAAGTCCTGTCTAAATTAGGAAATTAGAATATTTGTATGCAGATGTATAATATATATGATATAAAAATCCCAACTGTGTTTTCAACCAATGATATATCTGGAAATCATTTATATAGCACTGCAACCTAGCAAGGTTGTTTGTTTTATAATGTTTGAGATATAACTGTTTGATGTGACCCCTCCCCTCATTTTTTTGTAGAGGTTACACAACCCCTTCTCTATTCACAGTAACATTTAGTGAGAGGCAGGAATAGTTCTCAATACATAAGCAAGGGAAAAAGAGAAAAAATGCAAGATTTCACAGAAAGGAGCCAATTTTTTTTTTAACAAAGTGCATAACAAAATTTATTTATGACATAAAAACTGCCAGAAAATCAAAAGTTGTCTAAAAATTTAGTTATGCTTTAAGTGTATAGAGGGTGATCCTTGACCCTGAAGGGATCATTGCATTGAGCCGTTCCACAGCCTTTCTCCTTTGCTCTGATGTGCATAAGTATTGTGATACCTCAGTGTCCTGTCCAGCAAAGGAAGAAGGGGGGGAGGTGAGAAGCAGAGACAACACGCAGACTGCTGAAACAGTGAGATAGGAAAATTCCTTTAAATAGCTCTCCAGGGCTCCTACCTAGTTCTGTCAGCAAAATTATAAGTTCTGACAGGTTCTCTAAAATACAACTGCTAGTAATAAATGCTATATACTGTAAAAGGTCAGCTGCATGACAGATATGGGTGTGAGTTTATTGGACATGATCCAGTTCTATTTGTTAATGTAAGCATTTTACTCATTGCACCGACTGTTTTTCAGATGCAAGAGAATGTATACCATGTCCGTCAGACTTCTGGTCTAATACGTACAAGAATGAATGTGTTCTGAAAGAAGTGGAATTCCTTGCTACGGATGAAGCTTTGGGCATCACATTGATATTTCTTGCTGTGTTTGGTGCCTCCCTGGTTATCGCCTTCACTGTCATCTATATCATGTATAGAGAAACTGCTCTGGTCAAGGCAAATGACCGCAGCCTAAGTTTTCTTATTCAGATATCACTGGTGTGTACTTTCATGACTTCAATCCTTTTTGTGGGTAAACCAGAAAAATGGTCATGTATGGCACGCCAAACCACACTAGCCTTAGGGTTTTCTTTGTGTCTTTCCTGCATACTTGGCAAAACGATTGTCCTGATGTTGGCGAAGAGAGCCGCCAAATCAAAAATGGCTGGCAAAACTATTCGGATAAACTTTAAACCTTTGTATCAAAAAATTGTTGCCGTCACTGGTTTAATCATAGAAGTTGGGATATGTACAGCTTATCTAATTCTGACGCCTCCTTGGGTTTACAAAAACATGGAGTCCCAAAATATCAAGATAATTCTTGAGTGTAATGAAGGTTCTATTGAATTCTTGTGCTCCATGTTTGGGTTTGACGTCTTCCTAGCTATACTGTGCTTTATAACTGCTTTTGTTGCTCGAAAACTTCCGGACAATTTCAACGAGGCTAAATTTATCACATTTGGTATGCTGGTCTTCTTCATTGTTTGGATATCCTTTGTTCCAGCATATTTGAGCACAAGAGGGAAATTCAAAGTAGCTGTTGAGATTTTTGCCATTTTGGCATCAAGTTTTGGTTTACTTGGTTGTATTTATGTCCCTAAAGGATATATAATTCTAATAAAACCAGAGAGGAACACTGAAGAAATAGTTGGTGGCAAAGCTGCCACTAATGATAAAAGTGCCCCGGCAACGTCAGCCTCTATTTCTAGTGAGATTAATAGTACAACAGTATCCACCGTTGTGCTCGATGACTAATGTCTAGGTAGATCAATGGAGGGCCATATTTGAATGGGAAATGGATTGTTCAGGAATTAGTGCAACTTTTGTGGAGACCAGGGATGGGGTAAAACAAAAAAGTCACCTGTCCCCTGAATTCCATTGTCCGGTGCTGATGTCCATTCAATGTAGTGCCTACACCTCATTGCTGGACGTTCTGGTGACATGGTGCCTGCAAAAGGCTGAATGGACACTGGCAATGGAATATTGGGAACTTCCCCCGGATTCCACAGGGGTTACTTCAATTCTAAGACAACCCCTTTTAATGATATATAAATATTACATTAAGAGATATTAAATGTTTGCTAAAACTACCATTGGAACCAAAACATAGGGGAAACTTAAGGTTAATATTTTCCCTATCATTTCGATCCAATTCTGACTTTGGCCAAAGAAAGTGAGTGCAACCATCCTTCAAATGCACTGTTAACCTGATACAACTCTTGTGGGCAACCACAGTTATCAAAAATGTACTTAATTTCATTTTTTTAAAAAGATAAATCGTAAATATATATTTTAAACATAAAAAATGAAGCGAGTTTAATAATGTGAAGCTCATATTTGATATGTAATGTTAGAGATCAATCGTATATAAAATATGAATTGTCCAAATAATGTTATTACCTGCACAGTGGTTGCAGAGCTAATCCACTTTAAGTATGTTTAGCCAGCAGATAACATAAATTAGCAATTTCTTTACTTACAGTCATACCCAATGGAAGGAATATATTAAGATTGGTATTCTGTATAACAGTTTTAATCTATTCCCCTGCTGGTGCTAACTGCGTCTAAATTATTAGGAGGCTCCAGGATGGGGTAAGATGGGGACATTTTCCCTGGCACAGGATTAGGCAAGAGGAGCACCACATGGCAAAAAACTATAGCCAGAGTCACACAGGTGATCACAGACAGAAGCAGGGGCAGTGAGTTGCTCAAATCTGTGCTCAAAACTGTTTATTAGAGATGAGCGAACAGTGAAATGTTCGAAATTCGATTCGAGTAGCCGCTCAATACTCGACTGTTCGATCGAATATCGAACCTCATTATAGTCTATGGGGGAAAAAAATACTCGTTAAGCGGGAAACCACTATTCGACTCAGGAGGGTCACCAAGTCCACTATGACACCCCAGGAAATGATGCCAACACCCTGGAATGCAACTGGGACAGCAGGAGAAGCATGTCTGGGGGCATCTAACATGCCCAAGTCACTGTATTACGTCGGGATCCCTGTCAGCTTGCGATATGCGGGAGCTGACTTTTTCCCATAGGAATGCATTGACCAGCGTTGATTGGCCGAATGGCATACAGAGTACAGCATTTGGCCAATCAACGCTGGTTCTGCCAGAGGCTCGTCTGTGAGGAGGCGGAGTCTAAGACGGACCAGAATAGAGACTGCTGTGGACCGATCTTAGACTCCACCTCCTCCGGCAGAACCAGCGTTGACTGGCCGAATGCTGTACTCTGTATGGCATTCGGCCAATCAACACTGGTCAATGCATTCCTATGCCGAGATGTAGCAGTGCTGGCCGTGCGCTCAGCTACACCGGCTACACCAGATATGTAAGAAAATTGTTTTGTGCTATAACTTCTTGCAGATCTTGTTACTGTTGAAGGACTTGCCCTGTAGTCCAAAGACAGAGCTCATACAGAATAGGAGAGTGTGTAAGTGTATGGAGAAGAGACTCTAGGGTATGTGTTAGTTTATGGGAATCCCATAACTGCAGATAGATAGGTAAGGGTCACCTGAATCAAACACCTTTTTTTCACCTTGTGAATCTTGCCTCTTTTGTGAAGATAGTTTCTTTTTGTCAATATGCAAATGAGTTCTTTGGGTCAATGAGGGTGTTGCCATTGCTCCAAAGAGGTAAGCAGCAACTCTTTGCACCCAAGAGCCCATTTGCACTTGCTGATAAAAGCAGCAGTATCTTGGCAAAAGAGGCAGCAAGGTGACCTTTTATAAACTGGGCTTTGGTGACAAACTTCCTTTAAGATCATCTGAGGTCTGTATTTAGGGGATCTAGTCTGAAGTCCACAAAAAGGTGAGGATGTCTATAAACATGGCATGGAAGGGTAGCCATGAGGGAGGAGGGTGCAAGTTTGAGTAACAGTTCAGGGCAAATGGTCTAAACAATCTTCCACAGGAAGAGTTCTGTCCATTAAGAAAGTAGCTGCCCAACCTATACATGAGAGCCATTCTCCAGCATTCTTCCATATTTGTTCACGCCTATGTTCCCAGTTTAAAACAGAGACCAATGTATAGTGTATGACATGCAAAAACCAATTATATTGTTAATTATGATGAATAAAACAATGTAATAAAAAATTGTTACATTCATTCTGGGATAGTTTCAGAGTGAGCCGGGGGAATAGCAAACTGAATCTCAGTTAACTATATGCCTTACAACACTTCTGTAGAATACACTGAATTTTAAAATAGCAATGTAAGGATGGGTGACTTGATCCACAAAATAAATAGCGTTTTCTGCTTAAAAACTCATTATGAGATTATGAATTGATAGGCTGGATTATAGACTAAGAATATCTCACCCTGGAGGTCCAAGCACTTCCATGCATTACGTGGACAGATCTGTGATATATATACATACCTTTTTATGCTGTGGTGGTGCTGCAGGGAAGTTTAATATTTATGGCTAAGAGCCCTCACACATTACAAGTGATAGGACACGCTGCAGTCAGCTTATCTTCAGGGAATCCTTTGCATTGCCTAGCAGAAACTATAGAGTCATAGAAATCTCTGCTAGTACTATTTATTGTATGTCTTGGAATTTCATATATACAGTATATACTGTGTGTATATACTGTATATATATATATATATATATATATATATATATGTATGTATATACAGTTACAATACGCTTGACCCACATTACAAAGGTTGAAAGGCAGCATCGTCACCACCTACGCACCTCAAACTTCTATTCTTTTGGACATATAAATATATATGTGTGTATGTGTGTTAGATTTCACTAGATAGTTCCCCATATAATCTTCTTTTTTCTCAGAGGCATTGGATTTTATAACCTACCAGAAAAGTGTACTAAATTATATTTGTGATACTGGTAACACTAAGTTCACACTCGTGTTCAGCTTTCTGTTCTTTGGGTCCTCTTCAGGACCCAAAGAATGGAAGCCTAATACACTGAGAAAGCGGTTCCCCGCGGAAGCCTGTGGACCCCATAGACTATAGTGGCGTCCGCCGAGTTTCTGCCTGAAAAATGGGGAAAAATGCAGATTCAGGGATAGAAACCCTGAATGTGGTTCCAACACTAGTGGGAACCTAGCCTGAACCATCCAGTTATTTTTGTTGATTTCCTCTGCAGCTTATGTTTCTAGGAAAACATTTTATAACATTGAAAGGGGGGATGAAAAATGCACTTTGTGTAACCAATAAAATAAAAGTAAATGATAGAATATGAATGTGATTGATATTGTTTAAAGCGTCAAATTAAAAATGCAGGTTTTGGAGAAATTGTAGGTTTGTATTTTTTTGGTGTTCTTATACGTATTTTTTTGGTGTTCTTATACATCCGGGTACTTGTCATGTCAAAACATTTCATGGATTTTGCCTCATTGTAATGCTTGTTTTCTTAAAATTGCAATTTTGTGTTTTCTTGCATCTTATAAGAATGGGGTTCTTCTACTGTACTTTTTTTTTCCTCGCATGAAGGTTATCTTATTGAGGTGTATAATCAGAAAATATGAATTACTAAGACCAGGTTGGTATTATAAATGTTTTAAATATTTAATGGAATCCGGCGCACAGTAAGCTCAAATAACTTTCTTCATCTGCCAGTTTTTATCTTTGCTCTATATCATAGGACAGGTTCAGCAGAGACATCTCAATATGAATAAAATGTATGGCATTTAATAATCGATGTCTAGCTCCAGAGGAGACAGGATTGTAACACTGTCCACACAGACAAAGCTATGTATCTGTTCTGTCACTTTCTTGCTTCTGGAGGAGGAAGGAGAGTTGTATGCTATTTCTTCCTGAAACACGCTTCTATATTTTAGCATTTAAAATGCCCCTTTTTAGGAGATTGCACATTTTTTTTAATTAAACACACATGGTGGTTATATTCCAAACAGTAATGGTTTTATAGAAAAAGTAGGCCATTTTGATGACTTGTAAGTGCTAGAGGTTGTTATTTGGGAGACACATTTTTGGCTGCATGTCTAGTTGAAAAGTGAAGAACTGGCTTTTCACAAAAAAAAAAAAAAAAAAAAAAAAGGAAAAAAGCCACCAAAAATGATCTCATTGTAGAAGAATAATGCCACACCAACATTGTGTTGATATTGGAAGAAACAATGGTGATCATGTTTGTTTTATTTTCTTACTTCAACAGAGTGGCAGTGGCACCATAGAATTAGAATAAAAAATTGTGGCACTCAGCGTGCCTACCCCTTGAAAAGTGAAGCGATAAAGACTTCATTGTATATAAAAAACTTCAAAAACTATCCCTTTATGGGAGCAGATGCAGCACCAATGAGTGACAATTATACAAGTTTAAAGGGATTCTACCATTAAAACCTCTTTTTTGTGTGGATAAGACGTCGGAATAGCCTTTAGAAAGGCTATTAGTCTCTTACCTTTAGACGTGGTCTCTGCTGCGCCGTTCCTTAGAAATACTGGTTTTTACCGGTATGCAAATTAGTTCTCTCATAGCGATTGGGGCGACCCCACTGCAGCTCGAGAACACGATCCTGCGATGCCTCTATCTTCGGCTGGATCTTCGACGCCTGCGCAGTTGGCTCTGCCAGTAAGACACCAGCAGAGACGAGTGTGAATGCCTGCCGGCGGCCATTTTTGGGAGGCCCCTCCTGCATTGAACTACAAGAGCAAGAGCGGCCTCCCAAAAATGGCCGCCAGCCAGCATGTGCAGTGGCTCTACTAGTGTCTGGCTGACAGAGTCAACTGCGCAGGCATAGGAGGTGACGCAGGAGGAAGATGACAGAGAAGGGGAGGATCCAGCTGAAGATAGAGGCGTCACAGGATCGTGTTCTCGAGCAGTAGTGGGGACGTCTCCATCGCATTTTCAGCGCTGGGGCCGCCCCCATCGCTGCCAGAGAACTAATTTACATACCGGTAAAAAACGGTATTTCTAAGGAACGGCACAGCGGAGATCACATCTAAAGGTAAGAGATGAATAGCCTTTCTAAAGGCTATTCCGACGTCTTATCCACAAAAAAAGAGGTTTTAATGGTAGAATCCCTTTAAGGAAAATTTGTGACACACAATTAATGTGCCTGGCCTTCCAGCTGAAAATCTACAATATACTCCAAAATGGAAAGGTCAGAAAATAACTGGATTATCTTGCCAGTTATCCCTGTATGGGAGCAAATGCCACATCAATATCTTGCTAGCAGAGTGACAATTTACAGAATTTCAAGAAATATATGTCACACTTCGCCAGTGTGTCTAGCCTGCTAGCTGAAAAAGCTGGACTATCTTCCATGAGGTAAAAGTTTTTGTTCTTCCTCTCAAAATTATCTACTCCACTGTGTCTATGGTATACTGCATGCAATAATCATTTACTGTGTGCTGCTGCTCAAATTGATGCTACAGCATGTGTCACAGTGCCACACAATGTGAACTTCAACTTACCACAACAGAGGAGGAGGAAAACACAGAACCCTGACTCAATATTTGTGCTTCACTGCCTTCCAAAAGGTCTTTATTCTCATGAAGTATGATAACACTGAAGTTACTGGCAGGGCTGTCAAGACCAGAAGTAGAGTTGCTGTTGTCAGCCACATTTTTATTGTTAGTACTTGCACAAGTATTACCTCCTCCTTATCCTTTTGCCTGTCGCCAGCCTTGTTTTTTCCAGTCATTTTACTGCACAGTGCTTCATTATAATACTCATTGGTAACAATTCTGTCAAAAATTAAAGTCAAAAGTTTGCTATAGGGTTCAGTCTTTTCTAGTTACACCCCTGACTAGACTGTTACTCAGATGAAAGTAAATTTTGCATTTCGCTTGAAATTCAAAGTCTCAAGAGGATGATGAAAGACACCAGACCCAACAATGCTAACAATCTGAAGGCTGCTATCATACAACCTGGGCTTCCATAACATCTCAGCAGTGCCACAGGCGGATATCCTCCATGGTATGCTGTATTGATGCAGTTATTCATGAAAAGAAGCCCCGACCAAATACTGAATGCATATACTATACATATTTTTCAATAGGTCAACATTTCTGTATTGGAAATAATTATTTAATTGGTTTTACATAAATTATAATTTTTAGGTTGTCATTAGCTGTAAACTATAATCCTCAACAGTCAAGGAAATAAACGCTTGAAATAGATCACTCTGTGTGGAATGAATCTATAAAATATAGAACATTCAATTTTGAACTGAATTACTGAAGCTTTTCACAGATATTCTTTCTCAACTGTAATTGTTATTACAGTTTACAAAAGTTATAAATACAAGAAAAAAAGGAACACATCACCACGCAAGGATGGTAGTGGGAAATACGTTATATGGGGAATGAAGGGAGAACAGTCAAGTAAGCGTACATGGCATGAATAAAATTATAAGGGGTTGCAAGACAAGAACCAAAGAGGAGAGGGGGGGGGGGGGTGACAGCATAGGGGAAAGGAAGGATGTACCTCCATAGAATTACAATTCATGGTGGGTGCAGAATGTATGCCAAGATGCCCAGGTGACTTGGAACTTCTCCTCCTCATTGTTCATGCACTCCAGAGACTGAGATTCTCTAATTCTGGTGTAGAGTTCCTTGAGGGCTGGAGGTGTCACCTGTCTCCGATTTTTGGCCACTAGGCATTTGACTGAAGTGAGCATATAGATGAAAAGCTGCAGGGTGGGTTTATGCAGTTGTTCAGAGGGAAAATTGAATAAGAACATCTTAGACAGCAAAAGGAAGTGCAAACCCACTACTCACTCAACCAGGGTCTAGACTTGACACTAGTAATGCTGGAGGAGGGGCAAGCCCAGAACAAATGATATATGTTAGCTGAACGATCGCCACACTTCCAGCAATTATTAGGGCATCAGCATGTTGTAAAAGTCTTCCATATGTGCAACACATCTGGAGGTCTTAGCTGCCCTTCTCCATATTAGCGTCTAAGCATCATCAGAAAAGGACTTTCCCAAGTAACTCTCCCACCTTCTCAAGAGTATGTTGGGAGGACCTCTGGAGTGGGATCCAAGAGAATCCTATAAATATTGGAAATATAGCCAGCCGTAGAGATCTCGGACTTACATAGCTTCTCAAAAAAATGTGGAGTCAGGAGCTCGAGGACTCTTAAAGATGACATAAGCTAGATAGTGGAATGTGATGGACCGACCTCCTCAGGGGGTTAGGCCAAGGAAATACAGCGCTCGCCAGTGAATGTGAAATAAAACTCCTTTATTGGCACACACAACGTGTTTCTGGCTTATACCTCTTTCTCAAGTGTATAAAATTCTTTAAACAAAACACAAAATACAGAATATAGATTTATCCAGCCCATTGTTTGTCTTTTAATGGCTCCTATATATTTATCCACCACCACTTTACTTATGTTTTAATTATTATTTATTATATATTTATCAATTATTCCATTATTAAGACTTTTCATTTACTCATATATATACTTTGGCTACAATCATATACATTTTCTTTTATCACTATCTTTGTTAGGTGACGTATAGGTATATGTCATCCTAAACAGCTTCCTATCTAATAGCTTCCTCCTCAGGGGGTTAGGCCAAGGAAATACAGCGCTCGCCAGTGAATATGAAATAAAACTCCTTTATTGGCACACACAACGCGTTTCTGGCTTATAGGTCGGTCCATCACATTCCAGTATCCATACGTCCTGTGGCGTCTACAGCAGCTGCCTTTGTTATCTATCACGCAATTCCCAGAATGCACTAAAGGTTGTTGTGTCACTCACACAACCTTCCCAGGTGAGAGGGCAATTGTTTCTTCTTACCTACCAAGTGTCATTGATTAATACACAAGGATCCGCTCGGTGTGGTCTTTTCTTTTGTTTTATAAGCTAGATAGGAAATCTGAATATAGGATAACTACATCACTAGTACAAACATGTCCTTAGTCCATAACATTGGCAAATCTAAACAAGGCCCCCGCAACCAGGGACTTGCTACCTGGGTTGTGAGTTCTGGTCAGAAATTAGAGTCAATTAGAGTTGTAAGGAGCCGACCAGAGGAGGGAATTAAGATGGTAAGGGGTAAACTTCAACCTATCAATCTCCATCCACTTAGGATAGGCCTGGAGAGAGGACCAAACCAGGTCCCAGTGTAGCTGAGTGGCCCAGTAATACAGTACTAAATTAGATAGGGAAAGGCCGCCTTTGGCTAACGAGTGATCATGAGCAGCCTAGAGAACCTATGCCTCCCTCCAGCCCAGACAACCCGCAGGGTTGAGCCTTGTAGGGAGCGAAGGTCCTTAAGAGGTACTGGAATTGGAAGGGTCTTAAATAGCTAAAGCAATTTAGGCAATATGGTCCTTTTCACTGCAGAAATCCAGCCTAAGAGACAGAGAAAGCACCATCCAACTAATGGAAAAGCGGGGAGAAGATAGCTTCAGAAATATGACTTAGTAAGCTAATAGCCAGGTACTTTAAGACATACTCCTGCCACTTATACAGGAAGGAAGCACAAAGTCCATCTAAATGAGGGGGTGGGATCTAAATAGGCAAGGCTTCTGTTTTAGAAATATTGATTTTATATCCCAAAAGACGGCCGAACTGCAACAAGAGGGCATGGAGGTTTGGGAGAGTGACATGAAGGTTGGAGAGAGTCAGGAGTCGTCGGCAAATAGTGAAAGTTGCACTGTTTATCCCCAATAATGTCAAGATGTAAAGAATTGTCGCAGCTAGGGGCTCAATACAAAGGACAAAGAGAAGGGGCAAAAACGGGCAGCCCTGTCATGTGCCATTATGAAGGGGAAATGTGGAGGAGGAGGTGTGAGGAGGCTTAATCGTGGCAGTGGGAGCCAAATAAAGGCCATTAACCACAGTTAAGAAGGAACATCTCTGACTGTACATTGCAAAAGCGGCAAAAAAAGAAAGGCTATCACAAGCAATCAAACAAGCTGAGCACCAAAAATTTTGAACCAGGCCCTGGCCACTTATAATGAGGGAGGTCTTTAATCAATTGTGATATTTTGTTTCACAGATATTTTGAGATGCACCTGTATTATTACCTTTGGTAATCTTTGGTGTAATATTTCTCATTAACCACTTCTCTTGGTCTCTCACAATGTTCTTCTTCTGCTACACATGTAGATGGAAACACGATTGATCTCGTCTTCCATTGACTCCTCACAGTTTCTACATTTTCTAACTCTTTTCTGCCGCTCTCTGATCATAACCTTCTGTCTCTCACCATCAGTGCCCTCTCCCCTTCACAAGATACCCCTACCCATCACACATATAGGAATTTGCGTGCTATTGACACCAAGCACCTCTCAGATACTCTACAGTCCTCTCTGTCCCCCATCTCCTCAATCTCCTGTCCAAATCTGGCCACCAGTCACTATAATGAAACCCTTAAAAATGCATTGGATGAGGTTGCTCCCCCCTCCACTCGTAAAGTCCCACGTAGGAGGCAGCAGCCCTGGCACACGCCACAGACACGATTTCTTCAGCGCTGCTCTAGGTGTGCCGAACGTCTCTGGAGAAAATCACGCTCACCTGCAGATTTCCTCCACTTCAAGTTCATGCTTAAAACATATAGTTCTGCCCTTCACCTAGCCAAACAAGACTATTTCACCGCCCTCATCTCTTCTCTCTCCAGCAACCCTAAAAGGCTTTTTGAAACCTTTCACTCCTTACTCACACCCAAGGTACAGACGCCATTCACAGACCTTAGTGCTGATGACCTGGCCACGTATTTCCATGCTAAAATTGATAAGATCCGTCATGAAATAACTGCCCAAGCGCCAGGTGGCATTGATCCCACCACCTACCATAGCAATGATCCCCTCACCAATTGCACCTCAGACTGTCTATTCTCATCTTTTGAACCTGTTACAGAAGAGGAAGTCTCCCAGCTACTTTCTTCATCTCGCCCTACAACCTGCAGTAGTGACCCCTTCCCCTCACGTCTTCTCCAATCTCTGTCGCCTGCTGTCACCACTCACCTTACTAAAATATTTAACCTCTCTCTCTCTTCTGGAATCTTCCCATCCTCCTTCAAGCATGCTGTTATAACTCCGCTATTGAAAAAACCCTCCTTGGACCCGTCCTGTGCTGCTAACTATCGACCCGTCTCTAACCTCCCCTTCATCTCTAAACTCTTGGAACGCCTGGTCTATTCTCGTTTAATCCGCTATCTCTCTGCTAACTCTCTTCTTGACCCCTTACAATCTGGTTTCCGCGCTCTGCACTCTACTGAAACGGCTCTCACAAAAGTCTCCAATGATCTCCTGATGGCTAAATCCAATGGTGACTTCTCTCTTCTTATTCTTCTGGACCTCTCTGCAGCTTTTGACACTGTTGACCATCATCTCCTCCTCACTATGCTCCGCTCAGTCGGCCTCAATGACACTGCGCTCTCCTGGTTCTCCTCTTATCTCTCTGACCGCACTTTCAGCGTATCATTTGCGGGCTCTGTTTCCTCTCCTCTTTCCCTTGCTGTTGGGGTTCCTCAGGGCTCGGTCCTAGGCCCCCTGCTCTTTTCTCTCTACACAGCCCCCATTGGACAAACCATCGCCAAATTTGGCTTCAGGTACCATCTTTATGCTGACGACACCCAATTATACACAGCTTCCCGTGACATCACCCCTGTACTCATACAGAACACCAGTGACTGTCTTTCTGCTGTCTCTAATATCATGTCCTCACTCTATCTGAAACTAAATCTCTCTAAGACTGAACTACTACTGTTTCCACCATCTAATAGATCTGTCCCTGATATATCCATTGCAGTCTCAGGCCTTACTATAACTCCTAGGCAGCAGGCCCGCTGCCTCGGGGTCATGTTTGATGCAGACCTTTCTTTCACCCCTCATATTGAATCACTCGCACGTTCATGTCACCTCCACCTCAAAAACATCTCCAGAATACGCCCTTTCCTTACCAAAGATACACTAAAGACACTTATTGTCTCTCTGATTCATTCTCGCCTTGACTACTGTAACTCCTTACTAATCGGTCTTCCCCTCACTAAACTCTCCCCTCCACAATCTATTCTGAATGCAGCGGCCAGGCTCATCTACCAGGCTAGACGCTACAGCGATGCCTCGGGTCTGTGCCAGTCGCTACATTGGCTGCCTATTCAATATAGAATAAAATATAAAGTTATCACCCTCATCCACAAGGCTCTCCATAATGCTGCACCTCCCTACATTTCCTCCCTCATCTCTGTCTACCGCCCAACCCGTGTTCTCCGCTCACTCAATGACCTAACACTTACATCCTCTATTATCAGAACCTCCCACGCTCGTATACAAGACTTCTCCTGAGTTGCACCACTTCTCTGGAATGCTCTACCCCGGACAATCAGATTAACTCCCAATTTCTACAGTTTCAAACGCAAACTAAAGACGCATTTTTTCAGACAGGCCTATCACAATTCCTAATGCAAACCCTTCTTGATGCCTTTTCAGCCTAACATATTTGTCCATGCTCTATCCACATGTTAAAGGACACTACTAGTGACGGCCCATAAAGCTTTGTTTGTGTAATGGCTGCAACCTCTATTACAAAATTGTCTGAACACTGTATAAGCAATGCCGCCCCTCCTAGCTCTTGTGTCATCCTCTCTACCTCATAGATTGTAAGCACTTGTGAGCAGGGCCCTCAGTCCCATTGTGTGAAATGACGTTCTTTGTTTTGTATCTGTCTGTATCTGAACCCTACAAATTGTACAGCGCTGCGGAATATGTTGGCGCTATATAAATAAAATTTATTATTATTATTATTATTATAGTCCATGACAATTTTTTGTTTTAACAATATTGTAATAGAGCAGAGGGGATAGGTCTAGAGATGAGCGAGTACTGTTCGGATCAGCCGTTCCGAACAGCACGCTCGCATAGAAATGAATGGATGTAGCCGGCACGCGGGGGGGGGGGGGGGTAAGCAGCCAGCCGCCGTCAAAGCGGAAGTACCAGGTGCACCCATTCATTTCTATGGAGCGTGCTGTTCGGATCGGCTGATCCGAACAGTACTCGCTCATCTCTAGATAGGTCCTTTTTTACCAACTTTTTCGTAAAATTAGCAATTTCCTTTTCAATTTTGTGAGGATTTTCATGTAAAGAACAATTACATCAAGCCGAATCTTTCCCCCCATTGGGACACTCTTAAAGGGGTATTCCCACCTCACATACTCATCAGTCTTTACTGCTGTAAAATCTTCTTTCTTGCTGGTTTCTTGCATCATTTGGTGGGCGGGGTTTCACATGCAACCTGCCGTTTAGCTCCGCCCACCCATATTGGACTATGAAGTACAGGCAGCAGCAACTCCATTCTGTGTTAGATACACAGGCTCGCTCCCTGCACTTAGCCCCTCCTCCCTCCCCCTGAGAGCAGGCAGATACATCACTTGACTCATGAGCAGATAAGTCAGGGCTGTGGCCACAAAGAATTGAATAAAGTAAGATAGTGGACAAACAAAGCAGTTTTGCTGAAGCAGTGCATACCTCCCAACTTTTGAAGAACTGAAAGAGGGACAAAATGTGCGGTGCGCTATGCGTGCCGCGGCAAATTTAGCCCCACCCACTTTTGTGTTGACTCCGCCCACTCGTTAATTTTTCATGTGCCCGCACACAGTATAATCCTCCTACAGTCACCCGTAAATTATATGTCCCCCCTCTATCTCTCCCCCAGTTTCATATACACCCTTCATCTTCCCCCAGTTTCATGTCCCCCTTCCATCTCTGCACCCAGATTCATGTCCCCACATCTCTGTCCCCAGATTCATGTCCCTCCATCTCTGCCCCCAGATTCATGTCCCCCAGATTCCTGTCCCCCATCTCTGTCCCCAGATTCATGTCCTCCCTCCATCTCTGCCCCCAGATTCATGTCCCCCCTCCATCTCTGCCCCCAGATTCATGTCCCCCCTCCATCTCTGCCCCCAGATTCATGTCCCCCCTCCATCTCTGCCCCCAGATTCATGTCCCCCTTCCATCTCTGCCCCCAGATTCATGTCCCCACTCCATCTCTGCCCCCAGATTCATGTCCCCCATCTCTGCCCCCAGATTCATGTCCCCCATCTCTGCCCCCAGATTCATGTCTCCACATCTCTGCCCACAGTGTCATGCCGTCCTCTCCATCTCTGCCCCCAGATTCACGTTCCACCTCCACATTAAACTTACCTTCTCCTCCGCTCCCTCGCCGCTCTCTGCGCGCCTCTCCCTCGCTGACACATATGCGGCTGAAGCAAGGAGCTGACACAGGTCAGCTCCTCGCTTCAGCCGCATATGTGTCAGCGAGAGAAGCGCGCAGCGGCGAAGCGAGGAGCTGACCTGTGTCAGCTCCTTGCTTCAGCCGGGTATGTGTTCAACTCAGATTGGCGTCCTCTGGACGCCGATCTGAGTTGAAATCGGGACATACCTCCCTCCAACCGGGACCGCGGGACATGTCACCCAAATCGTGAATGTCCCGCGGAAATCGGGATGGTTGGGAGGTATGGCAGTGTATTTAGGAAAAGTCTTACATCCACATTAACAAGCAGTATAGATAGGATCCTTGTGATGGGACAACCCCTTTAACTATAAAATGGGTGACAAGAAGTGGCCTAGGGAGTGGTGTTGCCAGAAGTTCATTTTCAATAAGTTGAAGTAAGATGTCCCCGTGTGAGAAATTACAATCAAAATCAAGTCCAGGAAGGAAATAGAAACCACATCAAAGTCAGTTGTGCCATCTATCCTTTATGTACCAGTGGGATCAACCACCAGTGTATCATAACCCTTAGAGACAGAATAATATCAGGCTTCTAAAATAACATGCTGGGTGTCACCAGGCCTATGGAACATCACACCATGACAATAACAATATATTTTCTAAACATAAGCAGATGAAGTAGCATACTTTATAGGTAAGTAAGGTTACATTCATAATAACATTATCATTACCATTGTCATAGGACGACAGTAAGGGGGCGTTCACAGGGCTGAGGACGGAAACCTGGCAAAATGGCACAGGGAGGATACCGGGTGCAAGTGTGAATGTCCCCTGGAAATTAACGGTAGCAGAGTAACAGACACATACATAAAACAAGAAACAGACCTGCATGCATTTCTTCTGTCAGAAAATACATGATGGAAGAAAGCTTATGTCATGTTTTTTACATTGGAGTGAATGCAGATGTATACCCGACCACCAAACAGAGGCAGTTCCATTTGCATCTGTCATTAAAGGTCCGTTGCTCTCATCTTGTAATGGAAGGAGTCAGGACCGATTCTGGCTTTTTGGCTGCCTGAGGCAGCTTGACTACCACCGCACATGTGCACAATTCAGCACTGGAATCATCTGCATAAGATACGTCACTGAGCTCCCGGCACATGCTCAGTGATTGAAAGAATTGGAAGAAGCCGGGGACATACATCCTCAACTTAAAGGGGTTGTCCAGGAATTGGGCAAAATACGGGGGAAGGGGGGCCCTGGGCAGGTGTAACATAATAAGAAAAATATTCTCAACTGCCCCCAGCACTACAGTGTATGCCACAAAAGCCTGTGCGGTCGTGTACCATGCCGTGGTCGCTGGAAGCTCTGTGCCCAGAGTGACCATTCAGGCCAGTCAGTTGCCTTAGTTGTCTCTGGAGAGTGACTGGTGACTTATTTAAGTGATATCTTTAATGGTGACAAGAGGTGCAGGGCTTCTGGGGAATGAGGCAAGGTGCACAACGAATAGGTTGCGGCAGCAGACATCAAAGTGCCAGTGACAGGTGGGTGTGTTTTTTTTATTTTATGTTACTCCTGCCCCAGCCCCCTCAGAGTTTTTCCAATTCATTATCTCTTTAAGGATAATGTCCCATAGAGAACACAGTATATTGTCCCATAGTGGCCTCCATATAGTAAAATGTCATAGAGTGGCCCCTTCACACAGTATTACGATCTATTCTAGCCCCTTCATATTGTATAGTGTCTCATAGTGGCCTCAGTACAGTATAATGTCCCGTAGTGGCCCCTCCACATAATAAAATGTCCCTAGTGGCCCCTTCACACAGTATAATGCCCAATAGTGGCCTCCAGACAGTATAATGATGAAAAAAATATATCTCATACAGCAAAAGTAGTCTGCCAGGATATACTGACACGAAATTGGGCTGAATAAATGAACCATCCCTGGTGGGAGCACAAACTTTTATTAAGAACCTTCATACGCACAGCCTTTCCAGGAGAAGTGTAAGCCGTGGTATTTACATGAAGGAAATATGCATTCAGAGCTCCGCATTCACAGATGAAGCAGTCAGTGGGATACAATGTGGTTGGCATAGTTTTCTGGATTTCTTCCTAGAAACTGAGGAACTATTAAGATGAGCTGAGATACAAGGAAGGGCAGAGTTTTCTCGGCACACTGTGTACTTCATGTTACATCATGCTGCAATTTGCCTGAATAATTGACATTGCAGAGATTGTGTGATAGAGAAGAACACAAGTGTTTTCCCAGGAGACCTGCCTCCTATTTGTTCAAATTAAAATATTGAAGAATTCTGGACTCAGGGGAGTAAATGCAAGCAACCTGGGCACATCTCAGTCACCTCTCGTGCTCCTTGTTTTCTTTATTACAGTTATTTCATATGGTTTCCTGGACACACTGCAGAAGGGCACCATAATGTTTACCGTAAACACTTCCTGGAACAATGGTGGAGCAGTGGCATAGCTGGAGGTGCTGAGGCTTAGTGCAAAAGCTCTATTTGGGAGTTTCATGTGTCACAATATTCAGTGTTCTAAAACATAATGATAATTGTAAAAATAAAATACCATATTTTTCGGACTATAAGATGCACTTTTTTTCCTCCAAATATGGGAGAAAAATGGGGGTGCGTCTTATAGTCCAAATGCGTCTGTGTCCCGTCCCTATCCCGCCAGTGCGAAGCAGAGAATGGCTACAGACAGAGGGTACAGGCGGCGCAGGCAAGTTAGAAGAAAGCCTGCGGTGCCTGTACTTGTTTATCATGCCCCTTCCTGACATTTGTGAGGACGACGAGGCAAGTTCACGAGTAGATAGATACTACTGTACATTGACTTGTCCATCTACTAGACAAGTCAATGTACAGTAATATCTATCTACTTGTGAACTTCGCTCAACTTACCTGCTCAGAAGTGCTTGCCGCTGCCCTCTGCTGGTCCAATCCTCTGTCCGTCATGTGGCTTCAGAGCACCCTGCACCTCGCCCCCGCCTCCCTAGACTAGTATTATAGAGAAGGCGGGGCTTAGGAGAGTGTGGTCGGGTACTGGGAGGGGAGACGTAAGTGGTGCACCCACGTCTCCCCACCCACACTCTCCAGCCACACCAAGCCCCGCATCTCTACAATACTAGTCTAGGGAGGTGGTGGTGGGGGGGGTGCTCTGAAGACATGTGAAGGACAGAAGACCGGACCGGACCAAGAAGAACTGGGAGCTGCAGCTGTGCAGGTAAGCGGGGGGAATATTATGTTATTATGTTATTATTATGTCCGGTGCGTCTTATAGTCCGAAAAATACGGTAGTAATAATAATAATAATAATGTAACCATTTCTATAGCAATGCTGCTGTATCTATGCTGCACTCGAGCCAAATTCCAAATTTATGATACATGCTCGACCAGTGCTTCCTACAACTCCTCCACACTCACCAGTGGCATAACTAGATTCCCATGGGCCCCAGTACAGACTTTGGAACAGCCCCCCCAGCCCACATACTCATGAATTAAACAAAAATATTAGAGTTTATTTTTTAAAACGTGAAAGTCTGTGTGTCACCATGTCACCATCTAATAGGTTCAGCGTTATTTGGAGATTTTGCAGCAGATTGTGCTGTAGCTTCCATCCTATAGATTTAAAGAAATACAGCCGTTGTAAAAATGTATACCTCTTCTAGAATATCATGAATATGTTGCAGATCTGAGGACCTGCAAAATACTAATATTTATGTGTTTAATTTTTATGCAATGTGTTTAATAAGTTTTTTAAAACTCCGACCAAACCTATTGTACACTACATTTCTGAGGATTTGTGTTACAGAATCTGCCCAACATATCCACCATGCCTGATAAACCAATAAACTTATAATTAGAGATGAGCGAACACTAAAATGTTCGAAGTTCGAAATTCGATTCAAACAGCCGCTCACTGTTCGAGTGTTCGAATGGGTTTCGAACCCCATTATAGTCTATGGGGAACATAAACTCGTTAAGGGGGAAACCCAAATTCGTGTCTGGAGGGTCACCAAGTCCACTATGACACCCCAGGAAATGATACCAACACCCTGGAATGACACTGGGACAGCAGGGGAAGCATGTCTGGGGGCATAAAAGTCACTTTATTTCATGGAAATCCCTGTCAGTTTGCGATTTTCGCAAGCTAACTTTTCCCCATAGAAATGCATTGGCCAGTGCTGATTGGCCAGAGTACGGAACTTGACCAATCAGCGCTGGCTCTGCTGGAGGAGGCGGAGTCTAAGATCGCTCCACACCAGTCTCCATTCAGGTCCGACCTTAGACTCCGCCTCCTCCAGCAGAGCTAGCGCTGATTGGCCGAAGGCTGGCCAATGCATTCCTAGTCAGTTTTGCTCAACTACACATCTGATGCACACTCGGCACTGCTACATCAGATGTAGCAATCTGATGTAGCAGAGCCGAGGGTGCACTAGAACCCCTGTGCAAACTCAGTTCACGCTAATAGAATGCATTGGCCAGCGCTGATTGGCCAATGCATTCTATTAGCCCGATGACGTAGAGCTGAATGTGTGTGCTAAGCACACACATTCAGCACTGCTTCATCACGCCAATACAATGCATTAGCCAGTGCTGATTGGCCAGAGTACGGAATTCGGCCAATCAGCGCTGGCTCTGCTGGAGGAGGCGGAGTCTAAGGTCGGACCTGAATGGAGACTGGTGTGGAGCGATCTTAGACTCCGCCTCCTCCAGCAGAGCCAGCGCTGATTGGCCGAATTCCGTACTCTGGCCAATCAGCGCTGGCCAATGCATTCTATTAGCCCGATGAAGTAGAGCTGAATGTGTGTGCTAAGCACACACATTCAGCACTGCTTCATCACGCCAATACAATGCATTAGCCAGTGCTGATTGGCCAGAGTACGGAATTCGGCCAATCAGCGCTGGCTCTGCTGGAGGAGGCGGAGTCTAAGGTCGGACCTGAATGGAGACTGGTGTGGAGCGATCTTAGACTCTGCCTCCTCCAGCAGAGCCAGCGCTGATTGGCCGAATTCCGTACTCTGGCCAATCAGCGCTGGCCAATGCATTCTATTAGCCCGATGAAGTAGAGCTGAATGTGTGTGCTAAGCACACACATTCAGCACTGCTTCATCACGCCAATACAATGCATTAGCCAGTGCTGATTGGCCAGAGTACGGAATTCGGCCAATCAGCGCTGGCTCTGCTGGAGGAGGCGGAGTCTAAGGTCGGACCTGAATGGAGACTGGTGTGGAGCGATCTTAGACTCCGCCTCCTCCAGCAGAGCCAGCGCTGATTGGCCGAATTCCGTACTCTGGCCAATCAGCACTGGCTAATGCATTGTATTGGCGTGATGAAGCAGTGCTGAATGTGTGTTCTTAGCACACACATTCAGCTCTACTTCATCGGGCTAATAGAATGCATTGGCCAATCAGCGCTGGCCAATGCATTCTATTAGCTTGATGAAGCAGAGTGTGCACAAGGGTTCAAGCGCACCCTCGGCTCTGATGTAGCAGAGCCGAGGGTGCACAAGGGTTCAAGTGCACCCTCGGCTCTCCTACATCAGAGCCGAGGGTGCGCTTGAACCCTTGTGCACACTCTGCTTCATCAAGCTAATAGAATGCATTGGCCAGCACTGATTGGCCAGAGTACGGAATTCGGCCAATCAGCGCTGGCCAATGCATCCCTATGGGAAAAAGTTTATCTCACAAAAATCACAATTACACACCCAATAGAGCCCCAAAAAGTTATTTTTAATAACATTCCCCCCTAAATAAAGGTTATCCCTAGCTATCCCTGCCTGTACAGCTATCCCTGTCTCATAGTCACAAAGTTCACATTCTCATATGACCCGGATTTGAAATCCACTATTCGTCTAAAATGGAGGTCACCTGATTTCGGCAGCCAATGACTTTTTCCAATTTTTTTCAATGCCCCCGGTGTCGTAGTTCCTGTCCCACCTCCCCTGCGCTGTTATTGGTGCAAAAAAGGCGCCAGGGAAGGTGGGAGGGGAATCGAATTTTGGTGCACTTTACCACGCGGTGTTCGATTCGATTCGAACATGGCGAACACTCTGATATCCGATCGAACATGTGTTCGATAGAACACTGTTCGCTCATCTCTACTTATAATCCATCCAGAAATCAGTGACTTTTAGGCCTCATTCACATTTTTTTTGGTTCCACAGATGTGTGCTGTCAATGTTTTCTGGACATTTTTTTTTTTTGGAGTCAATCTGCTTTTCATAGACAATCCAGCAGTTTTAACCACTTAGTTGTCTTATTTAAAGTGGATAATAGTGCAGTATCCTGCACTCTTCTTCCTATTGACATGACAGACACTAGAACAGAAATTGAGTGAAACCATTATAAGTCAGTGGGGTCCAGATGGCACTTCTGGTGTCTGTCATATGATAGATCCATTACCCAACTGACCAGGAAAATGGTTCTCACATAGAAAAAAATGTAAAAATGAAGGGCCGCATTCCTTACAGATTCTATATAGGGGAAAAGGGACGATCCAGGAAATTACAGGCCGGTAAGTCTGACCTCGATAGCAGGAAAAATCTTTGAGCAAATTGTCAAGGAACATTTACTTCGGTACTTGGATGGGAAGGCATTAATTAACCAGAGCCAGCACGGCTTTATGACCAATAAATCTTATCAGACTAACCTGATTTCCTTCTACAACAAAATCACTGAATGGTTGGACCAAGGGAATGCCGTGGACATAGTATATCTTGACTTCAGTAAGGCATTTGATAAAGTATCACATAACCTTCTTATTGAAAAAATGATTAAGTATGGCTTTGACAAAAAATCAGTTAGGTGGATTCACAACTGGCTTAATGATCGGGCACAACGAGTAATACTAAATGGCTACACATCGAACTGGAAGAAAGTCAAAAGCGGGGTGCCGCAGGGCTCTGTTCTGGGCCCAGTACTTTTTAATATCTTTATAAATGATCTGGACGATGGAATTATTGGGGAACTCATAAAATTTGCAGATGATACGAAGATAGGAGGAATAGCCAACACTAGAGAGGAGAGAGAGTGTATTCAAAAGGACTTAGACACAATGGAACAATGGGCTGAGGTGAACAAAATGGTATTTAACAGGGACAAATGCAAAGTTCTACATCTGGGTAACAGAAATGTAAAAAACAAATATAGTATGGGAGGAATAGAACTAAGTGATAGCATAGGGGAAAAGGACTTGGGCATAATAGTAGATCACAAATTCAACATGAGCCAACAGTGCGGTGCTGCTGCAAAAAAGGCTAATAAAATTCTGGGATGTATTAAGACAAGCATTGAATCTAGATCAAGAGAGGTCATTATTCCGCTGTACTCTTCCCTGGTCAGACCACACCTGGAATACTGTGTACAGTTCTGGGCGCCTCAATTCAAGAAAGACATCGATATATTGGAGCAAGTCCAGAGAAGAGCAACCAAAATGGTGGAAGGTCTGCAAACCATGTCCTATGAGGAGCGGCTAAAAGAACTGGGATTGTTTAGTTTGCAGAAGAGAAGGCTGAGGGGAGATTTAATAGCAGTCTACAAATATCTGAAAGGTAGTCACAGTGCAGAGGGATCTACCCTATTCTCATTAGCACAAGGAAGTACAAGAAGCAATGGGATGAAACTAAAGGGAAAGAGATACAGATTAGACATTAGGAAAAACTTTCTGACAGTGAGGGTAGTGAGAGAGTGGAATAGGCTGCCACGGGAGGTGGTGGGCGCTCCATCAATGGAAATCTTCAAGCGGAATCTGGATAAACATATAGCTGGGATGATTTAGGAAAACCTGCACTCGCAGGGGGTTGGACCCGATGGCCCTTGAGGTCCTTTCCAACTCTACCATAAAAAAAAAAATATATATATAATACAAGTCAATTGTAACCCCAGCAGTGGCCCCGCACAGTTTAAAGGGGTTGTCCCATCTCAAGGATCTTATCTATACTAGTAGCTTATATGAAATGAAGACTGTTCCTAATCATATTGCTTTAGAAATTCTGCTTTGTTCTCCTGCTATGTGACTTTATTCCTTTCATTGTTTACACAGCATTGCTATAACCACAGACCTATAGGACAAGTGACATCACTTACTCACTACTGTTGCTGGCAGGACAATCGTTCAACTAATTGCAGTCTGTTATCTCTCTATGTAAACACATAGATAAAGTGAGTCCATTCTGTACAAGCATCTGCATATTATCTGATCTGTATAAGTGTTGTGAGACTTCTCTGGCCAAGTGGTCGTATCCATGGCAACAGATCAAGATAAAAGACTGTCACTACTAAGAAAGTTAGAGAAAATCTTTAAAACTCTGCAGAATTTTTAATTACTTATATTTGTAAAAAATGTTAACTTTTAATTATACCCCTTTAAGCTTCATTAGCACCTCGGGAGCCCATTCTAATGAAGACAATGTCCTCCACCTATTTCAAAAACATTGAGAGGCTGCTTAAAGAAAGGGCCCATCAAGACCTAGAGCCAGTCCAGCTCAGAAACAATGTATATTGGATACTAATGAACTATCTACAGGACATGACATCAGTATCTCATAGCCATGGGTCCAATACCCATAATAATAAGCCAGGGTAGCATACGAAGCAGGATGTCTTGTACAGTGGACCACCCAATTTTTATGAAAAAGTTTACTATAATTATACAAATAAATAAAGCTGTATGAGCTGTCACCAGTGTCCTTTTATGTGCAGATCCAATGTGCCTGGCCATGCATGGTGACTCTCATCATGTCCTGTGAGATAATGTTGGGGGGGAAGGGGGGTTGCCTGAAAAGATGACAGTTAGTGTTCAGGAGCATAACTGCAGAAGGGATAGAATTGGGAAATGCAATAGACATGCCTGAAGACATGTGCCTAGTCTTCACTTGAAGCTCCTTGTTCTCTTTAGCTCTTCTGTTTGACAGACATCAGAGACCTTGTTGGTGTCATGATACATAATGACTCTGACGTATCCCATGTGACTGCTGAGGCCCAATCCATGGCCTTTGATGTCAGGCTGAAGCATTGAAGAGAACAGGGAGTCATGCTGAAGTCCAGGGCAGGTGAGTAACATTATTTGTTGTGTTTAATGACCGCTCAGGGCCTTTGATCATTATGCTCTGAGGTCTGAAGATATTTTGTCTTGTCTAGGGTCAGAGCAAAAATTACTTTTACTTATGATTGTGACCTTCAAAATATACTATGCAGACATTTCACCAAAGGTGATTTTCCTGTTACAGAGCCATACATATATTTCTATATAATTGGAGTGAGCTAAATAACAATTATAAGCAGCAGGATGACTATAAGGACTATATTTTAGGAGTTACACAAATTAGCAGGTCACTAATCATCCAGGTTATTTTGTATATACAATAAGATAATAGAAAGCAGATGACAACCACTAGGTCTTTAAATGTCACTTTACCAGTCACTATTTGTTGTGTGATTAATAGAAATAAAGATATATTTTAGGGAAATGGAAATTGTCTGGGTGACACCAAACTTTTGAATGGTAATGTAGATAGCCACAAGGTAAAGGATACTTGGGATTCAATAGATTATGAGAAAGGTTAATGTACATTATCCAATTATAGTCAATAGCAGGACCAGATGTGAATTCATAATGACTACCCCTGGAGAGGTTCATTCATGAAAAACAGCCCGTGGGTACGAGGACTCATGGGATCAGGACTTGAACCTCTCATATTAGATTATGAATCTGCTTTTTTTTTTCCATAACATGAACTGTATGAAATGAGAGCACTGGGGAGGTTTATTCTACCTGGAGCATTACTATTGGCTGATTTTTGTATAGACTTCCAGTCTTACTTCCTGAGGAAGGACAATATCACTTTGTAAATAATAATTACTGTTACCTGTGTGCATGGCAACCAAGATGAGTCTGCTCACTCTGATTTCTATAGAAGAAGGCTGCTTCATACCTATATTGCTATCTGGTTACATAGTAGCCCAAAACTTGTACAAAGTAGGCACTTTTGCACACAGGGCAAGCCTTGTACTATGTGGCCTTTTGGGGATTCTGTCTTTAAAGGGGCTCTATCAGCAAAATTATGCTGATAGAGCCCCACATATGCGTGAATAGTCTTTAAAAAGGCTGTTCAGGCACCGCTAAAGTTATATTAAACTACCCCCCTCATTTTAAAACTGAGACCATACGTAGAGGCTTTACCCTCTTATGTAAGGGATACATCTGACGTTCTATCAAAGTTGGAGGGGGTAACGTGTGAAAGTCATACGCTGTTGGCGAGTCTGGATGTGGAGGCCCTCTACAGCTCCATCCCCCATGACGGGGGATGTGAGGCTGTGGAGGGCTTCCTTAGTGCCAGAAGAAACCAATGGTGCGGGGCATAATGCTTTTGTTGTAACACTCCTTAAGTTTGTGTTGGAACATAATTTTTTTCCATTTGACCGTCACCTCTTCTACCAGCTCAGGGGAGTGGCTATGGGCAGCCCTTGTGCGCCAACCTATGCCAACCTCTACCTGGGCTGGTGAGAGAGGAATGTTGTGTTTGGAGAACAACTGGAAACTAGAATGGAAGCAGCCATTATATGGCTTAGATTCATAGACGATATTCTGATACTGTGGAACGACACCAAAGAAAGGTTCAGGGAGCTTGTAGAACAACTTAACTCCAATGAGTTGGGGCTATATTTCACATATGAGATACATGAAAAAACAATCAATTTTTTGGACCTCACAATTACTAAAATGGAAGATGGTCGCTTGAAAACTAACATGTTCAGAAAACCCACAGCTACCAACAGCCTGCTAAAATGGGAGAGCTGGCATCCACTGCCCCTACGCCAAGGGATCCCTAAAGGGCAATATCTCAGGGCAAGAAGGAATTGCTCTGAATATGGGGACTTCCTAGAGGCGGCGGGTGAGCTGCAGGAGAGGTTTATCTCAAGGGGGTATCCAAGGGAAAAACTTAAGAAAGCATATCAGCATTCAGCAACAGTGGATCGTGCCAGGCTGTTGGTCCCAAAGAAGAAAGAGGGGGATGAACAAATGCGTATCATAGGCACATATGACGCGGCGCACAAAGAAGTCCGTAATATCCTGGAAACCTATTGGGGGATATTAAAAACAGACCCGGATATAGGACCAATGATAGGGGACCACCCTTCCATCACTTATAAGAGGGGTTCCAATCTAAAAGATCTATTGGTCCACAGTGTCTTGGAACCAAGTATCAATGAGACGTGGTTAGGCAGAAGCAAAAGAATAGGCACCAGGAGATGTGGAGCATGCAGAGCATGCCAATACATTAACCAGTCGAATGAATATGTGAACTATGAACAGGCAAGAACTTACACATTAACAGCATCAGCTAATTGTGGAACCAGGGGCCTCGTCTACCTAATGACATGTGTATGTGGCATTCAATATATTGGGAAGACTGTTAGAGAACTGAGGAGAAGAATTCTGGAACACGCAGCGGATATTAACAGAGGAGCAGAAACACCAATAGCAACACATGTCATTAATTTACATGGAGGGGACCCCAAAGTCATCAGTTTTCAGGTCCTGGAGGTAGTCAAACCGTCCCCAAGAGGGGGCAACTTCGATAAACGAGTCCTGCAATGTGAGACACGTTGGATTTTTAAAATGGGCACGGTGAAACCGAGAGGACTGAACGATCAGTTATCGTTTCAAGCCTTCCTAGGATGATATGGGTAGGATCCAATGTCAGAAATGTATTTCGGCAGCATAGTTAGGTAGTATACGCTTAGTCTTACATCGGCACGGATATATATCCACATGATGGGGATGTAGGAACAGAATGGCGCATTAAGAAGACATCAGCCTACCATAGAATGCAAAAAAATCTAGCGATTTATGTACTAATGTAAGGGTGCTGTGATATAATGAAATGTGCGAAATATTTGTCTGCTGTGTAAGGCCCCACATAGCATAACATAGCAAAAAAAGTTTCAAAAAAACTTTGACAGAAACGCATCATGTTTTTTCCTGCAACACCTATTTTCTGCTCTTATTATATCTATAGCTTTATACTTACAGGTTTTGTGCTGCAGATTTTTACTGCAATGTGTTGTTGGGATTATCCACAATCCCATACACTTTGCAGGTATTGTAAAACGCTGTATTTTTGCAGCGCAGGACTTCAGCCAAAGGCAGTTTTCTGAACCTCAGACCAAAGTTAGGAAAGGGCATCAAAATTTTTAATAATTGATCTGTGGATATCCTACACCAAGACATAACCCAGATAAGATGCTTCAGCAGCCTCTAGTTGGTGCAGTGAATGAGGACTTTGCGGTATTAAAGGGTTGTCTGGGATAATATTAGAATGAACCCCTAAACTAATCCCCCTTCCCCTCCACCTAACTTCTAATTTACTCTTTTTTTTTTTTTTTTAAATGTATAATTACGCCGATCACAAGGGCGGACATATGACCACCCCAGGCACACTTTCTGATAATCCAGTGACGTTCTATTTCCCCATTTCCAAAACAGAATGTCATCAATACTACCTCCTCACCCCATCATACTTACATGTCTTCCTCACTGGGAATGACTCCTCCTCTTCTGTAACTCTGCTAGTGCTTGCGCAGGCTGGAGGTGCCTCCGACACAAGCACAGTAGAGATTGCGCTCCATCGGTGCTTATGCCACTGGATAAATTCGAGGGTGCGAATCCCACTACAACAGGACAGTCAGTGTTAGTTCATGTCAGTTCCAATCACAGTTTGACACTTTTTTTTTTAGAAATGCGTGTTAATAACGTTCTATGTATTGAACAATAGTATACATACAAAAATCTAATTACCCCCAATACACATAAAGAGCCCTTTCATCCATTTGGAGATACCTCAGCATTCCATGCATGTACAAAGTGCCTCACAGGACAGAACTGACATCTTATGTCATGCAATGTTTCAGTGGACAGACTGCCTTCATGTGGTCCTATGTTGTAGCATCCTAGTTATTTATGATGGTAGGAGTCCCAGCTTCCCAGCGACATACTGTCTGTCCTCTGATCAAAAATAACTCATGTATTAAAATATAAAGATACCTATCCCATATGATGAAACCCGTAGCAGAAGAAAAAAATCGAAATACCCAACTGGCAAATTTTTACAACACTTTGCCTCCTAAAAAAAATGGAATAAAAGTGATCAAACCATTAGACCTCCCCCATAATATCTTGTCCTGATTAAAAAGACACATATGAAGCTTAATACAAGAAATTATTAAAATGTTACAGGTGTCAGAACATGACGACACAAAGAAATTTCTCTGTTATTCACAGTTTTTAATTTTTTTTTTTAAAGGTATCAAAACATAAATTAGGTATCGCCGTGATCTTACCGACCCAAAGAATACAGGTAACATGTCATTTTTGCCACCAAATGAATGCCGTAAAAATTAAAACCTATAAGAAATTGGTTTGTTTTTTTCTTCAATTTTACCTCATTTAGAATTTACAGTTTTCCAGTACATTGTACAGAATATTGAACGGTGCCATTACAAAGTACAATTTGTCCCACGAAAATTGGCTTGGCCTTTAAGGGGTTAATAGATTGTGCCGCTTACCATGTTTGACATAAGGCCAACTAAGACTCTGTCACCCAAGTACCTGTCATACCTGGACACACTATACATGCCTTGACTCACTGTACACTCACTGTCCTACAGATAAGGAAAATGTTTGTTCTCCTACCGTGTTAGCCAGTGGGTAGGAAATATAAAAAAACAAAAAACTTGATAGTCTTCAGTAGTTGATACCTTTTTAATGGCTAACTAATAATGATGACAGAACATGAAAATTTTGATTTTAAAAGGGAATTTCAAATCAAAGAAAGAACGACGGATTTACGAGTGTAAATTTATGACCCTGCTTTAAACACTGGAGAAAGGGCTAAATCTGTCACATGGTTTTATGTCTTTTTACAGAAATCACTTACCTGAGACCCTGAGAACTGATAAGAACCTAGAATGTTTACATTGTTCTTACATTGATTGTACCAATTACTAACAACCCTCTACCCCCCTTCCTCCTGGAATTCTATCCCTATGTGTCCTTTTTGTATATAAATATGCATCCTTCAGAAATGGTTTAAATTTACTTGAGAAAGGAGCCTAGAGTTCTGAAACGTTGTAATCTGTCATCATTATTAGTTAGCCATTAAAAAGGTATCGACTACTGAAGACTATCAAGTTTTTGTTTTTTTATATGTCCTACATATAGGCAGCATTGTGCAGCATGTCAGTGAGCCTATGTGTCCACATTATTAACTGGGTACATGATTTAATAACTACCCCATTTATTATACTGTAGTATAGTCACTGGTATGACATCTAGGCACAGGGGCAAGTAGACTAGTATCTTCCCTCCACAATCCCACCATGTGAACATTACTTAAAAGGCCCCAAGCAAAGTTGATGTTGCTGCTGACTGAGACCTGCTGCTCTATGAGCAGGTTTTTCTGGCTCACAAAACTAAAAGGTCCCTAGTCCAAGACCAATCAGCTGTCTACTAAGAGGGTTTCCAGTACAGACAATCTGAGACAAAGATGAGGCAGCAAAGCTACCACTGAAACAAAATCAGCAATGACACAATTTAGGAATTTATGGGCAGGTGTCTGGTAATATTTGCATGCACTGTAGTTGTATTGTATGTATTATACAGATGAATCCTGGGTAGAGATGAGCGAACACTAAAATGTTCGAGGTTCGAAATTCGATTCGAACAGCCGCTCAATGTTCGTGTGTTCGAACGGGTTTCGAACCCCATTATAGTCTATGGGGAACAGATACTCGTTAAGGGGGAAACCCAAATCCGTGTCTGGAGGGTCACCAAGTCCACTATGACACCCCAGGAAATGATGCCAACACCTCTGGAATGACACTGGGACAGCAGGGGAAGCATGCCTGGGGGCATCTAACACACCAAAGACCCTCTATTACCCCAACATCACTGCCTAACAACTACACACTTTCCACATTCAAAAAAACCTCTATCAAAGTGGGAAAATACCTGGAAACCTTCTTTACTCCCCAAATGGATGGACACAAACCCCAATTTAAGCTCAACAAACAGTAACAACCACCCCTTTAAATCACGTTCCCCATGACAACCACAAATGGAATAGGCAATGGGAATTCCAAAAGCCCTCACCCTTAACTGTCATTTTGAGTGTGTGTGTGTGTGTGTGTGTGTGTGTGTGTGTGTGTGTGTGTGTGTGATGTGGTAAGACCTTCCAAAATTCACTTTTCTAGCCCTTAACATGAGCCCTTCCAAACAAAGTTACATGACCTTAAGCTGAGCTACCAGCAGAGATTGAGGCCCTTGGCATGAGTAGAGCCTTGCACCAGCAGTGTTTTTGGCACTTAGGGTGAGTTGAGCCTTGTACCAGCGTGTGTCCCTTAACATCAGGCGGGCCCTAAGTTCTGCGCTTTGCACAAAAGTTCCACATTAACTAGGCTGAATGGTACAAAGATTAGTAGGCCCGAGAACCAGGAACAGGTCTTGCAATGGCTGTCGGATAACGCTTAAAGCACATTGTCCACCAGCCAGTCAGCCTCTACCTCCTCTTACCCAACAGTCTTGTCCTCCTTCCACCCAAAATTCCCAATCTTCTCAGAACAATAACCCCAACTGTCCCTGCTCCCCAGAGCTGTTCTCCCTTCCTTTGACTGTACCGCAACCTGCCCCTCCATTTCGCGATTCCACGGACCTAACAGACGAGTATCTGTGTCCAGATGCTCAAACACTAGAGTCTCCTCCATTCCATCTCCGGTCGATTTGGTGGCGGATGACCAGCAACCCACCCTCATCGACGACGATGAGACGCAGTTGCTGTCAGGGCAGCCAGTTGACATGCGCATTGTGCAGGAGGAGGAGGCGAGACAGGAGTTGGAAGAGGAGGTGGTGGACGACGAGGACACCGACCCCACCTGGACAAGGCAGATGTCAAGCTGGGAAAGTAGTGTGGATGTTGAGGCAGGTGCAGCACCAAAAAGGGTAGCTAGAGGCAGAGACATGTCCAGAGGCAGAGGTCAGCTGCTTTGCCGAAGCCAGGCCAGACCCGGAATGTCCGAAGATGTTCCCTTTTGTACCCAGCCCAGAAAAACTCCCCCATCGAGGGCACGTTTCTTGAAGGTGTAGAGTTTTTTCAAGGAATGCGCCGAGGACAGATATAGTGTCGTCTACACAATTTGCCTCTCGAAATCGAGTAGGGGCCCTGAGAAGAGCAACCTGTCCACCACTTCAATGCACCGTCATTTGGAATCCAAGCAATGGAATCAGTGGCAGGCAGCAACGGCAGGACAAACGTCGCCCGCCGTTCATGCCACTGCCTCTGCTCACAGTGCTGGCGATGCACTCCAGAGGACGAGCCAGGACATCACTTCATCTGCCTCCGCCACTTTGTTGACTTCTCCCTCATCCTCCCCTGTTTCTGTCTTATCTCCTTCTCCTGCACCATCAAAGGCACCATCAGGCGCTTCTTTACAACAACCCACCATCTCTCATACATTGGAGCGCCGGCAGAAATACACCGCTAACCACCCACCCACGCAAGCCTAGAACGCCAACATCGCTAAACTGCTGGCCCAGGAGAGGTTGGCGTTCCGGCTTGTTGAAACTCCCGCCTTCCCGGACCTGATGGCAACTGTGGCACCTCACTATGCCGTCCCTAGCCGTCTCAACTTCTCCCGGTGTGGCGTCCCCGCCTTGCACCAGCACGTGTCACTCAACATCAGGTGGGCCCTTAGTTCCGCGCTTTGCTGCAAGGTCCACTTGACCACCGACACTTGGACAAGCGCCTGTGGTCAGGGATGCTGCAGTGCTTATCTTTAATGACAGGCAGGGTGAATGTGGTGGAGTCTGTTCCCCGGGTGCAAACTGGGGTGGCCTATCTCCTCTCCCAGGCCAAAATTCATGGCAGGAGTAGACTGAAACCCTACGACGCTGCAACCTCCACCACAGCTACTAGCGGCAAACGCTAAAACACTGGTGTGGGGAGACGTCAGCAGGCGGTGCTGAAGCTCATCAGCTTGGGGGACAGACAGCACAGTGCCTCCGAGGTCAGGGATGCCATCCTGGCTGAGATGGCATTTTTTTTTCCCTGCTACACCTGGGGCCTGGCATTTTTACGCCTGTGATAATGGCTGGAACCTGGTAGCGGCTCTGGAGCTTGCCAGCCTCCAACACGTTCCATGTTTGGCCCACGTCTAACCTAGTGGTGCAAAGTTTTTTAAAAACATACCCAAATGTACCGAAGCTACTGTTGAAAATGCGGCGCTTGTGCGCCCACTTTTGCAAGTGCACAGGAGTCGCTGCTAGCCTAAAAACACTCTAGCAAGGCCTACATCTGTCCAAACACAGGCTGTTGTCCGTCATTCACACACGCTGAAACCCTACAATACCATATCTTGAGCAGGGTGTGTGAGCTGCACAGACCTTTGATGGAGTTCCATCTACAAAACCCAAGGGTTCCTCAAAGTCAGCAACCAAAGTTTCTGCACCATGAGTTTCCAGGGGTGGCAGAGTTATGGCTAGGGGAAGAGGCATGGATAGGGATGATGTCTAGGGGCAAAAGCAGTGTGGATGTGGAGGCAAGCTAAGCAGGAAAAACTGGGGGTACAAGCTAAGGCATGGACTGGGGTGATGTCTAGGGGCAAAAGCAGTGTGGATTTGGAGGCAAGCAAAGCAGGGAAAATGGTGGCTAGAGGCAAAGGGATGTCCATAGGCAGCAAGGGCAAAGATGCAAAACTCTCCCGTTTCAAGAATTTTCCTGACTTGTTTCCCCACAAAACATTCCTGGGAGGAGGGCTGAAACACCACCCTCCTCCTCCTCCGCTGTTAGATTTACCCCAGCTACGAGCTGAAAACGCTGCAACACTGGTGTGGGGAGACGTCAGCAGGCTGGGCTGAAGCTCATCAGCTTGGGAGACGGACAGCACACTGCCTCTGAGGTCAGGGATGCCATCCTGGATGAGATGGCAATTTGTTTATCCCCGCTGCCCCTGGGGCCAGGTTTTTTAGCTTGTTGGAGGGCTCTGGAGCTTGCCAGCCTCCAACACGTTCCATGCCTGGCCCACATGTTCAATGTAGTGGTGCAATGATCTTTAAAAACATACCCCAAATTAGCTGAGCTAAGGGTGAAAGTGCGGCACTTGGACACCCACTTTCCCAAGTCTACAGTACCTGGAGCTAGCCGCAATACACTCCAGCAAGGCCTACATCTGCCTGAAGCACCTACTGTTGTGCGAGGTCACCACACGCTCTAACCCTAGATACCGTATGTTCAGCAGGGTGTGTGAGCAGCAGAGACCTTTGATGGAGTACCAGCTACAAAACCCAAGGGTTCCTCAGAGTCAGCTCCCTCACTTTCTGCACCATGAGTTTCCATGGGTGGCAGACTTATGGCTAGAGGCACAGGCATGGATAGGGGTGATGTGTAGGGGCAAAAGCAGTGTGGATGTGGAGGCAAGCTAAGCAGCAAAAACTGGGGGTACAAGCAGCCGGTGACATCATCACTGACAAGCACAGCTGTCTGTCAGCTGACAGGCTGACTTTCACCAAAATGAACAGACAATGGATAGACTCATCATATACATGTCAGTTACATGACAAATTTAGTGCAATTTGCAAGTCCAAGATGGTTTGGAGATCTGCGGAGAGGAATCTCACCACCTCTTGCGGGTGCCATCATTTGGAAGGCAAGCCCTGGGCTCAGTGGGTGAGAGCAAGCGCAGGATAATCGTCGTTTGGCCTGGCGGCCACTGCCTCTTCCACTGTTGACAGGGCTGGCGCTGCAGTCCAGACCAGGAGCCAGGACACCTCCACATCTGCCTCTGACACTTTGGGGAGTTCACCCTTATCCTCACCTTTTCCTGCCATTTCTCCTTTTGCCCGCGCCATCATGCGCCTCTTCCCAGCAACTCCCCATCTCCCAAGCCTTTCATTTCATGCTAAAGTACAGCGCAACCCACCCACATGCCCAAGGCTTCAACGGCCTCATCTCAAGAAATCTGGCCCAGGAGATGTTGGAATCCCGGCTGGGGGACACTCTGCCCTTTTTGGGCAGAGTGTCTACTGCGCCACCGCACTGTGCCGTCCACACCAGCACTTTCCCCCAAACATGAGGCGGTCCCTAAATTCAGCGCTTAGCCCTAAAGTTCCATGTGACCAGTTACGAATGGACAAGTGCATGCGGACAGGGACGCTAACTTTCAATTTGGGCACAGTGGTTGAATGTAGTTGAGGCGTGGACCGGGTCGCAAAATGTGGTGGCCTGACTTGTCTCCCCACACAACATTCCTGGGAGGAGGGCTGAAACACCACCCTCCTCCGCTGTTAAATTGACCCCAGCTACAAGCTGGAAACGCTGCAACACTGGTGTGGGGAGACGTCAGCGGGCCGTGCTGAAGCTCATCAGCTTGGGGGCCAGACAGCACACTGCCTACAAAGTGAGTCATGCCATCCTCGATGAGACGGCAATGTGGTTTTTGCCACTGCACCTGGGCCCAGGCATGTTGTCATGTGTGATAATGGCCGTAACCTGGGATTGGCTCTGTAGCTTGGCAGCCTGCAACATATTCCATGCCTGGGCCATGTTTTTAACTCATTGCTGCTAATCTTTTGAAAAAGGTACCCCAATGTTCCTGAGCTACTGGTGAAAGTGTGGTGCTTGTGCGGATAGTTTTTAAAGTGTATAGTTGCCGCTGCTAGCCTCTATGCACTCCTACAACGCCTGTACCTGCTGGAACAACGGCTGTTGTGCGACGTCTCCACACTGCTGGCACTAAACATATCATGTGTTGAGCAGAGTGTGTGAGCAGCACAGACCTTTGATGTAGTTCCAACTCCAAAACCCTCGGGTTCGTCAAAGTCAACTCCCTCAGTTGCTCAACCATGAGTGGCCATGGGTGGCAGACTTATGTGAAATCCCATCCCATCCATTGCACTGGACACGAAACATTAGCATGCGCTCAGCACAACTTCGGATATGGCAGATGCGTTAAGCAGGGTGCAGGGTACAACACAGACCAGGCCCGAGCACCAGGAACAGGTGTTAGAAATACTGCAGCATCTGCCATTTCCTTCCAATTTTGGGGTTTTGGACCCGCCACCGACTTGTCTGGACCTAAGTGGGGATCATGAGACACAGTTGCCATCAAGGCAAGCTGTGGTCATGTGCGGTTTGCAGTAAGGGGGCAGTGCGCAATTGGAAGAGGAGTTGGTGGATGACGAGGCCACCGACCCCACATGGACAGGGGTGATGTCTAGGGGCTAAAGCAGTGTAGATGTAGAGGGAAGCTAAATCAACAAAAAACCTGGGTAGAAGCAAAGGCATAAACTGGGGTGATGTTTAGGGGTGAAAGCAGAGTAGATGTGGAGGGAAGCTAAGCAGCAAAAACAGTGGGTAGAAGCAAAGGCATGCAAAACTCTACCCTGTTGGAAGACTTATTCCTAGGTCTGGAACACGTTAATGGCCCCCCTGGACAAATTACTGCCACTCAGGGGCCTAGTGTCACCAGGAGGGACAAGTATAGGCGCATGTTGTGGGAATACCTGGCCGACACCAGCTCTGTCCTCTCCGATCCCTCTGTGCTCTACAGCCTAAACTTATTTTCTCATCTTTTTTTCTGAACTGCACATCTCTTGCCTGCTTCCTTTGGGATCTTAGAAATGGTGGTCCACTTCCACAGATGGTAACTTCAATAGACAGTGTAACGGGAGTAGCTGAGGGATCGCTGTCTTAACCACTTTTTGGCACAAAATTAACTTCCAAAGCCAAATATGGTGCAAGTATATGATGCAAGGACACCTACACACCTATCTCTGACACATTGGGGAGTTCACCCTCATGCGCCCTTTTGGCCTGCACCATCATGCGCCTCTTCCCAGCCACTCCACATTTCCCAAGCTTTTCATTGCAGGCAGAAGTACAATACAACCCACCCCCATGCCCAAGCCTGTAACAGCCTCATCGATAAACTGCTGGCCCTGGAGATGTTGGTGTTTGTTTATGCTTCTGGAGACCCAGGCCTTCCGTCAGCAGATGGCAGCTGGGGCACCTCCCTATGCTGGGCCTAGCCGTTACTACTTCTCTTGGTGTGCTGTCTCTGCCTTGCGCCTGCATGTGTCCCATAACATCAGTCGGGCCCAGAGCTCTGCGCTTTGCTGCAAGGTCCACTTGACCACCGACACATGGACAAGCGCCTGTGGTCAGGGATGCTGCAGTGCTTATCTTTAATGACAGGCAGGGTGAATGTGGTGGAGTCTGTTCCCCGGGTGCAAACTGGGGTGGCCTATCTCCTCTCCCAGGCCAAAATTCATGGCAGGAGTAGACTGAAACCCTACGAAGCTGCAACCTCCACCCCAGCTACTAGCGGAAAACACTGTAACACTGGCATGGGGAGATGTCAGCAGGCCGTGCTGAAACTGATCAGCTTGGGGGACAGACAGCACAGTGCCTCCGAGGTCAGGGATGCCATCCTGGCTGAGATGGCATTTTTTTTTCCCTGCTACACCTGGGGCCTGGCATTTTTGCGCCTGTGATAATGGCTGGAACCTGGTAGCAGATCTGGAGCTTGCCAGACTCAAACACGGTCCACGCATGGCCCACGTTTTCCAACTTGTTGGTGCCATGTTTCTTTGAAACCTACACCATTGTGCCTGATATACAGGTCAAAGTGGGGCCATTTTCGTAAGTGAGAACTAGCCTCTGCTAGGCAGAAAACATTCAGAGCACACTCCTCTCATCTTCGCACCGTTGGCTGGCGGAGGAAGACGAGGGGGTTGGAGTGGCATCTGATGTCCCTATCCCACACGAGGCTAGAGGGTGCACTTCAGTGCATCCCATTGCTTCACCACAAATGGTGTGAAGGGGAGTGGAAAATGGAGGAAATGGAGAGTGACCCTTACAGTTGGGGCCAGCAAAGGCATGCCAAGTAACACACTGGCACACATGGCTGACTTCATCTTGGGTTGCTTTTCAACACATATTTCACATCATGAAGAACAAATAATACTGGATTTTTTCAAGCCTCGAACCCCGGTCTAGGTCTAATGTCTGTTCCTTTCTTATATTAGGGGAGAGGGAAAAAAAATTACTTCAGTGATACGTTTAGCGTACATAGACTGACTATTAATGTGTATCCCACTTAGTGTTGTTAGGGTTACACACCGTCACAACCTGGCTAAAGCTTCTATAGCTGTTAATAAAGTCAACATAACTTTACGGTATCCAAAAAGACAGCTGGTACCGACAGAGAGCAAGACAAATGTCACCCAAAGCTGTGAGCTCTGAACACCCACAGTGACTTTGGCGTCATCATCATTATAAGGGAGTGGGTGGTAATAAATAACTTGGCAGTGCCTAAAACCCAAAAAGCTTATACAACTATATTTACATTAAGATACACAAATGAAACTTTTCAGTAGCATGTCATGAGACAAGCTGATAAGCTCTTCCTTTGTGCAGTGCTATTTGAAAGTTAAACGCTGCCTTTATTTTAATTCTGGAGAAGGTGCAGACATTAGATTTAGAACATGTTGTCTTCATTGTCCAAATCCTCTATATAGGTAACGCGTTTTTCGGGCCGAGCTGTCTGGGAACGAGCTGGTGCAGCACTGACAACCTGGGTGAATATGGCAAGAGCCTGAGATGTAGGGTGAATGAATCCCCAAATTATTTGTGGAATTCCCAGTGAGACAATGGCACTGTATACCAGTATTAAAAATTGTGGGTGCACATAACCCCCATATATTCTTTGAATTCCCAGTCAGACAATGGCACTGTATACCAGTATTAAAAATTGTGGGTGCACGTAACCCCCATATATTCTTTGAATTCCCAGTCAGACAATGGCACTATATACCAGTATTAAAAATTGTGGGTGCACATAACCCCCATATATTCTTTGAATTCCCACTCAGACAATGGCACTGTATAGCAGTATTAAAAATTGTGGGTGCACGTAACCCCCATATATTCTTTGAATTCCCAGTCAGACAATGGCACTATATACCAGTATTAAAAATTGTGGGTGCACATAACCCCCATATATTCTTTGAATTCCCAGTCAGACAATGGCACTGTATAGCAGTATTAAAAATTGTGGGTGCACGTAACCCCCATATATTCTTTGAATTCCCAGTCAGACAATGGCACTATATACCAGTATTAAAAATTGTGGGTGCACATAACCCCCATATATTCTTTGAATTCCCAGTCAGACAATGGCACTGTATACCAGTATTAAAAATTGTGGGTGCACATAACCCCCATATATTCTTTGAATTCCCAGTGAGACAATGGAACTGTATAGCAGTAGCAAAAATTGTGGGTGCACGTCACCCCAATATATTCTTTGAATTCCCAGTTAGACAATGGCACTGTATACCAGTAGTAAAAATTGTGGGTGCACATAACCCCCATATATTCTTTGAATTCCCAGTCAGACAATGGAACTGTATAGCAGTAGCAAAAATTGTGGGTGCACGTCACCCCAATATATTCTTTGAATTCCCAGTTAGACAATGGCACTGTATACCAGTAGTAAAAATTGTGGGTGCACATAACCCCCATATATTCTTTGAATTCCCAGTCAGACAATGGCACTGTATACCAGTATTAAAAATTGTGGGTGCACATAACCCCCATATATTCTTTGAATTCCCAGTCAGACAATGGCACTGTATACCAGTATTAAAAATTGTGGGTGCACATAACCCCCATATATTCTTTGAATTCCCAGTGAGACAATGGAACTGTATAGCAGTAGCAAAAATTGTGGGTGCACGTCACCCCAATATATTCTTTGAATTCCCAGTTAGACAATGGCACTGTATACCAGTAGTAAAAATTGTGGGTGCACATAACCCCCATATATTCTTTGAATTCCCAGTCAGACAATGGCACTGTATACCAGTATTAAAAATTGTGGGTGCACATAACCCCCATATATTCTTTGAATTCCCAGTCAGACAATGGCACTGTATACCAGTATTAAAAATTGTGGGTGCACGTAACCCCCATATATTCTTTGAATTCCCAGTCAGACAATGGCACTGTATACCAGTATTAAAAATTGTGGGTGCACATAACCCCCATATATTCTTTGAATTCCCAGTCAGACAATGGCACTGTATACCAGTATTAAAAATTGTGGGTGCACGTAACCCCCATATATTCTTTGAATTCCCAGTCAGACAATGGCACTATATACCAGTATTAAAAATTGTGGGTGCACATAACCCCCATATATTCTTTGAATTCCCAGTCAGACAATGGCACTGTATACCAGTATTAAAAATTGTGGGTGCACATAACCCCCATATATTCTTTGAATTCCCAGTGAGACAATGGAACTGTATAGCAGTAGCAAAAATTGTGGGTGCACGTCACCCCAATATATTCTTTGAATTCCCAGTTAGACAATGGCACTGTATACCAGTAGTAAAAATTGTGGGTGCACATAACCCCCATATATTCTTTGAATTCCCAGTCAGACAATGGCACTGTATACCAGTATTAAAAATTGTGGGTGCACATAACCCCCATATATTCTTTGAATTCCCAGTCAGACAATGGCACTGTATACCAGTATTAAAAATTGTGGGTGCACATAACCCCCATATATTCTTTGAATTCCCAGTGAGACAATGGAACTGTATAGCAGTAGCAAAAATTGTGGGTGCACGTCACCCCAATATATTCTTTGAATTCCCAGTTAGACAATGGCACTGTATACCAGTAGTAAAAATTGTGGGTGCACATAACCCCCATATATTCTTTGAATTCCCAGTCAGACAATGGCACTGTATACCAGTATTAAAAATTGTGGGTGCACATAACCCCCATATATTCTTTGAATTCCCAGTCAGACAATGGCACTGTATACCAGTATTAAAAATTGTGGGTGCACATAACCCCCATATATTCTTTGAATTCCCAGTCAGACAATGGCACTGTATACCAGTATTAAAAATTGTGGGTGCACGTAACCCCCATATATTCTTTGAATTCCCAGTCAGACAATGGCACTGTATAGCAGTATTAAAAATTGTGGGTGCACGTAACCCCCATATATTCTTTGAATTCCCAGTCAGACAATGGCACTGTATACCAGTATTAAAAATTGTGGGTGCACATAACCCCCATATATTCTTTGAATTCCCAGTCAGACAATGGCACTGTATACCAGTAGTAAAAATTGTGGGTGCACATAACCCCCATATATTCTTTGAATTCCCAGTCAGACAATGGAACTGTATAGCAGTAGCAAAAATTGTGGGTGCACGTCACCCCAATATATTCTTTGAATTCCCAGTTAGACAATGGCACTGTATACCAGTAGTAAAAATTGTGGGTGCACATAACCCCCATATATTCTTTGAATTCCCAGTCAGACAATGGCACTGTATACCAGTATTAAAAATTGTGGGTGCACATAACCCCCATATATTCTTTGAATTCCCAGTCAGACAATGGCACTGTATACCAGTATTAAAAATTGTGGGTGCACATAACCCCCATATATTCTTTGAATTCCCAGTGAGACAATGGAACTGTATAGCAGTAGCAAAAATTGTGGGTGCACGTCACCCCAATATATTCTTTGAATTCCCAGTTAGACAATGGCACTGTATACCAGTAGTAAAAATTGTGGGTGCACATAACCCCCATATATTCTTTGAATTCCCAGTCAGACAATGGCACTGTATACCAGTATTAAAAATTGTGGGTGCACATAACCCCCATATATTCTTTGAATTCCCAGTCAGACAATGGCACTGTATACCAGTATTAAAAATTGTGGGTGCACGTAACCCCCATATATTCTTTGAATTCCCAGTCAGACAATGGCACTGTATAGCAGTATTAAAAATTGTGGGTGCACGTAACCCCCATATATTCTTTGAATTCCCAGTCAGACAATGGCACTATATACCAGTATTAAAAATTGTGGGTGCACATAACCCCCATATATTCTTTGAATTCCCAGTCAGACAATGGCACTGTATAGCAGTATTAAAAATTGTGGGTGCACGTAACCCCCATATATTCTTTGAATTCCCAGTCAGACAATGGCACTATATACCAGTATTAAAAATTGTGGGTGCACATAACCCCCATATATTCTTTGAATTCCCAGTCAGACAATGGCACTGTATACCAGTATTAAAAATTGTGGGTGCACATAACCCCCATATATTCTTTGAATTCCCAGTGAGACAATGGAACTGTATAGCAGTAGCAAAAATTGTGGGTGCACGTCACCCCAATATATTCTTTGAATTCCCAGTTAGACAATGGCACTGTATACCAGTAGTAAAAATTGTGGGTGCACATAACCCCCATATATTCTTTGAATTCCCAGTCAGACAATGGAACTGTATAGCAGTAGCAAAAATTGTGGGTGCACGTCACCCCAATATATTCTTTGAATTCCCAGTTAGACAATGGCACTGTATACCAGTAGTAAAAATTGTGGGTGCACATAACCCCCATATATTCTTTGAATTCCCAGTCAGACAATGGCACTGTATACCAGTATTAAAAATTGTGGGTGCACATAACCCCCATATATTCTTTGAATTCCCAGTGAGACAATGGAACTGTATAGCAGTAGCAAAAATTGTGGGTGCACGTCACCCCAATATATTCTTTGAATTCCCAGTTAGACAATGGCACTGTATACCAGTAGTAAAAATTGTGGGTGCACATAACCCCCATATATTCTTTGAATTCCCAGTCAGACAATGGCACTGTATACCAGTATTAAAAATTGTGGGTGCACATAACCCCCATATATTCTTTGAATTCCCAGTCAGACAATGGCACTGTATACCAGTATTAAAAATTGTGGGTGCACGTAACCCCCATATATTCTTTGAATTCCCAGTCAGACAATGGCACTGTATACCAGTATTAAAAATTGTGGGTGCACATAACCCCCATATATTCTTTGAATTCCCAGTCAGACAATGGCACTGTATACCAGTATTAAAAATTGTGGGTGCACGTAACCCCCATATATTCTTTGAATTCCCAGTCAGACAATGGCACTATATACCAGTATTAAAAATTGTGGGTGCACATAACCCCCATATATTCTTTGAATTCCCAGTCAGACAATGGCACTGTATAGCAGTATTAAAAATTGTGGGTGCACATAACCCCCATATATTCTTTGAATTCCCAGTGAGACAATGGCACTGTATACCAGTAGCAAAAATTGTGGGTGTATATAGCCCCAATTCTATTGCTAGGGGACTTGCAGGGTATTTCTGAGGTGAAGGTGGGGGGGCACACCGTTGGAACGGGGATTTGGGGTGTATATATGGGGTATACGGGAATACACTGTCAGTGTGTTCCATTCAGGATCCTGGGAAAGCTGGGTTGCGGCGATTGAGCCCGTCAGTGCCACGTTACACTGACAAGCTTCTCCCTGGAATTGAAGTTATATGTAAGCCCAATATATTCTTTGAATTCCCAGTGAGACAATGGCACTATATGGCAGTAGCAAAAATAGTGGGTGTATATAGCCCCAATTCTATTGCTAGGGGACTTGCAGGGTATTTCTGGGGTGAAGGTGGGGGGGCACACCGTTGGAACGGGTATCGGGGGTATATATCGGGTATACGGGAATACACTGACAGTGTATTCCATTCAGGATCCTGGGAAAGCTGGGTTGCGGCGATTGAGCCCGTCAGTGCCACGTTACACTGACAAGCTTCTCCCTGGAATTTAGCTCTTATAAGAGCTGTTGGTTGTCTTCTCCTTCCTATCCTAGCCTGTCCCTGCCTACCCAGAATCTAACCCCTAGCTAACTGGACGGAAACCTCCGTCCTCGGTGAATTGCAAGCTCAGAATGACGCGAAGCTGGGCGGCGCTGTTCTTTTAAATTAGAGGTCACATGTTTTCGGCAGCCAATGGGTTTTGCCTACTTTTTTCAACGTCACCGGTGTCGTAGTTCCTGTCCCACCTACCCTGCGCTGTTATTGGAGCAAAAAAGGCGCCAGGGAAGGTGGGAGGGGAATCGAGTAATGGCGCACTTTACCACGCGGTGTTCGATTCGATTCGAACATGCCGAACAGCCTAATATCCGATCGAACATGAGTTCGATAGAACACTGTTCGCTCATCTCTAATCCTGGGCACTCAGTCCAGCATTACTCTACATTCTATATATTCTACCTCTCATTGTGTGACATAGGCATACAAACCTTTCTGACATTTGTTATCCTTAGTATGAGGGTTATTCTGTATTTTGAGACATGTTGTGCCTAAGTAAATGTGCCAACCTGTAAGTTTAAAACGACTCTTAGAAGATATTTTATGCATTATCTCTGTTGTCAGCAAAAAAAATTAGAAAAAAATCTTAGTCTATTTTGAAATGATTTACTGAAAATATCTTGTATTCCAAAGGCACCATCTTCTGGTATGAGTAAATCACTACATGTCTAATATTATGTTTGAGCTGAAATAGCGAAGTAAGAATAGAAGGATAGAACTGTTTTACCACCAAGGAACCAGAAGAGTTTGTAGACCCTATCTGACATAGTAAAGGGCCCATTAGGTTTAACAAAGTCATTTAAATCTGTTCTAGGTGATCAAAGGTTTCAGCGCTAAAGTTTATAGAATTGGATTGAAATGTTAAATTTTTAGAATACTATAATACAGTGATGGAGAACCTTTTAGAGATCGGATGCCCAAATTGAAACCCAAAGCCCACCAAATTATCGGAAAGTACCAACATGGCAATTTAACTTTAATATTCTGCGGATTCACAATTGCGGACAGTTACAGACTTGCAAAATAAAGTCATGAGAATGGGGCTTTCAATAATACAAACAAATTTATATTGAATGGTAAAGGTCTCTGCATTTGGTACTTTTGAACAATTAATGTGCACCATTTACATCGTACAGGATCTGTTTTATAGTGACGGTGCAATGTTATAACAGCCTGTACTAATATCACGTCTGCTATAAAACAGATAATGTGTGATATAAATAGTGAAGGGGCCCCACACAGTACACTTTGCTACCCAGTGGCCTCCACACAGTACAATCTGCTACACTGTGGTCACCACACTGTACAATCTGCTCCACAGTGGCCCCCCACGCAGTATTATATGTTTTGAAGTGGCCCCCACACAGTATTTTATGCTCCAGAGTAGCCCCCACACAATACATTGCGCTCCATTGTGGCACCTAGACAGTATTATATTTGCCATAGTGGCTCCCACAGAGTATTATATGGCCCACAGTGGCCCCCACACAGTATTATATGCTCCAATGTGGGCGCCTACACAGTATTATACAATGGTGGACAAACAAAAAGGCACCATTTCACAAAATGTAATGATTGTGGTGAAAATGATTGCTTGTCTTTTTCCATTTCTATCCTCTTCTCTCCTGGAGGATAAGTATTTGGAAATTTTGTACATGTCGCATGACACTTTTCAGTCGATTTCGTAGTAGGAGGTATACATATCATCTGCAGGGACTCAATTTCTACGCATCACATACATTTGACAAAATCCACTGGTGGTGCACTTTTGTTGACCACCACTGTATGTTCCACTTTGGGTCCCCGCACCATAGTATATGCTCCACAGTGGGTTCCCGCACAGTATTATATGCTTTTTTGCCTGCAGTCCAACAAAGCAAAGGTAAGCCCTCCTTCTTGTGTTGAGGCAGAGGACACACTCTGCAGTCAGTGTAAGCTGTGGTCCATCAGCCATCAGCCTACACTGACAGTTTTCAGCTGTATGGGCATTTGCGCATACAGCTGAAATAAGTGATCGTTGGCTAACGTGGAATCCTGTACCGGTTTCCCCATTAGTGAGAAATCAAGGAGGTGATGGCGCATGTGCCAACAGAGAGGGCTCTGAGTGCCCCCTCTGGCATGCGTGCTATAGGTTCTCACCAATATGGCTAAAATACTGGACTGCTTGTTCATCTATAGTAAGGAGAGAATTCTTTCTGGGCACCAACACAAAATGGAGTGCATAGTCACTGTGGATAGCTCAAAATCTGTTCTGGTCTGTACAGGAACAATGGCAAAAATCTAGTAGCACATGTGGTCTTGACAATTCTGTCAGGTTTCTGCCCAAAAAATATGGATAGAAAAGTCTCTGCATTTTTTAAGCCTTTTCCATGGATGAAATTCCTGAACAAAGAGCAGACACATGAGTGAACCTAGCCTTAGTTCACAAGAAAGAATGCAGAGCCGATTTTGAGCAAGTTTCTGCCTCACAATCAGCTCCAAAGGTGGGACAGAATATGTCTGCCAAAGAAGCATACTGCTCAATCTTGCCGTAGTATCTGATTGGCCCCATTATAAATGAGGCTAGTCAATGTGAAAACCTGTGGCGGACAGCCAAAACCAACCTCAACATCCTCTCCAAATTCTTCTGTATGAGCCTGGCCTTACGTGTCATCTCTGAATGTAGGTAAAAGCATACTCTCTATAAGGGGTTCCTGGGGGGGGGTTATGAAAATTGTTGCTTAGATCTGAATTTGCAGCTATCCTGCAGGAGACATCTATATGGAAGCCCCTCATAGATCTTTGGGTAGGTATTTCTTTGTGGTGTTTTCTACTATGGGCCTAATTTATAGCACATATTTATCTATACTGTATAAGTATATTCTACTCCCATTATAAATCTATGCATAAAACCTTTAAGTAAACTAAACTAGCTCATGTTTCCCCTGGAATCTAGGCTGGATTAAGATTTGTAGAGACCCCTGTGCAATTGGGTAGCACGGTATATGAACGAAGTGTCCCTACAATGGGACCCTACCTGACATACATTAGATATTGAATCAGTCATACTGGTGTGTTTTGCTTATAACTGTGCTACAATGGTACAGCAATATGAGTTATTTCTTTCTTTTTTTGTCAAAAGGGAAGAGCAAACTCAAAGCTCTAACATGCCTTCTTATATTTTGATAGATGAGGCAACTCTTAGCCTATTTTAGAGCAGAATGTTTAGTCCTGAACTCTCATTATGCAGTACATGCACCATCTGTTATTTAATTCCTTTAGTCTCTGTGTTATTTTCATTATTTTGCTTGTTGTTTTTCTTCTTTCCTTATATAACATCATATCGTAATAATGTAAAACGCTTCTCCCGCACAATATGTCTTTGCTTTAACCCTCCTGGCTGTTTCCTTTTGGAGCTTTAATGACCAAGCATGATTTTTTTTCCTTTTCCATCAGTATAGCTCAGTGGGGATTTTTATTTAGTGGGACTGCAGGATTTTAAAATACATGTAATGAATGATATAACTTTTATTGTGTTTTTGGAGATGATAAAAACAAACAGAAATTTCTTCCATTGGTTTATGAATGAGTTTTTTTAAGGTGTTTATCATGTGATATAAATAATATATTATCTTTCTTCTGCATATGATATCTTTCTGCATTTTTTATGTTTTCCAGTTCTACACATCAAAAATATTTTTGATCCATTGCGTTTTAACTTTACATATATGGAGTTGCGTCAGGCTTTTTTTTGGAGGAGGAATTGTTGTTTTACTTGGGATACATATACTGTAACTTTTAGATGACTCCATATTTCATCTTCTGGGTGGCAGGATGAACAAAAAAAGTAATCTGAACAGTTTATGGATATTTTATCTCTAAAAACAGAATGTAGATTTTTTTTTGTTATGTAGGCTCTATTTTTATGATAAAGGTTTGTAATTTCTGTTTTACTGAGGGACATCATAATGAGATTTATTTCTTATAAAATATACTGTAATACCAGGAGTGTAACTAGCAAAGACTAGGCCCTATAGCAAACTTTTGACTTGGGTCCCAACACCCCCACGTGGCATAGTCTCCCCTTTCCTAGCCCCACATAGTATAATGCCCCATGTACAAACACTTTAATGTCCCACAGTAGCCCCTTCACCAAGTATAATGTTCCAAAGTGGCATCCAGACAGTATAATGTCCCATGGTGGCGGCCTCTCCACACACTATAATGTGCTATAGTGGCCTCTACATAGTATAATGTCCCATGGCAGTCCCTTCAAACAACATAATGTCTCATAGTAGCCTACACACAGCATAATATCCCATAGAGGCCCCTTCACACAGTATAATGTACCAAAGCGGCCTCTTCACATAGTGTAATGTCCCATAGTGGCCTCCATACCATGGTCCCTTTTGTGTAAATATTGAAAAAAATTTGGATTCGGCACAACCTGAGGTTCACCCATGAACTATTATTATAGTCTGGGATCTCCTCAGACTCCAAAGTATAATGATCAGAGGCCTGGGGAAGGTGATGAAACATGTAAAAAACAAACTTACCTCTCCTGAGCTCCAGGGTGACTCCCTACTGTCTTCAGCCCTCTTCAACTTTGTCACAGATGTGGGTTACGCCAGCCTGATCCACGTGACATTTGCCAAAAAAATACTCTTGCCACAGCCTTACTTACTGGTCCTGCTCCTACTCATGCTGCCTCCGCTTCACTTTCAGCCCTCCAGAGGGCCCCATGCATCTCATATTATGTCACTATTATCGACGTCCTGATGCCGTACAACACCAGCAACGTGATATGGGATGTGCAAAACTCCCTAGAACAGTCTTTCTCAAAGTGGATGATAACACCCCCTTGTGGGCGCTGGAGGCCTACAGGAGGGCAGTAAAGGGCCCAGAGAAAATTGGGGGGTGTTGAAGCGGTTTAGGGGAGAGAGATAGCTGATTTGCGGTTTTGTAATATTTTAAACTAAAATCAAAACCTACCTACTACACTACATCGTACACTACACTACATATTTCGTTTTATTCCTGCACTGTTTAATTGTATAAAATAAATAATTTATCATGGCTTTCGTACTCTTGATTGTGGTCAATTCTTCAATGATTTTTGATAGCATTCTCATTGTCGTATTTGTGTGAACGTGGATTTAGTGCTGTGGCAGTGCTGCTAACTAAAAAGGGAAATCGTTTGCATGTTATTCAAAGGCGGTGACTTACGGCTGTTTTTGAGTACGTTTGAGCCTGAGATTAAGAAACTTGTTAAAAATCATCAGATTCACCTCTACATTAGATTAGTTTTAAAATGTAAATTGAATTGTTTATTTTAATTTGAATAAAAGTTTTTCTAAATCTTATTGTTGTGTTTTATTGCTCTCATTAGAACAGTCTCATTTATAATGTAAGTCTGAACTCAGAATCAGGATAAGACTCATATGGCCGCTGTCATTAAATTAAAGTATGAATTTAAAAATTTTAGGGGGCGCTAGAAAATAATTGATTCTCAAAGTGGGCGGTAGACGAAATAAGTTTGAGAACCTCTGCCCTAGAGGGCTGAAGGGGAAGCAGAGGTGGCCATAGGCAGGGGTGGGGACCGGTATATAAATCAGGGCTTTTACCTACTGGGGTTACTCCAGCAACTAATAGTCTGCTTAAAAAAAAAAAAAAAAAAAAAAGCTGCAAGGGACAACCAGGCCCCCTAAAGTTGTGGGCCCTGTAGTTCCAGTTGTAGTTCCACCACTGCATAATACTGCTGCACAGTTGTGTTGTTTCCATTTGTGTTATACTGATCTCCACAGTGGCCTCTTCTTCTCCCAGTAGGACGAGAAGAGGAAACTCTACATCCTACTGGGAGAAGAAGAGGCCACTGTGGAGATCGCTGCCCAATACGTGTCCAGCTGTCACCAAATAAGAGGAAGATGAGACTCCACGGACTGTTATATTTATCCCAATACACCCGCCCCAGCCCACCCCCACCTCCCCATATAGCGGTCACCAACAAAGAGGAAGATGAGACTCCACGGACTGTTATACCCCAAACCAACCGCCCCGCCCCACCCCACCTCCCCATATAGCGGTCACCAACGAAGAGGAAGATGAGACTCCATGGACTGTTATACCCCAAACCACCCACCCCACCCCCCATACCCACCACTCACCCACCCGAATCCAACTCCCCCCCCCCCCCCCACCACTTTACTAGCTTTAGCAATGCCAAATATCTATTCGGACGTGCCAATAAAGCTTTTTTGATTTGATTTGATTACTGAAATGCAACACATTACGTCCTTAATTTAGTTGCAGATTTCCATATTTCATAAGAGACATCAGTACTCATTGTGGGAATATAAAGAGGCTTTACTTAGAAAAAAGAACCAACATATCTATAACATTATCAAACTGAAGGTAACAGACTCCTCAATACCACAGAGAACATAAAGACAGCACCATCTGCTGTCCATCTAACATCGTTCCTCCAGCTAAACTGCAGTTATTGCTCCTGTATATTCCAGCAACACTTTACTATAAATATCATTATTTATTTTTAGATCGCCATTAATTTCATGGTGCTTTACATTTTAAGAGGGTTTATCTACAAAATACACAAATACAATTGTAATATTCTAACTTAAAGGGATCCTATCACTCAGACACACTTTTTTCTCAATAACACGTCAGAAGACATGGAGAAGACGTCTCCTACCTTTCGTCGTCTTCTCCATGCCACCGTTTGCCTACAATCCTGGTTCTTGTTGGTATGCAAGTTAGCTCTCTCACAGCACTGAGGGTGGGCCGCAACACTCAGACAGCACTGGGGGCGTCCTCAATACTGCGAGGGAAATCTCTCCAGCGCCGCCTCCATCTTCTTCAGCAGCGTCATCTTCAGCCTTTTCTTCCGGTGGTGGCTTGTAATTTGTAGACTTCGGGCCTTGGGCAGAGCAGACTGCACATGCCCACAGGCCACGAGAAAATGGCTGCTTACAATATTGTGCAAGCGGCCATTTTCTTGTGGCCTGTGGGCATGCGCAGTCTGCTCTGCCCGAGGCCTGAGGCCTAGAGGTTACAAGCCACTGCCAGAAGAAGAGGCTGAAGATGACGCTGCTGAAGAAGATGGAGGCGGCACTGGAGCTCTCTCGCAGCATTGGGGATGCCCCCAGTGCTGTCTAAGCGCTGCCCCCCACCCCCCCACTGCTGCGAGAGAGCTAATTTGCATACCGACAAGAACTGCGATTGTAGGCAAACAGCGGCTTTTAAGGCTATTCCAACGTGTTATCGAGAAAAAAATTGTGTCTGAGTGATAGGATCCCTTTAATGACCAACTGATACAGTGGAATAGAGAACCCTGACTGTAAGAGCTTACAATCTATGATGGAATTGGGATAGAGACAATAGGTAAGGGTAAGAGCTGTTCAGATGCTGATATGGTGGCAGCAAGGTTATTGAAAGTTGTAGGCTTTCCAGAAGAGATGAGTCTTTGGGTTCTTCTTGAAGATTGTAATATTGGGGGACAGTCTTATGTATCGCAGTAGTGCATTCCAGGGTATAGAGGAAGTGTAGGAGAAATCTTGGAGGCAGTTAAGTGAATAGTGGATAAAAGCAAAGTGCAGAATGAGGTCTTGAGAGGATCATGTGGGATGGTAGCTGAGTTTAGATCAGAGATGTATTGAAAGGACAGATTGAGGAAAATAGCAGATGGAAAACAAGGCAAGAGGTGGATTAAGCAAACAGCAGATTTGATGGTGGACTGGACGGGAGTGAGAACATTTTCTGGAAGGCCAAAGAGTAGACTGTTGCAGTAGTCTAAGTGAGATATTATGAGGGGGTGAACTTGCATTTTTAGCTTTAGGGGTGAGAAAAGAGCGTATTTGTTTTGAGGCAGTGGGAAGTGTTGTGATCTTGGATGTGAGGCTTGAAGGACAGGGCAGCATCAAAGATTACCCCAAGGTAATGGGTTTGTGGGTCTAGGGTAAGTGTGGTGCCATTAACTTTGACAGATAGGTCAGATATGGGGATTGTGTGAAGTGGGAGGAAGATGATTAACTCAGTTTTCTCCATATTGTTTGAGAAAGCAGGAGGAGAAGAAGAAGGAAGTTATGGCTACTAGGCACTGTGAGAGAGTAAGTGATAAACGGGTCAAAGGCAGAAGAAAGGTTTAGAAGGAGGAGAACAGAGTAGTGTTGTATGCTTTGGCAGTGAGTAGGTTGTTGCTACTTTTGTTAGGGCAGGTGGAGTCATGGGGGAAACAGATTGTAGCTTGTCAAAGAATGAGTTGGCCGAGAGATGGGAGGATAGATTAGGGTGGACATGTTGTTCAAGGAGTTTTGAAGCAAATGGGAGAAAGCTGGAGAGGCCAGGTCGAGAGGTGGTTTCTTAAAGATGGGTGTGATGATAACGTGCTTTAAGGTAAATGATACCAGCTGTTAGAGATGGGATGAAAACATGGGATAGAGAAGAAGTAAAGATTTCCTTGATGCTGGGGATAAGGTATGATTTGAAAATAAAGGGGGAGGCGAGCTTTTCATTGGTGATTGTGGAGAAGCAGCTTAAGGAAGAAGAGAACCGAACAGTTGAATAGAGTGGTTGCAGTGGGTTGTTGGTTGAAACTTTCTCTGATGATGTCAATTTTGTTTATGAAATAAAAGGCGAAGTCTTCACCTGAGATGAGATATGTGATGTGAGAGGGGCACTCTTTATAGCTAAGGCTTAGCCTATTACATTCAGCTTCTTTATACGCCTGGAATAACTTTCAAGGTCTTCGTATCATTGAATTATGCCATCTATATCATATTAGATATTCACATTTCCGTGATACAATCTCATGAGTTATGTTCTTCCATTCAGCTACTCAATTTTGCTTTGGTGAATACGGAACTGTCTTTGATGCTCTATCCCATGTTGTTTCAAATAGTCTTCTATTTTGTGTCCTGTGAATTCACTTCCATTATCACCTTGAAGCAAGTGAGGCTTTCTCTGAAACTTGTTACTTAGTCTTGTAGATTATCCACACCCTCACTTGTGCTTTTTATAAAGTAAGTGACAATGTATCTTGAATAAAATAGAATCTATAAAGCTCAGAATTTTCAGGTTGTTGTAAGGTGTAGACAGTTTCATACGACCACAAACATCATTATATATTTGGTTAGTTAGGTATAAGGCTCTGGTCTGACTTTCTATAAGAAGTGTTTCTTTTGTAGTCTTAGCCTTAAAGTATACCTAAACCTTTGAACAGCATTTGATTTTTTGCCAGCATTTGATCAATAAGCTTTGCAATGTAATTTATTAACAGATTTTGGCTTCTTTCCATGAAATCCTGCTCTGAAATCCACTTTCTTTCCCCTGTGTATTCTTTCCTCTGTTATTGGCAGCAGAATTCCTCACTTCTTCTGACTAAGACTAACTAAAATAAATGATGGTAAAAGGCAAACTTTGGAGACTACTTAGGTCTCTTCATCGGCTACGGTATAATAAAGTATCTAAACAAACACAAAAGAGCAGGAGTAATGGTGTAATAAATTAAAAACACAAACAAAACAACATCATGAGCTTGGAAAGTAAGTCTTTAAAGTAAGTCCGTCATCATGAAAATGCAGTCCAATCTGCAGGCAGCATATTATCGGAGCTGGGCGTATTATGTATAGTTTTATGGGATAGGATTCTATGCTTAGAAACAGTCATCTAGGAAGGTTAATTGTCACCGGTTTGCATTGTGATTAGCCCAATTATCAACGTGGCTAACCAATATGTACCCCACCACTATGATCTTAGGACTGTTTTTGGTGGCAAGGTAGGGCAGAATATTGAAAAAGAAGCATTGGCCACAATGCCAGATAGATATGAGTTCATTCATTCATGATTATTCTGATGTGTTTTCATGTTTGAAAACAGCTGGAAAATGTTGTTTAAATTTATCCTAAGAAGCCAGCTGAAAGAGGAGTCTCTACAGCTCTGGATAATACATAACCTTAACATAGTGTAAAACCATGAGGGTACATCCTAAAGTTTGTATGTTTGTATATTTGGATGTTTGTTCCTCAATCACGCAAAAACGTCTGAATGGATTTGAATGAAATTCGGCACATAGATAGTTTGTAACCTCGATTAAAACATAGGCTACTTTTTATACCGGTAAATGACATGGCTTCATGACTGTTATAAATTTATGTTCACATACTATATTACACTGCTATTATTTCAGCTTCTGATAAAGCCAGGGCTGTTATCCCCCTGTGTAAACACACGCTAACTCTCAGTAGTATGTGCTCATGCATTTGCATATTATCTGATCTGCTCCATGCAGTGCTGACAAACTGACATGGGCAAACACCTTTAATCCAAATTGGCAGTTTGCCAATTTTAGACATGCCTGGAAAAAGAAAATCTAATTTGTCGCAAACAACGAGATCTATGAATGTAGCCAGAAGTCAACAGAGTTCTCCTCAAGCGGAGGTCAACAACACACTCATTATATGGTGGCCCAGCGAGCTGCTGAGATGCTGGAACACAGCACGAGGAACGAGTTCAGCGGCATGCCAGCTTGACAGCTGCCGAAATGGATCATCAGGTGGATCATCAACTCCAACAACCTGCTCCTTATATGACACCGCAGAGAGCTGCTGAGATGCCGGAACAATCACAGGTACAGTGCGAGAAACAAGTTCAGTGGCATGCCAGCTAGAGAGCCACTGAAGTGCCGGAGCATGCAGATCATCAATGCCAACAACATGCTCATTATATGGCTTCCTAGCAAGCTGCTGAGATCAATCACGAACAATCACGGGCACAGCACGAGGAATTAATTCAGCGGCAGGCCAGCTTGACAGCTGTCGAATTGCTGGAGCAGGTGGATCATCAACACCAACAACACACTCATTATATGACGTCCCAGCGAGCTGCTGTAATCCCAGAACAATCACAGGCATGGCGTGAGGAACAAATTCAGCAGCAGGACAGCTTGAGAGCTGCCGAATTGCCGGAGCAGGAAAACCATCGATGGCAGCAGTTTGCTGAATATAGGCGGATCATCAACACCAACAACCCGCAAATGAACTCACGGGCAGAGGCTAGCATGTACATAAGGAAAATCTCTGCTGTTGAACTTCCATAGCAGAAATTCCACAGCAGGTTAGAAAGATAAAATTTCAGCAAAGGTTGTAAGTCACAACATAAATTGGCAAGGTGTAGGTTTTTGACTCACAACGCTGGTCAACTTGTGAGTCACTATGCCAGTGTTATACAACAGATTAGCCATTGGTAACTCACTTACCCCCTTCAACTATGTCTCTTGTGGACCCAGTATAAGACAACTTGGGTCAAGGAATGCATTAATTCCTTAACTCAAAAAGGAATAAAATACTCATGGAATAAAAGCGTAAAGCTATACAGCTGACATGATGGATAGTAACTTCTGCAGCCAAATGGTTGGAGATAGTCTGCCCTAGTCTGTACTGTTTGTCTCTTTTGTTTTTGAATGTTTAAGTTACTGTTTTCCTAGTGGTATTCAGTGATTTTACCTTCTATCAATCTCCCCACTGATAGGCCGACACAGTGCTTAAAGTTGCATTATAAACCCTTCACATTTTACAGGTGCCATATGTTTTTCAAGATGGTGGCCTTAACTCTCTTAAGGTCATTAATCTCAAAGGGTAATACCCTGATACAGGGGCTTAAAGTCCTGTGATATCCTTTCCAGCATCTATCTGCATACATAGCACTCTGTAACGGTCTGGGTCTGGTTCGGAGTCTTAGGCTAAGTTCACATGCAATTCCACGTGTGCATATTCCGTTGCGGCTGCCATGTCAAAATGGCGGTGCAGTGCACGGCATCCCGTCACGGCTTTCCGCTCCGGATTAGGCCCAAATGAATGGGCCTAGTCCAGAGCATGCTGCCACGAGGCGGACACTGCGACTGAATCAGCCGCGGATTCCAGCTTTCCGCAAGCGCCAACATGCGCTAGCAGTCTACATAGACCACCATTGTGAGGGGACAGATTATGATGTGGATTCCGTGCCAAAATCCGCCCCCTCTTGCCCCGTGTGAACGAGGTGTTAAGTTGCTGCTACAGGGGGGCTGACTTACTTGCAAGGCTGATAATGTAGTCAAGAGGAAGCCAGTGGTCAATGCACAAGATGAACATCAGTATTGGCGGCAGAGCAAGAGAGTCTAGCTAGATTACAGGCAGAGCTCAATAATCTAACAAGGCAGGAAGTGCAAGGCTGGGTTTAAATAAGAAGTTCAATCAGAGAATAGGGTGGAGCAACCAGAGAGGTGGGAACTGAAACTAAAGGCTAGGCTTCAGATCAGCACAGGAGCTGTCCAGGAGGCTGAATAGCTGAAGCGGAAGAGCTGTAGCCTGGGGCACTGAAGTCCCTGGGTTGCAGAGAGACCTCTGTACACTTTAGCCTTGCAGTCATTCATACCTTCCAGTTCTTGTCCTTGCCTATGGGAAGACCTCCACCAACTTGACTAGTCTCACCAGTGGATATCTCTCTCACTAAAGGTGCTGCTTCAGAGACTCTTGGTTCTGCAACCTTTACAGGATGCAGTTTCTATCCCTTCTTACACAGTTTTAGTTATATGTTGTTTTTACAAGTATCACCTAGTAACTACAGTGTGGTATATTAACTTACTCATCCACACTTCTATCCAGGGCCACTTCCGCTTTGTCTCCAGACATTGTTCAGAGTTAGGATGTAATGTGTGATGCCCCCTGGAGGTCAAAGCATAGGAGTAAATGATTATTGGCCATTGACTGCTGGAATAATCCAATAGGTAACAGTTTAAGAAAAAAAGCATGCATTGGAGGGCCAGGCCACCTAATGTCATAGATTCCATAGCAGCTACTATGATAGTAGTGCCGCCACTGTGTGTACTGCCTTACAGACTATTGTACCTTGTCTCAGTGTAGGACTATCATATTGCACTTATAGATATATATTATATATAGGTATTCATATACTGTATATATCCCGCTATTTTCACATCAACCTCTACTAGAGGTTCTTTGCAGTAATGTTCATAGCTTCCTTTTCACAGCGTATTCCGAGCACTATATTGCTGACTAGTCAGAGCAAGATTTTTTTTTTTTTTTTTATCTTAATCCATACACATAACAGAAACATAACAGACACAGAAAAATGTGGGATTAAACATCTGGGTTTTTATCCTCTCCATCAGAAAATCTTTTTTTTTTTTTTTTTACTGTAAAGCCGTAGCACAGCCTTGCATGGATGTCAGACTACGGTTGTGATTACATCGGAAATTAATTGACTATATAATAGAATGAAACATATACAGAATATGTATATTTATATTTATATAAGGACCAAGGATGTTACTCCATCAGAAATGAATAGATCCTGTAATAGAATAAAACATACATTTATATAAGGACCAAGGATGTTATTCCATCCGAAATGAATAGATTCTGTAATAGAATAAAACATACATTTATATAAGGATCAGGGACATTATAACATCTGAAATGAATAGACTATCATAGAATAGACATGTACATTTATGTAAGGATCAAGGACATTGTTATATCTGAAATGAATAGACCCTGTAATAGAATAAAACATACATTTATATAAGGACCAAGGACGTTATTCCATCTGAAATGAATAGACTATCATAGAATAGACATGTACATTTATGTAAGGATCAAGGACGATATTACATATGAAATAAACAGATCATATAATAGAATAGACATGTACAGTTATATGGGGACCATGGCCGCGATTTCATATGAAATAAACAGACCATATAATAGGGAAAAAAAATAAAATATTTCTATATGTCTTGCAGTTGAAATAAAAGACATGGCCTTTTAATTCCTAGGATATCTTGTCTACTTCAATTCTTTTCTTAATAGGACCACTGCCAAGGTGATGAAGTGTGTCCTGGCGGTCGGACCCCCAGCTAGTAACAGTCATCTGTAACAAGTGTTCAGTTCTCCTTACACTGCCACAAGGGATATGAAGCAGTCCACACTCACATTAATAGGCTGTCTGCCTATAGGCGAAGGGCATCGTGAGTGACTCTGAGAATCTGTGGATGTGTTTTCTGAACCAGACAATCTATATAATAATGACAATACTTACTTTGATACTAATATGACTATCCAGTTACAAGCTCAAAATAATCTGAACGTCATACCTATATCTCGATCTATACGTAATACCTTTTATATATTGTCATCAGTACAAGCTCCTTGGATGCTTTTTACGTGAATGCAGATACAGTCACTGGAACTGGCGGTAAAGTACTTTACTTTGGGTTAAAACACAAGGATATGGACAGCTGAACCATAAATGATTTAAGAGATCTTGGTTTCTGAGAAGAAACTATCTCCTATGTCCGACTTGTACATTTTTCATAGCTCAGATGGTGTTACCTCATTAGGAAGATGAACATTGGTGTTCTCCTTGTCAGTTCTCGGTACTTACTACCTGCTCCAATCTTAAAAAAATAAATAAAAAAATCAGTAGATGGAGTCTTAGAATGGAAATAAGCAATAGCCAAACCTCTGTCTGTCACATGACTAACAAATACAATAGCATTGCAATTCAATTATTTATCTGCCACAAGTCCTTCTGTTCAGTAAAATACTAGGTATATACTCGAGTATAAGCCGAATTTTTAGCACAGTTTTTGTGCTGAAAAAGCCCCCCTCGGCTTATACTCAAGTCGAGGGTGGGGTCTATGACCAGCCGCAAAATCAATCTATAGAATCTCCCATAAAATAGTGGGGAAAAAAGAAGCTTTAAAAAAAAAAAAATAAAAAAAAAAAAAAGTTCTAAATCACTCTTTTCCCTAGAATACATACAAAAGTAGACAATGATTGTGAAACACAAACACATTAGGCATCCCTGTGTCTGATAGTGCCCGGTCTACTGAATATAGGGTATCTGCAGTGCTCATCTTCCGTCAGGAAGGGGTTCATAGCAGCACTGCAGATACCCTATATTCAGCCAGGCTGAATTCCACGTGGGGGAAAAAATCCCAGTCCTCAAGCTCAGGGAAGGGGCAGATAAACAACCAAAACACCCCCTCCCCTTCCCCAGCATCTACTGCACCCAAAAACTCAGACCATTTTAATTTTGGAAATTTTCCAGTAGCTGCTGCATTTCCCCCCCTTGGCTTATACTCGAGTCAATAAGTTTTCCCAGTTTTTTGCAGTAAAATTAGGGGGGTCGGCTTATATTCGGGTCGGCTTATACTCGAGTATATACGGTAGCTTTATGGCTTTTGTATTAGTAAAGTGAAATTCCACTAATCCATCATTCAATAGTCCAAAAAGTCTTAGGCTACAGACACATCCCAGGTACATCTACGTTCAGGGATTCTGTCCCCCATTATGCTTGAAAAATTCAAGGAAAACAGTCCCACAAGGGACAAAAACATTAACATGTCATATATTTGTATTTTTTGATGACTGCACAGACTCAATAGAAGTCAATGGGACCATTTTTAACGTTCGCCAGTTGGATGATAATTGTTTTGACGGCCGTTAAAAATGGACCAATACATCAATTTATCATAATTCAGTGTTTGTTTCTAGCCCAGAACTGAAATATAATGTGGAATTTCACTAGACCACAAGACTAGATGACTATATATATTTTAATTCATAATATATTTTGTTTCCCGCTTGGTCACCCCCCAAGTGGAAACCTAATCCGCATAAAAAAACGGTTATCTTAGAAAGCAGGTGGACCCCATAGACTCTAATGGGGTCTGTGTGGTTTCTGTTCAGTTTCCACCTGAAAAGTGAAATGTGAGAGGGGAAAGGAATCGCATACGCAGACCGGGCACAGATGTGAACCGAACCTTAGTGAATTGTGTCATAAGGTAGAAAGAAAACTTTTCAAGAGCTGAGATGAAAGTTTTGTAAATAATCATTTTGGATGACCAAAATCCAAAGTGTATATAACATCTTACATATTACTAATATACAGTCATGGCCAAAAGTTTTGAGAATGACACAAATATTAATTTTTACAAAGTCTACTGCTTCAGTTTTTCTAATGGCAATTTGCATATACTCCAGAATGTTATAAAGAGTGATCAGCTTAACAGCAATTAGTTGCAAAGTCAATATTTGCCTAGAAAATGAACTTTATCCCCCAAAACACATTTCAACATCATTGTAGCCCTGCCTTAAGAACACCAGCTAACATCGTTTCAGTGATTGCTCCATTAACACAGGTGTGGGTGTTGATGAGGACAGGGCTGGAGATCAATCTGTCATGATTAAGTAAGAATGACACCACTGGACACTTTAAAAGGAGGCTGGTGCTTGGCATCATTGTTTCTCTTCTGTTAACCATGGTTATCTCTAAAGAAACACGTGCAGTCATCATTGCACTGCACAAAAATGGCCTAACAGGGAAGAGTATTGCAGCTAGAAAGATTGCACCTCAGTCAACAATCTATCGCATCATCAAGAACTTCAAGGAGAGAAGTTCCATTGTTGGCAAAAAGGCTCCATGGTGCCCAAGAAAGACCAGCAAGCGCCAGGACCGTCTCTTAAAAGTGTTTCAGCTGCGGTATCGGGCTACCAGCAGTGCAGAGCTTGCTCAGGAATGGCAGCAGGCAGGTGTGAGTGCATCTGCCGCACTCTGAGGCGGAGACTCTTGGAGCAAGGCCTGGTCTCAAGGAGGGCAGCAAAGAAGCCACTTCTCTCCAGAAAAAACATCAGGGACAGACTGATATTCTGCAAAAGGTACAGGGAGTGGACTGCTGAGGACTGGGGTAAATTCATCTTCTCTGATGAATCCCCTTTTTGACTGTTTGGGACATCTGGAAAACAGTTTATTCGGAGAAGACGAGGTGAGCGCTACCACTAGTCTTGTCTCATGCCAACTGTAAAGCATCCTGAAACCATTCAAGTGTGGGGTTGCTTCTCAGCCAAGGGAATCGGCTCTCTCACAGTCTTGACTAAAAACACAGCCATGAATAAAGAATGGTACCAGAATGTCCTCCAAGATCAACTTCTCCCAACCGTTCAAGAGCAGTTTTGCGATCAACAATGCCTTTTCCAGCATGATGGAGCACCTTGCCATAAAGCGAAGGTGATAACTAAATGGCTCAGGGAACAAAACATAGAGATTTTGGGTCCATGGCCTGGAAACTCCCCAGATCTTAATCCCATTGAGAACTTGTGTTCAATCATCAAGAGACGGGTGGATAAACAAAAAACTACAAATTCTGACAAAATGCAAGCATTGATTGTGCAAGAATGGACTGCTATCAGTCAGGATTTGGTCCAGAAGTTGATTGAGAGCATGCCAGGGAGAATTGCAGAGGTCCTGAAGAAGAAGGGTCAACACTGCAAATATTGACTTGCTGCATTAACTCATTCTAACTGTCAATATAAGCTTTTGTTACTCATAATATGATTGCAATTATATTTCTGTATGTGATAAAAACATCTGACAAACACACAGAAAAACCAGAGGGCAGCAGATCATGTGAAAATATAAGATTTGTGTCATTCTCAAAACTTTTGGCCATGACTGTACATTTGCAAAATACTATATGATTTTTTTAAAACTTAAAACTTTTTTGTCAATTTGCTTACATTTTTTTGAATCTGGCACAAATGCAGCCATCCAATATTCCTGTGAGCAGCATTCTCCTTAGCTTGCAGATGGGTGCGCTTTTTCCACCGATGGCTGACTGGAACCCACCAATTTAAATAGAAGCTTGTTTTAAAAGATGGAAAGCGCTCAAGGTAGTTGAGCTTGTTTGTTAGTTTTATTTTATTCCATGTTAGACCAATATATCATATACATGGTGTAGATTTTTTAAGAGCAAAGAGCCGAGAGCAACGTTTCAGGCTGTGAGAGCCCTTCCTCAGGCATATTAGAATCTGAATAAGAAGGCGAGATGGCTTCCGTATATCTAGCACAACGATATTTCTCATGGGCCCCAGGAGAACTGATCTTGGTAAAGAACCTAAGGATGAGGGAGATGTATGTCTTCCCTTAGCAAGCTCTGGACTGCAGTGAGTGCTGTCCATCCTTTAAAATAAGCTTCTGGCACCAATGCCGTAACATGTGTTCTGGTCATACTAGTTACCATCTGCTGTTAAAAAATGAAAGCATGAAAATTAATATTTCAGTTGATGGATCTAACTCTCAAATCTCATAGTCAGATACTGGATCTATCAGCATCAATAAACATGGCTTGTCTTTTTAAAATTTGGAATATAGAAAATGGTGGAAGGCAGCAGTGTGACTACAACTACAGTGAAATCCAAAAGTGCATTAACCCCTTCCCGACATTCGCCGTAATAGTACGGCGCTGCAGGGAAGGACTTCCCGCAAACCGCCGTACTATTACTGCGGATGCATGGTGCGCACACAGAAACTGTGTGCGCACCATGCACAGCGGGTGACAGCCGTAATACACGGCTGACAATGCCCCGTAACACCCGCGGTCGGAACCGGGTCCGATCGCGGGTGTTAACCCCTGAGATGCCGGTGATCAACATGACCACCGGCACCTCCGGGGTTACAATGTCATATGGTGCCGATCGGCACCCCCCGCGCCGGTTTCGGGGGGTGCCGGTGTTCGTAGGGGGCAGCCCGGGGTCTGATCAGTGACCCCGGGTCTGCCCCATCACTTACCCCGTCCTCGCACCTGGCTGATCCTGCCGTAAATGAAGCTGTCAGCCTGTGCGTCCACACAGGCTGACAGCTTCCTATACTCTGCAATACACGTGTAACACGTGTATTGCAGCGTATCTCTATTGAAGCAGTGATCAGCCGATCACTGCTTCAATCCCCCCTGGGGACAGAAAAAAAAAGTGAAAAAAAAGTCAAAATAAAAAAGTTTAAATAAGTTTAAAATAAATAATAAATAAATAAAGCCCCAAAAATCCCTTTTTCCCCATATAAAATGTTTTATTATGTAAAATAAAGAAAAATAGAAAAAAACATTACATATTTGGTATCGCCGCGTCCGTAATAACCTGAACAATAAAATTAAAACATTATTTAACCCGAACGGCGAATGTCGTAAAAAAAAAACGTAGAAAACCGCACAAAATAATGATTATTCACCACCTTTCCCTTACAAAATGTTCAATAAAAAGTAATCAAATGGTCAGGTGAAAACCAAAATGGTACCAATAAAAAGAAGAGGTCTTCCCGCAAAAAATAAGCCCTCAACCAGCTCTGTCTAGTGAAAAATAAAAACGTTATGCCTTTCAGAAGATGGCGATGCAAAAACAATAGATTTTTTCCCTGAATTGAATTCTATTCTGCACAAATAGCAACGCATTAAAAAATCATATAAATGAGGTATCGCCGTAACCGTACCGACCCGCAGAATAAAGGTAACATGTTACTTATGCTGTACGCTGCACGGGAAAAAAAATAAATGCTAAAAAGCAATTCCAGAATTGATGTTTCCTTTTACATCCCACCCAGAAAGAGTTAATAAAATGTAGTCAATAAGTTACAGGCCCCAGAATGGTGGCATTGAAAAGTACATCTAATACCGCAAACACCAAGCCCTCATATGGCCACATTGCCAGATAATAAAAATAAAAATCTACCTTGTACAATGTGAAGACAAAAACCCCAAAAGTCGCCAAATCATTAGGACATAAGTGGCTGCTACTAGAAGGAAATGTCTAAGCTGTGCGAGTGTTTTCAGGGGACACCCCATATTTAGAGCTTATGAGAGATAATACAGCAGCGCTGATCCCCCAGAATGCCCCTCTTCCCCATCCGCGTCATAGGAGCTGGTGGGAAAATAGAATGGGATTTGGTGTACCCAATTTACTCCGCACAGCTTACATATTCACTTCGGGGTTACTAATGCTCACTACATCACTTGATAAATTCTTTGAGGGGTGCGGTTTTCAAAATGGGGTCACTTTCTAGAGGTTTCCACTGTTTTGACTCCTCAAGGGCTTTGTAAATGCGACATGGCTGCTGAAACTGATCACAGCCAGATCTGTCCTCTAAAAGCTCTTTGGCGCGCCTTCCCTTCTGCGTCTCGCGGTGCGTCCATATATTAGTTTACACCCACAAGTGGGGTACTATGGTAGTCGGGAGAACTTGCCTAACAAATTGTGGGATGCGTTTTCTCCTTTAACCCCTTGTGAATGTGCAAATTCTAGGGCTAAACGAAAATATTAGTAAAATAAATTCAAATTTGAAAATTTCACCTCCATTTTGTATTAATTCCTGTTAAGCACTTATAGGGTTAAATTACTAGGTATATGTTGTTTTGGCTTATTTAAGGGGTGCAGTTTTGAAAATGGGGTGATTTATGGTGGGCTTTAATACAAGGGTCTTTCAAAACGCTTTCATAACTGGATTAGGCCCTTTAAAAAATGGGTTTCGGAAATTTCTTGACAATTTTGAATATTGTTGTTTCACTTGTAAATCTTATAATGTCCGTAAAAATTAAAAGGGTGACTAAAGTTTGATGCCGACATAAAGCGGAGATCTGGGACATGAGATTTATGATATAATTTTGGCGGTCTGACTATCTGTATGTAATGTACATCATTTCAAACTTTATAAAATGCATATTTTTCAAAATTTCCACCAAATTTCCAATTTTTTTATAATTAAACACAAAACATATCAACCAAAATTTACCACTAACATGAAGTACAATGTGTTACGAAAAAACAATCTTAAAATTACCTTGGTAAGTTAAAGCGTTCCAAAGTTATTGCCACATAAAGTGACACATGTCAGTTTTGAAAAATCGAGCTTGGTCAGGAAGTCAAAAAGTGCCATCGGCGGGAAGGGGTTAAAAAGTGGTCTACTAGATTGTGACTTTCGCAAAGAAGATGTTAATATGGAAAGCGTGAAATCTGTCACAGAATATGAGGTCCTGGTAAGTGGTGGCCTTTTGGAGAGATTTCGCTATGTGTCTTACTCTAAGGCTGAAGCCCCACGTGGCGAAAACACAGCGTTTTGGCCACGGCATATTTATACATGGCGTTTTCTGTACAGGTATAATAGGTGCTGAAAGGCCTTAGACGAAAACTCTGCAAAGTCACAATTAAAAAACTGTGTGGAAAAAAGTCTGATGCGTTTTCGCCATGGATGTTTCTGCAGACTTTTTTTTTTTTTTGCTGCGTTTCACTACATGGGGCCTTCTCTTAAAGAAAAACTCAGATTTATTTCTAATTCTGGATTGGCAGAAAGTAATAACCAAATATGAGAGCACCTTCCAATCCGTGTATCTCCAGTTCATGACATGGTTTAAAATTCTCCAGTTATCAGAATTGAATTTTAAGATTTAAATTTTTCTGAATTTTAAAAATAACACTTACATTGTTTTCTGCAAATCAATGAATTTTGTGGCCCGAGCAGTTATTTTTCGCTAAAGTACCCCTGTCATGCTAAAAAGAATTCTGAAAATTTTTATAGAAATTGAAATTATTTCTCTAGATATTGTATAAGCCAATCATATGAATATTCTCTTAAATAGAAAAAATTATGGTTAAGCCAGGAAAGATATTGTAAACTGCGGTACCTTATGTATTTGACTCGATTCCAATAACATTAATTTTATTGAGACTCCAGTGCACAAAGAGGATGTAGGAACGGATCAGGCTTCTTTTTTTTTTTTATCACTGTTGATTTAAGTACATTTAATCCCACTCTCGCGTACACTCATGATTACAAAGTACAGACAGCTCTCACTCTATCACAATAGAAAAAATAGCAAAGGCACAACAGTCCAGCACAGCAGCGGTAGAACAATCCCCAGATTAAGGAATCTACATTGCATTTTTTATTTTATTTTCTTAGGCTTAGTTGATACAGGCAGAAGTGAAACTCTTCAGAACGGGATTGCATGAGTGACAAGCTGAGCCGCAGCTTCTCGCAGATTTGTACGCTTTACCTGCGCCAGGTGGGCTTCTCTTTTCAGCAGTAGAAAGAGAAGAGGACTTGCAGGTCTTTGCTCTTGTTAACCCTTCTTAATCTGAAGGGGCCTGCAATGCATTTGCTTTGCAATGCATTGCTGGCCCCTTCAGGACTGAAATGGTTAAGCTGAATCTAGAAGGATCTAGTTACCTTTCCATGACCAGCATAAAGCTATAAGGGAGGACCAAGCAGTGGGAAAACACAAGTACATTATCTCTGATGACAGTGACATAGTGTCTGGGTGGTAAAAAAGGGCACAATGCTGGCAGCACGTACTGGGGCTGTTGGGGGTAAAATTCAGGATGACAGCGCCAAACTGAGGAAGTACTCTGTCGTTTCTTTGGGAAACAAAGCTCCAAAAAGTGTGGCGGAAAATGGGAAAGGCAAGAGGCACAGCGCAGCAGGACAGGTCCAACCAAGGACTGGGAAAACTGCTCTTCTCTATGAGTTGGAGATGAACTGGTACCTGAGAGTCTGCGAGTTATCTTATGAGCATACTATTGCCTGCAGGACTGGGATGCCCTACAGGTAAGTAACAATATCTAAACCGTCTATATGAACAGATAGTCATTTAATATTCTCCTCTACATAGTTCTGTACGTGTAACAACTACAAGTAATGCCTTAGTAATATCAGCAAATTGTTGTCCGGTTATGTATAAATACTAGTTTCTGGTTATGCCAAAGTACGACCACAATCATTCCTATTGGTACTGGACAGATGGTCCAATGGTTCTATATAATGAGACCCGAAAGTGGGGTTATAGTCACTGAGTGTCACAAAGTATTGCGAATGATACATATTTCTGTGATGATGGAAATCGCATATTATGTGAATTATTTTGACTCTTTTTAAGTTACTCTTTTTATGTTAGGTTTAAAGTAAGGTATATTATGTGATATATTACCTTGTACATATAAGATTTCAATGGTGAAGGACTTGGGATTCCATATATAAACTTCTATAAATTCTAAACACATATAACATGCGTAGTAAATGGTATACATACAGTCAGTTTAGTAGATTGCAGCACCTTCTTCCATTTCCATATAACTTGTAGAGATAGTTGAAATGAATCCAATATATATATATATATTTTTTTTTTTTTCTTTTCCTTACAAGAAAAGAAGCAGCATGTTTAATCATTAGGCAATATAGGACTGTACAAGTACAGGAAATATAAGGGCTATAGGTAACTGACCTCTAACCTGCAGCCAGCAGTGAAATTTATTGTTACCAACAGAAGTCACAGGGTCAGTGTAAAAGGGAATGAGTCATAAAGAAGCATGTAATCTGTCAGTCACTCCATACCCCAGAGCGGTGCTGCTGCTAATACCCCACCGACTGCTGGATTAAGTCCCTGACAATAACTCGGATCATATTAACCTTTTCATTACTAGTAGATATTCTTTATATGAAATATTATACATTTTGTCAGCTGTTTATGTCAAGAAGGGTTAATCCTACAGTAAGAATTACTGAAAAGAAAATACTTATATACAGTGGGAGCCTACAAGGAGTCTCTGTATGAAACCCTATCACTACTTATGTAACGTTGTAAAAGTATCAGTATTACGAAGCAAACAACACATTGCTCCACCAAGAGAGCAATCGAAGTTAATCCCCTGTAATGTCCATTACCATATCAATTCGCTAAGTGATTTATTATATTTATCCAGTTATTTCACTATATATTAACTAGCTACAGAAAGTCCATAAACTACTTTTAGAAGACATAGCAATACAAATATTTTACTGAAAGGTTTGTAAATTATATTTATAAAGATCACATTCTTATATGAGAAGCTGATGATACCCAGAGATAAGTGGCACCTCAGACACTACTTAGCGTTTCGTGAAGAAGTCGTCTCTGGCAACTCACTTTTGTAGGAAGTTCGTTTCAGGTTGATTTCCTGCAAGCTTTTTTTTAATCCTTTTTTATTGTTTTTAATGGCATTTTCCACTACAAAAATCACTGATAAAAGGCTATGGTCAGATGTTACTGGTCATTCAATAAGAAGTTAAGATTAACCTTACAGCCTTTTTATTTAATTTTTTTTTTTTTTTTTACCATTTTTTGCCTCTTATGAGGCCTGGCGTTTTTTCCCTACATGAAATCAATCGCAAATGCAGTTTTTCTGTGGGGACCTTTCACCACCTCCATCATCTCCAGTTCTTAGCGTCTATAATTAATTAATGCTCCGGCACAGTCGGAACTTTTTTCTCTGTTCCCATCATACCCAAGCAATCACTGCAGTTAGTTCTGGTGCCTGATGTGCTATATAGACTATCTTCTGTCAAGTGGGCACTATCAAGCAGGAGTAGACAAGGGGGTGTGATTCAGAGCTCCACTTAGAGGTAGACAGTGTCAAAGCTCAGAATCACACCCTTGCCTGCTCCTGCCTGACATTGCCCTCCTGACAGTAAAGAGTCTACAAATGAGGCACCAAAACTAATGGCACTTACTGAAAGGAAATGATGGGGACTAGAGAACAAATTACAACTGTGATAGAATCAGTGTAACAGCGACTATTAAATAATGTAACTTGGTGATGGATAGTAAAACCTTTGGTGTTCAATTTAATGGCAATTGGCTTACAGCTGAAATACACCATATGAATCCAGTTTTCTTTCCATTTCTCTGCCACACAATGTATTGAATGCAGCTATAAGCGAAACTCCATTAATGTCAGCTGGATATAATGTTTGGCCATACGGTCTTGCTAGTACTTCATGGCCACTAATGATATAAAGCTGAAATTAATCAGCATTTCATATATAGAGAAGTCAAAGCACCAATGTCCAGGGAACTAGATAAGGCTGTAACTTCATCCAGTACATTGTGTGGCACTATCGTTTAGTTTGGATAATGGAAATACTCGCACTTGTTCTTTATTTTCAACTTGCTTCAAGCTTTGGCTTACCCCTTGTTCACATCTGTGTTGGTATCCCGTCCGAAGCAAGCACTATAATGGGGTCCGTGTGCTTGCCACCAGATCTCCACAGGGATCATGCTGACAGGAAAGTAGTTCACAATCTACTTTCCTGTCTGCATGATTCGTGCGGGCAGCGTGCAACAAGCACATGGACCCCATTATAGTTTATGGGGTCCATGTGCTTTTACTGCACAGCACTTGCAATTGCATTTTGTATTCCATTCGGGAGGTCCCCATGCGGACTCCCCCAGATGAAATACTAATGCAGATGTGAACGAGGGGTGACAAACACTGATGCAAAACACTGTTTAAGGCTAAGGCCCCACTGGGCGGAAACGCAGCGCTAAAGCTCTGCGAGAAGAACCGCTGTGTGAACGCATTGTGTTTCTTCCTGCAGCACTTTCAACAGAAAGTTCAGAGTTTTCCTCTGCTAGACTTTGTTACAATTATATCTATAGGAAAGCCGCCAGCATTTCCGTAGATATAATTGACATGCTGTGATTTTCAAAACCGCTACGGTTTCCGCCACGTTTACATGTCTGAATGAGCGGAGCGTAAACTCCACATGAAGGCTCCCTAAGGCTACATGCATATGATGTGTCCGCACATAACGTTTGCTTGTCACCAGGCCATGACTGTATTGCCCCATTCAATCAGGTCAGTGAGCATGGGCCACAAAATGGACTGGAATAGGACCTGTCCTGTTTTGCTGTTTGATCACAGCTCCATACACAGGACCGTGAAAATACATGATTGTGTGTACAGGGCCGTAAAAATGAATGGGTCAATGTCCTAGCTATGTAAAACAAGGCTACATACCACTGTAGTGAACACAAAGCCAACAGTCTGGGGGTTCACTTTCCAAATTAAAAGAATTTTACCAACAGGCCAGGGTCGCATAGCCAAGTAGGCCACTGCAATAAAATGGTCAAAAATATGGTATAGCCAGTGGTGTCATTGGTGCATGTTGGTTACCTAGAAGTGTGTAAATCACTAAGAGCATACAAGACTACAGCACTGAAGCAAGGATCTGTGAGTACAGCATTGACTGTGCTATTCATGACTATTATATTCTTGTGGCAATGAAGATCAGCAACTCATCCACTTGTGCCAGTTAGTTTATAGCCGCTGAGAAAACACAGCATACTCATAATGGAAGCCTGATATGTACATGTTTGTGCTCCCTCCAATCCGCTCAGTCCCCAGACCCTTTACCAGCCATTGACCTCTGCTATGTTTCTGTCTCATGAACACAAAAGACTCACACTGATCGCTCAGCAGTGTCCGTGGCTATTGTCTGTACAAGATTTTAGCAACGGACACTAGCTGGTCTGTTTGCAATTTCCATTTATTTCAATGGGATTTTATCTTGTCCTTTCTTGATTTTGTCCTTTAGTGTCCGTTTATAACCATGTCCGTTTTTCAAGCGGACAAAAAAATTCTACATGTGGGACTTTTCTGTCTGTTTCAAGTTTTTATTTTTAACATTGAGGTCTATGGGCAACGGACATATAACGGACAGTTACTGTCCGTTTGTGTCCATTATGATAGGTGTCCTTCTTTTTTTTTTTTTTTAACAGACACGTTCTGAGCGGACACCAATGGTAGTGTGAACCCTACCTAAGTAACCAAGGTACTGATTTACATAGTATTTTAAGATCCATGACTCTCATGGTCATTCCTAATAGCAATGAAATGACAATGAATATTACTGAAATCATCCAATTGTTTGGTCACACTTTTAATATGTAACCCAATCCTAATGTTTCCGTCATCTTGGAATTAATGACCAAGTTCACACAATATTCATGATAAATGGTCATAATGACACAAAAGTAAACAGCTGAAGCTCTGAGCAAACACACGAGCAGCTGTGCCTATAGTTTACCTAGGAGACAGAGATATGTATCTGTTTAGGCAAATTGCCTCTCTTCACTGTCTACTGTCCATGCGGTTAGTCAGATGGAGTAATGAGTCTCTTCACTGTGGATGCACACATCCTTTATATGTAAGAACAAGCAAATTCATTGTGCTTTGCATAGACGCCAGTCTTTCAGAGCCTTGCATGGGTAAATCTACACCTGTACCATAGAGGACGGTGAAAAAGATATCTGCTTTTTTCCAGATGTCCCATTGCTTATGTTAAATCACTTCTCATATAATATGAGAACACACGCTGCAGTATCACTGCATTTATTTAACCAATACAGCTCTACTTCCAGGTCCCCTATGTAAAAACTAACTGTCCCCCTCTTGTAGTCTTGTACAGGTTCTTGCCACTGATCAAAGTTGATGTGAGCAATTAAAGCTGGGCCCTCTCGCTCACTGGGCCTCATAGTGGTCTCGGTTCCATTACTGACCAGTATCAAGCAGGGGTGTAACTTAAGGTTCAAAGGTCTTGGTGCAAAAGCTCAGCTTGGGCCTCCCTATGCTACTACTCACCACCATCAGCAACGTCCCATCCATATGTAGCAGCATTTATATCCCTCTTTCCTTCTCTATCTGGAGGCAGAAAACTTGTTCACAGCATGTCTGTGCACACAAGCTTCCTATCACCCCACCATTGTCTGTAATGATAAACATGTATTTCAAATATAATATCCTATAAAAATACCCTCCTACCACTTCAGTAATATCAGCGTAAGTACAGCAACATGACCATTATGTAGATTGATCTTTTTAATATATAGAAGTAATTTGAGTAATAAGAGTTGGAGTCCTAGACGTGACACAGACATTAAATGACAGCTGAATTTCTCTAAGGGCTCATTCACATGACAGGGCTCATGGGCTGTGTATTGTATTAATGGCTTCGGCCTCTTAATAATTCACGTGCATCCCATGTGCCAGAATTTAAATCTGGAATCAGGAAATGGCATAGAATTCAGGTATAACTTATTCTGGCTTTTTGGCATGAACTATAGTAAATTTATCGGATTGAGGTGTTCAGTCCAAGCCCGCCTTTTAAAAAGTGGCAAGCAAGGCAAAGAAAGAACAATCTTTGGGGCAAAAAAGCGCCATGTGTCAAAGATGGGCGGTATTTGCAGGCATCAGTGCCAAAAAACTGGCATAAATTATTTGGTTTATTCAGCACACTGTGTTTGGGGTAATGTGTAGCCAGCAATTATTGAGGATCGCCATCCAGCCGGCACTAACAAAGCGCACTATTTTGCTTCCACAATCGGGGTACTGTCGGGGTGGCACTTTGCTATTATGGGACACAGCGGCAGATTTACTAAGCAAAGTGTGCCAGAATTTTGGTGTAATTTATGGAAAAAAACCCCTCTCTAATGATATGTTCACACTGAGTTCTTTGCAGGCGGATTCCGCGTCAAAACACGCCTGTAAAATGGAGATTAGCACAGACTGCAAGACCGTTTACTGGGTGAGCAAATAAAAATAATAAATGTAGATTTTTCAGATTAGCAGGGTGTGTTACTATTTTATTGAGTGACAAAAAAAATTATAATCCTTAAAACACTAAGATTTTTCAGGTCAGCTTGGGCAGAATCAGTGTTTTGCCATTAGAACGGTAGTTTGTACTTAGTGCAAAAAAAATTAGAAACACTTGCTCAAAAAAGACCTACACTTGCTCTATTGCAAAACAGACTTACACAAAATTAGAGTATTGGCAATATGGTTAGCTGTCCATTGTCTGTATTGCTACAGAAGTCAGGCTCACAGCACAGATATTGTCCTTCAATCCTATTTAGGGCTTCTATCACTATCTGGATAAAATCTGACTAAACTGTGTACTAATTCTCCTACTCCTATGATTCTTGAGATCTGTGACAAGTTTTGCTGCTGTCAGTGCTGTATATTGCAGAAGAACATTGAGTAGTTGCTTCGGATCATGCAGTGATGAATAACACATTCATCCACTATATGTGAAATGCTTTGTGTTCCTGCTCACAGCATCATATATACTGTATCAGCGCCTATCACTGACTATTGACTGTGAGGCTGTCAGGTAATGTCAGCTCAACTTCTCCTTTCTTGGTGTGGACTTGGTGTGTGCATGGGCAACTGTTTTTAGAAGTGTAAATCATGAACCCTAATGAAGACAGAGATGAATGTGAGTGTTGACAATCCTTACAGTGCTGTGGTCTACGTTGCTGAAATAAATAATGGTTGGTTTATGAGGGTCAACTCATAAGGGTCAACTCCTTATGAGGGTCAATGACCTTCATTGTTATTGATTTACAATGTGGTTTTGGTTGAATAAAGCTCAGTTTATTTAATAATTTATTTTGACTGAGCTCTTTGTGCATACTTTTTGTGGCTTGAAATTACCCCCATCCCTCATTCTACATTTATGATCTTAAAGGGGTTTTCCCATAACAAGGATCCTATCTATACTACCAGTTTATGTGGATTTAAGACTTTTCCTAAATACATTGCTTCAGCAAAACTGCTTTGTTTGTCCACTATCTTAATTTATTCACTTCATTGTTGACACTGCGTTTCTATGGCCACTGGGCTTATCTGCTCATTCCCCAAGTGAGGTAGCTGCCTGCTCTCAGGGAGGAGGGAGGGGGGGCTTGCCTGTATTTCTTAGCTGTTCCTGTGTCTGCATCACACATGTGACCTAGCTTCCTGCTCTCAGATAGAGGAGGGGGGAAGTGAGTGCTCCGGGAGGCTTCACACGGAGTTCAGCTCCACTCATTCTGAACATAAAACTTGTTCAGAATGAGCGCATAAAAAGCAGCTCCCATTCATTTCTATGGGTGCCGGCATTCGTGCGCTACCCATTAAAATGAACGGGAGGCTTTTTACCCATTGCTTTCAATGTGATACGCTATTCACGCATATGTGGGGCTCATACAGCATAATTTGGCTGATAGAGCCCCTTTTTATGTATGGAGAAATTGTGCTGATTCTAGTCCTTCCACTTTCTATGTAAGATTGCGTCTTAAACCATTGTTTCAATTATTTTTCATAAATAAACAGTACTGGCGAAACAACATTTTTTAATACATTTTATGAGAAAAATGCTTCTTTCTCCACTTATCTTCCTCCTATTCCCACCCCTTCATCGTAAACTGCTGAATTTACTCTTCAGACCAGAGAAGACTATCTGCAGTTTATAGAAGCCTATGGAGAGGAAAGGAGAGGAGGAGCAGAGTGAATGAGGAGCAGAAAGACACATATGAAAAATAAAGTCTGCATTGTGATTGGTTGCCATAGGCAACAAGACTTTCTGTTAAACAGTTTTGATAAATCACATTGACCATGTTATCTGAATGTATTGAATGTTTTAACCCTTTAGTAACAGCCTCTTTTCAGTCTTGATGACTAAGATTAAAAACTGCAATTTTGGAATTTTTTTTAATTTGTTTTTTTACTAATGCTAATAAATATAATGGCAGCCCTGATTATTTATGTGTATTCCAACACAAAATCTCCATATAAGACCATGGTTTCATGGTGATCTAGCACATAAAAATATCAGCTTTTGAGACAGAATATTTTTGCGGCTTACTTTCACTCCTATTATAAAAAGGCTGTGATTACATTACATGGCCACTATGAAACAGGCAACATGCAATATATACAGTGAAGGGATAGCGCTAGTATGATAGCCACAGTCCTGTCAAACAAGTGATCAGCAAGTGTCTAATTTCTAATTGATAGCCTATATTTGTATAGGGTGTACTGACATGAAAAACAGACAAAGCTCTAGTGTCTTGAGTCAATCATATAACTCCCCCCTTAATATAACTCAACATAACAACATCATGAAATACTATAAGACACAAATATCCAAAGGCAGCTGTTAAAGAGATGGATGGCATGTCTGCTTTATTAACTTTAGAAGATAGGATTTTCTGACTCCATCTGAAATGTAGGTTACTGACAATATGACAAGGGACTGATCACCATATTTGTGTCATCTGTACATTGGAGTTGCTCCAATGAGTTATGCAAAGGTCAGAATCAATCGGGAAAAGCTTCTGGTGAATATTTTACATGTCCCACTTACTGATGGGGGATTGCAGTTCCCGGAGTATGCTAAAAGCAAAATGCTGGGCTTTACTAAATCCCCAGGAAGCAGATGATTAACATACATTGCAGATTAGCATGTTGAAGCAGGTCTCCTATTACTCTGCTTTTATTTCATGCTGTTGAAGGTATTCATGGCAAGTTTATTTTAGACAGGCTTTTATTTCAAAGTGCTGGAAATTTCAGTTTTAACCTTCTGCGCAAGACTGATAACAGTTCACGGTGTTATGAGGACTTGGCCAGAAAATTGCATTCTATATAATTGTACATGGTACCCTAACATATATTAATGGCATAGAAACTTGTTACATAGAAATATATCAGGCCTTCCATTCATATATTCATAGGTGTTTCTGTTAAAATTTTGATTTCCAATACCCTTTCCTTCTGTTTTGGACACAGTCTACCAAGAAGAGGACATTTTAAGGAACCTGTCACATTCAAAATGTAGTCCAATCTTTAAGTAGTATGTAATGGACTAAAATAGGGGAAGGATCAATATAACCTGTCAATGATTCATTGAAATCTCTGCAGTTTCTATGTTGGGAAGTCAAGTAGGCGTTCCTATCCAGTGATTGACAGTCTCCCCTCTGCGACATACTAAAATAGCTGTCAATTATTGATAGGACGTCTCCTTTACTTCTCAAGACAGAGCAGATTATACTGAATGTTTTCCTGCTAAATTTTTAACCTACTGCCTAAACATTTGACAGCATTTTTCATGTGTCAGGTTAACTTTAAGGAGATATAAATTCAATAAGCAATAAAAATTGCATTTACAATATAATACAAGATCTATAAATTTAGTGTCAATATTTGTGATTTGCAAACAATTCCCCAATGTATCAAATTACCTCTTGTAATAGATTTAAGTTGTAATAGAAGTTTATATGGATGAAAATGGAGACGGGATAATTTGAGACAAAAATAGAAGAGTGTCATGAAGAAGACAATTCCAATAAATACCTTCAATGGGATCTTCTTAGACCAATAGTAAGTCATCTGTTTTACGGTTATCTTTTGTATTTTCTCATTGTCTGACCTTTCATGTCCTCCTGCACAAGTGGTTTTATATACCGCTGAAAATCTGACAGTGCAGTGAATTCCCATTATGTCCATTATTTTCCCCAAGCTGGAGATATTGGTGCCATTAGTTTTGGCACCAATCTTTGCTCACTGTCAGAAGGGCGTTCCTGACAGTCTAGCTGGGCTGTGAGGAATGCCCCTCCTGACAGTGCTCGTCCATAGCCCTGTACTGTCACAGGCAACGTTTCTTACTGCCCAGGAATGACATTGAGCTGTAAGGAACATCTCCCCAATATAAGGCTATGGACGAGTACTATCAGGAGGGGCGTTCCTCACAGCCCAGCTAGACTGTTCTGAATGGCCTTCTGATGGTGGGCAGAGATCATTGCCGAAACTACCAGCACCGATATCTCCAGCCCGGGGGCAAATAATCGGAAAGCTGACTGAATTCAGTGCACTGTCAGGTTTCTAGCAGTATATAAAACCGCATGTGCAGGAGGACATCAAAGATCCTCTATAAGCCTTCCTGTGTCCAGAAAATGAGTAAAAAACATTCGACATTAGCAGATAAATATGGGAGGCAGGATCATTATAACATATATGGTAGTAGTACAATATACCATGATAGAATCATAATTTATAGCAGAATTCCAGAAAACATTTGTTCCTCCATTGGTATTAGGCATAGTGTACATAGTGGTGCTGGGATTCTTCTTCCTAAGTGTTTCATTCCCGGATTATCAGCCTCTGCTTTACCACATGACCTCAGTGTGACTTGCAGTCTACAGTAAAGAGACTGTAGGTTTTTGGTAGTCTTTATTCAGGTCTATAAGAGTCCGTTTGAGGCAATAATAAACATCCCTACAGAAGGTGAATTCTTGTCCACGGTGAAGAGGCTGAAGATCTAGAGCAGCCACAATGTGGTCACATGGTACCACTGGTGTAACTATAAGGGTCACAGTGGTAGCAGCTGCTACTAGGCCCAGAAGCCAGTGGACCCCATAGGTCACCCTTAACATACAGGCAGGATAAAGTTCTTAGATTCCCTTTGTAATTTCTTTTTATGGGTGGCAGTGTTGTAAATATATGACCCCTGCCTGCTGGTGCCGGGATTGAGAAGATTTTTAATACACAGTTTTTCACTGTCAGAAAAGAGAAAATAAACCTTTTAATGGCAAATAAAAATTATCAGGTGGTCAACAGCATATAGCTAAAGAGTAATTCTGTGAGGCACATTCTGGCCCAAAAATGGACATAATAACTATGTGGGGGCACCGACATGGAATGGTCCTGATTCACTATTATGGTTACGATTAGACTCTAGTATAAATTTGGTGCGTTTTAGGCTTATGTTGGTGCAACTTGTTTGAGTTAAAAGTTTTGACTCGCTAAACATGTATTCTCAGAAAAGGGAGTGGGGCTTATCTGTGCCAACTAACAGGTGGTATAAACTTAGACTAGACAGTCTAAGATGTGCTAGATTTAACATCCAGCATCAGTCACTGTGATAAATGTGGTGCATTTTTAGACGGCCTGTCAAAGCTTACACTGTCTATTAGTAAATCTAAGTTAAAGTATTAAGAGTATTTGCAGTTGCCATTAATAATTGTATATATCAGTTTCAGCTGAATTATTATATATTACTAGGTATCATAGTCACAAATATGAGATAATGTACGTGATTAAATCCTCCCATTAGATCTGGATGAACGACAGGACATGTATCAGCAAATTCTAATGGTGAGCCTCCCTATACTGAGATTGGCTTGAAACAGACTTTACTGCAGATGATTTTCAGATATTTCCATAAATCATAAAAATAAGCATCTGTTAATGTATTATGCACAGCTAACAGGAGCATTAGAATGAGAAAAATGATTACCGTGACATCCACTGTGGAACAAACTGCCCTGTCGGCTCTTATTCTAAGTGATGGTGGGCAGATACGTTAAATAACATTGAGAAGATATGGCAGGGCGGTTTATCAATAGCTGGATTGATTTCCATTGCATGACTGATCTCTGTGTTGCAGCAATTAATGGATAACCAGTCACGTCCCTCCAACCTTTTATGAGGAGCTTCTCCATATCCTCCTCCAACTCTTCGCATCTTTCAGTAGCTGCCATTCCACCGACTCTCGTGCAGATGTAATTGTAAACTTGTGTTAAAATAACCTCCATTTTATTAGATCATTCTAAATATACTATATGAAGAATATATATGCCTCACCTCTTAATCACTGAACTCGGGATTTTCCTTCAGTTCAGTTCAGGTGTATAAAACCCAGTCATACCGATTGCCTTTGTAAGAGAATGGGTTGTTCTAAAGAGCTGAATTCCAATGTGGTACTTTAATAGGATGCCATTGTTGCATCAAATCTGTTTGTGAAATTCAATGCGTCCTAGTCCTAGACATACATGATCAACTGTGAGAATTACTGAAAAGAAGAAGCATTTAGAAACTACAGCAACTCAGCCACACAGAGGCAGATCATGTAAAGTTACTTGAGTTGCTGAGTACTGAGCTGCACAGTGCATTAAACATTATGGGATCATTATACTAGTGGGGCCCCCTGGGATGCACATTATACTGTGTGGGGTCAACTGTGGAGCATAATATACTACCTGGGGCCACTGTGGGGAGCATATTATACTGTGTTGGGCCACTGTGGAGCATATCATACTGTCTAGGAGCACTGTGGGGGGAATAGTATACGGGGGGAGGGGAGGGGGGGCGGGGAGGCTCTATAGAGCTTTATACTGGGGGCCGTGGGGGGGGCATATCATACTCTGTCGGGCCTACTGTGGAGTAATATATGGGGAGTTGACTGGGGAGCATATTGTACTGTGTGGGGCTACTAAGGGGTATTATACTGTGTGGGGCCTCTTGGGACCATATAACACTGTGTGGGGCTATGGAGAGCATATTATACTGTGTGGAGCATTATATACCATATGGAGCATTATACTGTGGGGAGGGGGCTGGGGCTCAAAATTCCTACTGGCAGCCCTGTGTGCTCTTTCTGCATCACAACTCCCACACGATAACACGATAATCTTGCACATACATGTGGTGCACCATGGCGGTGTCAAGCCCCATGCAGTATTGTGCATGAACCGGCCATGGAACTATTGGGGCCTGCACAGTACTATAGAGGATGACTATAATGGGAACATACTCAGGAACGACGGATAGTCAGCACATAATTAAGGTTTCAGCAAAGGATCTGTGGTGTAGGCTATTAGTAGGAAGCTGTTGGGTGAGCCTTAGGACATTCAGTCCGATTCTGGGTCCTGGCCGTGGGCTCCTAGAAACAACTCCACTTGTGGGCCCTACACATCCCAGTCTGACACTGTCTGGAAGCTGCATGAGTTTCCATGGCTGAGCAGCTATATGTAAGACAGTATATTACAATGCACAATGCCAAATATTGGATGGAGTGGTGTAAAGCATGCCACCTTTAGAGCAGAGGAAATGTATTCTTTGACTGACTGGCAGACTGATGGACAAGTCTGAGTTTTGCAAATACTACAAGCATGTATTATGCCATTGGTGAATTTTAATAGAAAAGAGCTAATGCTATAGAGTTGTCTTTCAGGGGTTGATCTAGGCACTTTGGTTCCATTGAAGGGAAATCTTATTGCTTCAGCATATCAAGACATTTTGTACAATCGTATACGTTCAACCATGCCCCAGTACAGAAAGAATTTTGTGTGGAAGAAATTGACTGATCCCAATAAATCACCTTCGCGATGACCTGGAATAGAGATTGTGCATTCAGAACTCTTATTCAACATCAGTGTCTGACCTCACAAATGCTCTTCTGGATTAATTGGTAAAAATACCACCAGCGTTTCTATAGTCATAATTGACATGCTGCAATTTTCATATATGCAAACATTTTTTAATTCACACCTTTTCCACTGTAATGTGTGGATAGGATTAGCCAGAAGCCCATCCACTTTGCAGGTAGTGTAAACCAGAGCATTCTTTGCCATGGCATTTCCACTGTGGCTAAAACACTGTGTGTTTGCAACGTGGAGCCCCGATCTTAAACAGTGCCTGTAGTGACATCTTGCCAAGCTTTATTAACATTGTGGTGGGCATATTTGAATAGTTAAAGGAGTGTGTCAGTAAGTTGTGGTAATGGTGGATCCCTAATTCTAGAGTGAATATATTGTCTGTTTACTCTGAAGGTGTGTATTAAAGGACAACTCACGCTACTTGCTGCTTGCCCATTTGTTATTGTTCTGTTCCCTGACTTTAGCACAAGTGAATGCATTACACAAAATACTATGGGCGGCTGCTCTTCTTTTTTTATGTACTTGTGCTTATCCGTATGTATTACCTATACAATGTAACATGTTGTTTTGTCCTGTATAGTCACAGCATATAATACATGCACAATCCGCGGCTGGTATTTTATTACTGCCCCTCTTTCCATTAGTAGAGCCAGCCACAAGTGTAATCATAACCATCAAACCTTTTGTGTTGCAGAAATAAAATACCACTGGCCAAGGACAGCTTGTTTTTTTCCATCTGCCATGCTGACTGCCCTTGCAAGAGTTATCTGCCCTTTTAATGGCTTGTTTGAGTCAGTGCCTTAAATAGATACTATGAGAACAAGTATTTGGACTGTATCCCGCAAAAATATTTGTGCTTTACCTAAATATAAGGACGTGGGAAAACTAGCATGCCCTAAGGGGATCAACCTTATCCCCATTGTCAAAACTAGACTAGGGATAATCTGAACATAGAAAATAAGTTCTATCTGGCTGACGTCCACGACATGATAGCTTTGATAAAAATGTAACAGTGACAACCAGCTCCACTGGGAAAGACAGATCACAGAAAATTCCCATGATATTTATTATAGAAGTTTTGCTTCTCTACGTTTAGATCTGTAAAGGGAAACGCAAGGCACAACACACAGTCCTTCTGTGCAAGCAAAGAGGCGTAAAAGACAATTGCAAGTTCTTAAACAGGCCTCAGATAGAACATGCATCTTTACAAGCCAAGTTATGCCGATATGCCAAACCCTAAAATTGCAGGGCAAAAATGTAATGAAACTGCAAGGGCGAAGAAGCCAAATGCGGCCTCCAAAAATTGCCATCCATTACGATGCTTGGCAATGACGCTTAATGCAAGTATGGAGCAGAAGTACCTAGAGAGGTTTGCCAATGTACATGGTCTATCCCTGAAGGAAACAGTCAAGGCGGAAACTGGAATGATCTACAGGTAGATAAACTTTATACTTTCTGTTAGTCTTAGATTTATTATACCCTGGAGCTTCTCTCTGGAAGCAAAGTAGATGTAAGCTGAATGAAAGCTTAAAAGCTGGTTCTTTGGTGGGTAAATGTCGATATCAGCTAGTTTATATGTTCGCTTGTGATCTTAAGGAGCCTCTTAAGGGGTTAAGGGACTATTTAATAGCATTTAACTGTGAAATGCCGCAACTCTGTTGTTCAAGTTTAGTGTTTCGCTTAATATAACCCTGTTTATAGGAGAATATGTCCAAAAAGTGCTATAGTATCAACTGCTTGCATCAAATGCCCTATATAATTACAGGCTTGGATGTAAATTTGAGGCTATAGTTTGTTTTTGAAGCATGCTCATGAAGAGCTAGAATGTAAAATGTAATGAATTTTTAACTGTGAGTTCCATTTTATACATATATACACGTTCTATGATCCTGAGAAAAAACATCAAGGATCGGCTGATGTTACTTACGGTACATTTCAGATTACGGGCACTTGGTAAAGCACATATGTTGTAAGGTCCTAGGCAAACCTAGTCTTACCTAACAGTATAATAACTGCACATGAATGCATTGAATAACATAACATCCCATTGCCATATATGAGATGTACATTTGTATAAAGGGCCTTATTGACTTGAAATTTACTTATGTTTAAAACATGAACAAATGTAAAAGAAAATTACCCACCGGTCATAAAAAGGCTAATATTTAGTATTTTCAGCAAGCACTATAACTATATGGCATCTCTTACTGTGATCAGACAGACCCATAAATATACTGTAAATGACTCAATTAAACAATGCGCCAGAAATTCTCACCACTAACTCATGTCATTGACATGACCAGAGGGAAAGATTAGCCGTAAAATCGAACAAGGTTAGTCTTATATCAGTCAGTAGATGCCAAAGGTATTCAGTATCCACCAATATTCAATAGATCATTATCGGATCCCACTATTTCCAGTAATAATGTTCTATTTCAGAGAAGCAACTCTAAACATAGGCAGCTGTAGTAGGGAGATAGCACGTCCTCTACTCTGGAAAATACAGACCGCACACATCTGTAAGAGAGCAGGCCTTTGGGGATGTTCACACTAGCATTATGAACGCCTAACAAAGATGATGGAAGAAAGCTTCAGTCATGAGAATGAATGCAGACAGACACCATACAGAGGGGGCTAAGTCTGCACCAATCAGTGTCCATTGCTTTCATCCTATGACATCCTATAACAATCTAATGGAATGACTGATTGGCTACATTTTGACCAATACTCATTTTATGTGTAAAGTTGGCATTAGACTATTCACACTTATAAGGTGGCGTTAATGGCTGTAATCTCTGGCAGAAGCCACATCCCCATAGAAGTGAATGGTGCGCCGGTCATGCAAGTACACTGGCACTCCATTCACAAGGAGACCTAACAGGGAATTTTGGTCCCCCATCCTCCTGATCAATGAGGGACCTGGAGATCAGGCTCAAGCAATCAGACACTTATACCCTGTACTGTGGATATGTAATAACAGCCCACAATGAGACAACCTCTTTAAGCTAGGGATATACAGTCCTATGAAAAAGTTTGGGCACCCCTATTAATCTTAATCATTTTTAGTTCTAAATATTTTGGTATTTGCAACAGCCATTTCAGTTTGATATATCTAATAACTGATGGACACAGTAATATTTCAGGATTGAAATGAGGTTTATTGTACTAACAGAAAATATGCATTAAACCAAAATTTGACCGGTGCAAAAGTATGGGCACCTCAACAGAAAAGTGACATTAATATTTAGTAGATCCTCCTTTTGCAAAGATAACAGCCTCTAGTCGCTTCCTGTAGCTTTTAATCAGTTCCTGGATCCTGGATAAAGGTATTTTGGACAAACAATTCAAGTTCAGTTAAGTTAGATGGTCGCCGAGCATGGACAGCCCGCTTCAAATCATCCCACAGATGTTCAATGATATTCAGGTCTGGGGACTGGGATGGCCATTCCAGAACATTGTAATTGTTCCTCTGCATGAATGCCTGAGGATTTGGAGCGGTGTTTTGGATCATTGTCTTGCTGAAATATCCATCCCCGGCGTAACTTCAACTTCGTCACTGATTCTTGAACATTATTCTCAAGAATCTGCTGATACTGAGTGGAATCCATGCGACCCTCAACTTTAACAAGATTCCCGATGCCGGCATTGGCCACACAGCCCCAAAGCATGATGGAACCTCCACCAAATTTTACAGTGGGTAGCATGTGTTTTTCTTGGAATGCTGTTTCTTTTTGGACGCCATGCATAACGCCTTTTTTTATAACCAAACAACTCAATTTTTGTTTCCAAAATGAAGCTGCCTTGTCCAAATGTGCTTTTTCATACCTCAGGCAACTCTATTTGTGGCGTACGTGCAGAAACGGCTTCTTTCTCATCACTCTCCCATACAGCTTCTATTTGTGCAAAGTGCGCTGTATAGTTGACCGATGCACAGTGACACCATCTGCAGCAAGATGATGCTGCAGCTCTTTGGAGGTGGTCTGTGGATTGTCCTTGACTGTTCTCACCATTCTTCTTCTCTGCCTTTCTGATATTTTTCTTGGCCTGCCACTTCTGGGCTTAACAAGAACTGTCCCTGTGGTCTTCCATTTCCTTACTATGTTCCTCACAGTGGAAACTGACAGGTTAAATCTCTGAGACAACTTTTTGTATCCTTCCGCTGAACAACTATGTTGAACAATCTTTGTTTTCAGATCATTTGAGAGTTGTTTTGAGTAGCCCATGATGCCACTCTTCAGAGGAGATTCAAATAGGAGATCAACTTGCAATTGGCCACCTTAAATACCTTTTCTTATGATTGGATACATCTGGCTATGAAGTTCAAAGCTCACTGAGGTTACAAAACCAATTTTGTGCTTCAGTAAGTCAGTAAAAAGTAGTTAGGAGTATTCAAATCAATAAAATGATAAGGGTGCCCATACTTTTGCACCGGTCAAATTTTGGTTTAATGCATATTGCGCATTTTCTGTTAGTACAATAAACCTCATTTCAATCCTGAAATATTACTGTGTCCATCAGTTATTAGATATATCAAACTGAATTGGCTGTTGCAAACACCAAAATATTTAGAACTAAAAATGATTAAGATTAATAGGGGTGCCCAAACTTTTTCATAGGACTGTAGGATGAAAAGTATGTTGACTGTATACTACGATGACCATCTGAACTGTAAATGCAGCTTAGTATTGAACAAGCTGTAACTGAAGCAATACAAATACAGTAATTTAATAATGCAATGTATTTCGAATGTTACTCAGCTTTCCTATGTTGATTATATTTCTATGTATCTTGTAAAATGGCGGACAGTTTTTGTAATACAGACATCCACCTGAACATATCATTCCAAAATGGGGTATTTCCATCACAGCTGTTTATGCCACAAATGTCCAGCTGATGCTGGACTCACCCCGAGACTAACATGTAGCTGGAGAACAGCGGTGCAAGAAGACGGGCCTGTATTTATCAGACATTGATGGTATATCTTATGGATTTGCCATGGATAGCCAGATGGTTATTATTCTCTTCTGTCACAATTTTCTATTAATATCTATTCAGATGCTTTTTATTTACACCTGTTTTATAATAAATATGGCTCCTATCACAGCTCCTAATGGCAGGCATCAGCTTTCCTACCGTCTATAATGCCACAATTCCTAGTTATGCGGCACTAGAGCTCAGTCTATGCGACAGTTTTCTCACCCTGTAGTGTAGATTTACGATCTCTAGTACACAAGGACACTGCATTGTGTTTAGCTGAATCACTATGGATTCCTTTTTCTGATGTAACTAAATTCTGGCTATTGCTATTGTTAGAATGACACGAGTTTCCTTGTATACCTGAATAAATCATTACGACAAACATGTAATCCTTACCCATTCTAGCGCAGCAGTGCATCCTGGGACTTCTGGCAGCCAACTGATTAACCACTAAGCCTAGTGTGGCTATTGTTACAGCGTTGTTACATTGTGGCATCGCTCCTGACTACAATGCCAGGAGCTGTTAGTGATATAAAACACATTGTATACCTGTCACTGAACATTACACATATCTGTGAATAGCAGGTAGAATACAGTATCTAGACACAGGAATGTATAGGCAGGGGATAGGAGACCTGGTAAAAGCTAAGGATTAAAAAATGCATCATGAATGAGATACAGGTGAACTAGAAATGGCATTATAGGACATACATTGCAGTATGGCTCACTTTGTAACATTGTGGTAACAAGAAACATTTGTAATGTGCTTTTCTCACAATAGATTCAAAGTGCAGACGCTTATTATAAGACCAAGGTATTAAAGTGGCTCTATCATTGGAAAAAGTTATTTTTTATCTAAGTACATACTTGCATAGCCTTTAGAAAGGCTATTCCACACATAACTTTTGTATGTTAATCGCCTCAGTGGTTTTTGAATGAGCTCCTTTTTATTCATATGCTAATTAGCCTCTTGGTGCACCCCAGAAGTCTCATCGTGCACTCCTCTCTGCTATTCTTTCCTATGTATATATACAGCGCAGGCTGCTGCTGCTGATGACTTCCTGCTTCCTGTTTGCGCACACAGATAGAATAGCAGAGAGGAGGCTGCTGGGAACTTCCTGTGCTGGCTGGAAGCTAATTAACATATGAATAAAAACGGGCTCATTCAAAAACTACTGAGACAATTTACATACTAAAGGTAGGTGTGAAATAACATTTCTAAAAGCTATGCATGTATGTGCTTAGTTAAAAATGACTTTGCCCAATGATAGAGCCCCTTTAACACTAAAGATAAAGAGCATGTGAGAGGTGGTATGATAAGGCCCCATGTTATGAAACACAGCTTAAAAAATGCTGAGGAAAAAACATAGCAGAAATGCATTAGGTTGTTTTGCTTCCACTTTGCAGATACGCCTCAAAACCCTGACCAAAAAAACTCAGTGTGAACTTACTCTTACTGATTCCTCCAAATCAGAATAATTTCTATGACTATGTCTGTTTGCAGCACTGCATTCTCTGTATCTAGGTGTACATAGATATATTAGGGCTAATGTTAGTTAACATGTGTAATTCAATGATAAATGAACTGGTTACCGTTACAATCACGTTTTGTCCTCCTCCTGTCAAGCATCTTCAGTGTGCGAGTCCATAGGGACTTCACATGCATTAGGGAACATGTCTTCTGCAAGAACTGTTCCCAAGAGAGCTCTCCAAACAAATTGCATTTCAGGAATAGGCCAAATAAGGCAGAGGATGAAATTAATGAAACCTATTGAGATTGTTCTAACAATGTTTAGCACTTGATAAGATACAATCCACATCATAACCTCTGACACAAAATCATCCACCTTAAATAATGCATGAACCTTGTAGTAATGGCTAATTATATATCCGTGATCAATGAATTTCTATGATAAATGGAGACAACTTTAATGATTCAGCCGTTTATGTAGCCAAACATCCTCGAAATACAGACTGCACATTGTCATTATATAGTATCCTTCTGTGCTGTCCCTGTACAACTAAGAAGGATTAAGTCCCTGGATACAATCATTTAAGTTACTTCAGCCAAAGACTTCTTTCTCTATGTAAGCTGAAGTCTACTGACAAGTACTGATGCTCTAAGTATTCTAGATAATACAAATGTCAGCTTGTGATATAGTAATTCGTGTATACACAATTGCATAATAATTAGTGTAAAAGTGATACTGAAACACATTGGGGGGATTCATCAGCGCTTAAAGGGATTGTCCAGGCAAAATGGACATTAAATTTATTCTTTAAATAGACCGGGAGAGGTGAAAAAAAAAAAAGAATTTATACTCACCTTTCCTTGATGTTCCAGTGCCTACAAGCGCGGTCCAGTCTTCTCGGTCCATGTTGACCTGTGGTGGTATACAAGCGTGGTCCAGTCGTCTTGGTCCAGTGTTGACCTGTGGCTGGTACTACCGCCACAGGTCAACACTGGACCGAGAAGACGGACCGCTCTTGTAGGCACCGAAGCATTGGGGAAAGGTGAGTATGACCACATGTGACCACAGAAGCCAATCAGCAGCTTCAGCAGAACTCAGGAAGAGACACATGAGAATCCGCCGGAGCAGAAGAACCGGACCACTCTGGGAGGATACTGGAACATCGAGGACAGGTGTGAATCTTTTTTTTTTTTTTTTTTTTTTTTTCACTTACCCTGGCACATTTAAAAAAAAAAAAAAAATTGACTGGACAACCTCTTTAAGTCATGAATTAGGTACTTTACTCTTGTACCCAGATACAAATCTATAACAGACACAGATCTGCCATAAATTCTGCTGTCATTTACACAATTTTTTGGTGTTGATGATAAAAAAATATAGTGTGACTAGGAGCCATTCCCACGCCCCTCCCATATCCTACCCACTTTTGGAGAAGTGATGAGGCTGGCACACAAATACTACTTGTGACTATATGGGTTCAGTTAGCACATAAGTGAATGACTGAGTGTGTGTGTGTGTGTGTGTGTGTGTGTGTGTGTGTGTGTGTGTGTGAGATACATGTATTGTAGTTTTCTGCCCACATATTCTGTTATGGATAACTGATAATGGAATAGAAGAGAAGGAACACAGGAGTAGGACTTGGAGAAGCAGGTAATGATGATGATGCTGCAACCCAGATGGAGGGAACTGGAGGATGGGAGTAGGAGTGGCGGATGATGTGGCACCTGCTAGGCCAAGCACACTCAACCACGCACCCCAGCCAGCTCCTGGGCTGGACATTACTGATGGGGGACCTGCAGTACTACCTGGATAGTGGTGGTAGTAGTTTCCCCCAGGGCACTTCTGGTTGGAGAGGGGACCTCTCTTCTCTGAGCCGGCATGATAGTGTTCGGAAGACCCCTGATGGTGAAGCAGGCATGACTCAGGCAGCCAATAGATGCAGTTTAAACAGGATAACAGTTTTATTCAGCAACTGGAGACAGGTACAAACAGCAGCTTCCAACAATGGGGGTAGTTGTACCTCAGTGTTCAATTCCCCAAGCCTTGGTCTTAGAAGGGAGCCTAGGGATGATGTAGGCTCTACAGAAGACTTCCCTCCAACTACACCTCTTCTCGTGCCACTCTCAGCTTAGGGATACTGGGGACAGTAGTGCAGGGAGTCCTGACAGGGATCTGGTCACCTTTGTTTGGCCCGAGTCAACTCCTCCTGTCAGTGTCCTCCACTGCTTCTCCTGGCACAGAATCAAAGACTCCTGACAGCCTAATTCCCTTCTCATAGCTGTCTCTGGATGAGCCCAGGGCAAGCCACAATCCTCCAAGCAGCTGTCTTATCGGCCCCTGGAGCACAGTCTCAGTGCGGACAAGTACCTTAAAGACAAGTACCTACAAAGTACAAAGGCCTACCCTAGCAAGTTTTTGATGTTTTGGCTATACATCTGCTCTGCTCTGTATTGCCATCACCACCCTCCTCTGCTGTTGGCATGACCTTTATGTCACCCTGATCTGATTCTAAGGCCCTGTGCAACACACCATCATCATCCTGAGTGTCATTACCATCATAGTTACCAGTGCCCCTACCACCACCCCAACCACCATTGCCACTGCTAGCATCACCAACAGTCACATCTTCCTCTACCTTTGCCAGTTCCTTCTCCTCATCACAGTCTAAATATTGACTTTTCTCATCCAACTAATCAACAGGGATAGTATCTTCAATATTTTTTGGCAGTCATGGTACCCAAGGTACTGTCTCTTAGAAGACAGAAGGTGTTCCTTTTAGGCTGCCAAATAACTGTATGGTGGAGGAGAAATTCACTGAACACTGGCTCAAAGTCACAGTATCACTGTCAGAGATAATATCATCCTGTAATGACTGAGATGACTTACGAGCTGTCCAGTCTACAATGTCATCGGCTTCCTCCATAGTAATATGCCTACTGGAGTTGATAGACAGCTGTGGCCTGCTATTACAGGTCATTTAACTGGTGCTGACAGAACTGCTACATGTGCTAAACATGTTCAGACTGTCATACGATGTGGCATGGGCGTTTCCTCCTACAGTACCACTCTTTCGCCACTCTGTCTTTTAAAATAGCAAAAACTGCAGCGTTTTACAGTCACTGCAAAGTGGATTGGATTCTAGCAAAAATAGCAGCGTGTCAATTATATCTATGGAAACGCCGGCAATTTCCTTATAGGTATAATGGAAGCAGAAAATCAGCAGAGATTTCTATTTTATGAAATGTGCTGCTGGAAAAACTGAGATGGCGTTGCCATTCTCTCGCAGCATTTTTTTTTTGCTGCAGCATGTTACATTAGACCTCAGTCGAAGGGAAGTATGTAAGAGCTCCCTTGATATGTTCCCTTCCTTTTCAAGCCACTGACTTTGCTGACTTTGGTTCAAAAAACGTAGGAAAATCTGCAACAAAAAACTCTGCGTTACCACTGAACTGCACTGTGTGACCCCCTCCCACCCACACACACACATATACTATACAACACTAATTTTTAAATATGGACAATGATCCTCATACTTGATAGCCAGGACATTCTCGTATTGGCGCAGGTACAGGGAAAGAGATCATACATGATATATGGAGAGAGATCATATGTATATTTATAATTAGGTGAAAATGGTAACAGTAATGATATAACCAGTATTTTATCTATTCTAAACAATATTTTATCTACTAGTAGCATATCCAGTGCAAACAATGCTCTGTATCTACCCAAACAGGTAGAAAACTAATTTATTGGAAGAGTGTATGCTAAATGTAACTGAATATGAATATACTTCTTTGGTCTAAGGCCACATGCAGTAAACCGCTGCAAAAAAAAAATCTGCGGAAAAGACTCCAGTGGAAACACATTGCATTTTTTTTTCTGTAGTTCTTTTTACAGAAAGTCCACAGAGTTCTCCTCTGCGGACCTCGGCCTTACTAACTAAAACTAGTGAAGAGAACTGAAGGGACCGATGTAATTAACTTACTATGTATGCTGCATCCAAGCATAAAAGCTTTTCTTCATGTCAGCACTTCTTATTTGTCCAGCAGGGGGCGCTGGATATTTATTTATTGTTTGAATTATTGTTTCCAACCTTGTCATATGTGAACTGTGATACATAGATATAGTAGATACATAGTAGTACATAGATATAGTACATACATAGTAGTACATAGATATAGTAGTTGAAGCTGACTGTTTATCTTCATTTAAATCTCTGAGTTTTTAATATAGAAGATTACACAACTGTGAGAATCTATTCAGTATAAAAGTTAGAGGAGGTCTCTGCATTTTATAATTAAAGATACATAAAATGAGCTCATAGGGTGTTCATGCTTTGTAACACATACATAGGTTGCTACATAGGCCACCAGTGAGTAGGGGGCACATTTTGTGGATTAAGATGCTATAGATTATAGACTATTCATATTTGCACTCAATTCATGTAAACAACAATTTGCATTACCAGATTTTCTGTGCGTGGCAATACATAAATATATGCAGATTCATAATTGCATTGTTTGTGTCTTTGCTCAAGTTTTGCCTCCTTTGACTACACACCACATTGTTGCACTTGTTTTAACAGCTATTAGTGACCAAAAGTGAAACATGTTCTAAAATGATTTAAAGAGTTGTCTAGCTTAACCCCCTTAAACAGCGTCAGCCATAGTGTGCCACCTTTAACAGTGCCAGCCTGAGAGCAGCCAATAAAATAGCTATACAGAGACTGCCCCATTGGAAATAAAAGGCTGAGAATGTTACCTAAAAGAGTGCAGCCACAGTATGCCCCTATAAAAGAGTCAGCCATTACCATTGGATCTCCCTCTTTCCATTGATTTAGTTTGTAATGTAAAATCCAGTGATTGATCCACTTTGATTACGAGAGTTCATCATGTGGATGCCAAATAGACTCTCCGTCTGTCTCCTTGAGCTGGATGTTCCCTCGGCCCCTTGCAATAATCCCTCCCCACGATATGATAGTCCCTAATGTCCCAGTGATATGCTGCTCTTTACATTCCGTGCATCGGTGAATGATGCGATTAATATATGATGAGTCGTATACCTCATGTTAAATTATGTTTATAGTCTTGTAATAACTCAAAAAATGCATCGCACCATGTGAACAGAGCTCAAAATATTCACCATACCATATTGCTCCAGTGAGAAGACTGAGAGCTAGTAGGTGGGTCCCTATTGCATCAATCTGATCACTATCTCCCAAAAACTACCATGCCCACAGCATGTTTTTCCTGGATCTCCTAAGATTTGTGTTAACCTATATATATTTTTTTTTATGGCAAGCTCTACCATCAACTCAGGGGCACAGCCATGAGCTCTTCGTGTAGTGTGCCATCATATGCAAACTTGCTCCTGGTTTGGTGGGAGGCTAATTTGGTTTTTGGAGATCAGGACAATCCGTTGTTAGATTAAGTTGAGCTGTGGCACGTGTTACATTGACAATATTTTTGTCTTATTGATTGGGTCGTTTGACTCCTTTCATACATTGGGGAAAGGAGTCAGACGACCCATTGGTTAAACAACAACCCATTTGGTTCACAAGCGGATGTGATTAATGTTTCCTCTCCTTCTTGGATGTGCTTATCAGGAAATGGGAATATTGGAGGAATCAGTTTTCAGAAACAGGCAACTACGAAACCATCCTCTCCCACTCAAGAGGGGTATTCTCAAAGGTCAATTTTTAAGCCTTCAGAGGAATTGCCCCAGAAAACAGGGCTTTATATGCCAAGAAGTAGACTTGCGCACCTGTTTTCAATATAGAGGATATCCTGGCTGTATCCTCAGGAGTGCATACAGGGAAGCCCTGGCTAGAAAGAGGACATATTTATTGAATACTAAAGACACAGTAAACTCTGATAAAGTTTGCATCAGATTAATTACCACTATGGTAATGGGGCGAGCGAGAAGTGGGAGGTGATCAAAAAACATTGGGATTTCTTAATACTTGATTCTAACTTGGGTGAGATGGGTTAGGAATGACCAATCTCAAAATTGGACAACCCCTTTAACTTTTAAATCAGCCGGGGGCAGTGAAAAAAAAAAAAAAAAAAAGCATACTTACCTGTCCCCAATGCTCTGGTGTCCTTCAGTTCTTTTGCTCCAGTAGCTTCTCCTGGGTCTCTTTCAGGGTTCCGTTGACACCGCTGATTGGACAATCAGCGGGCTCAGCAGACCTCAGAAAAAGACCGGTGATGTCACAGGTAGTAACATTGCATGCCCTTTGCTGATTGGCTTCAGAGCTTATGATGAGGCCAATTAGCTGCTCAGCGGAACCCTGGAAAAGACCTGTTCAGCAGAAGGACCGGAATGCGCTGGAAGAACATCGGAGCATTGGCGACAGGTGAGTATTAATTTTTTTACTGGCCCTGACTGATTTAAAAGTTAAAGGGGCTGTCAATTTTTGCCTGGGCAACCCCTTTAAGCTATATTAATTTTTGCGGGTGATCCTTTAGTAGCATGACAGTTAGCATGTACTAGGATTTTGTCTTCTCGATGTCAGCAAGCATGCAGGAGTATTACTGTATACAGTATTATGTTTATTTATATGTGTTGTGTACCCATGACCACTTATAGTTTTTAGAAAATATTATTAAAGCTATGTTTTAAATTTGACATTTTTTGAGTTACTGAGAATCCTACTGGCTGTCTAATTGATTTCTAAGATCCCAATGGTATTTGTGTATTTATAATGGATTTTGCTTATTGTATCTCCTGGCAATCCTGCACCTAGACTTACATCTATCTTGCAGCCTATCTATCTATCTATCTATCTATCTATCTATCTATCTATCTATCTAGCTTGCTTGCAGCTGGTGTGGATTTTAGTCATCTTTCACGCCAGAAAACTGTCCCATGCACAGCAGCCTATTTTTGGAGGGGAGCATGAATATACCATTGGCGCAGACATTTTTATTAAAATGGCATTCTAATTGTTGCATATGTGATGTTTATCTTCTTTTGTGGCATAGGGAGAGAATAAATCTTCCTTAGTGTGTTTACTTGGGGAATGACAGATCAGTCTTTGCCACTTCTTAGGGGTATGTTCATACTGAGGAATTTAGCACTGGATCTGCCCCTCATTGTATACAATAAGTGTTAACCCGGAGAACCCATGGTACTCTATGGATTAGCTGCATTCTTCTGAGTCTAACCTATCAGGTGTTTTTCCACCCCAAACAGGTACCAGCAAGGGCACCATCATTTAATCTCACATCATGCCCCTGAATAAGCTGGTTGATATTGGTTGTAAAATTGACATAAGATGTGCAAGGCTCCATTGAAGGTGTATACGCATGGGATGGAAATACTACAAGTTTTTGCAAATTCATCTACAGCATGAAGATATACAGTTCTTTGTGGACAGTTCCTTGTGGACATAGTGTAATGCTGGGGTCACACAGGACATACTCATAGTGGGTGAGCCAGAGCAATGCACACGCTTTTGGATGTTCTTTGAGCAGTGGCTTTAAGGAAATTCCATTCTGAAAACTCAGCAGTGCATCTATCCTATGTGACCCCAGTCTCAGAAAGAGAAAACTTTGAGTCAGGGAGGGCACGGGTCTATATCACTGGTACAGATAACAATGCCTACGAAACTGCTGTGCTCATCTGCTGAAACAAAATGTAAATTTAAGGAATCCACTGGCAGGGCAGTGAAATATAAAAATGTAATGCTCAAATACTTTCACCGAAACAGATTTCAGATAAAAAGGGGAAGATGCTTTAGAAACACACAAATTATACAAAACTGATGGGTTTGATGTGGAAATTGGTATATTCAATATTCGCAGCATGGAAATCAGCTGTGGTATGGCGCTTCTTTTATCTTGATATGGAAATACAGATCTAGAAAATAAATGTAGGAGATGCAGTAAAAGCTCCACATGCTGAATATTGCCTTATGGCTCTGACCTTTAATGTTACCAATTGTGACAGTCAAATATTATGATAAAATATAAGGGTTTGATCTCCTGTTGCCTTCAGGTGAATCGTTTCTGTATGAATAACAGTATTAGTAATATTATAATAGGAGTTTTACTTCTGCCTGGATTCTTATGGAAAATAGAATTAGAGTAATAGCATAACAAATCATACAAAAGAGTGAATTAACAATGGTTGCTGGCTGCCCCTTATACCTTTCAATTTGTAATGAAAACAATTGATTTACCAGAATAGTTCCTACAGTGAGGGAGGTACGCTCAGAGGAAACCAGTGCCAGCATGGGGTGGCACACAAATCCTATGAAAATAGAAATATGTATTTATAGTCTCATACAATTATGGCTGAAATCACACACATTCTGCAGTGTCATTTACAAGACTAAGGATAGTGTAGCCAGATATTAGTTCAATGTCCATAGCAAATTATTGGGCAGTCTATATATAAGGCGTTTTAGTTTGAATTTCTGGCTTTTGGCTGAGGCCCCACGTTGCTGAAATGCAGCTTTTTTTGTTGTAGATTTTGTTGCATTTTTTTTAAGCCAAAGCCAATAATTGCTACAAAAGGAATGGGAAATATATAAGAAGTTCTTATACTTCTCCCTTCTGATCAATCCTCTCCGGGTTTTGGCTAAAAAAAAAAAAAAAAAAAAAAAAAACGCAACAAAATCTGCAACAAAAAAAGCTGCATTTCCGCAATGTGGGGGCTTAGGCTTAAACATATAGGGAAAATTCTGGCTATTCTGCAGCTAAAATGAACATGCTGCACTTTTTTGTAATGTATGGATGAAATTAATCAAAATCTGACTTCTTTTACTGTAAAACATAACGTTTTTCTCCGCTGAATTTCCGCAATGTGAACCCTAGCCTAAGGCATTTTTGCCACTGTTCTTTTTATTTCCTCAAAAGCCTTTAAGGACAGGGCCCAATGCGGCATAAACATTTTACAGTCACAGCAAAATGGATGGGATTCTAGCAAATCCCATCCTCACTTTGCGGTAAAATATGCGCAGTGGACACACTACGATTTCCAAATTTGTCATGGTTTATTGTCATGTCAATTATACCAATGGAAATGCCCGCGGTTTCTCTATAGGTATAATTGAAGCAGAAAATCTGCAGTGGAAACCTCTGTGAAGTTTCTGTGCAAAGCACTGCGATGCGTTGCTGCCGTGATTTTTCTCACTGTGCTTTATTGCTGCAGGACGCCATGTGGGTCCTTAGCTCGAGGAAGTATGTCAACACTAAAGTCATTATTAAACCAGCCTGGTAAAAAAAAAAAAAAAAAAATGTAAGGCTAAGTTCACACAGAGTTTTTTGGTCAGGAATCTGCCTCAAAATCCTGACCAAGGCTAAGGCCCCAGTAGGCATGAACGCATTGCGGTTCTTTCCGCAGCGCTTTTAAGAGAAAGTTAACAGAGTTTTCCTCTGCGGACTTTCTCTTAACATTATATCTACGGGAAAGCCACTGGCATTTCTGTAGATATTCTTGACATGCTGCAATTTGCAAAGCTGCAACAGCTTTGCAAATCGCAGCATATCTGCGCTGCGATCTTTTCCGCAAAGTGGGGATGGGATTCGCATGCATCTCATCCACTTTGCCTGCACTGTACAATGTGGGGCCCCGGCCCAAAAAACGCCTCACCATACAGTCCTATGTAATCTTGCGCTAGCGGAAAAGAGAAGCAACAAGTCCATTCCGCCTCAGGAAATCAATACAAGTCAAGGGGAGGCGGAAAAACCGCTAGCAGCAAAAACGCCAGCTGGATTTTCTGCCTCCCATTGACTTGCATTGATTTTTTTCAAAAACGCCTCATGAATTTTCCTGAAGTTAATTTTTCCAGACCAAAATCCTGACCAAAAAACTCCATGTGAACTTACCCTAAGAGTGTATCAGAGGAGTGTACTGGGGCAGTGGAGCATCGCAGCAAGATCTTCCTCTTGCTCAATAATCATTCAGAGTAACCAGAGCTTTCTCCTGCAAGAGGAAGAGCTAAGGCTACATTGATAAGAAAGAGGTGCAAAACAGCCATGAACATCCATATTTTATAGCCATCTTGCACCCAAGGGGCAGGCGCTTTCACAGATCCCCCATATATTTCAGTGTATGGAGAATTCCATGGATAAAAATAGGACAAGATCTTAAAGAGGACCTTTCACCACTTTCGAGCACATGAAGTGTTATATACTGCTGGAAAGCTGACAGTGCGCTGATTTCTGCGCACTGTCGGCTTTCCCGATCTGTGCCCGGTGTAAAGAGCTTACGGTGCCGGTACCGTAGTGCTCTATGGTCTGACAGTTAGCCAGAGACGTCCTTCTGCCTCGCAGCGCCAATCACGCTGTGCTGTGGAGCGGGGAGGAACTCCCCCCTCCCGCTCCTGATAATGCTCGTCTATGGACGAGCGCTGTGAGCAGAGGGAGGGGGCGTTCCTCCCTGCTCCACAGCACAGCGTGATTGGCGCCGCGAGGCAGAAGGACGTCTCTGGCTAATGGTCAGAAACGCCCTTCTGACCATAGAGCACTACGGTACCGGCACCGTAAGCTCTTTACACCGGGCACAGATCGGGAAAGCCGACAGTGCGCTGAATTCAGCGCACTGTCAGCTTTCCAGCAGTATATAACACTTCATGTGCTCGAAAGTGGTGAAAGGTCCTCTTTAATTTTAACGGTCCATGACAATGGTCATGTGAAAAGCCCCTGAATTGGTTGTGGCAGAAACACTGCAGCAAAAACCATGGTGTTTCACATTCTAGCAATTCCCATCATACATTGCAGAAAAAATTCCTCAGCGGAAACGCTGCAATTTCAAAAACTCTTACGTTATTGTAAATCGCAGAATGTCAATTATATCTACGGAAATGCTGGTGTTTTCCGTATAGGCATAATGGAAGCAGAAAATCCACAGAGGAAAACTATGCGGACCTTTTTCTGAAAAGCGCTGCGGGAAAAATCGTGGAGGAAACACGTCGCAGTTTTTTTGGCTGTGGCTTGCAATCTGGATCCTTAGCCTTAGACAGACATGTGGATAGCTTGCTGTGACTATAACAAACCGTGCACCTCTGTGTCCATCACATGACCATGGGCTGTATATTATCCACTGAAGTAAACAATGTATGACTGCAAGCCGAGATCTAGAAAATTGCAAGATATTAATACACAAAGTATTGGAAAATTGGACACAAACAATAACATTTATTTTCTGAAACTGGGCAACCCCTTGAAAAGCCCTTACACAGCACTGTTATTGGTATGGGCGGCATTTTGGACCTTACAGACTCCCTTTGAATCTGTTGTATCTTATAAAGACTTCCCTTATGATAAAGGAATAAACCAGCACTGGGTAAAGACTCCCATAAGCTAAAATGGCCTCTAAATGTTGAACATAAATTATATTTTGTATCTGTCATCCCGCAGTTTTATGATAGCCATTAGATACTGTGAGTTTCATTCAGTAGGCTACAGAGTGATTCCTAGTGAATTATTAAACATTGTTATTGAATGACTGCTATCATTTGCATCTATCAGTTTTCTCACCCTTTAAATTAACTTATGATCTCTATAGCAGACGTTGCGATCCTTCAGTCAATATCTTGTAATGAGCGTTCACAGCAATAAAAAGAATTGATATACTGTAACAGATTAGACAAAAAAGAATATGTTACTTATAGATAGCTAGTATAAAGTAAAGGAAGACTTCACAAAATTGATATTATATCATCTACCTCTAAATTTCACATTGGAAGAAACAGAGGTTAGCAAAAAATGTTTTATCATGACCCTACCTGTATTATTGAACTGAAATAGCTTTATACAGTAGTGCACGTATAGGTCATGAGAGAAAGGCACGGACAACACATATCTATATGACCATTGTGACCCCCACGACGCATACAATTCAATAATGAGCCCGAGTCACAAAACAAACAAGATCACTACTTGTCCCTAATTTTGCTCCATGCGCTAAGCCCCCTACATGGACTGTGATAATACAGTCAAGTGTATGGACCCATAAAAAGGATAATGGGTCATTATGCTGGACATTAGACCATGACAAGCGAGGGCCATTTTTACAGTACCGGTCATACTTCTGTTTTGACTACACATTAAATTTACTATTTGTTACACAGCACAAACTTAGACAGGCAGTCAGAAAATATGTCAGATTTATCACAGTGACTGATGCTGGATAATAAATCTGGCATATCTTTAGACCGACTAGGCTGCATTTATACCAAGCTATAGTTGGCTTCCTCTGTGCCACAATTTTTCAACATTGTTTTGGCATAATTGTGGTTCAACATGATGCATTTAAACTCCCTCCTAATTTTGTGAGATTTCACACCCACATATCGAGCATATCGGAAAATTCTAGTCCAACATAGATGCATCAAGATGCACCACATTGTCCAGAAATGAGCCATAATGTGTATGGAGCACCAAAGATGGGCCATGTTTACACCAGTGTCTAGTAGCATCCACAATAGTAAATCAAAATCAAAAACCAAAAAATAGAGTACACTAAAAATTTCCTTTTAATAATGCAGTTAAGGCCGGTGTCCCATGGGTCGAAAACGCCATGATTACCGTGCGGCACAAACACCACGGGAAAAATGGTGGCGTTTTACAGTAATTGCAAAGTATGGGATTTTTGTGAATTCCATACCCACTTTGCAGGAAAAACTGCAGAGCGGAAACACTGCGATTTCCAAAACCGCTGCGCTTTTGGAAATGACAGCATGTCAATTATATCTACGGAAATGCCGGCAGCTTCCCCGTAAATATAATTGCAACAGAAAGTCTGCAGAGGAAGGGGCCACACGGTGGCTCAGTGGTTAGCACTGCAGCCTTGCAGCGCTGGAGTCCTGGTGTTCAAATCCCGCCAAGGGCATAAAACCATCTGCAAGGAGTTTGTATGTTCTCCCCATGTTTGCATGGATTTCCATCCCATATTCCAAAAAAGACATACTGATAGGAAAAAATGTACATTGTGGGCTCTATGTGGGGCTCACAATCTACAAAAAAAAAAAAAAAAAAAAAGAAAGTCTGCAGAGGAAAACTCTGAGAACTTTCTGTTTAAAGCACTGCAGGAAGAACCGCGATGCGTTCCGGCTGCGGATTTTCCCACAGCGCTTCAGCTCTGGGTATCGACCCGTGGGGCCTTAGCCTAAACGTAGATAATTTTAATTAAAAAGTAAAAAGAATTGGCCAAACATGTAATGGAATGTGTATGTGGCACAGACAATGCAAACTCCTAAAGAAAGGACAGCCCTTTGAAGACAGCAGGAGTTGTCTATTGCAGGAGCTTATTCACATTAGAAGCTTATTCGCACTAGAAGAGATCCTCCATACTCCATGGAACCAAAAGCTAGTTATTACGTTTAATGTCTATGAGTTCATTCCTGTGGCTCTATCTACGTCTGTCAAAAAGGACAAAAATAGAGCATGTCAGTTTTTGATGGCCATGTATGACACTCACGCTCTTTAACACCAAGACATCATTAGTAGAGATGAGCGAACAGTGTTCTATCGAACACATGTTCGATCGGATATCAGGGTGTTCGCCATGTTCGAATCGAATCGAACACCGCATGGTAAAGTGCGCCAAAATTCGATTCCCCTCCCACCTTCCCTGGCGCCTTTTTTGCACCAATAACAGCGCAGGGGAGGTGGGACAGGAACTACGACACCGGGGGCATTGAAAAAAATTGGAAAAAGTCATTGGCTGCCGAAATCAGGTGACCTCCATTTTAGACGAATAGTGGATTTCAAATCCGGGTCATATGAGAATTTGAACTTTGTGACTAAGAGACAGGGATAGCTGTACAGGGAGGGATAGCTAGGGATAACCTTTATTTAGGGGGGAATGTTATTAAAAATAACTTTTTGGGGCTCTATCGGGTGTGTAATTGTGATTTTTGTGAGATAAACTTTTTTCCATAGGGATGCATTGGCCAGCGCTGATTGGCCAGAGTACGGAACTCGACCAATCAGCGCTGGCTCTGCCGGAGGAGGCGGAGTCTAAGGTCGGACCTGAATGGAGACAGGTGTGGAGCGATCTTAGACTCCGCCTCCTCCAGCAGAGCCAGCGCTGATTGGTCGAGTTCCGTACTCTGGCCAATCAGCACTGGCCAATGCATTTCTATGGGGAAAAGTTAGCTTGCGAAAATCGCAAACTGACAGGGATTTCCATGAAATAAAGTGACTTTTATGCCCCCAGACATGCTTCCCCTGCTGTCCCAGTGTCATTCCAGGGTGTTGGTATCATTTCCTGGGGTGTCATAGTGGACTTGGTGACCCTCCAGACACGAATTTGGGTTTCCCCCTTAACGAGTTTATGTTCCCCATAGACTATAATGGTGTTCGTAACCCATTCGAACACTCGAACAGTGAGCGGCTGTTCGAATCGAATTTCGAACCTCGAACATTTTAGTGTTCGCTCATCTCTAATCATTAGTAATGCCAAGGTGTCAGGAGCATATAAATTATAGGTAAATATATGGTAGCCAAACAGCAAAAAAAACCCCCCAAAAAACAACTTTTCCAGTCATCAGAAGTAAGTGGGCAAAATATTTGCAAGGTTTGCTCTCAAATTTAGTTTCTTTAATCAAAGCACTATGACATTGACCCCTGCAATGAGACCATTGATGCCACAATCACAGGCCTCAGCAGTGATCCAGGGCCTCTGATGTCACAAAAGAGGCCCAAAAACACCGGGGATGCCTGGGAAATAGGACTAGGTGCTGCGGCATAACCCAGTATACTGTATGTGAGTAAAGGTGAGGCATCCAATTATTATACTCTAGAAAATGAAGAACCCTGAGCATAATAATAGGTGGGTGGCAAACCCAAAAAATTCATAACAAACCCGGTCTAGCCATTGGTGGCCCATACCTAGAGTCCCTCAAGGCTGGCTGTGCTAACAGTAGGACTTCTATTTGAACGACTTCTGCAGAATGAATCCCTAAAGTTTACGAAATCTGAAAATTCGTAACAAATCCAGTTTGTGCTGAACCGATTGGCTCACCTCTATTCAGCTCATATTATATTGAAATTATAATGTGTGCATATTTTCAGATATGCAGCAAGCTATTTGCAAACTTGTACAATGGGAGTTTGTCTGTGCTTACTGATTATTATTGATGAGGCGATGGCTGGGGCGCTAATAGAATATCTGGAATTACTCCTCCGCACAAGATTAGTGCTAGTAAAATCATCAGCACTATTTCCATTTAAGCTTTAAAATGTCTTCCTTCACAATGGATGTCTGTAAATATACTTTGACACCAAATGCAGGAGTTTTGCAATGCTTGCTTGTTTGATAATGTCCAAAGAGCTTGTGTTAGATTTTCAGCACTGCAAATAGAAAAATACCCTCAAGCACATTTTTCATTTTGTAAAACCTGCTGACTGCACTATAAGATATTCCACCAAAATAGAATTTCTGTTCTAAGCATGTCTCATATGAGTTGTTGTTTTATAGATCTTTTATATGAATTCATGGCATATAATTAAAGATTGCAAATGTGTGTCAACCCTTAGTAACCTTTAAAGTCCAATCTCCCTTGTTTCAATATATATATATACTGTATACACACACACACACACACACACACACACACACACACACACACACATGTAGAACAGAAAGAAGATATATAATGACTACTGAAAGCCATTAGGAAGATTATATAACAGAATTTTACTTGTACTTAGCCAAGTAATGTTGGCTAAGGTCCTGCTACAAATGCATAGGGCTACACTCAGTGGCGTAACTAGGAATGGCGAGGCCCCGTGGCGAACTTTTGACATGCCCCCCCCCCCAACCGACACAGACGACCTCGACCGACCCCCTCCTCCGCATTCCTGCGCGCTCTATTATGTCCCTTAGTGGCCCCTGCACACACTATTATGTCCCTTAGTGGCCCCTGCACAAAGTATTATGCCCCATAGTAGCCCCTGCACACACTATTATGTCCCTTAGTGGCCCCTGCACACAGTATTATGCCCCATAGTGGCCCCTGCACACAGTATTATGTCCCATAGTCACCCCTGCACACGCTATTATGTCCCTCAGTGGCCCCTGCACACAGTATTATGTCCCTTAGTGGCCCCTGCACACAGTATTATGTCACTTAGTTGCCCCTGCACACAGTATTATGTCCCATAGTCTCCCCTGCACACTTTTCAGACCCCAGAGTATAATAATCGGAGACCCGGGGAATAAAAACATAAAAAAAACTACTGTTTCTTACCTGTCTACGCTGTCAGCCTCCGCTGCCGTCCTTCTTCAATGACGTCGGACATCACATGACCTGGGATGCAGGCCGGATTCATGTGACGTCAGACAACTAGGAAGGAGGCCTGGCAGGATCGTGGAGAGGTAAGTAACAGTGTTTTTTATGTTTCTTACCTCTCCCGGGCCTCCGATCATTATACTCGGGGGTCTGCAAGGATCCCCGAGTATAATGATAGTGTTTGTGGGGCCCGCGGTGTCATTTACCGATCCCGGCCCAGCCAGGATTGGTAAGTAAATAGGGCCCGTAACGGCCTATTAAATAAAAAAAAAATGCAGCGGTAGCAGCTGTCACCGGACCCCCTAATGGCCCGGGCCCTGTAGCAGCTGCCTCTGCTGCTATGGCGGTAGTTACGCCACTGACTGAGGTTATCCTACAATAACAAATCCATAGTCTAAGTCAGGGGTCAGCAGCCTTCGGCTCTCCAGATGCTGTGAAACTACTACTCCCAACATGCTCCATTCACTTTCATGGGAGATCCAAGAACAGCAGAACAAGCATGCATGCTGGGAGTTGGAGTTGTACTGCCAGACAGTGCCTATGCTTGGTCGAGGTAATAAGTAAATGATTGTTAGGATTCCCACTCTTTTCTTGTCTTTGTTAGTGATAGTGAACATGACTTTACATTGAACTTATTCTACAATACCTGCTTTTGCGAAAGTGTAGTCACAGCCACGATATATTCAAAAATAAATATTAAAGGCTTACTTGTAATTTGATGCAATGAGACCCAAGAAGAATCCTGGAGATGCACGGAAAACCTTTCGGTAAGGCAAAGAGGTAATGGCAAAGAATGGATGTCCAGCACTCCGATGCTTCTTAATATATAAAAATAGTGGACTTTATTGTGGAGACATGCTCCCTTAAAAACCGCGTATATACAACATATGTACAAATACAGACGAGATGGTAGAACAAGAAAAACCGACGCGTTTCGGGGCTTGCTACCCCTTAGTCGTGTACGGCTAGCTCTGCTCATTCTGAGCCGTACACGCTGGCACTTCCCATTCACTTCAATGGGAGTGCTCGTAGTGAAAAAAGCAGCCCATTCATTTCTATGGGGAGCGCTCGTATGCCGACTCCCATAGAAATGAATGGAACTGCTTTATACGCCACTGGTTCTGAACGTGTTTTACGTTCAGAATAAGCTGGCATTTACGTAGTGTGAATGAGCCCTTAAAGGAGTTTTCTAGGACTATGATATTGATTGCTGGGGCCTTCCCACTGCTTTCAAATCACAATACCATACATTGCATAGTGGTTGTGCTTGTAATTACAGCTCAGCTCCATTCCACATAAACACATATTAGATATCACTTTGTGACAAATTACTAAGAAACAATATTATCTTGACAATCTAATCATCTTGTAATACAAATATCTGGATATGACAGGTCTAGAGGAAAGGTAAGGAAGGACGCATCTGTACTTTGTAACCCAACTGATTTCAGCTGTATCATTGAAATAATAGCAGATTGTCCTTTACATATATCCAATATCATTAGGTTTAATCCTGGTAAGCTGACAAACATATCTGTAACCGATAGGAGGATTTTATTTGGATCAAATTCAGTAAAAGACACGAGGTTACTTCTTGTAACAACGATCCACATCTGCTTCATACTCCAGACACCCTGTCATCAGAACATGTCTCCACTCCCTTTATGGAATACCCAGTTGGAGAGATGATGACAGGTTGTAACATTTAGGACCAAAGAACTAGCGATTCCTCAAAGACAGAACAGGTGGCAAAACACCACAGCATTCTTCTAGAACAAAAACCTATTTAAATCACTGGTTGATGTATTTTTAATACCATCTACATTGAAAAATGATTGAACTCCAAAATATAATGCAATTATTTGTTGTCTGCATGCTGTCATGGAGAGATGAAACAGATGGCCGTCTTGTAGAGACTAGGGCTCCACAGTGATCACTCATTGTAAATGGTGACTTACCACAACTTAGATCTTTTCTTTGATGAAGGTAAAATCGCTTTATTTTTTTCTTTGTCTTATGGGGTCACATTAATTAGGTTGCTTTACAGTGAATTGGGGCAAATCAATGTTGCCATGGATCCTTAGTCTAAATGTATCAGAGCTTTGTCATGTCGCAGATGGACCAGTAGGTCACTTGGACATGATTGAGATGTGTTTTTCATCAATAATGTAAAGTAGGATGTTTCCATTTACTGCCAGGAAACAGGAAGGCTGAAAAAAAGAGTAAATAAGACACTAATTGTAATAAAGTGCAGTTACATTTTCAGGCACAATGCAAAAGTATATATTTAAGAGTGACCGCGCTTCTCCAAGTCCTAGGTCAGTTTTTAGGAAACAATGGTTGTGATATATGCACCCCTGTGCATTTAGAGGGCCGAGTCAAGGTGGCAGCGTCAACCGGTAATACGACACAGGGTCGGCTATACATACACAGGTAAGTATTGGAAATGATCCAAACAAAGGTCCGGTTCCGCGCTCATTTGGACGTAAATAATTATCAAATGGGTTGATGTATTTCAACAGACAAAAGAAAACTCAACCCCTTCATCAGATCTTATGCCATCAACTGGATGTCACTTGCTCTAGATGCTTCTTGTTGAATAAGCTTAAAGGAACCAAATTTCTGCTGTTGGGCACTTGGAATAACTGTGAATTAGAAGACAAGGCTAGGTCTTGTCAGTAGAGATTTCATTAGAATATCCACGGTAGAACTTCTGAAGACTTCTCCCATAATGCAGGGTATATGGGTGCGACTGTACATCAAAATTTCAATGTAACTTGTCCCAGAAGTTCTACTGTTGATATTCTAAAGAAATCTCTACTGACAAGACCCAGCCTTGTCTTCTAATTCACAGTTATTCCAAGTGCCCAACAGCAGAAATGTGGTTCTTTCAAGCTTATTCAACAAGAAGCATCTAGAACAAGTGACATCCAGTTGATGGCATAAGATCTGATGAAGGGGAGGAGTTTTCTGTTTAACTCCATTGCCCCGAAACGCGTTATATTGTCACAAAGAAACTGTCTTTTGAATTTACATCAACTCATTTGATAATTATTTACGTCTGAGTGAGCGAAGAACTGGACCTTTGTTTGGATCATTTCCAATACTTACTTGTGTATAGTTACATTTTCAGGGGACTTTTCAGGATCAACGGACATATGGATATGTATTAGCGAATAACAGTATTCTGGCCATTTTATGACTTGCATCTTTCATTTTGTAGTGGTTTTCTCCTTTGCAGGCTCTATTACTGTAAGGATTGGGGTCAGGGTCAGGCGGTGCGAGATGACACAGCTGGGATGCAAAACTGTGCAACTAATGACAAAAGGGGTCGTAGGCCCTGCGGCTAGAACTATGCTGTTATATCTTCGGTGAGACAGACCAATGCACTCCCTACTTGGAGTGCGCCTGCCGTGACTCCTACGCTACTGTCCAGGTGGCTAGAGTGAAGGAAGAGGAAGCCCTAAAAGTGCTAGGGGCTGGAGTAACAAGGGTCACACCTAAGCAGAAAGCACAGTGTAAAATGCAATGCAAAACAAAAGACAAAATAGCATGGAATCAGGGAGGACAACAAGTCCCAGCGAGAACACAATAGAGAAGGCGAGGTCAGACAAGCAGAGGGTTAAACCAGGATATCAGAATGAAGTGCCGTATCAGAAGACAAAAGAATAGTCAAATACAAGCCGGGTACACAGCAACTAATAAACAGACTGAAAGCGACACAGACAGGATATCTGACCGAGCAGGAGACCAGGGAAACACAAAGTGAATGGCTGGCAAAACCTACGATGGCTAATGGCATAGAATACTGAGAGTAGGGAAAAGATTTAACCCTTAATCACCTAAGCGCAACCAACAGAACTCTTAACACGTCTCCCGGGGAGGCGCCGCGCAGCAAGGAGACCGCGGCGAGTCCGTGTCCTGACAATTACTAATTTTTAGTTTTCTCTAGTGAGCAGAGAATAGCTGCTTTGATCTCTCCCCTTCAAAACAGGAGATACAGGGGCCACACGGTGGCTCAGTGGTTAGCACTGCAGCCTTGCAGCGCTGGAGTCCTGGTGTTCAAATCCCACCAACGGCAAAATACCGTCTGCAAGGAGTTTGTATGTTCTCCCTGTGTTTGCATGGATTTCCATGCCATATTCCAAAGACATACTGATAGGGGAAAAATGTACATTGTGAGCTCTATGTGGGGCTCACAATCCACATATAACCCCCCCCCCCAAAAAAAAACAAACAAACCAGGAGATACTACTCCCTAACTCTCTCTAATACAGAAGCATCATGGAGGACATTGTACAGCAGCACTGAGCAGTACTGATGTGAATAAAGCTAAAACATATTATTAGCTGCAGCAACACTATCATAGCTCTTGGCTATTTTGCTACTCAGCACGTCCTCTCCATAGCTTTCTCTGGGCAGTGCTAATCTTGTACCTCTGTGAAGTGACAGTCCATATGAGGAGATAAAGACCTATATAGCAAGTAATTCAGAATGAGATAGCAGTTATACGAGGCAGGCTAGAGGAGGAAAATAGCAGGATAAATGGAGAAAGAGGCATTTTTCTCTGAAATATTTATTACAGAGTTTCTTATATTCATCTGTACTATTTATTTATGCAATGTTTGTTGAAAGTTTAATGACCTATTAATCACACCGTAAGGGGGCATTCACACGGAGTAACGCCGGGCGTGTATCACAGCCGTATCAAAAGGTCCCAGAACTCAGCTGTAAGTAGGGAAACTAGCACCCAGACCTCCATGGAGACCCACTGGTCTTCTTACCACTTTGAAAAAAGCTCCAAATTTTGCATCTATCTAATTTATGTTGATTATGCCATACAACTAGCACTAGTGGCTTGATAAATCGCGCCCTGTTTTTTTGTTTGATCAGATACCAGATAGCCTTGGCTTAACATGTAAAGAGCTGGCTATATATGAATACATTTGTCAAGCATTTTCAGCACTGACTTCTAGAAAACAATACAAAGGGAAGAAATGATAGTGCACCGTTTAGAGAGAATGTAGAGATTGCTGGATTGTACATTAAAAGCTGTAATTTCCTCCTTTTCTGGCTCTTTGTGTGTAGGAGGAGAATCTAAACGGAGTAATATTAGAAGTTTTAATTACATTTTAGAGGGAACAATGTTCCACACATCTTGTCAGTGATTTAATATGTTAAACTTTGAAGACTTTTGCCTCACAGAACATTTTGAAAGTCTCTTTATTTCCTTTGACAATCTCTCTGGTGACTATAATTAAGAAGTGACTTGTTCCTCAAGAATTGATGGAAACAGGAGGCGTATCTAGAACGCTTACTGATTTATTGAATAAAAGCAGTTCCTAGCGCAAACAGAAAATTCAATGGCTGCTTGTTTCCTGTAAGAAATTAAAGGGTTGGACAAAACAAGCATTATGGTACCAAAGTTTACCTATTTACTGAATATTAGTGAGTGCACCTCCCCCGTCCTAGGTTTTTTAATGTAATTAATTCAGAGTCTAAATCTATTAACGAACTGTATGCGGTTATTTTCATGACCGTTTCAGTTTTGGATTGGATCCAAGTGTCTGTTTTTTTACATCCATTTTGCATCCATTTTTGATCTGTGTGTTTATTTATGTTGCCTCTGTTTTACATCCATTTTGCATTGATCCATTTTCATATGCGTGTCATGGCAATGGATCAATGAAATGCAGATGGAACTTGTACCGAGTTCCTAGGAAAACATTGATTTAAATGCTATCCAAGCACCATCCATTAAAGCTATGGAAGATGCTCAAGTCACAAAAATGGTCTTAAAGTTGTAAGATGTGGTGAAGTGTGAAGAGTTTAGATTATATAAAAAAATGTTTCTTTGCAGAAATATTACAATTATCTGCTTGTAGTAGCCCTCGCTGTTCACAATGCATAGGACTCTGCATGTGATTCTACTAAGCCTCTGTTAGTCATGCAAGTCCAGTAAAATACAGTACAGCTTCTGCTATATCCTTAGAGAAAGAAGCTGGGATTTCAATAATTCAGGCTGGACAAAGGCTTTCTTTCTGCTCCTCAGAGAAAAATCCCAGCATAGGCAGCAGCATCATAGCAGCAGCAGCAGAAGCAGCATCTATAACAGTAAAAAGTAGACGTCCTGATACGGACTCATGAGAGGAAAGCAAATAAATAAGAACCCAACAACTCTGCGCTGCTCCATCCTGAATGATTTTTCTTATCTCTGCCCCTGACAAGGAGGAAGACTGCACAGAGTGGTAATGTTCTACAAATGCTTTTTCCTCACTTCTATATTCAGTACTTATTCAGTTTACTTATTGCTATTTGTATTCATTGTGCAGCCCCTTTAACAAGTCTGTTTCAGTAAGCAGCTGTGGTTCAGCTGCCACACGTGGCTAAAATCTCATCATGCTCAAAGGCCAATGAGATATTTCCTTAAAAATCATGAAGCCACTGACATCCATAAGAAGGCAGAATTTTACTCATTTATGATTATCCAGAATTATTACTTAATGTGTTATACAAGTAGAAACTAACAGATATATTAGGAGATCTACAATGTTCTCTTTATGAAGCTGATATAAGGGGAATATTTAATAAGACATTTAAAGAGGACCTTTCATGGTTTGGGGCACAGGCAGTTCTATATACTGCTGAAAAGCTGACAGTGTGCTGAATTCAGCGCACTGTCGGCTTTCCCGATCTGTGCCCCGAGTAAAGAGCTATCGGTCCCGGTACTGTAGCTCTTTACAGTCAGAAGGGCATTCCTGACAGTCTGTCAGGTATGTCCTTCACCACAGCAGTGTCTATCGCGCTGTACTGTATGAGCGGGGAGGAACGCCCCCTCCCTCTGCTCACAGTGCTCATCCACAGACGAATATTATCAGGAGGGGAGGTGGAGTTCCTCCCCGCTTACACAGCACAGCGCGATAGGCACTGCTGTGAAGAAGGACGTACCTGACAGACTGTCAGGAAGGCCCTTCTGACTGTAAAGAGCTATGGTACCAGGACCGATAGCTCTTTACCTGGGGCACAGCGCACTGTCAGCTTTCCAGCAGTATATAGAACTGCCTGTGCCCAAATCGGTGAAAGGTCCTCTATAATGAACCATTGACTGGGTATGATAAGTATGAACCATTCATACTAGGAGCGCCAAATATGCATATTAATGTAAAACTAATATAAACTTATAAAATCTATCCTGGCAGTCCCATAGAGTGGAAGGGAGCAGTGGCCATGCATGTACACCTCCACCCTGTTCACATGAAGCATTCAAGGGTACTTTTGGATAACTGTTTTCACAAAAGTTGGGGGTTCCAGTGGTAGGACCCTCAGTGGTCACTTATCTCTTATCCTATGGAAATAGGATACATTTCATTAAAGAGGAAAATCTCTTTAAGCCAAGGCCCCATGTAGTAAAAAAGCGTTGTAGGAAAAACTTCGGCAGCAATGCATCACAGTTTTTTCCGAAGCCCTTTTCACAAAAAGCACGCTTTTTCTTCTGTGGACCTTCTGCTTCCATGATACCTATAGGGAAACTAGCTGTGTTTCCATAGGTATAATTGAGATACTGTGATTTCAAAAACCACAACGGTTTTGAAAATCGCAGTGTGTCCGGCGAGCATATTTTTCCGCGATGTGTGGTTGGGATTTGCTAACATGGGATTGTAAAATGCCTTGTTTTTTTCCACGGCCAAACCGCAACGTTTACACCCCGGCCATAAATATTCCCACAAAGTTCTAAATAAAAGATGGTGGAGGTCAAATGAGGTTTATGTGCTCACATTGTCACTTGGTTTATGATTCCTCAGCATCCCTTTTCTCATATAAACCTTTTAAGCTAACCCGAAAAGGGCTAATGGGTCACATTGGGGACTCATTAAAGCTTTCTGCATCTATCAAGTCTGATGAAGTATTACATGAACCATTTCAATACATTGATTTAGAAGGGACTGATGACTGGTTTAGTTCAGCAACAGTAAATTGTTTTGTCCCAGAAGGTTTGGCATCATTTGTATACTAGACAGAAGGACGACCACCCAGCATCCCAGAACTAGGATCAGAAGAGAATATTTACTGGATCCTTCTTATGATATATCTATGGATTTCATGTGCAGACAGCTAGCATTGCTACTAATCAGAATGGAAGACTTTCATGCAGGCAGTCACTGGGGATGTATACTGCTAAGATTTGCATTGCCTTTCAACTAGAAAAGCTGCGCTTCAAAACCACATGTATTGCTAACATTTCCTTGGTAAATCCTGATTAAAACAAATGTTACACTGCAGTGCTAGAGATCTGAGTTCTGTCATTCATGTCTTCTATAAAGTAACATGCCATGGCATAATGTAGTGTGGCGGCCACATGCATAGGCAGTCATTAGGAGGAATAGCTCTTCCATCTGCTGCAGCCATAAGCAAAGACCCCACTGCTGGAGAAGTCTTTATAAATCCTATATGAGGACAAAGCTCACATAGCTGTTAGAGATGAGCGATTTTTTTTAAAAATTTGATTCTGCCAATTTGCCAAATTTTCCACAATGATTCAATCCCAATTATTTGTGGCAAGTTGCATTAACCCCCTCCTGACATCCACAATAATAGCACGGCGCTGTCGCGAACGACTCCCCACAAACTGCCGTAACTACGGTGGAAGCATGGCGTTCACACAGAAACTGTGTGTGCACCCTGCTTTGCGGGTGTCAGCTATATGTAACGACTAAAACTGTACTCTAACACCCCTATTTGGAGCTGAGCTCCAACTGCGGGTGTTAACCCCCGGAGATGCCACTGTCAAACATGACCGCGGCATCTCAGGGGTTTATTATATATTGGGTCCCGATAACCCCCCCACAATGTTTTTCAGGGGGTGCCACTGCTCTTGTTCCGCAGCCCGGGGTCTGATCAGTGACCCTGGTCCTGCCCCATTGCTGTCACTCTGCATACCTGGCTGATCCTGCTTTGAATGGAGACTGTCAGCCTGTGAGTTTGCACGGGCTGACAGACCCTTATACAGTGCAGTACATGTCTATTGCAATGTATACCTATTAAAGCAGCAATCAGAATATTGCTGCTTCAGTCCACTATGGGTAAAAAAAAAAAACGTAAAAAAAAAAAAAAAGAACTTCAGAAAAGCTGCATTTCAAAAACTCAGCATGTTAAACGAAGAAAAAAACACAGCAAAAACCTAAATAAAAATTGTCTTTTTTTCAGTTAAGGGTGCAAAATCACAGTCGCAAAATAGCGCCGCGTATATGATCCCGGCTCCCATTGAAATCAATGGGAGCGTATACGGCCCGCAAAAGCTCCCGCGGCGTAGACATGCCAGATTACGAGCCAAAATACATCGTGTGAATGCACCCTAAGGCCCCACATTGCTGAAACGCAGTGTTTTTTTTATTGTAGATTTTGCTGCATTTTTTTGAACCAAAGCCAAAGGAGTGGCTTTAACAGAAGTGAAATATCTAAGAGTTTCCTTCCAGTTAGGTCATGTGATCTCATTCTGACCTGATTAGAATAATATACTTTTTGTAGTCTAAAAGTCGCAATCTCACTTCCTGTATGATGGGATCTCCTGCAAAAGCTTCCCGCATGAGGACACAAACTTCTACTACAGTTACTACAGACAATTTCACAGGTTCCTGTCATACTATTGTAAATAAAAAGAGATGAAAATACATTCTTTCTGGCTATATACTTAAAATCTTTTATATTATTTAGGACAATATAGAGAGAAGGATAACTATACTGTCCCCCGGCAGGCAAAGATAGTACTGACTCTAGCTGACCATGTGTTATTGTGCTGAGACATCATGAGATGGATAGCAAGGCACAGAAAAATATGAATTTATACATCAAGATGGTATCTAAATAAAGCAGAGGAGACGGCGAACTGCATGGATACAAGTGCAATATACCTAAAAGAAGTCCAAAGTGTAGTAGACAATCAGGTCATAGGCACAGGGAAGGAAAACAGTGTTTTCAATGGACTAACTATGCACACTTTGAGTCTAAAGCTGTAAGAAAATGTGTATTTTTCCTTATCGATAAAAGGAACTGAGAAATGGTTGTGTCATAAGTAAAAAAATATACTTATTATAAATGGTAATGAATTCAGAAATGAAACACTTATGTTAACACTCACACTGCTCACTTCATTTCAATAGGATGGAGCATTTGGGGTCTCAAGGATCTCACTGAAATAACTGGAGCAGGGTGTGCACTGCCCCATCACTGTTCCATTCAGAACACAGGACAAAACACCCCTCTCAGTCTCAGTTGGACTCCCATCCATCTGCAAGTTATTTCCTATGGTGTGGCTAGAGGATAACTTGTCCCAATAGGAAAACCCCTCATGTATGCGACTGTGCACATTGTCAGTGTGCTAGCTGTATTTTTTTCTGGCTATTACACTGATCCATTATATCCTATGACTCTATTCTATGGAATTGTGATTATGCACATCTTTATATGGTTATTATCCATATGCCGTCTATGTTGTTCAATCATGGATCCGCTCCATGCACAAGTAAGCAGAAAAACTGAAATTCGGATTGGGATGAATCCGTTTTATGACAGATATAAATGGACCCCATGGACTATAAATTGTCTTACATGCGTGACTTTTTCATTCGTGAGGTGCACTTGTTGAACTTGTTCTAGAGAAATACATAGGGCCATTGTTTGCTTTCTTACAAGACCAATTGACTGCGTAGAGGAAGATATTTTTCTAGAGGGATTAGAGATGAAGCCACATTGAGATGTACTTTGATCAATTTATGACTCTATAACCCACATCAGCAAAGCTCTGGCTCAGATCTCTATACGTCCATTAAAACAGTCCTAAGGGCATTACCCCCGGCTGTAAACATCAGCTTCGGCTTTACCTAAAAAGTGATGCTGTCGCTGTTTTTTTTCCTAATTGGAACAACAATCTGTGTCACTTTTTCACTTTCACGTCTTTTCTGATTGGTACAACCTGCATACTTATAAATAAATCTGCGCAGTGAGGATCGGAGAAACCTCAACAGCTGTTGCTAAGGAACCGGAGCCGGGTATAAATAGCTAGGATGCATATTAGTGAAATAAAGTGAGAGCTTTAATAGTTCATTTCTGTCTTTTAGATAGTAAATTCAATAATGCAGAATATTAGATTGTTACATTTACATCAGAGAGATGTGTCTGGTATCAAGGTAAAATCAAGTACCTGCAAACTTCTACTCCTAAGACTCCAGTGAGAGCATTATTGTGTAGCTAGATAAGGTCATGTCTACTGCCTGGCAACGTGAAAAGTGAGACGCCCATGACGAGAATAAAGATCATTTTCTTATGTCAATTAATGTGTTGGTCCAAAGAATCTAGATTTTCAATTTGCCAGAAGGACCAGAGGAAAGGCACCAAGATCACCGCACTAGGATGCGCGCTTTCTTCTAGAAGTGAGAATCCTAGTGTGGTGATCTTGGTGGCTTTTCTCTGGTCCTTCTGGCATACTGATGACACTTCTGGTGGTACAGATCCTGCTACTGAACATCACCCAGGGAAGGACCCCCTGTAAGTGGTTCCAATGCCATTATAAGGGTGCATTCACACGGAGGAAAATGTCACTGAATTTGGTGTGGAATCCGTCAGATTCAGCGCTGAAAAAAAGCCTCCCATTGACTTCAGTGAGCTCCTTTAGCAGAAAATGGAACCCATTGAAGTCAAAGGGAGGCTTTTTTCAGCGCTTAATCTGACGCGGATTCCGCACCAAATTCAGCGCCATTTTCCTCCATGTGAATGCTCCCTAAGTAGTTGTGACTTCCTCACAACTTCTGAAGGTGAGAGTCTTTCTACCTCTTATTTATACCATCTTGACCTAATGGTATCTCACTATGTACAGCTCGGTGTTGCTGTTTGTTTTCTCTTGCTATATTTTCAATTTGCCCGTGGTCCTAACAAAAATGGAACATAAGGCGTTTAGATCTTCAATGCAACTAGGTCCATAACAAAAACTCAGCATCCTCCAAGTAAAAATATCTTCTGTCCTTCTCACTGATCTTCATACAAGTCTGTAGCAGAGGAGTAACTTAAGGGTGTGCAGAGGGTGCAGTCGCACCGGGGCCCACAAGACGTTAGTTACGCCACTGGTCTCTAGAGTGCATGTAAGAGACAGTGTCCTGCATACATAGCAATTGCCAGAGCGTACAACATCCATACTGTCCTCAGACACAGTACAGCAGCCAGAGTCCTCATATACCATGACCCCGTCAGATAACGCTAGTCTACGTTCCACATTGCCTCATTCCTGTGCTGTTTAGGAAGAACCAATGGCCAATCCAGATTGCAGCAGTCACAGACAGATGTTAGAGAGTGCAAATTATTTTGCAGAAGAATTCTGCCACTTATAGTTACTGAAAATTTGTGGTGACCTATGCCAGGTATAAACTAAAATCTTTATCTTTCTACCATATTAGCCAGTGGATATGAAATGTAAAGACTGAGAGTCCTCAGTGGTTTGATACTTTTTTAATGGCTAATAAAAATATGATGACATATTGCGAGCTTTCAGAACTGCTATAAGGTTCCTTCATCAGATATTGTGTTATACCAGCCTGATGAAGGAACCGAGTAGTTCCGAAAGCTCGCAATATGTCATCATATTTTTGTTAGCCATTAAAAAGGTATCAAACTGCTGAGGACTCTCAATCTTTACATTAGGTATAAACTAAGAAAGGTCAGTGGTTTCTTCATATTGCATTTCTGGCATTTACCATGCCAGGATCACACAGCAAAAGAATATGTCTGTTTGTATAAATGGCTTATAATATAATATCATTTAATATAAAAATGTTTTCTACTACTGCGCTGAGTTAGGCTAAGGTCACACCTTGTTTGTGCTAGGCTTTCTATCAGGTATATTAGTTCAGATGCTTGAAAACAGAATTCTGGCACAAAAGACAAACACCAACATAAGGGGATTCAGACATATACCCTGGACATAAAAGCCAGCACAGGGTTAAAGTGAGTTGTGAAGGAATCTTCTCTGTTATCAGTAAGAAGCCATCATAATTAAGATCAGCCTCAGTACCGTAATAGGAGCAGGGAGGCCTCAGTCCCTGGGTAAATCATCGGTATCCTTCAAGGAATATTTTCTGATTTTCTGATTCAGAACTGATATTGAGAAGTAAATAAATCCTGAGCTAGAAGAAAACACAGAAGAACAAAAAGGCAATTTAGGAGATGTGATAAATGATGCACTTAGAAAAAACACAATATTAGGAGTACAATGTAGAAAGCCCTATTTACAGATTAATTTTATAAATTGGCTCTGTAGAACACAATACCAACTAATTTACCATTACAGTACATTATAGAGTACATCAGTAACCGGGAGACAGTGAGCATCTGTTTCTATACTTATACCCCTGGATGTAGCAAACAACTTTGATATAAGCACATAAAGAAGTCAATGGTTAATTAAACATATTAATTAAAGTAACACTCCAGTTCTCCTTAACGTTTCAACATAGTATGGGAAGTGTATAGTATAAGTGCCCGGGGCCTTCCTTTGTAGACCCTCCAATTCTTTGGTAATCTGTTCGGGAGTCCGCATGGGGACCACCCCCCACCCCCTACCCCGAGCGGAATTCCAAATGCATTGACAAGCAATAAGCAGTGAAAGTAAATGGACCCCAAAAACTATAATGGTGTCTGTGTGCTTTCCACGCTGCCCGTATGAAAAATGATGCTGAACAAAATTAAACACATAGTCCCTGACTCTGAATAACTGTCCATGAATTTTTCCCTAGCTCTACAGTATCACTGAATGCTGATCCTAGCACCAGACAACACTGACCCTAAAGATATCTTGGGAAGAATATGCAAATCGGTCTCCCAAGATGTAAACAGGGAGACAGTGCCTCTGTTATGCTGCCCTCTATTGGGAAGCACCCTGAACTTCATGCCCGACTTTCCCAGAAGCGAGACAGAAACGGTGCCGTCCGTAACTGAGAAATTGATTTGGTTATAACCCCGTATTATGCACTTATGGGAAAGTCGGGCATGATGTTCAGGGTGCTTCCCAATAGAGGGCAGCATAACAGAGGCACTGTCTCCCTGTTTACATCTTGGGAGACAGATTTGCATATTCTTCCCATGTTCCCTTGCAGTGGAGCAACTATGGCTGTATAAGTCTCCACACACCTGAAAAGGTGGTCTCTCCTTAAGGAGCGACATTATCCCCATAACCTAAAGATATCTCTAATGGAAACTAAAATGCTGTTCTGCAATGCTGATCCTAACATGAACTAGCACTAGGATCCAGAGCAAATAAACCCTAACTCTCCCTGATAATTAAACTAATCGCCACCATGGACCGCCTTGCACCACCCACATTCGCACAATGGTCCAAGGCTTTTTACACACAATGAACAACCTTGCACTAAATGTACACCACAATATCATCTCACTATGGCAGAAAACTGGATATTGAACTAATTTTGCGTCACTGCCCTTTGGTATCTTGATCAAACCTCTTCTATCATTGTAATCGTAGCACTTGTAGCTCTCGCTGGAAAAGGTGAAAGTTTCTACAGTAACAGAATTATATCATCTAAAGTTCTCAAACGTGATGTAGATCATTAATAGAGTCATTCCAGATACATATATACATATTTCAGTGTGTATGTAAGACTCGTGATGTGACATTAGCTCATCACGACGTATATTGGATATTTTAGACATAGTTACTGACTTTACAGAAGGTAATAATATAATATGCTGTAATATAATGTCAACATACTGGGAATACAAAAGGGGACATGAACTAAATATCTATCCAATACTTTAATTTGGCTTGCAACGGAACTGGCCCAATACATGCCTTAGGGGCATTTTAAGAGCTAAACTTTAAGAAACGGTCACATTCTTGAGCATCAAGCATCTTTCCCATGCATTTTAAGCCATGAGTAAAATTACATTTCCTTGCTGCTATACATCTCTTTGTCAATGAAATTTTCTTGTACAATGTAAAACTGTCGCATTGAGAATGTTCTTCCTTGTTTTATTAGCTGTAAGGAGCAACAATTAGCTGTACCCTGTCTCGCTTGCGGTAATTTTTCATTCAATTGTGTACTCCATGTACCATTAAAATTAATGTCACATAAGATTAATTGTGGTTACAAGGATTTTGAATGAAATTTAATGTGCCTTGAGGGAAAAGAAGCTATAACAGGCAGCCCATAAAGCACACAACCGTATAAGTGGAAACCATAGCTGACAGGTACTACTTATAGGCAGCGCTACTTACCCTGATGGGCCATGGGCTTTCATTATTCCTTCATTAATAGCACCTACAAGTAGTTTCTGTTGTTTTTTTGGTAATTGTTACTTTCCTGATGTAGAGACGGCTATAAACAAGTTTATGAAAATAAATGATGATCCTTCATGTATGAAATTACTGTTTTATGCTTTGAGTTTTAGGTAAACCGCATAGTTTTATGGTTATGACATTAGCGTCTGTAATGCTTTATTGTATCAATTACATCTGTAAAAATACAAATAAATCACGCTGTAGAATTCCACATGAACTAGTAATATTTATTCAGTTCTGTTTTCTAAATGTTTTTCTTGTATCTTTGTTTGAGCAATGTTACAATCTTTACCGAAAAATGTTATGTGATCATGGAACGCAATGGGAAACTTTTTGCTAATGGAGTTAAATTTGATGTCGATGCCGATGTCTGGACACACATATTTAGTGTTCTCCTGTAAGAAAAAGTATTGTGTCAAACCAGGCACCTGGGGCGGGGGTGTCTGCGGTGATAACTCAGGAAGGGCGGGTGGAAAAGTGAAGCTGTGCTATGGCCAAACTAAAGAAATTGCACACAAGCTATTCTACTGTACTTATAGAGTAGCTGTGCCACTGAGTAAGGCTGCACATACACAAGGTCATACAGCGTGATTCAAATGAACTCTACCCTTGGTACAGCACACAGCCAACACTCAAAGGTCCCATTTCTCCAAAACACCCAAGGAGAGAAGTGGAAACACGACATACAAGATGTCTTAAAGGAACATGTATAATATACAATACACAGTTTCCATGAAACATTTGACTACCATGCCAGTGCACAATATTCTAGCAATATATACATATTACGCTTTATTAAAATGCCTGACGCTAGGTTCATACTAGTGCTCGGAGTCTGTTCTCAGCTTTCTCAGCATGCAGAAGATGGAAAGCTGTCAGACCAGGTCCGGCCGCCAGCACCGGTGAGCGTTTTATGCTCTCTGCCGCAAAACCGTTTTTTTTTCTAATTGGACACAGAGTACTGCATGTCTGACTCTGTGTCCGATTTTAAAAAAACGGTTTCGCGGCAGAGAGCATAAAACGCTCACCGGCGCTCACGGCCGGACATCTTTCAAACCCATTCAAATGCAGGTTTCCATCTTCTGCTCAGTTTTGTGCAGGAAACGGAAACCTGCATGAACGGAGACCGGGCGCAGATGTGAATGAGCCCTGACCTTAATTTTGGGCCGGCAATAGACAATAATGGTGTTCGATATTCATTCGAATAGTCAAATATTGATATGCTATTCGTAACGAATCTCGAACATTTTACTGTTCGCTCATCTCTATTTAGTAATGGATTGAGGAGTTGAAACATAGGACACAGTATGCACTTACATTTCTTCTATTTACAGAAACCAAATACTAGCACCACATTTATACAATCTATTATCTTCTGAGCATACATGAGCACTATACCATTGCAATCATGTTTCCTCATGTTGCCATAAATTACATTACATATAAACAATTTGCTGATAGGATTTCATGAAGATAGCTTGTGTAATGCTGCTGCCTATCCTTTAGCTGGTCACACAACTGTCTCTGTCTGATGAACAGCCGCCCCTGCATGACCTAGTACAAACGCTGTCTGTGTTTACCTACCTGCTAAGTTTAATAGCACAGGAAATCTTACAGACAAGAAGACTTCATCCTCTGTAATTATCTTCTGTATTGCTCTAAGCCCAAGATATTTAAGGTCAAATGATACTTGTGAATTGTGCAGCCTACAGAAAACACATCCTATTGTCATTTCCCTTTCAATCTTCCATGGAAACATCTGCATGGATTATGGTCTTAATATCGTACTTACCCTTGTATAATTTGTGACTACTGTATTCTGTAAAGAATATATATATATATATATATATATATATATATATATATATATATGCACTATAACATATCACTTCCCATAGTCATTCCCATGGCCCTCTACATGGGTTGAACGAGTGAACCATTCAGAATAGAGAAGGGGACCCGGGATGTTATAACTAATTATATCCTTCTTCCTTAATTCCTTTACATCTTGTTTTCTGCTCCCTTGTCAATTGACAAAAGTCTTTAATTGACAAAAGTCATCAACCTTCGAGAATCTTTGTCCTTCAGTCATTGCCTTGACCCTTTCTGCAGTGTTACTTGCAGCCTCATTCTAATCTTCACTTCTGTTAGTCATGTCCTTTAGAATCTACTATACTTCACATGCTTTTTACCAAAACAGCTCTTACTAAGCTAATGATGAACAGATTTCTAAGAGGCAATAGTCAATTACAATCCTTTGGATATATCTGCTGTATTTGAATCAGTAGACTGTCCATGCTTTTGGCGTACTTCATAGTGTCCTATCCATTTATCACTAACATTTCTTCTTATTGAACAACCACTTTCTGTAGAGTTTCCATGGTCAATTGCATCTCCTCATCACACTCTCTTTACACAGTCCCTGTAGTAAACAAAAGTTATAGGTCAGATTGAGGGAATCAAATTCCATTAGACATACTCTACCTAGATGTGTCTATAGATGCATCTAAGTGGAGGTTTAAGTTTTGCTCGCAATACTATTTTTAAGATAATAACACCCAACTGTACACTTCCTACTGAAAAACTCTCTTTCACTATTAAATAAATAATGACTATTTAGACATATCAACCTATTCCTAACATCTAAGGTCATTTGGCCTTTGGTAGAGATGAGTGAAGGAACTCATAATGAACTGGATTGAACCCAAAAGTCACAAAAAGTTAGATTTACAACAAAACCAAAATATTTGTTATTAGTTTTGGATGAACTACCAAAAAAATGGCTGCTGAGAGCAGGAAGATCACATGATCTGTGAACTAGACAGAATTTCCAATAAACCCTTGCATCAGCCTCCTTGTGTATCATGAGGGTCTGATGGTGGAGAGGTCATTGATGTCATAGGCACTATATAAGATTATAGGCACCAGTGAAAGTCTAGAACAGGTTTTGTCCATGTGAAAGAACTGACAATTCTGTGACATTGCACAGCATTCTGCTCCGTTTTTACATAAAATCTGCTTGTTCCACCCATTCTGTGCCAAAACAATTTCAATGCCATTTCTCAATGCGTCTATTACAATAGATACACCTGCTAGTTTAGCTTTTGTTTCCGCTAGTGGCGAGATGGAGTTAGATTTAGTTTTATGAAACTGTTAACACAGAATTGGAACAAATTTACTTTATCTTGGAGCTGAACCCAAAATGAAACAAAACTTCAGAGCTTTTGCCAATCTCCAGTCTTTGGTTTTCATGGATTAGTTACCGTATTTTTCGGACTATAAGACGCACTTTTTTTCCTCCAAATATGGGAGGAAAATGTAGGTGCGTCTTATAGTCCGAATGTAGTGCTAGGAATGAGCGGAGCTAGAATGTAGTGGGCAGGAATGTAGTGGGCGGGAATGTAGTGGGCGGGGCAAGCACAGCGCCAGTTTAGTCCCGTCAGTTAGAAGGAAAGCAGGTATGTTACGGTAATTGTCTGCGAGTGGTACTGAATCCTGCAGAGCGTTTGCCATAGCTAACAGGTCTCCGCTGTACATGAGACCCGATAGCTATGGCAATCTCTCTGTGAGAGATAATGTCCCACAGAGAGCTAAAAAAGTGCCCATGATACCTGTACTAAGATGTCGGGTCTAAAAGATGGCCGGCGCTCCTGCAGAGCGGTTACCATAGCTAGCGTGTCTCCGCTGTACAGGAGACCCGATGGCTATTGCAATCCCTCTGTAAGAGCGGCCAGAAACTTTTACCTGTAATGCTGCAGGCCAGCTCCCGCAGAGCCGACCTGTTCCTGAGTTTCAGAGCCGCGTGGCACAGGAACAGGTCGGCTCTGCGGGAGCTGGCCTGCAGCATTACAGGTAAAAGTTTCTGGCCGCTCTTACAGAGGGATTGCAATAGCCATCGGGTCTCCTGTACAGCGGAGACACGCTAGCTATGGTAACCGCTCTGCAGGAGCGCCGGCCATCTTTTAGACCCGACATCTTAGTACAGGTATCATGGGCACTTTTTTAACTCTCTGTGGGACATTATCTCTCACAGAGAGATTGCCATAGCTATCGGGTCTCATGTACAGCGGAGACCTGTTAGCTATGGCAAACGCTCTGCAGGAAGGGCCTTCATATTACGATAATATAGTGAGCCTCTCCCATAGACTGCAATACAGTTGTATTGCAGTCTATGGGACTTGCAATCAAATGATTGCAGGTTCAAACCCCCTAGGTGGGTGAAAATAAAATATAAAAAAAAATTTTTTATAGCTATGAAAAAAAATATATAAAAAAAAAATTCAAATCACCCCCATATCCCTAGAATACATATAAAACAAAAACATTACTGTGAAACACAAACACATTAGGAATCCCTGTGTCCAAAAACCCCTGATCTACAAACTTATGAAAATATTTTTCTCGTATGGTGACTGCTGTAGCAGAGGAAAAATTGGTACTATTTCGTTATCGGGCCAGCAGAGCTGTTCAGCACCAGCATCGGGACATGCTGAACTGCTGACTGCTGGCCCGATGCTGGCTGGCACTGGAGCTGTGTAAAGGAGCAGCGGATCACATGGTTCCCTGATGATTAGAAGAGTTTCCATACTTAAAGCTTAAAGTCCCTAATGGTTGTTAATGCTGCTGTTGAGTTCTGTTTACATTGGTGAAATAATATGTTCTGTTATTAAATATTTTACAAATTTTTTGCTTCAAAATTTTTTTTCCTATTTTCCTCCTCTAAAACCTTAGTGCGTCTTATAGTCCGAAAAATACGGTATGTCTTGGAAATAAATTGCTTCCTCCAAATAAATCTCCCCCTTCTTCAGCTATTGACACTGCTAAACCATAAATTCATTATCTGAGCACTTCTTGTCTCAGCTATTCTGATTATATATTAACCACAATGTATCTGCTTCAGCCCATCCATCATGCAGAAGCCAGATTGATATGTCTAATGAGTATATTGCTTTCCTTCAGTCATTACACTGTCTGTTTCCTATCGAATACAATTGATCTCTTCATCAATCCTGCAACTTCTTACATCTTCTGCCTCATTTTTTTTACTATGATACTCATACTTCCTTGATCTGCCATTAACCTACAGCCACCTGTTCACTCCTATCAAGCCCTTATTTTTCATGTGTAAGATGTTTCATGTGCTACATCTACACTCTCCTATCTCATCTCAGAAAATAAGAGAATGAAATGGTTGCACACAAGTAGATCTTGCATTTTCATCTGTTCTGTGTGGTATCCAAGAAACAAGAGGAGGTTGTATTGGGAACCTGCAAGCTGGAGACAGTCTTTGTCCTCCAACACCGGTAAACCTGCAGAACACTGTACAATGTCAATTCTGAACTTTTCCTTAGATCATGTCTATAAGTCTTTGTTGCAAATGAACAGTTATATCTTAAGAACTTTAGTGTGAATTTTTAATGTTCTTTGTATTTGGCAAATTTGCGTGAACGTCAGATTGCACATTGGATCTGCAATATTCTTGTTTTACAAAGAGCTTACATGCATCACATAGCTAAACACCTCTAATTATCTCTTCTTTCGTAACAGCTTGGGGGAAGCATCCCACGAGAAAGATACCACGTAGCAGACAGATGATAAAATGCTATGTAATTATGCTCAGTAGCAAGAAACTTCCTATTTTACAGATCTTTGCTCGAAAACAATGTGATCGGAAACTTGGACTTTCATGAAAAAATTATTGGAGGTAAAAAAAAAAAAAAAAGAAAAAGAAAAAAAACCTCCTGCATTCTTGTCTCCATGGAAACCGTTTCTAGGTAAACATAATGGGTTTTGTTTAGTAGCAATTTGTTACTAACCTCCCTTAGACATGTTGTGAAAATGACTTTGTTCTTGCCGTTCTTTAGAGAGATTTAAAAAAAAAATTGTGTCTTATTGAATCATCTGAAATCTTAATCTCTGTCCATGTATACAGTAATTAATGAAGATCCTCCTAAAATATAAAATGGAGTAATAGTCCCTAATAAATGTTTTATTATCTCCATAGAGATATGACTACATTGTAAATCATTTGGCGAACATATTTCAATAAAAACACAGTATATGCCAATATATTTTCTAAAAGCTACAGGCAGGGTGTAGCTATATACAGGGTGCAGACATAACAGAGTTGCGTATACTCTGATGCGGTGCTTGTGGAGGCTCATAAGTCCCACTGCCACGTAAGATAACAGCAATATTATGAATGTCACATGGTAGATAGCGGGTCCTGTTACAAATTATGCATTGGAGGGATTTCCAAATATTCATACTTAGAATAGGTCATTAAAGGGATTTTCCCATTGGGTATTAGGGTCAGTTCACATGGAATTTTTTGGCGCTGATTTTGACACTGAATCTGCCTCAAAATCAGCCTCCAAAAAAAGCCTCCCAATAGAACTCTGTGTGCACTGACCCTTACAGTTCAACCGCATTCACAGCAGTGAAGTATCAGACACAAACTGTGGACAATTTCTAGATTGAAGTAGTCATATACTGCTAATCCCAGACAACCCCTTTACTGTTCATATTATTAATATAGATTGCAAATTCCTATACTGAATATTCTTGGAATTACAGTCCTATGAAAAAGTTTGGGCACCCCTATTAATCTTAATCATTTTTTGTTCTAAATATTTTGGTGTTTGCAACAGCCATTTCAGTTTGATATATCTAATAACTGATGGACACAGTAATATTTCAGGATTGAAATGAGGTTTATTGTACTAACAGAAAATGTGCAATATGCATTAAACCAAAATTTGCCCGGTGCAAAAGTATGGGCACCCTTATCATTTTATTGATTTGAATTCCCCTAACTACTTTTTACTGACTTACTGAAGCACAAAATTGGTTTTGTAACCTCAGTGAGCTTTGAACTTCATAGCCAGATGTATCCAATCATAAGAAAAGGTATTTAAGGTGGCCAATTGCAAGTTGATCTCCTATTTGAATCTCCTCTGAAGAGTGGCATCATGGGCTACTCAAAACAACTCTCAAATGATCTGAAAACAAAGATTGTTCAACATAGTTGTTCAGGGGAAGGATACAAAAAGTTGTCTCAGAGATTTAACCTGTCAGTTTCCACTGTGAGGAACATAGTAAGGAAATGGAAGACCACAGGGACAGTTCTTGTTAAGCCCAGAAGTGGCAGGCCAAGAAAAATATCAGAAAGGCAGAGAAGAAGAATGGTGAGAACAGTCAAGGACAATCCACAGACCACCTCCAAAGAGCTGCAGCATCATCTTGCTGCAGATGGTGTCACTGTGCATCGGTCAACTATACAGCGCACTTTGCACAAATAGAAGCTGTATGGGAGAGTGATGAGAAAGAAGCCGTTTCTGCACGTACGCCACAAATAGAGTTGCCTGAGGTATGAAAAAGCACATTTGGACAAGGCAGCTTCATTTTGGAAACAAAAATTGAGTTGTTTGGTTATAAAAAAAAGGCGTTATGCATGGCGTCCAAAAAGAAACAGCATTCCAAGAAAAACACATGCTACCCACTGTAAAATTTGGTGGAGGTTCCATCATGCTTTGGGGCTGTGTGGCCAATGCCGGCATCGGGAATCTTGTTAAAGTTGAGGGTCGCATGGATTCCACTCAGTATCAGCAGATTCTTGAGAATAATGTTCAAGAATCAGTGACGAAGTTGAAGTTACGCCGGGGATGGATATTTCAGCAAGACAATGATCCAAAACACCGCTCCAAATCAACTCAGGCATTCATGCAGAGGAACAATTACAATGTTCTGGAATGGTCATCCCAGTCCCCAGACCTGAATATCATTGAACATCTGTGGGATGATTTGAAGCGGGCTGTCCATGCTCGGCGACCATCTAACTTAACTGAACTTGAATTGTTTGTCCAAAATACCTTTATCCAGGATCCAGGAACTGATTAAAAGCTACAGGAAGCGACTAGAGGCTGTTATCTTTGCAAAAGGAGGATCTACTAAATATTAATGTCACTTTTCTGTTGAGGTGCCCATACTTTTGCACCGGTCAAATTTTGGTTTAATGCATATTGCACATTTTCTGTTAGTACAATAAACCTCATTTCAATCCAGAAATATTACTGTGTCCATCAGTTATTAGATATATCAAACTGAAATGGCTGTTATAAACACCAAAATATTTAGAACTAAAAATGATTAAGATTAATAGGGGTGCCCAAACTTTTTCATAGGACTGTATATGCCTAGTACTTTATTCTCTTTTTCTCTTGATAAAGTAACATACAAACCACTTGGTCTCAGAGAAACTTAAATAACATTTGCAAGTATAGAAAGAACATGACAGAGACAAACCAAGCGTAAATCAACATATAAAGGCCGCAGCCGTGTCCCCATGCTAGACAACTAACAGCAATGAATGTCAAAAGATGGGAAGCCATGTTACCAAGTCTAGTCTGACTTTGACTCCGTGTGAATGGACCCTTAGATAGAAGCCCAACATTGCAAAAATACAGCATTTTACATTATCAGCAAAGTGAATGAGATTCTGGCAAATCTCATCCCCACATTGCAGAAAGAAATGCCGTGGAAATTCATATTATAAAAAAGCATGACAATTATACCTGCAGAAATTCTCACATTTTATCTATAGGTTTAATAAGGGAAGAAAATCCACAGAGAAAAACTCAGCAAAAATGCAATGAAAAACTATGTGGGAAAAAAAAACATGAGTTTCCGCTGCAGTTTTGCTGCTACATTGGGCCTTAGTCTTAGGGAGTCTTCACACGGAGTATACGCTCCGCTCATTCTGAACGTAAATTCATTCAGAATGAGCGGCGTTAAAATAGATCCCATTGATTTCTATGGGAGCCGGCATTCGTGCGTATCACATTGAAAGAAATAGTTTAAAAAGCCTCTCATTGATTTCAATGGGTAGTGCGCATATGCCGGCACCCATAGAAATCAATGGGATCTGTTTTAACGCCGCTCATTCTGAACGAGGTTACGTTCAGAATGAGCAGAACGTATACTCCCCCCATGGCAATAACCATAAACAGCAGCGTTTTACAGTCCCTGCAAAGTGGATGGGATTCCCTTGCAGAAAAATACCTGAAGTGGACACACTGCTGTGTTTTTGAAAATCGCAGCGTGTCAATTATACCTATAGAAACACTGCGGTTTCCCTTTAAGAATACTTGAAGCAGACTGTCTACAACTCTGTGGACTTTCTGTGAAAAGCGCTGCAGGAAAAACCACAATGCATTTCCACCGCAGTTTTTCCTGCAGTGCTTTTTCGCTCTGGCCCACTACATGCGGCCTTAGCCTAAAGGGGTTTCCAGGAATTGAAGGAACCCCTGTGGAGGCCAGGGAGGGTATAAAATATAAACTTAAAGCATTCTTACCTGTTATGACAACCAGCGTATATACAGATACAGCTGGACAGGTTTATTTTATTGTTTTAGCAAGAAGCTTTTTGAAGTTGTCTTGGTTTTCCACAGGAATGTCCAGGGGATAAGAACAGAGGAAAATAAGACAAGGAGCAGGTGGTCATGTTACCTTTATTTCAAACAGGGCTGTAGAAGAGAAGCTGGAAACCAAGATCCAGCATTCATAGTGAAGAGATCTGCACTGCTCTACACAATCAGTGTCTCTTTAATTTGCTAGGAGCACATTTTGGAAGAAAAAAGAGGAAAAATGAATTCAACCAGTAACTTGATTTTAAAAGTAATAATAAAAACAGACGTGATCTTGAAATAGTTGTTTGTGGCTAAGAAAAAGTTTAAGAATGAAGGCCCATGTTGCAACAATGCTGCATTTAACAGTACCTGCAAAGTGAATGGGATTCTAGCTGATCCCATCCACATAGCAGAAAAATATCCACATTGGAAAATCTACGCTTTAAAAAATCGCAAAAAATCATGAAAATTGCAGCATGTCACTTACACCTGTGAAAACGCTATTTTTTTGCGATAAAAAGTGATGCATTTTTGTTGCAATTTTTTTTGCAGGATTTTGGATTTTGGAGGAAAATGGTGAGGGATTTGGTGTAGAATTTCAGCGCTGAAAAAAAAGCCTCCCGTTGACTTCAATAGGTTCCTTTTACTGCTAGCAGAATGTCAATGGGAAGCTTTTTTCAGCACTGAAATTCCACACCAAATTCCTCACCATTTTCCTCTGTGGGACCCTGAGCCTAAAAGACACTTGTCATTCAATATAGCCTCCAAAATTCAGGATCCACTTTTTGCAGAAACCAAAGGGGAATGTATGGTAGATGGGAGTAGCAGGAAACAGGGTGATTGATGTAGTTTTCTGTCGCACACACATTCAGCTCTACTTCATCGGGCTAATAGAATGCATTGGCCAATCAGCGCTGGCCAATGCATTCTATTAGCGTAAGCTGAGTTTGCACAGGGGTTCTAGTGCACCCTCGGCTCTGCTACATCAGATGTACATCATCTGATGTAGCAGAGCTGAGTGTGCATCAGATGTGTAGTTGAGCAGAACTGGCTCAGCACTGCTAAGTCTCTGCATTCGCATAGGAATGCATTGGCCAGCCTTCGGCCAATCAGCGCTGGCTCTGCCGGAGGAGGCGGAGTCTAAGGTCGGACCTGAATGGAGACAGGTGTGGAGCGATCTTAGACTCCGCCTCCTCCAGCAGAGCCAGCGCTGATTGGTCGAATTCCGTACTCTGGCCAATCAGCACTGGCCAATGCATTTCTATGGGGAAAAGTTAGCTTGCGAAAATCGCAAACTGACAGGGATTTCCATGAAATAAAGTGACTTTTATGCCCCCAGACATGCTTCCCCTGCTGTCCCAGTGTCATTCCAGGGTGTTGGTATCATTTCCTGGGGTGTCATAGTGGACTTGGTGACCCTCCAGACACGGATTTGGGTTTCCCCCTTAACGAGTATCTGTTCCCCATAGACTATAATGGGGTTCGAAACCCATTCGAACACTCGAACATTGAGCGGCTGTTCGAATCGAATTTCAAACCTCGAACATTTTAGTGTTCGCTCATCTCTAGTGTTTGCTTATGGTATAGCTGCAATGTTCACTCAAGAGAGAACTGGATTCTAGTATATCACTGTTAAAACTGAGTGTCATTGGGTTCAGTTGTATGAGCAGAAGATGGAGTGGATAAAACATACAGATACAGTTCTATTGCATTTCTATAGAAACAAAATTGCCATAGCAATTGAGCTGAGAAAAGTAAAGCAGGAAAGAGGAGATTCCCTCAATAGAGACAAAGCTATAGACTTATCATGGGGGAAATTTATGAAGCATAATGTGCCTAAGGTCTAAGTTAAAGGTGGTGTGGTGGCCTGTCAGAAAAGGGTTGTGGCCTCACATGAAACAGCATGGCCTAGGTTGCAACTTTATGTGCCAAAAATGTGCCAAGAACTTTTAAGCCAACTAATAATGGTGTAATGTTAGACTAGAAATTCTAACAATTCATGCAGCGGAGAGTGCCTCAATGTCATTCAAAGACTGAAGTGGGTGGTGGAGGAAGGAGCCTCCCTGTATTAGACGTTGTGAGGTAACTGCGATCAAGACAAGTATAGGTGCCAAATCTTTTACGACCAACTAAGACAAGCACCTGCCACCATTATATTCAACTATGTAGTTACTGTAAGAACTATGCCTGGCACCTGCCATTTATTTGTGCCAATATAGTGTGCCTTCAAGCATTTGGTCTTCTACATAGTAAATATGAGCTTCTGCATTTCCTACAAGTGTCTCCTGTCATTCCTTACCAGTCTTCATTGAGGTTCTTACAACCAAATCCCTCACCTTAACACAAACCCTAGTTTGGTTCTATCAGACATGGTATGTGAAGGTATTAACCATGTGTGTCTATGGTTGGTAATATTAGGGTAAGGTCACACAGGGTTTTTTGGACTGGATTTTGACGCGGAATGCGCCTCAGAATCCAGCTCCAGAAAACGCCTCCCATTGACTTCAATGGGAGCCGTTCACTTCTTTTTTCTGCCAGTGGTTTTGTGCCGCTCGCAGAAAAAAGAAGCGACCCGCCCTTTTTTATTTGCTGCGGATTCTGCGGCGGAATCTTCTGCAGCGTTCGCGGCGTGTAAACTCCATCCCTACTAGGCTCATTCATTTGGGCCTAATCCGAAGTGGAATGCCACGACCCGATGCCGGTGCACTGCACCAGTCTATTCATTTTTTGGACCACATTCTGAGGCGACCTACACGTCAAAATCAGGTCCAAAAAACCCTGTGTGACTTTACCCTTATAATGGCTCTATTGTTTGCAGCATTAGATAATTTACTATTTAATATGATTGACTCTGTTTTAGTAGCGCTTAACAGGTAGAAAAATATACCCAAAAAACTCATCAAAGTGCATGCGATCCGTTACCAAACGTGAGGGGATAAGGCAACTAGTAGAATCAGCAATGTCAGTTGGCTGCACAGTATTTATTGGATGCAAACGTCATTAATGAAATTAATAATAAAGAAATAAAGTGAACTAATAGATTCATCCTACAAAACAGCTGCTTCTACTGAATGTAGGCGATATGCTCCAATATACACTTATTTTTCCAGTAGGAAAGACAGCAGGATCTACCTACCAGTGCATTACATGTGTTTTATTAACTACATACAATGGAACAGAATAAAGTATAAAATAAACTCATTAAAAATGCAACTAGTCTACAGTGTCATGTGAACAAGGTCCACTGATAATTCATTGAAAATATAAAATGTCAGGACCACACTTTGTACAATGGGCCCCAGTAACTGCTCCACTATATCCGACCTCCTGGATCATTAAGTTCATCAAAAATCAGTATGATGTTGAGAGCTCAGTTTAGAGAAGTCGTCTGTGAACTGCGATCACATAACATGATATTGACAAATAGGGACACTTAAGAGTGTTTCTTTTAGGAGATGTTTTGTAACATGTCCTGTCCTTTGTTTTTCAATGGCATTGTCACCATTATTTCAATGTTTAAAAAAAACTGCATGTAATAGAAATGATATATTGCATATATACTGCATGTTATGTGATAAGTGTTAAGTGAAATTACCCTACATTGAATGGTTCCAGGCGCATTCTACTACTTTTTAAGTTTTAACATAGTGTTTGCTCTTGCTGTTTAGTGCTTTGCAAGCCTGGATATAGCTTAATATCATTAACCCTCACTAGGAAGTTCATTGTTATGGCCATTCCACATGCACAAGGTTGGACCAGCCTGAATGCAGTCACACACTGTACGGACTAGTATAAAACAAAGAAGACAGCACCGAGCAAAACCCTGTGTATTACCGCTTACATAAACGGATACTTAAAAATATTGAAGTGTCTGCTCACCTTTTGGGGTTATGATAGAGTCATAGAGCTATGATAATATACTGGTGACAGCTACTGGCTCCTCCATCATAGATGGACGTCACAAATGTAGGAGAGAAGGACCTGATCCAAACAATGGTGCAAACCAGAATGGATAGACAATGGAGCGGTGCTTGTCAAATGGATGTAGATAGGGATCCTTTTATTGATCATTAAAACTAATGCAACATCACACATTACAGAGGCTAAGCTCCTTTTTGAAGTGTACAAAATTGGTAGTGTGCCCCCTGGCACACTTGACAAACAACAAAATGTAGGGTAATGCCCACTGGGTGTTCTCAACTCAATGTAAACACAAATAATCATTTGTATTAATAATACACAGGGGACAATCATATAATGTAAACTTATAGCATAAAGCTTAGCCTGCATAATGTGTGGTGTTGTATTGGTTTTAATGATCAATAAATGATCCCTATCTCCATCCATTTGACAAGCGCTGCTCCATTGTCTATCCGTTCTGGTTTGCACCATTGTTTGGATCAGTTCCTTTCTTCCTACACACTGTACAGTCCATCATCTTCTGTCCATACTGATCTACATTTTCATAATATTCAGACAGACTTGTTAGTATCAGTCCAGCATACATTAATATACATACATGCAGGGAAAGGCATAATAAATTGTATGTGTTATATGATCCATGCCATAATAAATCTTATTGTGTAGATGAGTAGAGAAGTCATTACTATCACACCAGGTACTAGAAGTCGCTGCTTATGGAATGAAGCCTGCATATGTTGTCAATGGGTGACTGCAATTTGTGGGCCATGACTCCCGCTATACAATATTAGACCACATTTCTCATATGGATAGGGAAATAGATCTTTGTAATTGTTATTTTAGTATTGTATGTATGTATGTTAGTATTTGTTATGAAGCTGTCCATAAAACTATTGTTTTATATAATAATTAGTAATATCTTTATTTCTATTTCTAGTTCTATAATCTATTTATTTTATCTAGCAATAATATATGTCTACCAATATATCCTGTATACATCCGATCCGATGGCAGCTGACAGATATGAAAAAAAGAGAACCCCGTTCTGTGAAGTTTTTTGCATTTCCTACTACACACTAATCTCTTATTGATCCCGGACATTATCTGGTGTCACCTCTGCAGTTCAGTTATAATTCCAAATTGAAATTACCTCAAGTATCACGCTGGTACGCTTAAGGCTGGGTTTACACAACGCTTTTTTTTTGTACTGAATAACTGCATGCAGTTTTTAAATGTAGTGATGCAAAGCACTTTGTACTATGAATTTCACCTGTATACTAACAACTATTAAATTGAACACCTTTGGTTTGTTTCCATAGAAGGCATGTACTATTAATTAATTCAATTAAAAACTGCATGCAACTCTTTAGGAAAAAGTGCAGTGTAAATGCAGCCTTATAGGCAAGAAGCAGTCATGTTTTTGTTATATATATATATATATATATATATATATATATATATATACATACACAGCTCTGGAAAGTATATTACTCAAAAATATATAGCAATGAAGATAAAATTCAGAGAAATTGGAAATTATGCAGTGGTCTCTTATTTTTTTCCAGAGCGGTATATATATATATATATATATATATATATATATATATATATATATATATATATAAACAATGGATAACACATGGCTATAGATGAAACACAGAGGTAGAGAGATGTCTGTGCAGATGTATCTGCTTCTGTGGAAATAATGCATCTTGTCAGTATACGGGAGAATGGTTATTTCCAGCCCATTCACCATAATCAGAAGTATCTACTGTTTCTCTTGTATCTTAAGGATGTAACATGTTTCTGTTATTTTATATGGCTAACACTTCTTATCAAATCAAACTTACACAATCTGATAGGCAGAGTTAGTTTATTCGGAATCATGGCCTATATGTGGTGCTTAGATGCAATTTTTTCAGTTTTTTTCTTGTTTACCTCAATGCTAAAACTTGCAAGTAAGGAAACCATGTGCGATACATGAGATGGGAGTTTTACCTAACACAGGAGTTATTAGATCAGTGTTTAGCAACCCCAGTAATCCTGGGGTTCCTTGGTCTTTTCCATTATTGGAAGCTCTGACTTGTTCTAGCAGATATTAGAGACAAAATGTCCAATAGATGTGGAACTTTCTGGTTCTCTTTTTGTGAGTGGACAACCCCCTTAACAACCCGCTAATTAGTAAAGCCTCATTCGAGTTTATCTGCTGCGTCCATCAGTGTGTGTCCATCCTAAAGTGGGGCCCATCACATATCTCCCACGGGGTCGTAGATGCCAATAAGATCTGATGCCCTTACAGATTTAACGGGTTTCCCCATTACTAACTCTCATCTCCTATCCATAGAACAGGGATAAGTGTTTGTTTGCTGGATGTCTGACTGTCATGACGTCAGAAGTCCCCTACTGTCCCATACGAATAGACCAGTGCTTTACATTCATGGCCACTACTTCACTCACCTCTATAGAACTTAAAGGATGTCAATCTGTGTCAGTCCTTAAAATCTCATACTAATGGAATTTCGTTCTATACAGGTAAGCAATAAAAGGAACTTGGGTCGCCATAAACAGATTCAATAGTTGGCCTGATTGCAAGAGGAAACTAGTAACTAACTAACAATAATTGGTTCTCCATATTATTTAAACAACATCCTTAGCATTCCGTTCAGAACATTGTATACATAATCTGTCCTATCCAGAACACAAGCATCTTCTCGGGGTGAGGTAGGATGACCTCTGAATTACTCTCCTGCTACTTCTACAATAATAAGAGTCTTGACATCTTTTGAAGACATTGTCATTATTGCCTGCCATGCCAATAATTATAGGCTAAATGTGAACGTTTATTGAAAGGGCACAAGGACTAACCATGCTCAGGATTCCCTCTCTTCATGTCCTGATATACTGCATAAATTGCTGCCTTGTAGATAAAGACACTTTTCAATTAGAACAAATTGCTTTGACCTCTATGCACTTCTGGCAAAGGAACGCTGAACATTTGCTGCGCGCATAAGACATGTCTATAATCCTCCTATTCTTTTTGCAGTCACCTAGAAATTTTTGCAAAGATAGAATATTGAAACCATAGTATTTTTCGGACTATAAGACGCATTTTTTTCCCCAAAATTTGGGGGGAAAAGAAGGGTGCGTCTTATAGTCTGAATGTAGCGCCTGGCACCCGCCGTAATAGAGAGGCGAATGCCGGCAAGGGATAGACGCCGGGGCCTGAGACATCGCTGCGCTCCTCTGCCCTGCATGAAGCCAGCAGCGGCAGGGGCGATGCTATTTCGCTCCTCCGTCCCCCCGCCGCTGGCTTCATGCAGGGCAGAGGAGCGCAGCGATGTCTCAGGCCCCGGCGTCTATCCCTCCCCGGCATCCGCCTCTCTAGTACAGCGGATGCCGGGTCAGTATCGGTGGCCCCTTCTCCCCCGGGGCCGGTCCCCACCGGCCCCATACCTGTAAAGTTGCAGGCCGGCTCCTGCGCGGCGATATCGCAGGAGCCGACCTGTTCGGGTGAGAGCCGGGAGCCTAATGAGGCTCCCAGGCCTGTCACTGCTGTATTAGTATTGCGGCTGGTCTCTATGACCAGCCGTAATACTAATAGACAGAATGTCCCATAGACGGCAATACAGTTGTATTGCCATCTATGGGACTTGCAATCAAGCGACCGCAGGTTCAAGCCCCCGGGGGGGAATAAAATTGGAAAAAAAAAAAAAAAAAAAAAAAGCTTTAAAAATATAAAATAAATAAAAGTTCTAAATCACTTCCTGTCCCTAGAATATATATATAAAAGTAGAAAATCATATGTCATAAACCACCGGGTTTTTTTTCAATACAAGGTGATCTAAGCAATAGATATTCCCCAAAATGGTATAACTAAAAAGTACTTCTGGCCCCGCAAAAAAAAACACTCTATGCGTCCCCGTACAGCTGCAGGGTCACCTGTCAATGTGGCCTTGCAGCTTTTGCAAAACTACAACTCCCATATATTAAATATTTTACCATTTTTTGCTTCAAAATTTTTTTTCCCTATTTTCCTCCTCTATAACCTAGGTGCGTCTTATAGTCCAGTGCGTCTTATGGTCTTACAGAACATCTGTGACCAAAGTTTGTTTTTAAGCTAGATCCCTTATGTTATATAATGTCTATTATCTTCTTTCTATATAGCGGCAGCATATTGTGCCACGCTGTATAGAGAAGCAGCTTATATTTATCTCTATCCCTGCCGAGGCTCACAATGTAATATCGCAAACATCTTGTATTTTCTTTAGCATGTGGGAGTAAAATGGAGAATTTATACAAACTGATAAAAAAAAATTTCATGCAGATGTTACTGTGGCTGAATTTGAGCCCATGCTGCCAGTTCTAGAAGGCAACACACTTATAATCCCGCCGCCTCCTTCTAATTTAAGCCCAAGTAGTTCCAATATATTACGTTTAATGTGTTGCTATGACAATTGTAACTCAAGAAAATGGCTTTGTCTTTTCATTGATTATCTCAGTGAGTCTAGTAAAGCGATTCATTCTCCACTACATTTTTATAATACATCAATCAATATCTAAAACCCTTTGTTATAAAGACAAAAAATAAATTGTTATAATTAAAAACAAACATCTCTTTTTTTCCCTAAGACTATAATATTAACCACTTTATGTACATGCGTTTTTCTTCTTTTGGGTTATTCAAATAATTTTTGCCTTTTTTTCTTTGATAAATTGCGTTTTATTTTTATGTTGCTTTTATTCTTGATGTTACTTTTTTCTTTCGATATCCAAGAACTGTAGACAAAAAAAGAGGGGAGATAAGTTTGTTTTCAGATTTTTTATGTTTTTAACAGCAGAAAATGCTGCAAAAAAAGTTTTCCCTATCCCTTAGACCGGGGTCCCACAGATAAAAACGCAACGTTTAACAGTTCCTGAAAAGTAGATGGGATTCACTAGATTCCCATCCACTCAAAAATGCATGCAGCGGAGATGATGCGATTTCCAAAACCATTGTGGTTTTGGAAATTACAGCATGTTAATTATACCTATGGAAATGCTGGATGTTTCTCTGTAGACATAATGGAAACAGAAAGTGTGCAGGAAAAACTGCAATGCATTGCCGCCATGTTTTTTCCTGCAGTGCTTTTTTTGCTGCAGCCCGTTACAAGGGGCCTTAGCCTGACAGTAAATTTTGCATAGGTATTGCTAAAGGGAGTGGCTGTCTTAATGGTGTTATTATTTTTTTTTTACTTTTTTTATATGCATTGTGCCCCCATAAGGTCATAATAGGCCTTTGGGGGCATTTTAATATTACTTTAGTTTTTAATCTGATGATTTCTCTTGTAACTTGGGTTTATACATTAACCCCAGTTACAGAAGGAATATAGTCTCCTGACCTACACCGCAGATGCAATCTGGGTTCTCTACAACCCAACAACTCATGCAGTTTCTGAATCTTAGTGGATCACATGGCCGCCAGGCCAGAAAGGGATTCGCAGTCATGGCGGTTCCCATAACTCTGTATAGAGTATTCACTGAATACTGTCTGCACAGCAATTAGGGAGGCAAGAATTGTAATAAACAGTCCTTGTCTCTCTAAGGGAGGTCCACGTGTTATAACAGCTAGCTCCCTGCTTCTGCAGCTACACAACTTCATGCATCTGCTTAACTCTGCAATGACATACAGGTACGTCCTTGCGGGGTTAACAGTGGACAAACCGGATGTATATAGTCAATGGGTGGTCCAGAAGTTAAAGAACATTTCCAGTCACATATTATTAACACACTCATATAGTCATTAGATATATATATATATATATATATATATATATATATATATATATATATATATATATATATATATAGAACATAGGGATGATTAAAAAAAAAAAAAACCCAATTCTTCTCCATGCTGCTTTATGGCAGATTGCAACTAAAACTACTAATAGTTCAGATGTTTCTTACAATGCTATGTACTTACAGGTAACTTACAGCTACACTAGTACATTTTGTCTTGACTTGACAAATCTTTCCTCCCCGCTATGGTTAGGCTGTACAACCAACACTGGGCTAAGTGTAGATCACTCCATACAGAGAAATGAAAGGTCCTGAAGTTGTGATATCCTTCCTACTATTTTTTCACCTTTATCTTTCTATCCGTACCTACTGTCACTGTAGTGCCTCTACCATGGAGCGTCTTTATTTTGTATTATTATTCTATTATCTATGCTGCTGTAACACACTGAATTTCGCCATGGTTGGACTACTAAAGGATTATCTATCTATTTATCTATCTACCTGGATGTGTGGTGCAAGATGACCAGGTTATTAGATAAGATGATTTTGCTAATCTTCGTCAAGGGCCGTCTCGGCTATTATGTGTCTATGTGTGACCACGCAGTGGTTGTGTTGCAGTCTGCCAAGAGTTTTCTAGCAAGTTGCATTATTGTATTCAATTGTGTTTCATGAAAATTGGAGTCTTTATCCAAACTTGAGGTAAAGTAATGGTTGACATATCTCTAAATGCTTCCCTGTCACGACAGCTTAGTCTAGTGTTTTATGGAGGTTTAGCGAGTGCCAGGCAGACAGCTGCAGTTGGCAGTCTTGTATATTTTTTACAGATTGGCTTGCACTAAAGATCTTCTGCAGACAGAAGAAAACTGTCACCCTAATATCATTTATGGGTAGCTATCCTTTATGGTATTATCCAACCCATAAATAAGCCTTGAAACATGACTTTAGATGTCAGTTAGATCAGGCTCTCCTCCAAAAGAAAGAGACTCTTCCTTTTGGAAGCGATACTGGTATGCTCTTGTTCCGAACCATGTTTCAATGTTGTTTAATGGGTCAGACACTGACTTACAGTTTAACTACCTCCAAGTTGTTTTAGAGATGCAGTGTCCTTCCTTCCAAAAGGAGAAGTAATTTACATTGCTTTTCCCAAAGAGCACTGCCTATAAGAGAACAGAGAGTACCCCGACAGCTACATGGTATGTCATATCTTCAGAAGCATGGTGTCATACACAAGTCAAGCCTGGGTGAAGAGTAAGCCTAGATAACATTGGAAGTAAGCAATGGAGAAGACGGGGTCAAGCTAGGTTGGCAATGAAATTTAAGAAAGGTTTCTGGCGAAGAGTTGTGATCAAAGGGTGAAGTTAGGAAACATGAAGATGCTAGGAACTTACCTTAGAAGTCATTTGTGACCTTTTATGAAAATTCATCCCTCCCTGAAATATCTATCTAAAATGCCATTTCTTTCACAACACATTATAGGAAAGATTTCTTCATCTCCTAAAAGAGTTATTTTTTTCCAAACCACAGGTTTGCAGCTTTTTGAATGCCAATAAAAATGATCACAACTGGCATTTTATACCACTTTCTAAAAAAAAAAGTGAATGGTAAGTGCATGCTGGGGATACGGCCATCAGTCCTCATGATATTCATCGTAATTTACACCAGAAAATTGGCATAAATTTTGCCTGAAATCTACTCCAGATATGAGCTGGCATATATTTCAGTGGAGATGTATGGAATAGATTTTGGTCTGATTTATATAGAGGTGTGCTCCTTCTCATAACTCAGACACCCCCTCTGCCAGTGTAGAAGATAGGAATATCGGCATTGAAAATACCAGTCTTCATAAATCTCCCCCATTATGTCTTATACAAGCTGCTACTTTATTACATGCTGCCTTGCTTCAAATTGCTAGTCTAACAAATGAAAGGTCAATTATCTTTATTAGGAATAGTTTTATATTGCCATTAAACTGTTACAAACTCATTTTCCTATTTAATTAGCATATTATCTTCTAGTATAAAATGATCAAGGCTACGAGCTCCAAAAGCCAACTGTTATCTTATTTCAGTACCTTGGAGAGCCAGTGCTCCATTTACCAGGGCTAAGCATTAGCGGATTAACATCTTCACTGCTAGAGAAGTGCACAGTTTGGCAATGATCCCATGTCCCCTATGGCATTTAAGGATTTAAGTAGAGTTCTTCAAAGACTTTGGCATTCCACCAGATTCCCCCTAAGCATGTTCTGTGTTAACAGTGGCTTTCTCTGATCCATTGACTAAGTGATTTGTTGGCTGCTGTTTCTCTACACTTACAGTTGCATTTATAGGTAAAGAGCAGTTTTCATTTTGTTTCATAATTTAGTATACGCTTAGATGCATTGTAAAAGTGGACCGTAAAAGCTTTTCTGCTCATGTAATACATTGAGACAGAATCACCTGGGACCTAAAATGTCAGCCTGATCATTTCATGACACTTTACATAAGGGGCCAATGGTTTTTGTTAAGTCCTTGAGGTTCGTATACCCCACATTTATCTTCTCAGTTTTTTGATCCTGGATTTCTGTGTAATGAAATAGAATAGATTACAATTTCTTAGTTTATATTACAATAGCAAGAAAAATATATGATAAAAAAATCATGTATTATAGTTGGCTCAACTGTATTAAAATGGATGCTGATCTTCAACATTATTAAAGGTTTCACCTTCTGTGGGTGCAATACATTGCAGGTTACTTTTACTGTGTACTCTGTGGCCACTTTACATAAGCACAACATAACAGTTTGCCTTCCAACCTATAATCTAACCTGACTCCTGACTCTCTCCTGTCCCTCACAGGCTCTCCAATCCTACAGTTATTGTGAACCACAGGAACCCCTAATGTAGTCCCTTGTATAACACACACTGGTCACACACTATACGTCTGCTGGCTTTGTGTGACAGCTTGCATATATTCTATTAGGCAGTGGGCCTCCTTGCCCATTGGGATGCTGTGCAGCTGCACAAGATGTACATATGGTATATCTGTCTCCATGGGGATTGGATTTTACCATTACTTATCACATCACAAGGCCTTTAACCCTATGTTCTCTGCTTCACATTAACCATTTTACATGCAACAGTAATTACATTTTTCCAATTGCAGGAATGAAAGCCTACCTTGTGCATTCAGATAAGTATTTTATAGGCAAGTTAATCAGTATTAGAACATATATTGATGCACATGGATGGGAAGGAAGTATTAAAGAAGGCAGAGGACATCAATTGTGGAAAGCCACTGAAATACACTTGTAAAACAATAAAAGCATTGTGTGTTTGGTTCAAAAAAGCCAACACACACACACACACACACACACACACATATATATATATATATATATATATATATATATATATATATATATATACAGTACAGACCAAAAGTTTGGACACACCTTCTCATTCAAAGAGTTTTTTGTATTTTCATGACTATGAAAATTGTAGATTCACACTGAAGGCATCAAAACTATGAATTAACACATGTGGAATTTTATACTTAACAAAAAAAGTTCTAGGTTCTTCAAAGTAGCCACCTTTTGCTTTGATTACTGCTTTGCACACTTTTGGCATTCTCTTGATGAGCTTCAAGAGGTAGTCACCGGAAATGGTCTTCCAACAGTCTTGAAGGAGTTCCCAGAGATGCTTAGCACCTGTTGGCCCTTTTGCCTTCACTCTGCGGTCCAGTTCACCCCAAATCATCTCAATTGGGTTCAGGTCTGGTGACTGTGGAGGCCATGTCATCTGGCGTAGCACCCCATCACTCTCCTTCTTGGTCAAATAGCCCTTACACAGCCTGGAGGTGTGTTTGGGGTCATTGTCCTGTTGAAAAATAAATGATGATCCAACTAAATGCAAACCAGATGGAATAGCATGCTGCTGCAAGATGCTGTGGTAGCCATGCTGGTTCAGTATGCCTTCAGTTTTGAATAAATCCCCAACAGTGTCACCAGCAAAGCACCCCCACACCATCACAGCTCCTCCTCCATGTTTCATGGTGGGAACCAGGCATGTAGAGTCCATCCGTTCATCTTTTCTGCGTCGCACAAAGACAGGGTGATTAGAACCAAAGATCTCAAATTTGGACTCATCAGACCAAAGCACAGATTTCCACTGGTCTAATGTCAATTCCTTGTGTTCTTTAGCCCAAACAAGTCTCTTCTGCTTGTTGCCTGTCCTTAACAGTGGTTTTCTAGCAGCTATTTTACCATGAAGGCCTGCTGCACAAAGTCTCCTCTTAACAGTTGTTGTAGAGATGTGTCTGCTGCTAGAACTGTGTGTTGCATTGACCTGGTCTCTAATCTGAGCTGCTGTTAACCTGCGATTACTGAGGCTGGTGACTCGGATGAACTTATCCTCTGCAGCAGAGGTGACTCTTGGTCTTCCTTTCCTGGGGTGGTCCTCATGTCAGCCAGTTTCTTTGATAGTTTTTTCAACTGCACTTGGGGACACTTTCAAAGTTTTGCCAATTTTTTGGACTGACTGGCCTTCATTTCTTAAAGTAATGATGGCCACTCGTTTTTCTTTACTTAGCTGCTTTTTTCTTGCCATAATACAAATTCTAACAGTCTATTCAGTAGGACTATCAGCAGTGTATCCACCTGACTTCTGCACAACACAACTGATGGTCCCAACCCCATTTATAAGGCAAGAAATCCCACTTATTAAACCTGACAGGACACACCTGTGAAGTGAAAACCATTTCCGGTGACTACTTCTTGAAGCTCATCAAGAGACTGCCAAGAGTGTGCAAATCAGGAATCAATGCAAAAGGTGGCTACTCTGAAGAACCCAGAATATAAGACCGATTTTCAGTTGCTTCACACTTTTTTGTTAAGTATATAATTCCACATGTGTTAATTCATAGTTTTGATGCCTTCAGTGTGAATCTACAATTTTTATAGTCATGAAAATACAGTACACTCTATGAATGAGAAGGTGAGTCCAAACTTTTATATATATATATATATATATATATATATATATATATATATATATACTGTATATATATATATATATATATATATATATATATATATATATATATACTGTGCTATATCCAGCTATAAGACTGAACATTCAGGGCTTCCTATTGTACTATATACTGTGCTCCATACATGTAATACATAGCTATGTTCTGTTGTATTAAAGATCTTGCTATCACAATACATAGAGATGTTACAGTTCCTACAAGATCAATGGAAACCAAGCAACTACATTATGGCACTATCAGTATGAAGTTATACTGGCTCTTAATAGGAAGCTTTATTTTAATTGTACCAAAGATCCTTTTACACCACAATTACATATAGTTCTATAGTTATATCTGGAAATGAGAGGCATGGGTCAGTGTGCAATGTACAATACTTAACCTCATGAACACCAGCTCAAAATATGCCATAGAAAAAACTTAGCCAGTAGATACATTTGCCTTTCAATAATATGACTGTATTCCACCAAGTGTGGGGAAATGTAATGAGGTTTACATATCCTTTCCTGTGTGCATGCATTTTAGCACATTGTGTATAAGTACTTTATATAGTTTTGAAGGGTGGGTAACACTACCATATCTCTATGCACTAGAACAGGGGGATTTGGTATATATTTGCTCCCACCTTATTGTGATCATTCTTGGGTTAGTTTACCATTTACCTTTAACTTGAGGATTCCTACTCATGTCTTACTCCAACCATTCATATAAGGGATGGATCAATCTGCTCTTGAGCCCTATCTCAACAAGTTATGTTTGCTTAAAGGGCTAAACCATTGAAAATCATATAAATATGTAGATTTGTTTTTACCCTTATGTTATTATTTACACTAAATAAATGGTTATTTTTTTTGTCATCACCTCCCTTCCTAGAATCTCTAATAAACATAAAATAGAATCATAGCTTATTAAAGGATACCTGACTTTTCATCAGAAGTTGAAATACCAGCAGGGTCATGCTGGACAGTCTGTTCTATGACTTGTATAAGCCTCCATACATGGTTTCCTATCTGTTTTTCTTGTACTTAGGACTTTAAGGCTGCAGAACGTTTTGCATTTCTGTCTAAAGCAGGGGTGTGTACAATAAGGAGGTGCCCCCCCCCGACCTTTCTATTATAACTACTAATCGAAGTAACTGGATTCATTACATGTAGTTCTCAACCATACAATAGCAAAGAAATATCTTAGAAAAGACCAAGATACGATAATATAGGAGATCCAGAGACACTGGACTACAAATACCGGTTATGATGCAGCTGAAAAGATCCCTGGCTCAGAAAAGAAAAGAAATCTAAGCACAATAAGGAAAACTGCTTTCTTGCTGTCTCTGACTAACATCTCATTAGCAATAACACAAGCATCTTGTCATAAATATACACACTTGTAAGGCTAGGTTCACACCTTCACTTGTATACTGTTTGGGGTTTCCATCCTCGAGCCAGCTTAAAAAATACTGAGCATGACTTTTCCACGCAGAAACTGGGCAGAAGGAGAACATACAAACTCCTTGCAGATGTTGTTCCTGGCGGGATTCAAACCCAGGACTCCAGTACTGCAAGGCTACAGTGCTAACCACTGAGCCACCGTTGCCCAGGTAACTGCTTTTTAAAAAGATTAGGTTTATGTATTTCGAGTCTTCAAACGGACCCAAAGAAAGGAAACCCAGGTGCAGGGGCTAACTTAGCGTAAGAAATTATGTTGACTTGTGAGAAACTTCTATGCAGTGTAGAAGCCAGTAAAGCTGTGTGGAATTCTCCTCTGTCTATTCACTGTGTTAAAAAAGTCCAGCCCCTCCCACCTGCACTGACAGAGAACCATCTTGCTTTTTTAATGATATCTATAGATGGACCTGCCCTAGTAACAGGCAATGAATAGCAAATAGAAGAGACACCTAGTGCAACAGCAATAATTTTTAAATAAAGGTTCATTACATTTTGGTCCAGAATCACATTCTCTACTAAATTAGACTGTGTTGTCTGAAAATGTAGGAACCATTTAAAGGTGACCTGTTAGCATGAAAATGCAGTATAATATACAGGCATCAAGTTATAAAGCAGGAACAGCTGAGTAGATTAATATATATCAACTTGTGGGAAAACATTCAGTATAACCTGTCATTTATTTATCTCTTTGCTGTTTCTATTCCTCAAAACAGTATGGTAGGTGGTGCTATCAGTGACTGACAGCTATCTCTGTAGGTAGTCTTTGAGGGGGACTGCCTGACTTATTTACTGTCTATAAGCAGAGACAATACAAAGATATAAATGAATAAAGGATAGGTTATACTGAAGTTTATAACATCTTACAAAACCCTACAAAACTATAAATCACTCTGCCCAGCTCCCTGTGATCTATAACTTCCTACCTACAAATTGGACTGTATTTTCATGACGAGACGACAGGCTCCCTTTATCAAACTTATACTTCCAATTGTTCTGCGCTCCACTAATACCTGTTTGTGGTGTGTATTCACTAGCTATGTCTGTTATTGTGCCTGTGGTGATGTAATTTCCTTGGACAAAGGAGGTTTCATCTATAGTAACCATAAGTCCCATGGCCACCATTGACTGCTAAGGTTAAATCACTCTGGCATTGTCCCTGAAGCTGAAGAAAAATATGGGGCCAACTAAATGTCTGTCTGTAGCCCTAGCCTTTATATCCTGCAGTTATATTCACTGTAGAGCAGGGGTAGGGAACCTTCGGTTCTCCAGCTGCTGTGAAACTACAACTCCCAGCATGCTCCATTCACTTCCATGGGAGTTCCCAGAACAGCAGAGCCAGTATGCATGCTGGGAGTTGTAGTTTTGCAACAGCTGGAGAGCCGTACGTTCCCTACCCCTGCTGTAGAGGATGCCCCCTCTGAGGATTACTGAATGCATTTCCTTTGGCACAGTTCACATCTCACCCCAAAACTTTTAGGCAGGTGTGGAAAAAAATGTTGCAAAGTAATAATGCTTTCAAAAGTAAAGGAGTTTCTACTAAGAGTCGGATTCTAGAAATTAAGGACACATTGATCCAGGGGTTTTATACTGACTGCCAGATTGGAGTCGGGAAAGAATTTTTTCCCCTAAAATGGGGTAATTGGCGTGAGCCTCATGGGATTTTTTTTGCCTTCTTCTAGATCAACGCTGTAGGGGATTGTAGGGTTATAGGATGGACTTGGTGGACTGATGTCTTCATCCATCCTCATCTACTATGTAAGAGTTAATAGTAAATTTTTTTCAATCAAGATAATCAAGGAGGAGAAGTCCAAGAAACTATGATATCGCCCCCACAGAGCCCTGATCTCAATATCATCCATTCTATCAGTAAGCCTACATCTATAGAAGATCTGTGGTTAATTCTCCAAGAGGTTTGTAACAACGTCCCTGCTGAATTCCTTCCAAAACTGTCTGCAAGTGTACCTAGAAGAACTCATGCTGTTTTGAAGGCGAAAGGAGATCACACCAAATATTGATGGGATTTAGATTTGTCTTTGGTTCACTCACTTTGCAAAAGTAAACTATTACCATTTCTATTTTTGTAGCATTCCTACTTAATAGCATTTTTTCCACACCTGCCTAGAACTTTAGCACAATACTGTATATACGGTATATTATACAACATTTGTTATAATAAAGCAATGTGTAAACTATTTTCAGGGTCTGAGATTTTCAACCATTTACATTTCTCCAACACAATGTTATAAAAGAATTCTTTTGTAAGTATCAATGCCATTAAACCTCTGTTGCTCATGTGTCCCTAGGGAGACTCCACATACAAATTGCTGAATGTATTATTTACTAAATATTCTAGAATTTACCGATATTAACAGGATTTATATGGAAGTGAATGGTAACATCTCCCTGTACAGGGACTAATAGTTATAATTGAACATGTGGGGGTGGTCTTGCTGCAGTGCTGCATGAAAGCTGCTGTTCTTGTCTACAACATAATCCACTTCTCCCTTCTGGTGCAGTGTGAGTTTTTGGAGGCTCTAAGTAATTAGCTTGCTCTATAAAGCATATAAATCACTTCAGTACATTGCAACTACTGACATTTCTGCTCAAACATTGGCACACAGAAGTACTGGACTGTGTGCACAGGGATCTGCTGTTTGGATTCTGCAGTCTCACTAAAACCTATTGAGGCTCTTGTGTACTGTAGAAAAGAGCTGACACAAGTCCTGCATCACTTCAGTGTGTGACAATGGGCAGCTGAAGCTCTGCTCCTTATCACCCTGTCCTTATGTGTTGGGCACTGTCACATCATGTACTTAGGATGCAGAGATGTGCACCCTCTCAGTGCTGATATGATGAAGCTGTTTCTTCCAGCCTACTACCTATAAGTCAGGGTAAGCTGGAATTTAATGGGTGCAGGTAAGTTTGGGGGAACTAAGGAGTACCCTGTTGTATATCTTAATGGACTTGCTGAGCTGAGCTTGAAGCCTGCACATTAATAGTGCACTCCAATTAGTGGTGCTGCAATTGCTTACAACCTCCAGATTTCCCTTATGATGTGCTGCTAAGAAATCCAGCATGCTCCTCAGTTCTTAAAGAGCCACTGCCACCATCTGCCTCTCACTACAGTAGCTGCATGCTGGAGCAGAGCAGAGCCTGGGCTAGCTTCACACTCAGCAGCACATGAAAGGAAGGCTCCTGCCTGTCACATCTCACATCATCACACTCCTCAACTAGATGGAGATCTCCTGTCCTCAGGGAGCCTGATGTGATTCCAGCTCCTCTCAGCTCTGGGATCCTGTCTGCTCCTCAGCTCATGGTCTACATATTGACATGCACCTGCATTGATTTCTTCCTAAGACTGCACCAGGGCACCAAAGTGGACAGGGGGTGATTATGAAGGCACAGGACTCTTATGATTGAATTTCCTAGTCCTGGGGGATTTGATGGAATGAAATACCTAATAATCTCACTGCCTGGTGGTTCCCTGACTTCTCAGAAGCTTACTGCTGGCATCCCAAGGACACAGGACACCCTCCCCTGAACTCTAATCCTGTCACTTGCACTCATTGATCTGTGGCAGCTTCCAGTAGAAGATATCTATGAGCCTCTGAACATCCTCCTGTCTGATCGCTGAGAGTCCAGCAGAAGCCATGCAAGTCTCCATAGCCTGCACTGAGCACAACCTCAAGAGCCGGAATGGGGACGACAGGCACAGCAAGCAGAACTCCAGCGGCTCAAACGTGGTCAATGCTGCCAGGGCAAGGTTCAGGACCGTGGCCATCATAGCCCGGAGCCTGGGAACTTTCACTCCTCAGCACCACATCTCACTCAAGGAGTCCACTGCCAAGCAAACTGGCATGAAATATAGGTAAGAAATACCCCTCACAATGCTTGGATAGATAGATAGATAGATAGATAGATAGATAGATAGATAGATAGATAGATAGATAGATAGATAGATAGATAGATAGACAGACAGACAGACAGACAGACAGATAGATAGATAGATAGGAGATGCATTGATAGTTATGACTAGATAAATAAATATATATATATATATATATATATATATATATATATATATATATATATATTAGTAGATAGATTGATAGGAATACATTGATATTTATGGCTAGATAAATAGATACCAGTAAATAGACAGATAGAAGGAGATACATAGATAGTTATAACTAGATAAATAGGTATGAATAGATAGATAGAAGCAGATATACATGATATAGAGAGGTGGATATGAGTAAATTGATATTAGTGTATATGTAAATAGACAGGTTGATAATTCAATACATATGGGTAGATAGAAGTAGATAGACCTATATGATTAGCTATATAGCTAGATACATGTGAGTAGATATCTATGGGCAGATAGTTGGACAGATATGAGAAGACAGGTAGATACATGAGATGTATAGTTAAATATGAGATATAGATGTATGTGTCTAGATGAATATAAGGGTGATAGCAATGCTTTTATATACTAGACAGATACTTTTCTCACACACATACTGTAAGTTCCCATAACTTTTTAAAGTTATACTTTGCACATAAGCAATGTGTGGTTGCATTACAATGTCAAAATATATTTCATAGAGTATTCCTTATTCTTGTGTCCAGTTTATTTATTGCTCTACATTTTCTATATACGTCAGACTATTCCATACCTTGCTTTGCCAGTAATTCATCTCTCTTTAGTATTCATTCTGTGGGTAACTTTCTGTGTCCTTGGTTAAACTAAACATGTTTTTGTACCCGTAGTGTACACAGTATAGTGCCAACATATTCTGCGGTGCTGTATACAGATTGTATTCACTCACAGTGAATGTTATCCCTAAGGGTCTCACAAGCTACTTTCCTTATCTCCACAACACACACAGTCTGGGGTCATTTTCATACCAAGACAGTTAATGTTTTGGAGGGCAGTAGAAAAGAGGATTATTTGGAAGAAGCCCATGCAAAATGGGGATGACATACAGTCCCAACACTTTGCAGATGTTGTTTAGGTCTTGAGTCCAATACTGCTGAGACTCATGAGTCCAATCCTGCCAGGCTGCAGTTGTCACTAGTGAGTCACCCATATATGCAGAGACATCTTTAAAGCTCTGAGAATATGATTAACAAACTTTCTTAGCCCTCCATCCTGGAAGTCTCCTATTTCTGTACATGATACACGTACTGGGTAGTTGTATCTAAAGGTGGAATCGTGATGACAAGGAATGTAAAAAGTGAATTTTATTGCAGCATGCTGAAGTTAATGGGTATGAAGTTTCCATTATACGCCAGTTCATAAACATATGGCACAGAGTATCATTCCACTAGATCTTGCTGGGATGATTTAGGAAATGAAATGTTTAGGTTAATACAGAACTGATATGCTGTGACCGTGATTGATAATGATTGAATGAAGCTTAAGGAAGCTCCAGTGTTAGTCATAAATCAGAGCTTAGAGTTAATGATTACTGGAAGGTGAATCCCATAAATAAGCCCTGTACTTTACATAGCTACTGTACTAGACAAGTGCAATGATTTATCCTGCACAGCTCAGTGGAGCAGAAAGTGATGGTGCATTAATAGGGGTGAAGTGAAGTGGGGTGTATATACTGCACTGCATCACATATTCTCATTCTCTCTCAGTCCCCAGTACATCGAAACGGCATAAAAGGGGGATATGTGTAATGCTGATAGACATAACCATTATTGTTAAATATTGTCCCAAAGCACTTTTTTAGAAAGTGTGAATTTTGTATCCAGTTAAATAGATTTATGTCCCATAAACCGAACGATTAATGAAAAGGGATGCCTGAATGTCTTCTACAGGATATTTATGACCATTGTGGTCACTTTTGTGCTTTTCTATTTCATCTTGCACAGCTGATTGCCAAATATATGTGAATGCCACAGGGATGGATTTATTTAAAAAAAAAAAATAATAAAAAAAATAAAGTTTTTAGGAAACTTTTTCACATTTTATATTCTAACAGGGGTGGGGGGAACACATAGATAAAAGTGTAATGTACTAGAGCAAAAACATAAATCGGACCAACATGTCATCATATACCTAGAGTAACTGCAAGTGTCTCCATCTAGCATCCATGGGGAGTTGTTTTTTTTTTTTTTCTTTTTGTAGATTGTGAGCCCCATATGTAGAATGGGAGGAAATCCACGCAAACATGGGGAAAACATACAAACTCCTTGTAGATGTTGTTCCTTGCAGGATTTGAACCCAGGAGTCCAGCACTGCAAGGCTGCAGTGCTAACCACTGAGCCACCATGTTGCCCCTTATCTATGGGGAGTTGTCCACTATGTAGTTTGTCCCCCTATAAGGCCGGCGCCCCACGGGACGTAAACGCTGCAATTAGCGGACACGCTGTGGGAAAAATTGCGGCATTGTACAGTGCAGGCAAAGTGGATGGGATTCATGCGAATCCCATCCCCACTTTGCGGAAAAGATCGCAGCGCGGACATGCTGCGATTTGCAATGTTTACAAGCTGAGCATCTGAATGTGGGAGGGGCTTGACCATGACTGACAACTCTGCTCTCACATCCAGCTCAGCCACTGTCCTGTGCTGGGAGATCAATGCACAGAGGTCACTAAACTTTAAAAGATCAGTTTCACTGTTATATATTGATATACACAACTTGTGTGTGTTTGTATATATATTTTGCAGTCCTGTCAGCTCTATTACACCCCGATACACACAGGGTAATATAATATAATGAATGATTTATAATATACATGCCTAGTGTAATAAGGTAATAGGAGAGCGCAGGTGCAGGGAAATCAAATTTCACATGGTTGCTTCTCCCAATACCAATAAACGACAGCCACCATTTATGACACCTGTAATCTGTCAATGGAGAGAGGAAACGGCTGTTGTGTCGTTGTAACGGACATGACAGCCCTAATCTTCACTCTTTTGATGGCACCTGTATTCTGTTACCTGCCCCTTGGAGAGGAGCTGCGAGTGATTCCATTTCCCCACCTGTTCTCCTTTATTATTACATAAAGGTATTTACATGTACACAAGATTTTATTTGACTTTTTTTTTTTTTTTTTTTTTTTTTACAATTGGGGGTCACAGCTCTGAATATAGTAGGAATTGTTCCAAACATTAAAACCGTAACGGCATAGACACTCAGTTTTTATGAGTCCAATTGGAAATGGAGCAGCTCATGTAATATGTATATATTACATTCTATAGTACTGAAGCAAAAGTTCACCAAAGGTGAATGTTCATTGTAAAGTATCAGGTTATGTGATCTTTCCTACAAGAATTTATGTAAAATCGCCTTTCTAATTAAGTGTTGTCTCCTGTTTACATCCTAGACTTGGGGTTGATCATCTCATCCACGCGACTATTACAATTCAATTGTTCTTGTTATTCTGCTAAATTATTTAACTGAAAAGCTGCTTAACATGGATGCTGCCCTGAAAGCACTGAGTCTGCTATCTGCAGATAGTATACAGTGTACGACTGCCAATGTCCCAGTGCCTGGGATACAGAACTGTAGATAAACGTAGGGCATGGACTGGTAGTAGTGCATGACTAGGAAACATTCTGCGTCTTACTCCTCTGATTGTAATGGCATTATATACACTTGATGTCTTGATAATTACTATATGCCTGAATAATCTTGTATCTTGTTTATGAAAAATCTTAACATCAGAAAGTCCTTATTCAGTAATGCTAGTAAGAAATTGTGTTAAAGGGATATTTCCATCTATATTATGCTATATTTTTTGGATATTCCAGAACATTAGCTCCTATTCACCCTTTGTGCTGGGAATTGCAGCAGAGTCCCATGCTTAGTGGTTCGTTTTCATGGCAATACATAATATATTGTGAGAAGGTGACAGGCACAGTACTGGAGTCCAGATATATCAGCCCCAGGTTTCTCACATATGTGTGGTTCAGGGCAAATCTGGAGTAGGCCTCAGCCCAGGTGTAGGTCCTTGGCTCTTTACTGACCCATAAAAGACTGCAGCTCTTGTATTGTGTGCAGTTCCATGAAGTGAAAGCAGGTGTATGGTTCTGTCCTGTAACCAGGGGCGTAACTACCATAGAGGCAACGGAGGCGGCTGCCACAGGGCCCGGGCCATTAGGGGGCCCGGTGACAGCCGCTACCACTGCATTTTTGTTTTTTTTTTTAAATTGGCCGTTACGGGCCCTGTTTACTTGCCTATCCTGGACATAATACTGTATGCAGGGGCCACTATGGGGACATAATACTGTGTGCAGGAGACACTATGGGGGATAATACTGTGTGCAGGGACCACTATTGGGTATAATACTGTGTGCAGGGGCCACTAAGGAACATAATACTGTATGCAGGGGCCACTATGGGGTATAATACTGTGTGCAGGGGCCACTAATGGAGATGGGAGTGTTATTTTTACACGTGTATTCTATACACGCGTGTTATGCTAAAATGCGCTCGCGTTAACTCCATGTGTACGGCCCCTAAGGGTGCATGCACACTGAGTAACGCCGGGCGTGTATGAGAGCCGTACACGCCGGCATTACAGCAGACTGCCGAACACTTCCCATTCACTTCAATGGGAGCGCTCGTAACAGCGGCGTTTACGAGCGCTCCCATTGAAGTGAATGGGAAGTGTTCGGCAGCCCTGCTGTAACGCCGGCGTGTACGGCTCTCATACACGCCCGGCGTTACGTAGTGTGCATGCACCCTTAGACTGTATTTTGTTTTGCTGCTTTTGTGCCTGAAGTCAAGGTTTATTTATTTTCCTGGTTTTTTTTCTAAATAAACCAGTTTGCTGCACATTTTGTGTCCCTGTCTTGACAATTTGGGTCCGCACCAATGCTTCTGCCAAGCTAACTTCCCCACAATTCGCCACCAAAATTTTACCCTTTAACAATAAGTTCATGAGATTTTATTTTTTTTTAGAAAAGATTAATGGGTTAAAACAAAATAAAAAAAAGTCTTAACCTATCAAACCCGCTACTTTGATTGAAATCCCTTCCATGTCTGCTCTCTACTACCTGGTCTCTCTAGACATGCAGGAAATACAGCTTAGCCAATAACTGCTGAGGTGGTCAATGGTTGGCTAAGAGCTCTTTTATTGTGATGAGAGGGTCAGGGTCTTCCACTATAGCCAATACACTATTGATTTTAGGTGCCGTTTGCTTGTTTTATGGATCATTTGTCAGCGACAATGTTTTTTGGACACCATATGTCAAAAGGTACATTTAGTATTTTTTCTAAAATCTTCACCCAGTTGTTATTACAATCCTCGCATAGCATTCATTACTGGCCTATGTTCATGTATGATGGCTAATGAAGGCTTCTAAAGCTGTATTTAATATGGCTTGCTATGAATGCATTCAATATTCCATGATTTATCTCTAGCCCTATAGTTGGTCCCTGAAGAGGCCTATGGAGATCTTTATAGTGCATGTGCTGCAAACTGTATATACAGTAAACGGTTTGTCATATTATATAATCCCTTTAATAGAGAAATCAGTAAAGTAAACTGACTAGAGAATTGTAGGTGCTATATTGAAACTAATTAAAAATGAATGTGAAATAGAGATCCATGAATAAGTGCATTCATTGAAAACATGCCCATCTGGTGCAAGGCTCATCTGAATTGTGATGCAAGCCTTTCCCTTGTAAATACAGATGGCAAATCTTTTAGCTCGACTTGATTAGAAAAAAAAAATGTTTCATTGTTATGCGGCAATTTCATGTATAGCTATGATTCTGGAAATGTCATGGAAAAGTCTGCAGGCAGTAGCACAGAAGTCTTGTTGGTTGGGCTTAGTGCAGACATACACATTTTATACCATATACTGTTTATCAGATCCTTTACTATTGCATTATGTTATGGATTATAACAATGGTGTATAGTGTATGTATTCTTGAATATAACAGTTATGTTTTTGGCTGCACAAAAGACTAACTAGACTTAAAATTCACCTTCAGGTTAAGGCCCCATGGGATGTCGGGCAGCAATAAAGTGCTGCAGAAAAAAATCGTGGTGGCAACGCATCGCGATTCTTCCCACAGTGTTTTAGACAGAAAGTTCGCTGAGTTTTCCTCTGCGGACTTTCTGTTACGATTATATCTATGGAGAAACTACCAGCGTTTCCGTAGGTATAATTGACACACTACCATTTCCAAAACCGCATCAGCTTTGGAAATCACGGATGTCCCCACACGCAGTTTTTAATGTAAAGTGGGCATGGGATTTGCTAGATTCCCATCCACTTTGCTATCACTGTAAAACGCCACATAAGACTAAGGCCTCACATTGCAGAAATGCAGCTTTTTTTTTGCTGATTTTTTTGAGCCAAGAATGGCTATAAAAGAATGGAAATATATAGGAAGTGCTTATACTTCTCACTTTTCCTCAGTCCACTCCTATCTTTGGTTTAAAAAAAACAACAAAAATCTGCAATAAAAAAAGCTGCATTTCTGTAATGTGGGGCCTTAACCTTAAACAAGTCCACCAGCTCTAAAATATAAAAAATACACCGAATTCTAATACGCGCTTATTACCTTTTTACCTCCATAGCCCCATTTTACACTTAGGGTAAGTTCACACGGAGATTTTTGGTCAGGATTTTGAGGCCATATCCGTCTAAAAATCCTGACCAAAAAGACGGCTCCCATTGTTCCGACTCTTGGAAAAAGAAGCGAGATGCTCATTCTTCAGGCCGTTTCGCCTTGCGTAGCACCCTGAAGACACTCCCTCCTCCTGACTAGGCCCATTCATTGGGCCTAATCCGGAGCAGAGTACGTGCAGTGCACCACATTCAGTCGTGGCTACCCATTTTTGGCCCAGAACCTGAGACGGCCTCCGCCTCAGGTTCCGATCCAAAAAACCCAATGACAATGTCAAAACCATGACTAAAAAACCATGTGTGAACTTAGCCTTAGGGTAAGTTCACATGAAGATTTTTGGTCAGGATTTTGAGGTCGTATCCGCCTCAAATTCCTGACCAAAAAGACGGCTCCCTTTGAAATCAATGGGAGCCGCTCAGGAGTAAGCCGAGTTCACATGTAGGACTGTATAATGAGGTGTTTTTAGGGGGAGGAATTTGAGTCAGTTTCCTGACCAAATTCCTGACCAAAAAACTCTGTGTGAACTCAGCTTACTCCTGAGCGGATCCCATTGATTTCAATGGGAGCTGTCTATTTGGTCAGGATTTTGAGGCAGATACGGCCTCAAAATCCTGACCAAAAATCTCCATGTGAACTTACCCTAAGGCTAAGTTCACACATGGTTTTTTGGTCAGGGTTTTGGCATTGTCAAAACCGGACTGGAAAACACGTGAGGAGTTTCCTGAGGTGTTTTTTACCATTTGAAGCGTTTTTTTGAGGTGTTTTCGAGGAGTTTCCTTATCCGTTTCCTCTTGGTATGTGGTCATGAATTATATTTTAAAAAACCGCCTAGCACCTACACGCGTATCACATTGAAAGCAATAGGTAAAAAGCCTCCCATTGATTTCAATGGGGAGCGCATATGCCGGAACACATTCAAGTCAATGGGATCTGTTTTTTACGCCGCTCACTCTGAACAATTTTTATGTTCAGAATGAGCAAGCGTAAACTCCATGTGAAGGCTCCCTTACTGATCATGTAGTTGTAACTTTCATCATATATCACACAGGAGTTTGCAAGAACCAGAAGAATTGTATAAATAACAACAAGGAGAAATGGAGGAGAAATTAAAGTGTACAGTGGTTAAAGAGAAAGAAAGATTTACTCCATACTTGGCTGTGTTGGAGTCATATTGTATTGCAATCTTTGTTACGTTATTACAAAAAAATAAAATTACTACAATTTTTTTTAAAAACAAGCAATGCAAACAATGCATCTTGTGATCACAACCCACACAAGGATAAGAAGATTACGCTAGAAAAAAACAAGACTGTAAAAACATCTAAAGCTAAGGCCCCATGTAGTAAGTTGCAGCTGAAAAATGCAGCGGAAAAGACAGTGATGCAAATACATCAGTTTTTTTTTGTTTTTTTTGGGGGGGTGGGGGGTGGGGTTGCAGCGTTTTTCACAGAGAATCAGCAGAGTTTTCCTCTGTGGACTTTCTGCTTCTATTATACCTATACGGAAAATGCCGGTGTTTCTGCAAGTATTATTATTATTATTATTATTATTATTATTGATGTGCTGTGATTTATAGAAATGTACAAAAATTTCTGCTGCATATTTTTTTTCTGCACTGTATGGATGGGATTAGCCAGAATCCCATTCACTTTGTAAGTAATGTTCACAGCATGGGTCCCATGTTGCAGAAATGCAGCATTTTTGGGTGCTATGAAAACACAGCATGAATAAAAAACAGGGTTTTTTTTTTTTTTTTTTTCTACAGTACTAGCAAAGTAAATTAGTTTTTGCTTAATTACATGCACAAATTGCGAAAAATTTAATTTGTGGTAAAACTGCATTTTCAAAGGTTGGATTTTTGAAAGATGCAGTAAGTTCATTTTAGCTGAGGAATTGCAAGTGTTTTCCCTATATATTTGATAGGGGAAGAAAAAAATGCAGAGAGAACACAGCAAAACCTCAATGAGAATCGCTGTGAAACAAAATGGAATGTGTTTAAGCTGAGCTTTTATCTGAAGTGTTTTTTTTAGCAGTGTATACCTATTAGAGGTGAGCCTTAGACTAAAGGGTATCTTAGGACAGGAGCTGTATAGCCTATTCAAAATTGCAACAAAAAAAATGGACCTTTACAGATCTTTCTTGCTATAATAAAGTTGTTATTGTTGTTATTATTGCGTTTTCCGTAATCCCTGTGCCTGCTGACTTTTATATCAGATTTATCAGTGGTATTTCTATCGTATTCTAGTGCTTGGGGGTATAGCAAACTGAAACTATTTATGTAATATTATTAAAAAAAAATAAGGTTTGCAAAAAATATAACAAAATTCATTACAGCCGTAAAAATAGAGAAAAAGCATAATAACTGTGTAACATCTCTGCCCGTTTGGGTCTCTGTGCCACCCTCCGCTCGCATGCTGAGATGCAGGAGGTGTGTTCAGTTTGATTCCTTGCTTAGTGTTTTTCATTGCACCGTGTGAACACTGCTGTATCTATCTCTGTAATTGAATTTCCATCACACCCATCTCCTGCACCTTGTTCCCTCTGACCATCAAATAGTTCATTCTAGCCTTCCTATATACTGGAGATCTGCCCTCATAGAAGAGCTGACTATTGTGACTTTGTCCATGCTAAGCTCCTCTTCTGCTACTATTGTATTGCTTACCTCTGACCTCTGGCTTACCCTTTGACTACTCTCTTGGATTTTCGTTCTGTACTGCGTTGCTCGACTGTTACTGGACCCTTAGCTAGGTGACCTCCCTTTGTTGTTGTTTGTCTTGTTTTCCTTCTGTGTTGTCACTTATATAGGAAGGGCCTGTCAAGCAGTTGCCACCTATTGCTTAGGATAGGACTGGCAATCAGGAAGGGACAGTAGAGGGAATTCAGCTTAGGGCTCACTGTCTATTGTGCCCTCCCCCCAGGATTCACCAGCAACTACTGGGGAATTGCTCCTATTGCAATTCCCTTACACTATGTCTGTAGAAAGGAGCAGTCTTCTTCGCCTGTGACCACTGGAAAATGACTCATCAACACAAAACAGATGGGTAAGGGTTAAGAAATCATAACAAACATAATGGGTGAGTAAATTATTTAAACTATTTACATATGACAGTGATACATATTATTGACAGTTTCAAACACAAATATGTTGTTATGGAATTGCCAGTTGAGCAATTCCCCAGTGCTGCTGCTGAAACCAGGGAGGAAGGGGACAACAGAGACAGGGAATCCTAAACTCAACCCAGCCCCTGTTTGAGGGGGATATGGCCTCAAAATCCTGACCAAAAAACTCTGTGTGAACTTACCCTTATTCTCTTTCACGATCTTTAGTTCATATCTGCATTGGGCTTTCTGTCGTTCAAGTTCACAGCGGGACCTGAACAATGGAGAGCCGGACCTCTAAAAAAAGTGGTTACTGGCAGACATTGATGGACCCCTTTGGCTATAATGGAGCCTGGCAGGTGTCCACTGCTTTCATGCTGAAAATGTTGGTGAGATAAGTCTTCTGTGCAAGCCTATTCTCTCCGCTGATTTCTGGCAAGTTTCTGCGCATTTGTGAACTTACCCTCAATGGTACAGTATTCATAATAGTTGGAGTTCACAATAAATGACACCATGCACTAAAGCTATATTCACACGACTGAATAAGTGAGTAAATAATGGCATCCATTTTTTTTTAAAAGATGTCACATGGCAGCATTAAATTCAATATAAGCGAATAGGCGCTATTCACATGGCTGTTATTATGACAATCTGTTGTAACAAACTGCCAAAATATAAGTCATGCCCTATTTCGTCTTTTTTTCACAAAACCCCTCTATACACTCAAATCCGTGAAAACAAGTGCCCTTCGGCTGCTTTCCACCCCTGTTGTGTGACTGTAGCTCATAGTTGTTGTAATACAGTCTCGGTGTTGTGGTTTGTTGTTTGCAGATCACACTTAGTGGTGCAAAACACTTGTTTGCTGATCCCCCTTGGTGGCACAGAATATTTGTGGTTATATTTGTCACACTTGATCGTACAGAACACTTCTTTACTGTTCACAATTGGTAATGAAGAACACTACTTGTGTGCCATTCATTGGTTATATGGAACATTTGCCGTTTGCTATTCACACGTACAGGACATTTGCAGTTCACTGATCACACTTGGACTTACAGACACTTTTGGTGGTACAGGACATTTGTGGCTTGCTGGGCAGAGTTGGTGGTGAAGAATATTTATTTGTACTTGCCATGTAACACTTTTACTTTCTGCACAGCACCACTCCACCTTCAGTATGGTCCTTGTAAGTGCTACAGTATATTTACACTGACCACTGCAACTTACTATAGATAAACTGAATATTTTACAACTTGAACTTCCCAAGAGGAGCAATTACTTTCATGCAAATAATATCTTCCATGTTAAAAGTGTCTATAGTCTTTAATCTATGCTAGCATGTACACAGTATGGATATTTAGATCTAACATAGGGCAGAAATGCACTTGGTTTCTGCATCCAGTTATACTCTGTAGAGATACATTTATTTTACATTGGTTTTGTCATAAAATAATGTATCCCTAACATACTGTGTGAAGCTGCAATGCAGAATAGTGAAACAAACATACTTAGATGTATAAGAAAACAAAAGGTTAGAGGGCTACTTCCCAGCAGCGCTCAATGGCACAGTTACAAGTCTTTTAGAAACCAACATTTATTTCATGCAAAGATTAAAGGAGCCCAAGACTAATAAAGAAATGTCTACTGTTTGTGTGTTGTTAATAGTGGTCATCATCTTACAAGGACATGAGACCTGAGTATAAGAACTTAGATTCATTAGAAAAAATCATGTTCATTTCAGCATATTTAAGTCAAGTTTCAAAGACTGAAGTTTACTACATTTTCCAGAACTCTAGGCAACAAAGTATGATAAAATATAATGGGAATTATACATAAAAATGTTCTAATTTCTCAACAGTGTGTTATACTGTATTTTTCCATATACTTACTTCAACATGTCTCCCACTTGTGTGCTGCTCGTGCAATGGCCGTGCTTCCGCGGTTCCTTTCCTTAAATAAATAGGAGAAACAGAAGCAAAATAGGACAGAAATCGGTCTGTCGGCCCGCACACGGGACGGCGAAAATCACGGTCGTGTGTACGGGCCCATAGAAAAAACACGGATAGCACTCTGACCCACACCACGGTCGTCTGCAAGGGGCCTAAACCTGGGAATATTGGTCTTTTTCAAAAGTGAAGAATTTTTCCCTCCCAACCTTTGTTTTTTTAACAATTTAGACAGAATATAATTAGATTATGGTCACTATTACCAAGGTTTCCAGCAAGTCCTGCAAATCACTCATAGATTGGTGTCTATTGAGGGACGCATGAAAATGGGAAAAATAGGACATGTCCAATTTTCTGATGGCCCATTACAATGGACTGTCCAAAAATTGTTCATGTGAATAGCCTGATTCTCATCAATTTTTAATGCAGCTATGAGACAGCTCTTAAAAACACATCCATCGCACAGCCGTAAACCCCATGTGTCTGACATGTTAAAGTAGCCATGTACTTGGCTTTTTCATCAGTCATTCTATTGATATAAGGGATAAAGTCAAAAGGATGACGCCACATTTTCATCAATCATTTTTAAGTCTAAAGTCAACAAGACAACTGCTAGAAAAATTATTGTTTCCATCCATCTCACCCATCCTCCCATTTTCTTCAATATAACATAAAAATGGAAGGAATGTCTGTAAAATGATGCAAATAATGTATTTCATGGCAATAAATGTGACTGGTCACAATTGCATTGAGGTCAGTGGCTTTCATTTGTACTCCCATTGCATTGGGACCACCAGATGAAATAATTATGGGGGCTTAGTCTCAATGTAGAAAGAATATGGGCTTATATCAAGACATATCAGTAACATTGTTTTTCATGTTTACAGATGTTGAAGACCTATTCTTGAGATGGCTCATCAACATCACATCAGTGGGAGTCTGACCCCCATCACATCCAGCTTTTCTTAGCAGTCATTGGCACCATAAGTAACACAGAGTATGTGGCAGAAGCATAGTTCTGCTTTCTGTGCTGTGACCAGACCGACTTATTGAGAAGAGCTGATCTGTGGGGTGCTAGGTGTCTGACCCCCTCTCATCTGATATTTATGACAAATCTTACGACTAAGTTATCAATACCTATATACATCACGAATCAGCCTATAAAATGTCTTAGGCCCGCTTCACATCTGCATTTGTGGAATCCGTTCCCCTTTCCACATGAAAAATGCAGAGAGAAAAGTCCTGCAAGCAGCACTTTTCTCTCTGCATTTTTCATGGGGAAACCGAGCTGAAACCACATGGACCCCATTATAGTCTATGGGGTCTGCGGGCTTCCTAAGGTAACTGCTTTTTTATGTAGACTAGGTTTCCCAAGCAAACCCCCGAATGGAAACCCATGCGCAGATGTGAAACCGGTCCTACAAGTAATTGGCTCCAAATCTACCCCCAAATGTTTGTCTTCTGCTGCACCAGATGGGGCTTCTTATTGTGTCATTCGGGGACCTTGAATTCTCCACTATTTTGTGTATCAGTCTTGCGATGAACACACTATGTACATCTGAAGACATTGCTGGAGCAAAGGAACTTTTTCTATATACTTTACTGTATGTTTACATATTTAATTCATGAGGTGCGTTTCATAATATTAAGCTGTAGTTAGTTTGATTTTGCCTTACAAACAGTCCTCTGTAGTAAGAATACTTAACATATGTATAAATCTGTCTCAGTGATCAGTTTTCCCTGTTTCTTCCTAAATCCCATGGAAACTACTTCCGTCCTGAGAATTGTGAAATTGTTTACAGCTAAAGTTTCAAAGCACACTCCAGAATCTGCAGACAAAATATTCTTACATTGGGATGTAATTGTAAGATTCCACACTGAGACCTTGATCAGGACTCTCCATAATACGTGTTCTGTCGAGCGCCCATGGATAGACCATGCTGAGTTCGGCTAATTCATCCTGATGAGTTGAAATAACTTACTGATTTGCTAAGTGGGGAGTTGTCAGCATCGCTGTGAGCGCAGAAGCTGCTTAAAACACAAGTAACAAGGTTATCACACAACATATGTATTTATTTGGCTAAGAATTACTGGTGTCGGAACCATAGAAATACTTAGAACTGGTTAAAGAGACATAGTAACTTGGTGGAGATTTCCTTATAATTGACTTTAAAATTAATGAAACCTTTTTCTCTTATACATAATCCTAAAAATCTACAACTAGGGCCACTAAATTCAAAATGACATTTCCATTCATGTTCTGTATTACTTGGTATTTTAGTTGTATTAGTATGTGGCAGATATGTTGCAAACTACCAATGTGGATTTTGCCATTAGATTCTGTAACAAAGTAAAGTACAGTGCAACTTATACGGTATTCTAACACCAACTAACACCCTGCAGAAAAATATGGTATTCAAATGAATGTCAAGGCATGCTGCAGATCGACAGATAATTTTGTATGGAAAAACATCAACGAGACTATAATATTTCCAATTTATCATCTATTTACATGGGATGTTTTGAGATAATTTAGTCATATGTAATATATGTCTTATTAATTCATAGATTCAAATCATACTCAATATTGTCATCCCAAAATCACGGCCGCAAAATAACGCAGTGTATACGATCCAGGCTCCCATTGAAATCAATGGGAGCTTTTACGGCGTTCAAAAACTCACACACCGTATACGTGCCAGGTCACGCGGCACGTTACTCCGTGTGAATGGACCCTTACTGTGTTTTTTTGAGCCAAAGCCAAGAATGTCTACAAAGGAATGGGAAATATATAGGAAGTTCTTATACCTCTCCCTTCTGCTCAATCCACTCCTGGCTTTGGCTAAAGAAAAACGCAACAAATATCTGCAACAAGAAGGTGCATTTTTACAATGTGGGGCCTTAGCCTTAACAACAGAATGAGTAAAGCAGTCACCCCCAGAGATGATCTGATATTGGCTGCTCACTGCTATTCATTTACATGGATACTGCTGGAGATAGCCAATTGTTGTACTTCAATTATCTTCAGTGGTTCCCATTGAAATGAATGGAGCAACAATGCACATTACCAACGTTCTTGTGGATAGGAGGTAACATATTGTGACTAGAATACCCCTTTAATGGTAATAATAGTAAAAAGATACAGTGAGACCCTATATCTTAGCAGATCAAAAGACTTGAAAAGTCCAGCAATACACTGTATGCACGTGACCACGACTTATCCAGAGATGCCTCCCCATGGTGTAACAGATTACCTTGCCATATCAATGCGTCCTCACTGAATGGCAATAACAGTAGGTGTGAGATCAAGTTTGACCTTTAGAAAATGTTAAGGTACACTGGCTATGTGATGCAAAATACAATATATATATATATATATATATATATATATATATATATATATAGCCAATACAGAACAGTGTTATGCATAGCCAGGAAAGATTGCATGAGCCAAATGCTGCTTATTAGAGATGAGCGAACACTAAAATGTTCGAGGTTCGAAATTCGATTCGAACAGCCGCTCAATGTTCGTGTGTTCGAACGGGTTTCGAACCCCATTATAGTCTATGGGGAACAGATACTCGTTAAGGGGGAAACCCAAATCCGTGTCTGGAGGGTCACCAAGTCCACTATGACACCCCAGGAAATGATGCCAACACCTCTGGAATGACACTGGGACAGCAGGGGAAGCATGTCTGGGGGCATCTAACACACCAAAGACCCTCTATTACCCCAACATCACAGCCTAACAACTACACACTTTACACACTCAATACCACCTCTCTGACAGTAGGAAAACACCTTGAAACATGTGTATTTGGCACTTGCAGTGAGGAGAGCTTGTCACCAGCAGTGAATTTGGCCCTTGTAGTAAGTTGAGGTTGGCACCAACATTTGTTTTGAAAATCAGGGTGGATTGAGCCTCTAACCAGCAGAGTTTGGGCAAATTCATGGTGGAGGGAGCCTCTAAACACCCCAGTTTGGGCAAATTCATGGTGGAGGGAGCCTCTAAAAACCCCAGTTTGGACCAATTCATGGTGGAGGGAGCCTCTAACCAGCCCAGTTTGGGCAAATTCATGGTGGAGGGAGCCTCTAAAAAACCCAGTTTGGACCAATTCATGGTGGAGGGAGCCTCTAACCAGCCCAGTTTGGGCAAATTCATGGTGGAGGGAGCCTCTAAAAAACCCAGTTTGGACCAATTCATGGTGGAGGGAGCCTCTAACCAGCCCAGTTTGGGCAAATTCATGGTGGAGGGAGCCTCTAACCAGCCCAGTTTGGACCAATTAATGGTGGAGGGAGCCTCTAACCAGCCCAGTTTGGACCAATTAATGGTGGAGGGAGCCTCTAACCAGCCCAGTTTGAACCAATTCATGGTGGAGGGAGCCTCTAAACAGCCCAGTTTGGGCAAATTCATGGTGGAGGGAGCCTCTAAAAAACCCAGTTTGGACCAATTCATGGTGGAGGGAGCCTCTAACCAGCCCAGTTTGGACCAATTAATGGTGGAGGGAGCCTCTAACCAGCCCAGTTTGGACCAATTCATGGTGGAGGGAGCCTCTAAACAGCCAAGTTTTGGGAAATTCATGGTGGAGGGAGCCTCTAACCAGCCCAGTTTGGACCAATTCATGGTGGAGGGAGCCTCTAAACAGCCAAGTTTTGGGAAATTCATGGTGGAGGGAGCCTCTAACCAGCCCAGTTTGGACCAATTCATGGTGGAGGGAGCCTCTAAAAAACCCAGTTTGGACCAATTCATGGTGGAGGGAGCCTCTAAACAGCCCAGTTTGGGCAAATTCATGGTGGAGGGAGCCTCTAACCAGCCCAGTTTGGACCAATTAATGGTGGAGGGAGCCTCTAAACAGCCCAGTTTGGGCAAATTCATGGTGGAGGGAGCCTCTAACCAGCCCAGTTTGGACCAATTCATGGTGGAGGGAGCCTCTAACCAGCCCAGTTTGGGCAAATTCATGGTGGAGGGAGCCTCTAAAAAACCCAGTTTGGACCAATTCATGGTGGAGGGAGCCTCTAACCAGCCCAGTTTGGGCAAATTCATGGTGGAGGGAGCCTCTAACCAGCCCAGTTTGGACCAATTAATGGTGGAGGGAGCCTCTAACCAGCCCAGTTTGGACCAATTCATGGTGGAGGGAGCCTCTAACCAGCCCAGTTTGGACCAATTAATGGTGGAGGGAGCCTCTAAACAGCCAAGTTTTGGGAAATTCATGGTGGAGGGAGCCTCTAACCAGCCCAGTTTGGACCAATTCATGGTGGAGGGAGCCTCTAAACAGCCCAGTTTGGGCAAATTCATGGTGGAGGGAGCCTCTAAAAAACCCAGTTTGGACCAATTCATGGTGGAGGGAGCCTCTAATTAGCCCAGTTTGGACCAATTAATTGTGGAGGGAGCCTCTAACCAGCCCAGTTTGGACCAATTAATGGTGGAGGGAGCCTCTAAACAGCCCAGTTTGGGCAAATTCATGGTGGAGGGAGCCTCTAACCAGCCCAGTTTGGACCAATTAATGGTGGAGGGAGCCTCTAACCAGCCCAGTTTGGACCAATTAATGGTGGAGGGAGCCTCTAACCACCCCAGTTTGGACCAATTCATGGTGGAGGGAGCCTCTAACCAGCCCAGTTTGGACCAATTCATGGTGGAGGGAGCCTCTAAAAAACCCAGTTTGGACCAATTCATGGTGGAGGGAGCCTCTAAACAGCCCAGTTTGGGCAAATTCATGGTGGAGGGAGCCTCTAAAAAACCCAGTTTGGACCAATTCATGGTGGAGGGAGCCTCTAACCAGCCCAGTTTGGACCAATTAATGGTGGAGGGAGCCTCTAAACAGCCAAGTTTGGACCAATTCATGGTGGAGGGAGCCTCTAAAAACCCCAGTTTGGACCAATTCATGGTGGAGGGAGCCTCTAACCAGCCCAGTTTGGACCAATTAATGGTGGAGGGAGCCTCTAACCAGCCCAGTTTGGACCAATTAATGGTGGAGGGAGCCTCTAACCACCCCAGTTTGGACCAATTCATGGTGGAGGGAGCCTCTAAACAGCCAAGTTTGGACCAATTCATGGTGAAGGGAGCCTCTAAAAACCCGTTTGGACCAATTCATGGTGGAGGGAGCCTCTAACCAGCCCAGTTTGGGCAAATTCATGGTGGAGGGAGCCTCTAAACAGCCCAGTTTGGGCAAATTCATGGTGGAGGGAGCCTCTAACCAGCCCAGTTTGGACCAATTAATGGTGGAGGGAGCCTCTAACCAGCCCAGTTTGGACCAATTAATGGTGGAGGGAGCCTCTAACCACCCCAGTTTGGACCAATTCATGGTGGAGGGAGCCTCTAAACAGCCAAGTTTGGACCAATTCATGGTGGAGGGAGCCTCTAAAAACCCCAGTTTGGACCAATTCATGGTGGAGGGAGCCTCTAACCAGCCCAGTTTGGACCAATTAATGGTGGAGGGAGCCTCTAAACAGCCAAGTTTTGGGAAATTCATGGTGGAGGGAGCCTCTAACCAGCCCAGTTTGGACCAATTCATGGTGGAGGGAGCCTCTAAAAAACCCAGTTTGGACCAATTCATGGTGGAGGGAGCCTCTAACCAGCCCAGTTTGGACCAATTCATGGTGGAGGGAGCCTCTAAACAGCCCAGTTTGGGCAAATTCATGGTGGAGGGAGCCTCTAAAAAACCCAGTTTGGACCAATTCATGGTGGAGGGAGCCTCTAATTAGCCCAGTTTGGACCAATTAATGGTGGAGGGAGCCTCTAACCACCCCAGTTTGGACCAATTCATGGTGGAGGGAGCCTCTAAACAGCCAAGTTTGGACCAATTCATGGTGAAGGGAGCCTCTAAAAACCCGTTTGGACCAATTCATGGTGGAGGGAGCCTCTAACCAGCCCAGTTTGGGCAAATTCATGGTGGAGGGAGCCTCTAAACAGCCCAGTTTGGGCAAATTCATGGTGGAGGGAGCCTCTAACCAGCCCAGTTTGGACCAATTAATGGTGGAGGGAGCCTCTAACCAGCCCAGTTTGGACCAATTAATGGTGGAGGGAGCCTCTAACCACCCCAGTTTGGACCAATTCATGGTGGAGGGAGCCTCTAAACAGCCAAGTTTGGACCAATTCATGGTGGAGGGAGCCTCTAAAAACCCCAGTTTGGACCAATTCATGGTGGAGGGAGCCTCTAACCAGCCCAGTTTGGACCAATTAATGGTGGAGGGAGCCTCTAAACAGCCAAGTTTTGGGAAATTCATGGTGGAGGGAGCCTCTAACCAGCCCAGTTTGGACCAATTCATGGTGGAGGGAGCCTCTAAACAGCCCAGTTTGGGCAAATTCATGGTGGAGGGAGCCTCTAAAAAACCCAGTTTGGACCAATTCATGGTGGAGGGAGCCTCTAATTAGCCCAGTTTGGACCAATTAATTGTGGAGGGAGCCTCTAACCAGCCCAGTTTGGACCAATTAATGGTGGAGGGAGCCTCTAAACAGCCCAGTTTGGGCAAATTCATGGTGGAGGGAGCCTCTAACCAGCCCAGTTTGGACCAATTAATGGTGGAGGGAGCCTCTAACCAGCCCAGTTTGGACCAATTAATGGTGGAGGGAGCCTCTAACCACCCCAGTTTGGACCAATTCATGGTGGAGGGAGCCTCTAACCAGCCCAGTTTGGACCAATTCATGGTGGAGGGAGCCTCTAACCAGCCCAGTTTGGACCAATTAATGGTGGAGGGAGCCTCTAACCACCCCAGTTTGGACCAATTCATGGTGGAGGGAGCCTCTAAAAAACCCAGTTTGGACCAATTCATGGTGGAGGGAGCCTCTAAACAGCCCAGTTTGGGCAAATTCATGGTGGAGGGAGCCTCTAAACAGCCCAGTTTGGGCAAATTCATGGTGGAGGGAGCCTCTAACCAGCCCAGTTTGGACCAATTAATGGTGGAGGGAGCCTCTAACCAGCCCAGTTTGGACCAATTCATGGTGGAGGGAGCCTCTAAACAGCCCAGTTTGGGCAAATTCATGGTGGAAGGAGCCTCTAACCAGCAGAGTTGTGGGAAAGCAGGGTGGAGGGAGCCTCTAACCAGCAGAGTTGGTGGAAATCAGGGTGGAGGGAGCCTCTAACCAGCAGAGTTGGGGGAAATCATGTTGGAGGGAGCCTAGTATTAGCAGAATTGTGCAACGCTTATGGTGGATGAGTATGAGGATGCGGAGGAATTGGAGAGGTTGAGTACAGACATGGAGTTTCATGTTGGGGTGCTTTACACAGGTGGGCACAAAAATGAAGGCTCTATCCAGTGGTGGTTCATTTTTATCAAAGTGAGCCGGTCGGCACTCTCAGCTGACAGACGGGTGCGCTTGTCAGTGATGATGCCACCGGCTGCACTGAACACCCTCTCAGATAGGACGCTGGCGGCAGGACAGGACAGCACCTCCAAGGCATATAGGGCAAGTTCAAGCCACAGGTCCAACTTCGACACCCAATACGTGTAGGGCGCAGAGGGGTCGGAGAGGACAGGGCTGTGGTCGGAAAGGTATTCCCGCAACATGCGCCTATACTTCTCACGCCTGGTGACACTAGGACCCTCCGTGGCGGCACTTTGGCGAGGGGGTGCCATCAAGGTGTCCCAGACCTTAGACAGTGTGCCCCTCGTTTGTGTGGACCGGTGAGAACTTGGTTGCCTACTGGAGGAACTGCCCTCCCTGCCGCCACTGTCACATGCTGGAAACATCTCCATCATATTCTGCACCAATTGCCTGTGGCAAGCATTGATGCGATTGGCCCTCCCCTCTACCGGAATAAAAGACGAGATGTTGTTTTTATACCGGGGGTCAAGGATAGCAAAGATCCAGTACTGGTTGTCCTCCATGATTTTGACAATACGCTTGTCGGTTGTAAAGCACCCCAACATGAACTCAGCCATGTCTGCCACAGTGTTAGTTGGCATGACTCCTCTGGCCCCACCGGAAAGTTCAATCTCCATTTCCTCCTCATCCTCCATGTCTACCCATCCGCGCTGCAACAATGGGACGATTCGAAGTTGCCCGGAAGCCTCCTGTATCACCATCACATCATCGGACAACTCTTCTTCCTCCTCCTCCTCCTCCTCCTCCTCCTCCATTAAACGCAGTGAAGCGGACAGATGTGTGGACCTACTCTCCAGCTGTGACGGATCGGATGCTATCCCTAACTCCTCTGTGTGATCTGAGTTATCCCTGATGTCAATCAGGGATTCTCTCAGAACACACAAGAGCGGGATTGTAAGGCTCACCATCGCATCCTCAGAGCTCACCCTCCTTGTGGACTCCTCAAAGACCCGTAGGATGTCACAAAGGTCTCTCATCCATGGCCACTCATGGATGTGAAACTGAGGCAGCTGACTTTGTGGCACCCTAGGGTTTTGTAGCTGGTATTCCATCAAAGGTCTCTGCTGCTCAACCACTCTATTCAACATCTGAAACGTTGAGTTCCAGCGTGTGGGGACGTCGCACAAAAGCCGGTGTTGTGGCACATGCAGGCGTTGCTGGAGAGATTTTAAGCTAGCAGCGGCTACTGTCGACTTGCGAAAGTGGGCGCACATGCGCCGCACTTTCACCAGTAGCTCTGGAACATTGGGGTAGCTCTTTAGGAAACGTTGCACCACTAGGTTGAAGACGTGGGCCAGGCATGGAACATGTTGGAGTCCGGCAAGCTCCAGAGCTGCTACCAGGTTCCGGCCGTTATCACAAACGACCATGCCTGGGCCCAGGTGCAGCGGCTCAAACCATATTGCCGTCTCATCGAGGAGGGCATCCCTCACCTCGGAGGCAGTGTGCTGTCTGTCCCCCAAGCTGATCAGCTTCAGCACAGCCTGCTGACGTCTACCAACGCCAGTGCTGCAACGTTTCCAACTCGTAGCTGGGGTCAATCTAACAGCGGAGGAGGAGGCGGTGGCGGAGGAGGAGGCGGAGGAGGAGGCGGTAGAGGAGGAGGAGGAGGGGGGTGTTCTTCTCGTGTCCCTGCCAGGAATGTTAGGCGGGGAGACGAGGTACACCGGGCCAGTTTGGGAAGCAGTCCCAGCCTCAACTACATTTACCCAGTGTGCCGTCAGTGAAATGTAGCGTCCCTGTCCGCATGCACTTGTCCACGCGTCGGTGGTCAAGTGGACCTTTGTGCAAAGCGCGGAACTAAGGGCCCGCCTGATGTTGAGTGACACGTGCTGGTGCAAGGCGGGGACGGCACACCGGGAGAAGTAGTGACGGCTAGGGACGGCATAGCGAGGTGCCGCAGTTGCCATCAGGTCCAGGAAGGCGGGAGTTTCAACAAGCCGGAACGCCAACATCTCCTGGGCCAGCAGTTTAGCGATGTTGGCGTTCAAGGCTTGCGCGTGTGGGTGGTTAGCAGTGTATTTCTGCCGCCGCTCCAATGTCTGAGAGATGGTGGGTTGTTGTAAAGAAACGCCTGATGGTGCCTTTGATGGTGCAGGAGAAGGAGATAAGACAGGACCAGGGGAGGATGAGGTAGAAGTCAACAAAGTGGCGGAGGCAGATGAAGTGGTGTCCTGGCTCGTCCTCTGGAGTGCATCGCCAGCACAGTCAGCAGTGGCAGTGGCAGAGGCAGAGGCAGAGGCAGTGGCAGTGGCGTGAACGGCAGGCGGCCTTTGTCCTGCCGTTGCTGCCTGCCACTGATTCCAGTGCTTGGATTCCAAATGACGGCGCATTGAAGTGGTGGACAGGTTGCTCTTCTCAGAGCCCCTAATCAATTTCGAGAGGCAAATTGTGCAGACAACACTATATCTGTCCTCGGCGCATTCCTTGAAAAAACTCCACACCTTCGAGAAACGTGCCCTCGAGGTGGGAGTTTTTCGGGGCTGGGTACGAACTGGAACATCTTGGGAGATTCCGGGTGTGGCCTGGCTTCGCCTAAGCTGCTGACCTCTGCCTCTGCCTCTAGCTACCCTTTTTGGTGCTGCACCTGCCTCAACATCCACACTACTTTCCCCGCTTGACATCCCCCCTGTCCAGGTCGGGTCAGTGTCCTCATCATCCACCACTTCCTCTTCCAACTCCTGTCTCATCTCCTCCTCCCGCACAATGCGCCAGTCAACTGGATGCCCTGACGGCAACTGCGTCACATCATCGTCGATGAGGGTGGGTTGCTGGTCATCCACCACCAAATCGAACGGAGATGGAGGAGACTCTAGTGTTTGAGCATCTGGACACAGATGCTCCTCTGTTAGGTTCGTGGAATCGTGACGTGGAGAGGCAGGTTGAGGGACAATGAAAGGAGCGGAGAACAGCTCTGGGGAGCAGGGACAGTTTGGGTTATTGTTCTGTAAAGCTTCGGAATTTTGGGAGGAAGGAAGACAAGACTGTTGGGTAATAGGAGGAGAGGAGGCAGAGTCTGACTGGCTGCTGGACAATGTGCTGTAAGCGTTCTCTGACAGCCATTGCAAGACCTGTTCCTGGTTCTCGGGCCTACTAAGGTTTGTACCCTGCAGTTTAGTTAATGTGGCAAGCAACCCTGGCACTGTGGAGTGGCGCAATGCTTGCTGCCCCACAGGAGTAGGCACGGGACGCCCTGTGGCTTCACTGCTACCTTGCTCCCCAGAACCATTCCCCCGACCTCGCCCACGGCCTCGTCCACGTCCCTTTCCGGGAGCCTTGCGCATTTTGAATTCCTAGTTAGAAATTGGCACTGTATACCAGTAGTAAAAATTGTGGGTGCACGTAACCCCAATATATTCTTTGAATTCCCAGTCAGACACTGGCACTATATGGCAGTAGCAAGAAATGAGGGTATTTGTATTCCCAATATACTCTTTGAATTCCCAGTCAGACAATGGCACTGTATACCAGTAGTAAAAATTGTGGGTGCACGTAACCCCAATATATTCTTTGAATTCCCAGTCAGACACTGGCACTATATGGCAGTAGCAAGAAATGAGGGTATTTGTATTCCCAATATACTCTTTGAATTCCCAGTCAGACAATGGCACTGTATACCAGTAGTAAAAATTGTGGGTGCACGTAACCCCAATATATTCTTTGAATTACCAGTCAGAAACTGGCACTATATGGCAGTAGCAAGAAATGAGGGTATTTGTATTCCCAATATACTCTTTGAATTCCCAGTCAGACAATGGCACTGTATACCAGTAGTAAAAATTGTGGGTGCACGTAACCCCAATATATTCTTTGAATTACCAGTCAGAAACTGGCACTATATGGCAGTAGCAAGAAATGAGGGTATTTATAACCCCAATATATTCTTTGAATTCCCAGTCAGACAATGGCACTGTATACCAGTAGTAAAAATTGTGGGTGCACGTAACCCCAATATATTCTTTGAATTCCCAGTCAGAAACTGGCACTATATGGCAGTAGCAAGAAATGAGGGTATTTGTATTCCCAATATATTCTTTGAATTCCCAGTCAGACAATGGCACTGTATACCAGTAGTAAAAATTGTGGGTGCACGTAACCCCAATATATTCTTTGAATTACCAGTCAGAAACTGGCACTATATGGCAGTAGCAAGAAATGAGGGTATTTATAACCCCAATATATTCTTTGAATTCCCAGTCAGACAATGGCACTGTATACCAGTAGTAAAAATTGTGGGTGCACGTAACCCCAATATATTCTTTGAATTCCCAGTCAGACACTGGCACTATATGGCAGTAGCAAGAAATGAGGGTATTTGTATTCCCAATATACTCTTTGAATTCCCAGTCAGACAATGGCACTGTATACCAGTAGTAAAAATTGTGGGTGCACGTAACCCCAATATATTCTTTGAATTACCAGTCAGAAACTGGCACTATATGGCAGTAGCAAGAAATGAGGGTATTTGTATTCCCAATATACTCTTTGAATTCCCAGTCAGACAATGGCACTGTATACCAGTAGTAAAAATTGTGGGTGCACGTAACCCCAATATATTCTTTGAATTACCAGTCAGAAACTGGCACTATATGGCAGTAGCAAGAAATGAGGGTATTTATAACCCCAATATATTCTTTGAATTCCCAGTCAGACAATGGCACTGTATACCAGTAGTAAAAATTGTGGGTGCACGTAACCCCAATATATTCTTTGAATTCCCAGTCAGAAACTGGCACTATATGGCAGTAGCAAGAAATGAGGGTATTTGTATTCCCAATATATTCTTTGAATTCCCAGTCAGACAATGGCACTGTATACCAGTAGTAAAAATTGTGGGTGCACGTAACCCCAATATATTCTTTGAATTACCAGTCAGAAACTGGCACTATATGGCAGTAGCAAGAAATGAGGGTATTTATAACCCCAATATATTCTTTGAATTCCCAGTCAGACAATGGCACTGTATACCAGTAGTAAAAATTGTGGGTGCACGTAACCCCAATATATTCTTTGAATTCCCAGTCAGACACTGGCACTATATGGCAGTAGCAAGAAATGAGGGTATTTGTATTCCCAATATACTCTTTGAATTCCCAGTCAGACAATGGCACTGTATACCAGTAGTAAAAATTGTGGGTGCACGTAACCCCAATATATTCTTTGAATTCCCAGTCAGACACTGGCACTATATGGCAGTAGCAAGAAATGAGGGTATTTGTATTCCCAATATACTCTTTGAATTCCCAGTCAGACAATGGCACTGTATACCAGTAGTAAAAATTGTGGGTGCACGTAACCCCAATATATTCTTTGAATTACCAGTCAGAAACTGGCACTATATGGCAGTAGCAAGAAATGAGGGTATTTATAACCCCAATATATTCTTTGAATTCCCAGTCAGACAATGGCACTGTATACCAGTAGTAAAAATTGTGGGTGCACGTAACCCCAATATATTCTTTGAATTACCAGTCAGAAACTGGCACTATATGGCAGTAGCAAGAAATGAGGGTATTTGTATTCCCAATATACTCTTTGAATTCCCAGTCAGACAATGGCACTGTATACCAGTAGTAAAAATTGTGGGTGCACGTAACCCCAATATATTCTTTGAATTACCAGTCAGAAACTGGCACTATATGGCAGTAGCAAGAAATGAGGGTATTTATAACCCCAATATATTCTTTGAATTCCCAGTCAGACAATGGCACTGTATACCAGTAGTAAAAATTGTGGGTGCACGTAACCCCAATATATTCTTTGAATTCCCAGTCAGAAACTGGCACTATATGGCAGTAGCAAGAAATGAGGGTATTTGTATTCCCAATATACTCTTTGAATTCCCAGTCAGACAATGGCACTGTATACCAGTAGTAAAAATTGTGGGTGCACGTAACCCCAATATATTCTTTGAATTACCAGTCAGAAACTGGCACTATATGGCAGTAGCAAGAAATGAGGGTATTTATAACCCCAATATATTCTTTGAATTCCCAGTCAGACAATGGCACTGTATACCAGTAGTAAAAATTGTGGGTGCACGTAACCCCAATATATTCTTTGAATTCCCAGTCAGAAACTGGCACTATATGGCAGTAGCAAGAAATGAGGGTATTTGTATTCCCAATATATTCTTTGAATTCCCAGTCAGACAATGGCACTGTATACCAGTAGTAAAAATTGTGGGTGCACGTAACCCCAATATATTCTTTGAATTACCAGTCAGAAACTGGCACTATATGGCAGTAGCAAGAAATGAGGGTATTTATAACCCCAATATATTCTTTGAATTCCCAGTCAGACAATGGCACTGTATACCAGTAGTAAAAATTGTGGGTGCACGTAACCCCAATATATTCTTTGAATTCCCAGTCAGACACTGGCACTATATGGCAGTAGCAAGAAATGAGGGTATTTGTATTCCCAATATACTCTTTGAATTCCCAGTCAGACAATGGCACTGTATACCAGTAGTAAAAATTGTGGGTGCACGTAACCCCAATATATTCTTTGAATTACCAGTCAGAAACTGGCACTATATGGCAGTAGCAAGAAATGAGGGTATTTATAACCCCAATATATTCTTTGAATTCCCAGTCAGACAATGGCACTGTATACCAGTAGTAAAAATTGTGGGTGCACGTAACCCCAATATATTCTTTGAATTACCAGTCAGAAACTGGCACTATATGGCAGTAGCAAGAAATGAGGGTATTTGTATTCCCAATATACTCTTTGAATTCCCAGTCAGACAATGGCACTGTATACCAGTAGTAAAAATTGTGGGTGCACGTAACCCCAATATATTCTTTGAATTACCAGTCAGAAACTGGCACTATATGGCAGTAGCAAGAAATGAGGGTATTTATAACCCCAATATATTCTTTGAATTCCCAGTCAGACAATGGCACTGTATACCAGTAGTAAAAATTGTGGGTGCACGTAACCCCAATATATTCTTTGAATTCCCAGTCAGAAACTGGCACTATATGGCAGTAGCAAGAAATGAGGGTATTTGTATTCCCAATATACTCTTTGAATTCCCAGTCAGACAATGGCACTGTATACCAGTAGTAAAAATTGTGGGTGCACGTAACCCCAATATATTCTTTGAATTACCAGTCAGAAACTGGCACTATATGGCAGTAGCAAGAAATGAGGGTATTTATAACCCCAATATATTCTTTGAATTCCCAGTCAGACAATGGCACTGTATACCAGTAGTAAAAATTGTGGGTGCACGTAACCCCAATATATTCTTTGAATTCCCAGTCAGACACTGGCACTATATGGCAGTAGCAAGAAATGAGGGTATTTGTATTCCCAATATACTCTTTGAATTCCCAGTCAGACAATGGCACTGTATACCAGTAGTAAAAATTGTGGGTGCACGTAACCCCAATATATTCTTTGAATTACCAGTCAGAAACTGGCACTATATGGCAGTAGCAAGAAATGAGGGTATTTATAACCCCAATATATTCTTTGAATTCCCAGTCAGACAATGGCACTGTATACCAGTAGTAAAAATTGTGGGTGCACGTAACCCCAATATATTCTTTGAATTACCAGTCAGAAACTGGCACTATATGGCAGTAGCAAGAAATGAGGGTATTTGTATTCCCAATATACTCTTTGAATTCCCAGTCAGACAATGGCACTGTATACCAGTAGTAAAAATTGTGGGTGCACGTAACCCCAATATATTCTTTGAATTACCAGTCAGAAACTGGCACTATATGGCAGTAGCAAGAAATGAGGGTATTTATAACCCCAATATATTCTTTGAATTCCCAGTCAGACAATGGCACTGTATACCAGTAGTAAAAATTGTGGGTGCACGTAACCCCAATATATTCTTTGAATTCCCAGTCAGAAACTGGCACTATATGGCAGTAGCAAGAAATGAGGGTATTTGTATTCCCAATATACTCTTTGAATTCCCAGTCAGACAATGGCACTGTATACCAGTAGTAAAAATTGTGGGTGCACGTAACCCCAATATATTCTTTGAATTACCAGTCAGAAACTGGCACTATATGGCAGTAGCAAGAAATGAGGGTATTTATAACCCCAATATATTCTTTGAATTCCCAGTCAGACAATGGCACTGTATACCAGTAGTAAAAATTGTGGGTGCACGTAACCCCAATATATTCTTTGAATTCCCAGTCAGAAACTGGCACTATATGGCAGTAGCAAGAAATGAGGGTATTTGTATTCCCAATATATTCTTTGAATTCCCAGTCAGACAATGGCACTGTATACCAGTAGTAAAAATTGTGGGTGCACGTAACCCCAATATATTCTTTGAATTACCAGTCAGAAACTGGCACTATATGGCAGTAGCAAGAAATGAGGGTATTTATAACCCCAATATATTCTTTGAATTCCCAGTCAGACAATGGCACTGTATACCAGTAGTAAAAATTGTGGGTGCACGTAACCCCAATATATTCTTTGAATTCCCAGTCAGAAACTGGCACTATATGGCAGTAGCAAGAAATGAGGGTATTTGTATTCCCAATATACTCTTTGAATTCCCAGTCAGACAATGGCACTGTATACCAGTAGTAAAAATTGTGGGTGCACGTAACCCCAATATATTCTTTGAATTACCAGTCAGAAACTGGCACTATATGGCAGTAGCAAGAAATGAGGGTATTTGTATTCCCAATATATTCTTTGAATTCCCAGTCAGACAATGGCACTGTATACCAGTAGTAAAAATTGTGGGTGTATATAGCCCCAATTCTATTGCTAGGGGACTTGCAGGGTATTTCTGGGGTGAAGGTGGGGGGGCACACCGTTGGAACGGGTATCGGGGTATATATCGGGTATACGGGAATACACTGACAGTGTATTCCATTCAGGATCCTGGGAAAGCTGGGTTGCGGCGATTGAGCCCGTCAGTGCCACGTTACACTGACAAGCTTCTCCCTGGAATTTAGCTCTTACAAGAGCTGTTGGTTGTCTTCTCCTTCCTATCCTAGCCTGTCCCTGCCTACCCAGAATCTAAGCCCTAGCTAGCTGGACGGAAACCTCCGTCCTCGGTGAATTGCAAGCTCAGAATGACGCGAAGCTGGGCGGCGCTGTTCTTTTAAATTAGAGGTCACATGTTTTCGGCAGCCAATGGGTTTTGCCTACTTTTTTCAACGTCACCGGTGTCGTAGTTCCTGTCCCACCTACCCTGCGCTGTTATTGGAGCAAAAAAGGCGCCAGGGAAGGTGGGAGGGGAATCGAGTAATGGCGCACTTTACCACGCGGTGTTCGATTCGATTCGAACATGCCGAACAGCCTAATATCCGATCGAACATGAGTTCGATAGAACACTGTTCGCTCATCTCTACTGCTTATCAGATAAATGCTTCTCATTATTTTTTGGCGGTTGGCAGGCACATTGTCAAATCTCAGATTAATATGGGATTCTTGCCAAAATGAATTTTGACATCCCATTGTGTGTTCTTGTTTCCTCCTCCTCCATCCTTTCCTTCTCTTTTTCCGCAGATATTTATATTGAAACACACAGCTGGCAGGCTCCTATAGCACGTAGGTCATATAAGGTGAGGACGCCACTACCCTTTCACATAAACCTTTATGTTCTAGGAAACAGATTGTTCTCCAGAACTTTATTTCATTGTTTATATACTTACCTTTCTCTAGGAAACACTGACTTATGGATTTGTCTTTGTGGAATAAATAAGAGAATGCATAAAAGCTGTCGCTCCCATAAGATATTACCCACCAAGCCTATGTTTTACACTTGGCATGTGCTGTGTTAATATGCATCTTTGCTATAATGAGCCTCTTGTGCGTGGTTTGTGTCTGTCACATATTATAAAAGAAGTGACAGCGCTCCTGATTACCGCTCACTGCTCCGTATTACATATTCACAATCACTCTTTCATGTTACAGTGCAGCATTGCAGGGGGATAGTCTTACCGTAATCTGCTTTTTGTAGACGTTTCATTAAATGTGCTCATTGTTATTTGTCACCTAGAAACAAAAAATAATTGAAAGCTGTAGGCACTATACATTAATGTCAATGACCGCAATAGTGGAAAATATTATTAGTCGCTGGTGCTATAGGGAAAGCATCAATGTTCTTTGTTTAACAGGTATATTTACAGTCAGATTGCTAAAGGATCAAAGCCCAGTCTTTACAGACATGCTTATATTAAATAGGAAAAGTATAAAATGATAATTTAAATGTAAATGATAATGTATGTAAATGATAATTTATTGGGATTCAACCTTCATATACATGTGCTTAACCAATCTACACCATTATATTTATTATGCTTACTTATATAGCACCATCATATTCCGCAGCAATTTACAGATATTGTCAGTCACTGTCCCATATAGGGCTCACAATCTACATTCCCTATCAGTATGTCTTTCATGTGTGGGAGGAAACCCGGAGTACCCAGAGGAAACCCACACAAACACAGGGAGAACATACAAACTCCTTGCAGATGTTGCCCTTGGCAGGATTTGAACCTAGGACTCCAGCGCTGCAAGGCTGCAGTGCTAACCACTGAGCCACCATACTGCCAGTGTTTGACCAATTTGGCCCTGGTCACCCGCTCATTGTATTAGTTTGTCCTGGAAGGAGATGCACCAAGTTGTATATCACACTTATGATATGGCAGATGATGTATGATACTGGTAGCCCTAGGCATAAAGTCTTATGAAAGAGGAAGCCTCTACTTGCTACTCATTCACCTAGAGGATGGAGAGAAGAGAGTATATTGTATATTACCTATCCTTTGCATAGGTAATCATTATTATAATTCAAGAAAGACAGGTAATAAGATTGGCAGGGGACTGACACCTGAGACACCCACAATTGATTGCTTAGTTTGTCTGCTTCACTTGTCATGCTCCAGTGAATGGTGCTAAGGTGAATGGTGCTAAACTGCAGTACCAAACATATCCACTATATAATGTGCGGCAGTGTGTTTGGTAAGATAAGATAAGATAATCCTTTAATAGTCCCACATTGGGGAAATTTCAGCATGTTACAGCAGCATAGTAATACAGATACAGGATAATACACAGTAATATAATACAGACATAGACACACATAAGCTGAGAAGAGAAGGAGTCCATAGCAGCTAAGGAACAGAAGAAGAAAGAAGGAAGACTTCATAGTCATTGTCAGCAGTGAAGAGTTCACAATGCTCATGCAAAAGTTGTCCTTTTCAAGCAGCTGATCAGTGGAGGTACCACGTAGCAGAACACCGTGATCTGATACTGATGCTCTATTCTAAGGATAGGTCATCAACATTTAACTCCCAGAAACCCCTTTAAAGGACATGTCCAATGATGAGAACCATTTTATAATTTGTAGATATAGTCTTTTTAAAAAAACAACTGTGCAAGTCCTGTGCTTGCTTTGTCCTCATCTTCTGTTATAGCCCGTGTTATTCTCCTGTGTTTCATTTACAGTTCTGCTGGTCATTATAGGAAATAGTCAATAGCATGTACTTAACAGCTCTGCTGGAATGCTGGGAAATTACAGCTGGGAAGCCTGCAGAATTGTAAATGCAATTATGGACTATAATACAGAATATAATTCAGAATCAGTACGAGATTAATAATGTACTACGTTTATTAAAAATGTTTTATGTTTTCTTCTGTAGACTGTGGTGTCCAGTGGACAATTTAACTGATATATGAAACAGCGCACATTTAATGGACCCACTAAGCCATTGGGAGAATTTATTAACCAATCTAGCCAGTTGTCTGGTGTAGATAGGTGTTAATGTAGCGCATCTTTGTCCTACACTCGATACTTTTGTTAAAGTGGATGGAGTAGGGCGAAAAGTGGGAAGGTTAGGAATGCCTCGGCCTGACAAGTTTATTGTAACTCACACCATAAAACTGGCTACATAGGAAATCTGCTCTAGTTCCTGACTGCCATAGATATCCATACTGATGCATAGAAGTGTATCTAATTTATTAAGAGGCTGGAGCCTTCTATTAATTCTGACAGTCTTAATATATTCCTGCCATTTTGTTGGTTTGAGCTATGCTGGATATACTTTACCCTCTGAGTCCCTTAATAAGACACCCATCACTGACAAGCAAGATTGTGAAACCAGCCAGGGACTGCCAGCCAGTGGAAGCATCAGGGAATCCAGTGCAGATGCCAGGGCTCACTGGACGTGGAGAAAGAGAGCCAGGGGGTTGTGTTATTCAAATACCCAAAAACACTTGGAGAATTTCCTAATTTCACCATTTAATTATAGTCAGCGCCCTCTATTGGTGTGCATACTTGAGGCACTGACATCCTAATTACATCATGGAAGTCAGATTTGCATATTCTTCCCATGTTCCTTTGCACAGTGGAGCGCTCATGGCTTAATAAGACTCCACACACCTTAATGGTGGTTCTCTCCTTATGGAGTGACGATATCCCCACAATCCTGTCTAAGCCTCTCAACTCTGCCAGATCAGTCCTCTCTACGCCAAGCTGATGAGATGCAAATACATCGAAACGGCTGTCCTTGGCTGAGAAGACTGTATCTGGTATAATCCCAACATCATTGCAAACAAAGGCCTCTGAAAAGGTCGGCATGATGTTAAAGGGAGCGCCCTCTATAGGATTGTTTGACTGAGACTCTGTCTTCCTAATTACATCATGGAAGACAGACTTGCACATTCTCAGTCAGCGCCCTCTATTGGTGTGCATACTTAAGGCACTGACATCCTAATTACATCATGGAAGTCAGATTTGCATATTCTTCCCATGTTCATTTAATTATAGTCAGTCTTAGTGACAGTGTCCTTCTAAGGATTTGTTTCCATAGAGATCAATGTTACACTGGGTTCACACCAGTGCTTGTACTGCGTTCGAGGTTTCCGTTCTCCTCTCCACATGAGCGGAAACTATACAGACCCCTTTATAGTCTATAGCAGGGGTAGGGAACATTTGGCTCTCCAGCTGCTGTGAAACTACAACTCCCAGCATGCTCCATTCACTTCCATTGGAGTTCCCAGAACAGCAGAGCCAGTATGCATGCTGGGAGTTGTAGTTTTGCAACAGCTGGAGAGCCGTACGTTCCCTACCCCTGGTCTATAGGGTGTGCAGGTTTCCTAAGGTAACTGCTTTTTTATGCAGAAACATGAATGCAGATGTGTACCTATCTTTCAATGTACATTGTTCGTGCCGGTGATTGCTTGTGGCAGAGGTGTAACTTGCCTATGTGCTCTTTATAATATTGGTGTCTTCTTATGCCATGGAACGGCCTTTGAGCCCCCTGAGGCTGCAGATCCTGGTAGCAATTGCTACCTATTAGAGATGAGCGAGTAGTATTCAATCGAGTGGGTATTGGATCGAATACTACGGTATTCAAAATACTCATGGTCGAACACCAGGCGGTAAACGCAGTAAGTATTTGATTCCCCTCTTACCTACCCTGGTGCTTTTTTTACACCAATATCTATGCAGGGGAGGTGGGACAGGAACTAGGACAACGTAGGCATTGGAAAAAAAACATATACAGTCATTGGCTGGCTAAATCAATAGCAGCAGCAGCAATAATAATAATAATACTGGGACTTGGGCATGTTAGATACCCCCAGGCATGCTTCCCCTGCTGTCCCAGTTGCATTCCAGAGGTGTTGGTATCATTTCCTGGGGTGTCATTGTGGACTTGGTGACTCCAATTGATCAAAATTTGGTTTCCCTGAAACGAGCATGTTTTTCCCCATAGACTATAATGGGATTTGATATTCGAACGAATAGTCGAATATTGAGGTCTACTCGAATTTTTGAATATTTCACTACTCACTCATCTCTACTACCTATACATCCCCTATAGCTACACGCAGCAAAATAGTACTGCAGGAAAAACTGTGGCGGCAACGCATCGCGGTTCTTCCCACAGTGTTTAGAAAGTTTGCAGAGGTTTACTCTGTGCGGACTTTCTGTTTCAATTATACCTATGGGCAAACCGCTGGCTTTTCCATAGGTATAATTGACATGCTGTGATTTCCAAAACAGCGCTGGTTTTTACCGCAGAGTGGGCATGGAATTTGCTAGAATCCCATCCTCTTTGCCCTGACTATAAAATGCAGTGATTTTTCCTGAGGCGTTTCCAACACCAGAAAATTGCGGCGTGTATGTCCCGTGGGGCCCAAACCTAATATAGAAAATTAAGGTGTTTAATTATATGTATGGATTTTTAGTAGCCAGAGAATCTCTTTCTCTTAGACATTAGGCTTATATTCCGATAATCAGCCCCTGTGATTTTTCAGCTCAGCCCTGATAATATTGTGAAGCAGTGGGGTCTGATAAAACATCTGACTCAGTCATGAATCTTTATTTTACACCACACATGAATCCCTACGGCTTCTTACTACCTCTGACTCACATTGCAGAGCTAAAAACCGCATCTCTGAAGCTTGCAGAAGTGAGCTCATTATCAGTCTCATTCGTTAAACTGTGCCATTAATGGCTCCAAGATTAACACCTTAGCACGCCAATGTGTAAGACAATCACATGCACTCTCTGCTCTACTAGTCACATACACCAGTGAAGTGTGCTGGGCCAAATTTATCTCAGGTGATGTTCAGTTAGGATTCATAATGTATTTTTATACTAGGTATGTCATACACTACGCATACTGAGAGCTGAAGATGTTTTCATGGTGATGCTACTGCATCTTACAATAGATCCTGGGTATGCAGCGTTTATTTATTCTCATTCACACCTTGCATTATTTTACTACATCAACTTGCAATTAGATGTCTTCTGATCAGGGAATGTGTGTTTGGTATTTTCAGAATATTTATATTCCTTGAATGACATTTCTTCTAGAGTGATAGATACCATAATAGAAGGTCTTAGTTTTGGGGAATGTTACACATTTAAAATAATCAAAGCATGCTCTTGGTGTACAGTGCCATGAAAACACCTTATGCTCAGTATACATACTATATGACATAAGTTGGATGTAACAACAATCAATTCAATTCCCATACAAGGTTCCTGGAACAACAATGACACCAACCTGGGACAGTCCGTCATCTATTTGAAAAGTGTGTTGCTACAAAAATGGGAGTAGTTATTTTATGGGGCATGGTATATAGATAAGGCTGCATATGTATTTTATCATTAGCTCATAAATCAGGTGTGTGGCCAGTTTTCTACTTCAACAAGTGAGATTGAAAGTTCTCTTAAATGGGTTATCCGGGCAAAAATGGGTAACTTTTTTTTACTTTTAAATCAGCTGGAGACATTGAAAAACATTTTTAAAAATTCATACTCACCTATCCCCAATGCTCCTGTGTCCTCCTGGCATGTTGCGGTTCTTCTGCTGAATGAGTTCCTTCTGGAGTTCCTCAGAACTCTGGAGGAGACTCGGGAGAAGCCACTGAAGCAGAAGGACACTGGAGTATCGGGGACAAGTGAGTCAATTTATTTATTTTTTTCAATGTACCCAGATGATTTAAAAGTTAAAAGGGTTGTCCATTTTTTCCTGGGTGACTCCTTTAAAACTAAAGCCCCACGTAGTGTCCCACAGCAAGAAAGCGCTAGAGAAAAAAACACGACGTCACTGCATTATGGTTTTTCCCTCAGTGCTTTACACAGAGAGTCTGCTGCATTGCAATTGACATGCTGCTCTATCCAAAACCACAAATGTTGTGGAAATTACAGCATCTGCTGAGTGTATTTTCTCTGCAAAGTAGGGATGGGATTCACTAGAATCCCACCGAATCCCATCCACTTTGCTGTGAAACGCAGTGTTTTTTTTCATCAATGTTAGATTTGCGAGTGTCCGACACTTGGAACCCCCATAGGTCACCAGTACAGAGACAGCAAGGTATTGCAGAAATTTCAATTGAACAGCACTGCAGTACCTACACTCGCCACAACAGTCTGTATGCCGAGTGAGCAGCGCAGCATGTAAACAATACCATGAACCGCGATGTCTCGGTACCAATGACCTGCGGGGGGTTCTGGGTGTCAGACCCCTACAGATCTAATATTGATAAGATATCCTAAGGATAGGCCTTCAAGGTTACAAACCGGATAAGGGTTAAGAGCTCACCCTTCCTCACTCCCTGGACAAGGGCCTGCTCACCTATGTGTACTCCTGACCTCTGCACTGACTGACCACTCTGACAGACTCCACATGATCAGCTTTAGGCCTCCTGCCCACAACAGACTGAGGGGCGTTCCAGTGCTCCTTTCTGTTACAAGGATTATGTAACAGGTCCTTTCCAGTTCCATTAATACAACTTGAGACAGAGCCAAACCACTCATTGAAATCAATGTAACATGGAAGTCATTTGAGTGCCTTCTGTTAAAATTAGAACCCCCGTTGGCCTACACACTTAGTCGTGTGCGTGAAGCCTTAATAACTACAAGGACCAATCTCTTCTTTGTAGGGAAATAGAAACTGTTATGTGCGCAGACAGCTCCACTGGCTGGTATTTCAGTCATTCTACTTCTGGAGCTAAAAGAAGGAGGCATCTGCACTCGGATCTAAAGGGGGCATACCCCAGCACTACACACTGGTTAGCCGTGTATTGTACTGGAATCTCTAGAATAAAAGAACATTCTGAATGTATTTTTGCTGGCTAGCCATTCAGAGACTCCCTAAACACTGGTGACCAGGAGATCAGGTGAAGGAACCTTGTGACTTCCAGAAAAAAGTGGGAGAGTTGACATGTCTGAAATAAGTCAAGGGCAACACACACCAGGAATTGTGTACCTTCTTAGCCAGTGGTTTTCTGGACAGGCATCTCAGAGAATTTCCGGTGTGTGCTGGGATACCCCAAGAAATAGAGCGCAGCAGGACCTGTGGATCGGTGGTGGATGGACACCTGACTCAAATATGAACTAACCCTTAGTGTTTAATGTTAAGCACTTCTATGTTCATTTAATTATGTATGCAAATCCCACTGTGGACAAAGACTAAGGCAAAGTAGTACAGCAGTGAGAAAACATCCATGATATATGTATATATACACACACCCGTATATATACAGTGTATATATATATATATATATATATATATATATATATATATATATATTTAAAAATAATAAAATGAATATGTAATGGTCCTTTTACAAGGCAGGCAATCTGCTGTAATGAGCGCCACTTGACAATAAAAGAAGTTGGTCAGCGCTTGCTAACTTTCATACTGAAATCATTGGGAGGGGTGTGAATGAATGACTATGTGATTGTTCCTTCCCCTATCCTCATACACGCTTTGCATTATTGCCAGCAGTATATCCTCTACTTACACCAGAAAATGTGGGGCCAAAAAATGATAATTTTTATGCAGGCTTCACTTAAAAGATGCAATGAATGATAAACAAGTATTGAATCATATAATGCTCAACTGCTCCATCTACGATCTCCCTGTGTAAAAGACACTTAAAGGATTTTCCCATTAATGTAACCATATTTAACGTAGTTATCTGGAAAGTTAAGACTACTTTAAAGAGGACCTTTCATCAGATCGGGCACATGTTGTTTTATATACTGCTGGAAAGCTGACAGTGCGCTGAATTCAGCGCACTATCGGCTTTCCCGATCTGTGCCCGGTGTAAAGTGCTATCGGTCCCAGTACCGTAGCGCTTTAGTGTCAGAAGGGCATTTCTGACCATTAGCCAGGAACGTCCTTCTGCCTTGCGGCGCCTATCGCGCTGTACTGTGGAGCGGGGAGGAACGCCCCCTCCCTCTGCTCACACAGCTCGTCCATAGACGAGTATTATCAGGAGAGGGAGGGGGGAGTTCCTCCCTGCTCCATAGTACAGCGCGATAGGCGCCGCGCGGCAGAAGGACGTTCCTGGCTAAGTGTCAGAAACGCCCTTCTGACTGTAAAGCCCTACGGTACCGGGACCGATAGCACTTTACACCGGGCACAGATCGGGAAAGCCGATAGTGCGCTGAATTCAGCGCACTGTCAGCTTTCCAGCAGTATATAAAACTGCCTGTGCCCGATCTGATGAAAGGTCCTCTTTAACTAACCGGCAGACACTAAATGATAGACCCCGGAAGTTACTAACACCCCTTCCCCTCTCAGTCACATGATTGGACCCAACCCCTGACCTCTAGGTTTCTCCACCCTCTCCATCCTCCCCGGCCCTCATAGGTAAATGTGCTATGGGGGCTGTCTGACTATAGTAAAGTCTTCGCTTTAAACATTTAATCATTTTTGCAAATATGAATATTTCAAATTTATAAAGATTTTCTCTAACCACCCAACTATGGATGGAGAAACCTTCTTTGGTCTGGTACTTATCAGAAACCCAGCAATAATTTTATTATTGTGGACAGGTTATTAATCAGGGACAATGCATGAATAATGAGATAACCCAACAATAATAAGAAAATAATGGCTGGATTTCGGACAAAAGACAGACTATAGAAAATTCCTGCATTCATGGTTGTATCAATTGGTAACCGATAAAGACATATGACTGTCAACACTAAAATGGTTAGAGAAAATCTTCACTATTCTGCAATATCTTTAATTACTTATATTTGCAAAAATGTTTAGATTAATTACCTACAAATTAAATGTAATGTTTCATGAGAACACCCCTTTAAGGCCAATGCCCCAAATGCATAGTTGCAGCAGTGCAAAGGTTGACAACAGCCATTCAGAGTGGAGGAACCTTTGACAAAAACCTACTGATTTCAGCTGTTTTTTTTTTTTTTTTTACTGTGGGGTGATACTTGTATCCATCTGTCTATATTCTGTGGACTTTCTGTGAAAAGCACTCTGGAAAAATCCGCAATGCATTTCTGCTGTGGTTTTTCATGCAGCGCATTTTAGCTGCAGCCCGCTATGTGGGGCCTGAGCCTAAGGGAGCCTTCACACGGAGTTTACGCTCCGCTCATTCTGAACGTAAACTCGTTCAGAGTGAGCCGTGTAAAAACCAGATCCCATTGACTTCAATGGATGCTGGCATACGCGCGCTACCCATTGAAATCAATGGGAGGCTTTTTTACCTATTGCTTTCAATGTGATACACGCGTAACGAGTTTACGTTCAGAATGAGTGGAGCATAAACTCCGTGTGAAGGCTCCCTAAAAGAGTAATTATAAATTGATGGAAATAATAATTTATTTCAACTTATGAAAACATATCTAAACTTACAGATATCTCATCTGACTATGGTCACAGCTGCACTTCATTTTGAATAAAGTAAATCTTCTGTGGATTTTTTTAAGCTTTTGCTTCTGTTTTTTTTACAAAGACACAGTGCCTGTAAAATAGATGGAGCCTGTTGTTTAATTCCCTTGGCTCTGCACTAAACAGCAGGGAGCTAATAGCAGGGCATATGGTTCTGTGCCAGCTCTCCCACCAGTGCCCTATTGTGAATAGATATGACAAGGGAATTAGAAAATATTCTTGTTTTATTTGAACATGTTACAGCATTGTAGACTCCCCCATGTTTTCCTTTCTCTTCAGCACATCACAATCTTTTGTGTATTTAAGCATGAGATTCTGATATTTGATTCATAGCCTGCATGAAGAAGACATACTTTTTACCTATACCAAATGATGTGATTTCATTGTAATGTAATGGGAGTAGCTTGTATATGTTGGCAGCGCGTGTTAACAGCATTGGGAGCATTTCAAGGGTCATTACCAGACAGCAGCAGACTGTGCTTGCATTAAATCAAGTGCAGGATTGTCTGTAGTAACATCTATTGCAATTATTGGCTCTGGAAATATGAACACCTGAACTGTGGTAGAGAAAAATGGTACAAATGTAAAAATGTAAAATCTTATATTACTAAATATAGAACACATTTAGTAAACGTCAAAGATGCTGTTTCAGAGGAAAAATTCATGGTAGCCCTGCATGATGGCCCAGGAGGACCATAGATTTGATTCCAGCTAAGCCAACATTTACAAGGATTTTGCATGTTCTCCTGATGTTTGTGTGGGTTTCCTTTAGATATTCTGGTTTCTACCCACACACTAAGCACACACTTAGGCTAATTTAATTCATATACAAATGGACTCTTCAGTGTAACTCTGCTTGTGTGCACACTTGAGATAAGGAAGAATATTGCACAAATCTCAATATGTGCTTTGGAAGAGTGGGCCTAATATAGGTTGAAACGTATGTGCCCTTCCCATGTAATATACAGTATGGACATGAAAAAAAACCTTCCATCCACTGGCATGGGGTCTCCTTTCTTAAAGATGTTGCAGCAAATGCAAAATTTTGCTTCTGCCCATTATATGACTTATATTTTACATTTTAGAAGTTTTTCCAGCTGCAAGCTCTATGTATAATTTCCTTTTGTCTCAGAGCTAGTGTTAGACACAAGCTGATAGAATGTCGGGTACAGGGCTCACTCAGAAGCCTCAACAGGGTCATATTGGACATTATAGGAAAACACTATCAAAATGTGATTAAAGCATTTGGAGTGAGATAGAAACTTACTAAGTTCTGTATATTGTTCTATTCACTACTAAAGGGGCTCTATATTTGGGAAAAATCATTTTTAACTAAGCACATACATGCATAGCCTTTAGAAAGGCTATTCCACACATACGTTTTGTATGTAATTGCCTCAGTGGTTTTTTAATGAGAATAGCACAGAGGATGCACAATGAGACTTCTGGGGTGCACTAAGAGGCTAATTAGCATATGAATAAAATCAGGCTCATTCCAAAAAAATGACTGAGGCAATTTACATACAAAAGGTAGGTGTGGAATAGCCTTTATAAAGGCTATGCAAGTATGTGCTTAGTTAAAAATAACTTTTCCCAATGATAGAGCCCCTTTAAGTCTCTGGTTATGTTTCTCCTCTCTTTCACTCAGTTCCCGTTAGGCCTCTGTTTTATACCCATTCCCCATAAAATATACAGACATATATGACAACTCAGGCTAAAAAAGATTGACTCTGCAGTTTTCATTTCTTCCTGCTTCCAATTTTAGACTTGTTTGAGGTTAATGTCTCTGGAATGCTCCTGCCTTCACTAGCTCTCATTTAGAAGTTTAGCCTCATTCCTGGACAGATGTCTTCTACAGCTAATGAAAGATCTCCACAGATGGTGGTGCTGAGGAGTGTGAGGGTGCATTCACACGGAGCAAAATGGTGTGGATGCCGCACCAAAATCTGCGCGGCATCCACACCATTTTGCTCTATGAACTCTATGGGGAAGCTTTTTTCCAGTGCAGAATCTAACGCGGATTCCATTTTTATCCATGTGAATGCACCCTTAGGCTTCTTTTTCCATGCAGAGTTTATTGTGAATGCTCAGCTTCTCTCCACACTTCCACTCACCCTATGTACTCTATCCTTCTTTATTCTGTAAACTACATTCAGCATGCGTTCCTCCCTATGTGCACTCTGATGCATTACAGCCTCTGTGCACGCCACAGATGCTTTCCTTCCCCGATTTCCAGACTGTGATCTTATTAGTACAAACTCCTCACCCTGCTTGCTGTAACTTCTAACACTAAGACAATGGAGAGGGAAAGTAGAAACAGTCAGCAGCGCCAGGACCAGTGACCTGTGCAGTTTATGTCAGAAACAGCAGGACAGCCGTCTATGTGAATCAGTTACACAAACTCCACAGCAGAAATGGCCAGAAATGTACATAGCCCTCAAACATAAAAGACGACTATAGGTAGAATGTATATACTGTTTGCATTCCTCTTATATTACAGACAGGCCTTTAGTCATCCACCATCAGGGGTGCTAACCATATAGCCCTTTCCCACAAATTGTCATAAGAAAGAAAAAAAATTGTGAAATGAATTGTTTAATATTTGCTAGTAAAGAAAGGATGGGTATGAGGGAATCTTGTAATGTGGATGGAGAGGTCACTTAATTACGTTATTTCCGCTGTCATATTCTGGTTTAGCAAGAGTAAGGTTTACAACGACATCTTAAACTAACTAGTCTGCAATATATAGACACTTAAATAAGTACTTGAACGCAAAAGTAGCCATTAAATGTGATTGATGTTTGACTTAACTAGGCAGCACTTAACATAAAAGTCTGACATTAATATTGTATGAAACAAGGACAGAGATACAGTATGTCATTTTGTCAGAGTAACTATCTCTTCTATCTATGGGAATAGACCTTGGAAACCCATATGGAGTGAAAAGCCTCCATTTTAAAGTGGCAAATCTGGTTTGTATTATACGAGAAATATGTTATTAATGATATTGAAGGGCTTAGTGCAATAATAGAAATGAAATATTTGCTAACAGATCCAGCCAGTGTACTGTACTACTTCTTACAGCTGATGTTTCTGCTAGCAGCTGATCTCTGGGGGTCCGGAGTATTGGGCTATCACTACTCTGGTAATTGATCAGTATCTAAGTCCCAGAAAACCCCCTTAAGGGCCCAAATAGTGAATTGCAGCCAAAAAACATGTTTTAGAGGCAGCATTTTTCACAGACAGTTTGAAGACTTTCTGCTTCTATTATATGCATACGGAAAGCGCCAAATGTCCGTTGGTATAATTGATATAATAGCCAGAATCCCATCCACTTTGCAGGCAATGAAAAATGTAGCGTTTTTTTGTCTCAACATTTCTTTTCTTTTGGCTGGACGTGTCTAAGTTTGATATGTAGGTGAACTGTATAGCAGATTTTCTAATAGCAGACGTTACAGAAAATTAAGGAAAATGACCATGTTATATGACTACTTAACGCTAATATTATCATGCAGCTTCATTATACTAGAATTGACCTAACCATCTTGGTTATCTGCGCTGAGTTACAAATAGGGCTTGTTCGTACAACAGATTTGTCAGCCATTTCCTCAAAGAACTGCAATTTATCAACAGAACACAGTTTCTAAGCCTAGGTATAGTTTGTAATCTCATATTATTAACATTGGATCCCTTTGTAATGAATAATACAGCCAGGCTCCGATTATCACCTTTACTGATTTGTGGGATCTGAATTTCATTGAGCACCTATGGGGTCAAATATGTTGGAAAAATAACTTTAATAACATTTTCTAATGTGCACTGTAAAAAAGGTATAATAAGAGTATTGTGACTGGATATTTTATTCCCAGGTGAGCCAGATGTCGTTGAGACAACCACATGAATTAAGAGCAAAATTCTGCTAGAAGAGTTGACCTCTGAAAGAAGAGGTCCAGTATACATAGGATATAAAACAGATCAGCTACTGAAAGCAGCAGCACTTTCATTTTATGGGCCATGTTCCATGTTCAGCACCTACACAATGTACACCTCTGTGCTTGGTATGCAATAGAGAAGTCCCAGCCCTCACTGATTGCTGTAGTCTCTTCAAATAGCTGATCTATGGAGGTACCAAGTGTTGTACCCCCACTGATCAGATATCGATGTTATATCCTAAGGCTGGGTCCGCAATACTCAACTCCCAGTAAACACCTCTAAGGTCTACAGAAACTAAACAACATGTTTATGTCCAGCAGCTGACTGGCAAAATAATTCACCTTTTCATACAGTGGATAAGCAACCAAATAACTCTACCAATGTGGAAAATCCAGATTGAATATTGTCTTCATTTCCTTCACTGACTCTGATCTGAAGACCTAGACTCCCTTCATCATATTGATATACGATGCTGGAAGTTCCTGCTTCCCGGTGGGGTTACTGCTCCATACTACATACAATACAGGACAGAAGAGCAGCAGGAAGGCAGGGATCTTCAGCATCATAGATCACTATGACTCTTGGGCTGAGTTCACACAGGGTTTTTTGGTTCAGATTTTGACACGGAAACCACCTCAGAATCCGGTCCAAAAAACAGCAGTGACTGGATGCCGATGCAGTACAAGATAAGGCAGTTCGCTATTTTTTTCTGTGAGCAGCAAAAAACGTTAGCGGAAAAAAGAAGTGAACGGCTCCCATTCAAGTCAATGGGAGGTGTTTTTTGGAGCCGGATTCTGAGGTAGATTTCGCATCAAAATCCAGACCAAAAAACCCTGTGTGAACTCAGCCTTGGAGTCCAGCTTGGGTTTGGCCCAAGAAATGCAGCACCTACGATGTCGGACAGTCCATAACATTCCGAACAAGCTTAATATTATATGATCTAAAAGCACAATCTAATAACACTTTTGTCTCAGGACAGACAAATCCAATGCTTGTTCCTATTACTATCTAGCTCAGGTAAGATAAAACTAGGACTGAGTATGATAGATATATCATTTTGTGAATATAACTTTTAGTTTATTCATTGAAATTCATGTTCTACACTCAGTAATCCAGGAGGTAGTCCTACTCAGTGACTGATAGTCTTTCCCATGTTAGTTTGCATCCAGAGATATCAGTAACATAATTCCTGTAAGGTCATTTTAGAAGAAGTGTTATTGTCCTATGCTTTAATATCATAAAACACTACACTTGTCTGGATTGTTGTGGACTGTCAATGCGGCTGATTTATTTCCTTGTTTGTTCACTGTATGATAAGATGAATTATTTTGCCAGTCCGTGCCTAGGAATAAACATGTTGTTCAATTTTTGCAGACATTAATTTAGAGGCATCACCATTAGGGCAATAACCTGTGTCTCATATTGAAGGTAATAGAAAACTGATAATTAGCTCCCCGTGGTCTCCTCTCTGTTTTGCTCTTCACAAATAGCCTCTTGGGATCCCCTCTCATTGTAAGTGTCACAACATTCGGAGTGCAGAACGAAGATTTACCATTTCAGCATGTGCTTTCTGCTCTATGATGTGTTTGTACACCAAGTTTTCAATTAATTTGGCCTGTCATGAAGAACAGTAGATGAAATAGCAGTTTGATTTTTTTTTCCATACTGCTGATTTCATCACGTCTAAAGCATCTTCTGTAACCGAAGTCAGCAATCTTATTATGACCCTCGGCTCTTAGATGGCAGGAATGCTTTTCTCTATTTAGATGTGAATATGCTTCTATTATAATTGTTCGTTTCAGATAAAACTCCGAAAAGCTTTCTAGTTAGACTTTGTACATGCATAGCTGATTAGTGGTGCCTTGTAGAAAGTATCTTGTACTAAAAACTGCCACAAAAACAAAACAAAACACATTTTGCAAAAAAATTGCTCTAAGTGTATTTCAATTAACCCACAGCTAGTAAACAATACATAGAAACTAAGCACAAAAGCATACTAAAAAATCTTATACATTTGACCTCAAGGTGGCATCCATACAGCATAATGGCCCCAGTGACGCCTAGACACACAGTATAATGGTCCCCAGTGGCTCTTACACATAGTATAATGGTTCCCAGTGGCCACAACACAAGTTATAATGGTCCTCAGTGATTCCTACACAATATAATGGTTCTCAGTGACCACTATGCACAGTATAATTGTTGTTGTTGCCAGTGGTCCTTACACATAGTATAATGGTCCCAAGTGGCTCCTGCATACAGTATAATGTTCTCAAATGGCCTCTACATACAGTATAATGGTCTCCAGTGGCCCTTACACATAGTACAATGGTTCCCAGTGATCACTATACATGGTATAAGGGTCCCCAGTGTCTCTTACACACAGTATATCTACTACACAGAGTATAATGGACCTGAAGTGGCCCCTACACACAGTATAATGATCTTCATTGGGCCTTCAAACATTATAACGTTCCCCAGTGGCCCCTTCACACAATATAATGGTTCCCAGTGACCAATATATATTTTGTATAATGGTCCCCAGTGGTCCTTACACATAGTATAATGGTGTCCAGTGGCCCAAATACCCCCTACACACAGTATAATGGTCTCTAGTGGCCCTTACACACAGTACAGCTTCCAAGTGATCACTATACACAGTGTAATGATCCACAGCATTCCTTATACATAGTATAATGGTTCCTTATAGCCCTTACATGCAGTATAATGGTCTCCAGTTGCCCCTATACATAGTATAACAGTTTTCAGAGGCTGCTGCACACAATATATATTGGTCCCCAGGGGCTCCTATGTATAGTATAATGGTCCCTCGTGGATCCTACGCACAGTATAATGGTTTCCAGTGTTCCCTGCACTCAGTATAATGGTTCCCAGTGGTCCCTACACCCAGTATTTGTATCATATAAATAGAAAAAAGTCATACTTACCCAGCCGTTTTCCCTCAGAGCTCTCAGTTGCTCTCCTCTTCTTATCTGTAGTTCAATGTAGAAGGTCTGCACTAAGCCACAGACATCAGTAGCACATGGCGGAATGGTGGACCAGGAGGCTAAAGGCTGAGTGCATAAACCTTAATAGTGAGTGTTTTGCCTTCAGGAAAGCCCTGAAGTTAAACATTACAGTCTATGGATGTGTAAATACATAAGATTTTGATGCCTATGCCAGGGCTTGAAGATGCCAGAAAGAAAACCCTGTTTTATATACATTTTGATAGTCCGTTTCCTCTGTTGCTGTCACTTTCTGGATAGATGTAATCCTGTAAATAATGCGTCAGTAAAACATCCTCTATCATTTCTTCCTAAATATTATTTTGCTTTATTATTTCTTATACATCATCCCAGCCGCTAAATGCTTCTTGTTTATAAAAAAATCACAAATTCCTCTAACATTCGGAAAGCCTGGGCAAGAACTGAAGCACTGCATAGATTACTTACTACCCACATTGGTTGCTCTCAGGAGTCCTATCTCTAAGTCACCCATCTCTCTGTATCAGTTCTATGGCCTGTTTATCCATAACAATCAACACAAATTTACCTGTCAGTTTTCATCCTGTTATGAAGGATCTGTGCAGCTGCAGAGCGTCATTCTCAGTTCCTTTACTGTGACATCTTAGATTTTTCTAACATCTGTTCAGAAATTCAGTGAAGCTTCATCCTACTGTTGTTAGTGACATAACTGAGCTTCGAGAATGCCAATCTGAACGTTGAGATAAACTAGATGCTGATGGAAATTGTCATGTCATGAAATCTCACTAATTGGGTTTCTTCGTGACGGTTTCTTTTCACTGTTTGGCGATCTGATGCTATAGAATTTTATACATCGGGTCCCACAAAAAGCGAATATTATATGTACAGCATAGAATCCGCTTTACTGAGAGGGACCACCTGTCCAAGACATCTTTATTGTAAAGCAGTCAATATGGTAGCCAGGTGACCAGTCCGTGCAGGGATTTGGAAGGAAGTTTTTATACCTTACTAAATCTTTGCCCATTAGATTTGTAGTGTTTACAGTCATCATCCAAAGTGAATTTACCAAAGAGTACAAAAGGCATAACAGGCATAAAATATAGATCTATAAAAACAGCATGTGCATTTTAAAATCCATGTATTGGAGTGGAATATGGGCACATTGTATTGTGCCCAGTTGTAAACAGACTTCAAAACAGCAGCTCTCAGCCATGTGTCTTTGCCAGTTTTGGTTTCTATGTGAACTGCAGGGTCCCTTGGAACTAAGCGCTGTATTATTCACTAAAAGCACAATTTAAACCTTGTAATATATGCTTTCTCATGCCAGGATACATTCTAAAAAACACTGTTTGCTTGCTTTTTTTTTACACTGTAACAGATCATTTTGTAATGTCAACATACTATGGTTGCAAAAAAAACCCTTATGTTCACCTTTGACTGCTAAATGCATATATGATACTACCATCTATGGCGAGCATAGCCAGTATGTGGCATGTCACAGAACCAGAAGCACTGTAGAATGGTATAAGCCAAGGACCAGTCAATCCTATGTAATGCATCCATAATAAAAATGAATAGGACTGGGGGGGCCACATGGTGGCTCAGTGGTTAGCACTGCAGCCTTGCAGTGCTGGAGTCCTGGTGTTGAAATCCCGCCAAGCAGGGTTGAACCTGGGCTTTCTGCCGCCTGAAGCGGCATCAGAAAGCCGCCCTTCCCCCCCAGAGGAGGGGCAGAGCTGGGGGCGGGGGTCGAGCGGAAAGGGGGCGGAGTCAAGCAGAGCGAGCGACGTTCGCAGGCAGAGAGCAGGCAGGGAGAGGACCTGCTGTCTGCCTGAGTGTGAGGGGTGGCCGCTGGAGCAGCGCTACGTCCAGCAGGGGCGCCCCAATACACCGCTCGCTTCCTGTGTCGGGCTGCAGACACGGTGACGCTAAGCCAGTCCAGGACAGCTTGTCCTGGACTGGCTTAGGTCAGCAAAAATGCCGCCCTCCCGAGGCCCTGGCATAGTGCCACCTGAAGCAGTCGCCTCATGGGAGGTGCCGCGCTGCCGCCAACGGCAAAAAACCATCTGCAAGAAGTTTGCATGTATTTCCATCCCATATTCCAAAAAAAGACATACTGATAGCGGAAAAAATGTACATTGTGATCTCTATATGGGGCTCACAATCTACAAAAAAAAAATGAATAGGACATTCATCATTAGCATTTGACATCCCTCAAATCTGAACTGAATTTGTATGCATATCAAAGACATGTCAACGTAGCCGTGTCTATTGGCAGTCTCCTGTTTTTCTGGTATCCATCACCAGGTCACCCAGTCAGTATTGATTTTCACCCAGCTGTTAGGGATTCCCAGAGACCTGCTGTACTCTGACGGTGTGCCCTGAGGGAAGCCCAGCACTGACGTTGCAAGGTGGTGTCCCATCTATTTAATGTTTGATTCTACTTATTTTTAAATTAAAGGGTTATCTGGTTTCATTAGGATAAGCTATTAATATAAGATCTGTGAGGGTCTAACACCTGCAATCCCCAAATATCATCTGCACCAAGACAATACAGCTCTCAGTAATGTTTACATAACGCAAGCCACATTGTCTCAGTACAGATGATCTGCTGGGATCTCAGGCGTCAAATCTCTGTAGATCTAATATTGATGGCCTATCCCAAGGATAATAGAAGCCGAATAAATGAAAGGATTTTCCCTAAGTAAATGTTTCAATAGTATTTTTCTTTACAATAATATTCTATTTAAGCATAGAAGGAACTGGCATATAGAGATATGTCTATTATGCATGTAAAGAAGACATTCTATTGAGGCTTTTAGTTAGAGAAAATCCTTCCGTTGAGAAGTGTTGAGTCTCTGGCTCCATTGCTAGGGCGTCTCCTTGTTATAACATAGGTCCTATGTTTAGGACAGGACAAAACTAAAAAAGAAAAAAAAAAAATTGAAAAAAAATGGGAGATCATTTAATTTACTTTTACGTAAAATTGTTGGTAATTTATGTAAAAAAGTTTTTGAAAAAAATTATAAATACACATAGATAGGAACTTACCGTACCTAAAGTTTAATGCTGGAAAGTAAACTACAGTAAATCTATTTTAATAATAGACTATTAAAAGAATACAAAACATAATAAATAACATTGGTGCATTTGGTATACAATGATACAATAAAACAAATAAATTATTTATAATGATTGATAAATGTTAGAAATAAAAATGGCAGAATTTTTATTTTTTCATTTCACCATTAACAATCTGGGCTCTGATATTATTATATGGTGTCTGAATATACACTCTTTCACAAAAAAATAACACACCCACATAGAAATGTCAGATTGCAGCAGAACTCGGCATGTAGTTATGTCTCAGGCAGATATGTAAATCATTACAGGTTTCCTTTAATTAGATCCTGTGTCTTGCCAGAAGAAGGTATAAAAACCACTAGAAAGAGGATTGTTTGATCTGCTGATAAGGTCAAGCAGCTCCCAGTTTCCTAGTCCTCCATGAAGACACAGGTGGCACCTTCTTTACACACCCCTGTCTCTGCTCAATCAGTTTCCAGAAGCTAAGTAAGAAGAAAATTTGGTGTCGCCTTCATTTGCAGTGGTGTTGTTAACATGAAACCTGGACTGCTACGGACTGGAAACACATCATCTTCTGAAAACAAATCCAGATCCCGTTTGGAATCCGACAACAATCAAGGTTTCAAATGAATGCATCAATCCTGCTTTTGCTATAGAGTGACGCACTCTACCAACTCGTGGTGTGATGATTTAGGTAGCCACCTCTAGGGCACGTCCAGTAGTGATACAAGGGCACTAACATCACAGCAATATATGCAGGACATCCTGTGGCCACATGTGTGGCAGGGCTTCCAGGTGGCATTAACAGCAGGATAATGCTCACCCACATAGTCCAATGGAATATCTCTCCAAGATTGTAACACTTCCATGGCCTGGTCACCCGAATTATGCCTACCCTAGCAATCTTCAAGTGTGCAGGATCTAAAAGACCCAACTGCAATGTCTGTGGGCAAATGTACCACAAGACACCATACAATGCCTGTATGTCTCCTTGCTCTATCTTATCTTGTATCTTTAACTATACAGTTCAATTCTGCAGTTTTCCCCCAAAAACTTCTCCTTCCGCTCTAGTATTGTAATTACATACATATATCATTATTACATACACATATATAAAGTTTTATTCCATTTGTCAATGAGGGTATTTCATTGTGCCATTTTATAAAGACTCTGACCCAGAAAAGGCGACTCACGTTTTACACAATCTGCCATTTGCGAATTACCCAGTACAGGGCTGGCCCAGGTTGCTGTCTCTGATGCCACAACATTACTGCCTACGTCTAGGTATAACTGTAAAATAAGACACATACAATTGTCTCTAGACGTAGTTGTAATTTGCTAAGAAAATTATGCATAAAGTTAGGAGACGGAATAAAATTTGGGAGGTGCTTGTCCTGACAGACTTCACGAATTACTATATAATACTATATTTGCCTCACCCTAAGTAAACTAGGTGCGAATAATATTATTTTATAGTGGCAGTACATTACAAATATGTGTGTGTACATACAATACATATTGTCAGGGTCTGGGGTTACTAGGTGGGGTAGCATAGACACAAAAGTCCAGATTCTTTAGTTCAAAAACAAAGGTAGAGTTTTATTTTCACTCAAAAAGGTAGTGCAGCAACAAAAGGAAACAATACAAAAATAAATACCTGACCGGCTAGGCTCTAACTAAACATAGAATAGGTTACCTCACCTTGAATAACAGAAATCCAAAAAAACAGTACACTCATTCAGGACACAGCTCCAAAAAAATATGACCTCTCTCTTTCACTTTCCAGCCAAGCTCTGCCAAAGTGTTGCTGCTGGAGCAACTTCTTAAGCTTCTTGACGAGGAGACTCTCTACAGCTGAGTCGCTGCTGCAACATCCCCAAAGTGTGGACTGGAGGGGGGTGGAATGACAGGTCCCACTACCAACCTACCTGTCATTCCTAAAAACCCAGCCCAGTAAACAGAACTTTGAAATAACCCTCAGCAGACAATAGTTATCTGCCGAGAACCATTCTTTCTGAAGTTTTCTCATCTCACCTACCTTAGTAGTCTAGGTGAGATGTACACCCCCTCCATTACCTGACCAGCCATCGGTATATATATATATATATATATATATATATATATTATATATTGTGTATATATATATATATATATATATATACTGTATATATATATATATATCTATATACACTGTATATATATATATATATATATATATATATATATATTACACAGATAGAATTGAATAGATAGCTGTGTATACTATATTGAAGCTAAATAAATTAAAGTACTGTAATTTTATTCTCACTGGATCCATGAATATATTGTATATAATTCTTAGAATATATGTATTTAGCCGCACAGTTGCTGAGAAATAATGTCACCAGGAATATAAAATAGTTGATAGACATTACTTGGCCTATTTTAAGTGATTTTACTTGACCTATTTTTTTTTTTAGATTCCAAAATGTAATGCTGGTCTGAGCATCTTAAGTGAATGCTTTATGTGTGAACTCGAATTGCTACTCAGGAACTGATATATAGCACGCCCATGGATTACATAGCTGCCAGGAAAAAATTAAAACTGCCTTGGGCCCTGCTGAATTATAAGGCCTCATTCACACTTTAGTATTTGGGCAGTATTTTTAAGCAAATATAATCGAAACGTTCTATTTCTTCTCTTACTTGAATCCATTCATGTTCTTGACTTAAAACAATGAATGAAAAATACTGATGAGATACTGAAGTGTGAATGAGGACTGAATCTTAGTCTTCATTCTTTTACTTATCAGACCCCTTTTCACACATGGGAAAATATTTTCTTATACTAAATACAACAAAGACCCAGAATGTTATTGAAATGTTATGGCCCTAGGCATGTAGCAATGAGAAATCCAATTTCTGACCTATTTTTGGTCACGTATTGTGATCATATTGGAACATAATGTTAAAGCACTGACTTGAGCAACTGACCAAAAAAAATCACCCCGGGTGGAAAACTTCAGACTTCCACAGTTTCACGATGCATAGAGCTGTCAAGCGCATCTGTCACTGCTTAGTAAAGTAGGACGTCTTTTATTTACTTGGCATCAGAAGAAAAAAGATTGATATTAATAATGCGGCCCCAGTTCTGGAAGCTTCGCATGAATAAGCCTTAAGCAGTTTGATGTTCTTTAGTTCTTTCCCAAGAAATAATGCACTTAACTGATTTATATGGCTATGTATTAGAAGAGAAATAAAATACCTCTTGATGCTGTAAGAATATTAGAATTTAGCATATAAAAGATATAGGCATTAGGATAAGTGCTTTTATGATGATTATGGGACTTTTCAGCTTCCAGTATTCTTTAATCAAAGTGAATTACGATCTGCTACTTTTTGATATAGCGGACTTCTAAATTGCTTTAGAACTTTGGAGATTTCCTTCTTAACAGAACCCTCCAATAATAGGATGGCCAGAAGATGTCCTACTACAGGGACCACCAGTATTCAGGTATAGTTTATAAGGAAATCCAGCAGCAAGCGTTCAATTTTTCCTGTGTTGGTGCTGCAGAGAGATAGAAGCCTCCCTGTGAGTAGGGATCCAGTGTGCTTGTATGAACAGTGCTCCATTCACAGCTATGAGGCTGCCGGGACTGTGATCTCTGGCAGTGCCCACAGCCCTATAGCAGTGAATGGAGCACTAGTCATGCAAGCACACTGGCAGTCCATTCACAAGGAGGCTTTACGTCCTCCATTTTCCTAATCATTTGGGGACCAGGTGATTGGGCCCCCAGCGTTCAGGCACTTATCCCCTGTAGGAGATAAGTGTCCGTAACGGCACAACCCCTTTAAATAATACAAATTGTAACGTTTGTAATATATATTACAAACGTTGGGTGGGTGGCCCCCACCGAGAAAGACCTCCAAGAAAGCCTGTCAGTGCTGGAAAAATTCAGCACCACATGGGCTCTACCCATCAACCAGAAGAAGACCAAAGTCATGGTATTTCAGAAGAAGGGCCACAATAAAGCCTCCACCCCACAATTCACACTGAACGGCTCCACACTGGAGAAAACCAACAGCTACACCTACCTGGGGCTGGAGCTCAGCCAATCAGGAAGCTTCAAAGCAGCAATAGAAACCCTGAAAGCAAAAGCCTGCAGAACCTTCTATGCCATCAGAAGACAACTGTACCACCTCAAACCACCGGTGAGGGTCTGGCTGAAGATATTTGACGCAGTCATCTCCCCGATCCTTCTCTATGGCAGCGAGGTTTGGGGCCCAGCCACCTACCCAGACCAGTCAAAGTGGGATTCCAGCCCAACAGAGAACTTCCACCTGGAGTTCTGCAAATACTTGCTCCATGTCCATCGCAACACCACCAACATGGCCTGCAGGGCTGAGCTAGGCAGACTCCCCCTATGGCTCACCATACAGAAGAGGGCGCAGCTTTCCAGGCACACATCCAGGGGAGCAAGCCTGACTCCTACCACCACCAAGCTTGGCTAAGCCACCTGAGCAAAACAGACACACTAACCAAACAGACAACCACCAAACCAAAAACACCAACAGACGATAACCAAGGTCGAAATAAAGGTGACCAAGAGGCAAACAGAGAGCGGTACATTGAAGAATGGAGAAACGAAATAAATAACTCCAAGAAACTCACCGTGTACCAATCCCTACAAAGGGACTACACCATGGCCACCTACCTGGAGAGAATACGCCACCCCAAACACAGACAGACCCTGAGCCGGTACAGACTGAGCGCCCACAACCTGGAGATAGAGACGGGGCGATACAGGCGGACGTACAAGCCACGGGAGAACAGACTGTGCCAGCACTGTGACCAGGGGGCCCTAGAAGACGAGACCCACTTCCTGCTACACTGCACCAAATACTCAGCTGTGAGGGCCGTCTACTACCAAAGACTCTCTGCCCACATCCCAGACTTCATATCTGCAGACGAGAAGAGGAAACTCTACATCCTACTGGGAGAAGAAGAGGCCACTGTGGAGATTGCTGCCCAATACGTGTCCAGCTGTCACCAACGAAGAGGAAGATGAGACTCCACGGACTGTTATACCCCAAACCACCCCCCCCCCCCCATACCCACCACTCACCCACCCAAGTCCAACTCCCCCCCCCACACACACACACACACACCCACTTTACTAGCTTTGGCAATGCCAAATATCTATTCGGACGTGCCAATAAAGCTTTTTGATTTGATTATATAATTATATATATTATATTTTTATATTATATATATTATCACAGAAAAATGTTTCTTTCTCCACTTCTCAGTCACCTCTCCTCTTCCCCTCTGCCTCCTACACTGTTCACTCACTTTTTTAACTTACTGGTAAAAAAAAAAACTGGAGAAATTGAGACATAGACAGTGCTGCTGCTTTTAGTAAGTGTTCTCTCTTGCTCAAGCGCTGTATTCACACCCACCATGCTCATTACTACTGTATGATGAACTCCATGCTGCTGCTGCTTCTAAGGGCATGTAGGAGAGATTAAGGGATCAGGATTTCATCTCGTGCTGTGTATTTGAGACATCATGGCAGCTAATCTTTTTCCTCTGGACATGAGTACAACAGAGAATGACAATTACAGATAAAGTCTGCAGTGGAGTAAAACTACTAATAATGTATTAAGGCCTTCGCAACCAGAAGTTATGGTCTGCATGCAAAGTTATAAGGGATACGTAGGTATATGGTGACATCCCAGGCGTGGAGCTTTAGGTGATCCAAAAGGTCTGTGTCCTATATGAGGAGGCTGGGACTATTTGAATTTGCTAGTTTATGGGCTCTGTTATCAACTTTGTATTGAAGCCCAGGACCTATGGGTAATGCCTCTGCGTGAATACCATTTAAAGGGGAATATAACTCATAGTTTTTGTTTATGCAGTCTTCTGCAGTGTGCTGAAGAGGTTACATTTTAAGATTACTGCTTTGTCTCTATATCCACAGACCTTTAGCTGGTAACCCTTAACTTAAAAACAAGGGATGTAGCTAACGCTTTAGAACAACATGCTGAACATATGCTGCTAACAGCAAATGACCTAAGAATTACAAGCCAGTCACCTTGCTTTGAGCATTGTCATTTTCAAACCGGCAGCTATAAACATGGATGTCTGGCAGGACCCTCAAGGTAGTGCATGCTAATCTAAGGGCAATGTGCCGCCACAGACTAGGATGATGGAGACTGGAATCCTTCCCAGTAGTTTGCCTCTGGAATACTCATATGTCATTGCCCTATAACATATCTTCTTTTATTTTGTCAGTACAGAGCAGATATGAATAGGAATAGAAATTAATTTGAAAAGAAAAAGGATGGGATTCTTCAGTAGCTCCAAGCTACACAGATCTAATATCAGTTCTCCTCTATTACTTCATTATCTCATAGGAAATACATCAGTCAATACCCCTGGTTCTCTGACTTATCTAACATAACCTCTCTGTCAAGACCAATTATTCTTTCCTACAAAATGTAACAATTTACAACCCACAATAGGTTTCCGTGCTCTCTAGTATTTCAGTGTATTCAGTATTCTGTTCCCTTTCCTAATAGAACTGAAAATTATTCTTGCTGTGATCGGCACTCACAAGTCTTACTGAAATGACATGCAAATATATTTCCATTGTATTGGGAGCGAGTTATTACTACCACTTTATTGCAGTTCTCTATAGAGAGCATTTTTTAGCCCCTTGTGTTATAATTTTCTGTGTATAAAAAATGGATGCTTGTTAGAGATGAGCGAACACTAAAATGTTCGAGGTTCGAAATTCGATTCGAACAGCCGCTCAATGTTCGTGTGTTCGAACGGGTTTCGAACCCCATTATAGTCTATGGGGAACAGATACTCGTTAAGGGGGAAACCCAAATCCGTGTCTGGAGGGTCACCAAGTCCACTATGACACCCCAGGAAATGATGCCAACACCTCTGGAATGACACTGGGACAGCAGGGGAAGCATGTCTGGGGGCATCTAACACACCAAAGACCCTCTATTACCCCAACATCACAGCCTAACAACTACACACTTTACACACTCAATACCACCTCTCTGACAGTAGGAAAACACCTTGAAACATGTGTATTTGGCACTTGCAGTGAGGAGAGCTTGTCACCAGCAGTGAATTTGGCCCTTGTAGTAAGTTGAGGTTGGCACCAACATTTGTTTTGAAAATCAGGGTGGATTGAGCCTCTAACCAGCAGAGTTTGGGCAAATTCATGGTGGAGGGAGCCTCTAAAAACCCCAGTTTGGACCAATTCATGGTGGAGGGAGACTCTAAAAACCCCAGTTTGGACCAATTCATGGTGGAGGGAGACTCTAAAAACCCCAGTTTGGACCAATTCATGGTGGAGGGAGCCTCTAAAAACCCCAGTTTGGACCAATTCATGGTGGAGGGAGCCTCTAACCAGCCCAGTTTGGACCAATTAATGGTGGAGGGAGCCTCTAAAGAGCCAAGTTTTGGGAAATTCATGGTGGAGGGAGCCTCTAACCAGCCCAGTTTGGACCAATTCATGGTGGAGGGAGCCTGTAACCAGCCCAGTTTGGACCAATTCATGGTGGAGGGAGCCTCTAAACAGCCCAGTTTGGGCAAATTCATGGTGGAGGGAGCCTCTAAAAAACCCAGTTTGGACCAATTCATGGTGGAGGGAGCCTCTAATTAGCCCAGTTTGGACCAATTAATTGTGGAGGGAGCCTCTAACCAGCCCAGTTTGGACCAATTAATGGTGGAGGGAGCCTCTAACCACCCCAGTTTGGGCAAATTCATGGTGGAGGGAGCCTCTAACCAGCCCAGTTTGGACCAATTAATGGTGGAGGGAGCCTCTAAACAGCCAAGTTTTGGGAAATTCATGGTGGAGGGAGCCTCTAACCAGCCCAGTTTGGACCAATTCATGGTGGAGGGAGCCTCTAAACAGCCCAGTTTGGGCAAATTCATGGTGGAGGGAGCCTCTAAACAGCCCAGTTTGGGCAAATTCATGGTGGAGGGAGCCTCTAACCAGCCCAGTTTGGACCAATTAATGGTGGAGGGAGCCTCTAAACAGCCAAGTTTTGGGAAATTCATGGTGGAGGGAGCCTCTAACCAGCCCAGTTTGGACCAATTAATGGTGGAGGGAGCCTCTAACCAGCCCAGTTTGGACCAATTAATGGTGGAGGGAGCCTCTAACCAGCCCAGTTTGGACCAATTAATGGTGGAGGGAGCCTCTAAACAGCCAAGTTTTGGGAAATTCATGGTGGAGGGAGCCTCTAACCAGCCCAGTTTGGACCAATTCATGGTGGAGGGAGCCTCTAAACAGCCCAGTTTGGGCAAATTCATGGTGGAGGGAGCCTCTAAAAAACCCAGTTTGGACCAATTCATGGTGGAGGGAGCCTCTAATTAGCCCAGTTTGGACCAATTAATTGTGGAGGGAGCCTCTAACCAGCCCAGTTTGGACCAATTAATGGTGGAGGGAGCCTCTAACCACCCCAGTTTGGGCAAATTCATGGTGGAGGGAGCCTCTAACCAGCCCAGTTTGGACCAATTAATGGTGGAGGGAGCCTCTAAACAGCCAAGTTTTGGGAAATTCATGGTGGAGGGAGCCTCTAACCAGCCCAGTTTGGGCAAATTCATGGTGGAGGGAGCCTCTAACCAGCCCAGTTTGGACCAATTAATGGTGGAGGGAGCCTCTAACCAGCCCAGTTTGGACCAATTAATGGTGGAGGGAGCCTCTAAACAGCCAAGTTTTGGGAAATTCATGGTGGAGGGAGCCTCTAACCAGCCCAGTTTGGACCAATTCATGGTGGAGGGAGCCTCTAAACAGCCCAGTTTGGGCAAATTCATGGTGGAGGGAGCCTCTAAAAAACCCAGTTTGGACCAATTCATGGTGGAGGGAGCCTCTAATTAGCCCAGTTTGGACCAATTAATTGTGGAGGGAGCCTCTAACCAGCCCAGTTTGGACCAATTAATGGTGGAGGGAGCCTCTAACCACCCCAGTTTGGACCAATTCATGGTGGAGGGAGCCTCTAACCAGCCCAGTTTGGACCAATTAATGGTGGAGGGAGCCTCTAAACAGCCAAGTTTTGGGAAATTCATGGTGGAGGGAGCCTCTAACCAGCCCAGTTTGGACCAATTCATGGTGGAGGGAGCCTCTAAACAGCCCAGTTTGGGCAAATTCATGGTGGAGGGAGCCTCTAACCAGCCCAGTTTGGACCAATTAATGGTGGAGGGAGCCTCTAAACAGCCAAGTTTTGGGAAATTCATGGTGGAGGGAGCCTCTAACCAGCCCAGTTTGGACCAATTCATGGTGGAGGGAGCCTCTAAACAGCCAAGTTTTGGGAAATTCATGGTGGAGGGAGCCTCTAAAAAACCCAGTTTGGACCAATTCATGGTGGAGGGAGCCTCTAATTAGCCCAGTTTGGACCAATTAATTGTGGAGGGAGCCTCTAACCAGCCCAGTTTGGACCAATTAATGGTGGAGGGAGCCTCTAACCACCCCAGTTTGGGCAAATTCATGGTGGAGGGAGCCTCTAACCAGCCCAGTTTGGACCAATTAATGGTGGAGGGAGCCTCTAAACAGCCAAGTTTTGGGAAATTCATGGTGGAGGGAGCCTCTAACCAGCCCAGTTTGGACCAATTCATGGTGGAGGGAGCCTCTAAACAGCCCAGTTTGGGCAAATTCATGGTGGAGGGAGCCTCTAAACAGCCCAGTTTGGGCAAATTCATGGTGGAGGGAGCCTCTAACCAGCCCAGTTTGGACCAATTAATGGTGGAGGGAGCCTCTAAACAGCCAAGTTTTGGGAAATTCATGGTGGAGGGAGCCTCTAACCAGCCCAGTTTGGACCAATTAATGGTGGAGGGAGCCTCTAACCAGCCCAGTTTGGACCAATTAATGGTGGAGGGAGCCTCTAACCAGCCCAGTTTGGACCAATTAATGGTGGAGGGAGCCTCTAAACAGCCAAGTTTTGGGAAATTCATGGTGGAGGGAGCCTCTAACCAGCCCAGTTTGGACCAATTCATGGTGGAGGGAGCCTCTAAACAGCCCAGTTTGGGCAAATTCATGGTGGAGGGAGCCTCTAAAAAACCCAGTTTGGACCAATTCATGGTGGAGGGAGCCTCTAATTAGCCCAGTTTGGACCAATTAATTGTGGAGGGAGCCTCTAACCAGCCCAGTTTGGACCAATTAATGGTGGAGGGAGCCTCTAAAAAACCCAGTTTGGACCAATTCATGGTGGAGGGAGCCTCTAATTAGCCCAGTTTGGACCAATTAATTGTGGAGGGAGCCTCTAACCAGCCCAGTTTGGACCAATTAATGGTGGAGGGAGCCTCTAACCACCCCAGTTTGGACCAATTCATGGTGGAGGGAGCCTCTAACCACCCCAGTTTGGACCAATTCATGGTGGAGGGAGCCTCTAAACAGCCCAGTTTGGGCAAATTCATGGTGGAGGGAGCCTCTAACCAGCCCAGTTTGGACCAATTAATGGTGGAGGGAGCCTCTAAACAGCCAAGTTTTGGGAAATTCATGGTGGAGGGAGCCTCTAACCAGCCCAGTTTGGACCAATTCATGGTGGAGGGAGCCTCTAAACAGCCCAGTTTGGGCAAATTCATGGTGGAGGGAGCCTCTAAACAGCCCAGTTTGGGCAAATTCATGGTGGAGGGAGCCTCTAACCAGCCCAGTTTGGACCAATTAATGGTGGAGGGAGCCTCTAAACAGCCAAGTTTTGGGAAATTCATGGTGGAGGGAGCCTCTAAAAAACCCAGTTTGGACCAATTCATGGTGGAGGGAGCCTCTAATTAGCCCAGTTTGGACCAATTAATTGTGGAGGGAGCCTCTAACCAGCCCAGTTTGGACCAATTAATGGTGGAGGGAGCCTCTAACCACCCCAGTTTGGGCAAATTCATGGTGGAGGGAGCCTCTAACCAGCCCAGTTTGGACCAATTAATGGTGGAGGGAGCCTCTAAACAGCCAAGTTTTGGGAAATTCATGGTGGAGGGAGCCTCTAACCAGCCCAGTTTGGACCAATTCATGGTGGAGGGAGCCTCTAAACAGCCCAGTTTGGGCAAATTCATGGTGGAGGGAGCCTCTAAACAGCCCAGTTTGGGCAAATTCATGGTGGAGGGAGCCTCTAACCAGCCCAGTTTGGACCAATTAATGGTGGAGGGAGCCTCTAAACAGCCAAGTTTTGGGAAATTCATGGTGGAGGGAGCCTCTAACCAGCCCAGTTTGGACCAATTAATGGTGGAGGGAGCCTCTAACCACCCCAGTTTGGGCAAATTCATGGTGGAGGGAGCCTCTAACCAGCCCAGTTTGGACCAATTAATGGTGGAGGGAGCCTCTAAACAGCCAAGTTTTGGGAAATTCATGGTGGAGGGAGCCTCTAACCAGCCCAGTTTGGACCAATTCATGGTGGAGGGAGCCTCTAAACAGCCCAGTTTGGGCAAATTCATGGTGGAGGGAGCCTCTAAACAGCCAAGTTTTGGGAAATTCATGGTGGAGGGAGCCTCTAACCAGCCCAGTTTGGACCAATTCATGGTGGAGGGAGCCTCTAAAAACCCCAGTTTGGACCAATTCATGGTGGAGGGAGCCTCTAAACAGCCCAGTTTGGGCAAATTCATGGTGGAGGGAGCCTCTAACCAGCAGAGTTGGTGGAAATCAGGGTGGAGGGAGCCTCTAACCAGCAGAGTTGGGGGAAATCAGGGTGGAGGGAGCCTAGTATTAGCAGAATTGTGCAACGCTTATGGTGGATGAGTATGAGGATGCGGAGGAATTGGAGAGGTTGAGTACAGACATGGAGTTTCATGTTGGGGTGCTTTACACAGGTGGGCACAAAAATGACGGCTCTACCCAGTGGTGGTTCATTTTTATCAAAGTGAGCCGGTCGGCACTCTCAGCTGACAGACGGGTGCGCTTGTCAGTGATGATGCCACCGGCTGCACTGAACACCCTCTCAGATAGGACGCTGGCGGCAGGACAGGACAGCACCTCCAAGGCATATAGGGCAAGTTCAAGCCACAGGTCCAACTTCGACACCCAATACGTGTAGGGCGCAGAGGGGTCGGAGAGGACAGGGCTGTGGTCGGAAAGGTATTCCCGCAACATGCGCCTATACTTCTCACGCCTGGTGACACTAGGACCCTCCGTGGCGGCACTTTGGCGAGGGGGTGCCATCAAGGTGTCCCAGACCTTAGACAGTGTGCCCCTCGTTTGTGTGGACCGGTGAGAACTTGGTTGCCTACTGGAGGAACTGCCCTCCCTGCCGCCAACGTCACATGCTGGAAACATCTCCATCATATTCTGCACCAATTGCCTGTGGCAAGCATTGATGCGATTGGCCCTCCCCTCTACCGGAATAAAAGACGAGATGTTGTTTTTATACCGGGGGTCAAGGATAGCAAAGATCCAGTACTGGTTGTCCTCCATGATTTTGACAATACGCTTGTCGGTTGTAAAGCACCCCAACATGAACTCAGCCATGTCTGCCACAGTGTTAGTTGGCATGACTCCTCTGGCCCCACCGGAAAGTTCAATCTCCATTTCCTCCTCATCCTCCATGTCTACCCATCCGCGCTGCAACAATGGGACGATTCGAAGTTGCCCGGAAGCCTCCTGTATCACCATCACATCATCGGACAACTCTTCTTCCTCCTCCTCCTCCTCCTCCTCCATTAAACGCAGTGAAGCGGACAGATGTGTGGACCTACTCTCCAGCTGTGACGGATCGGATGCTATCCCTAACTCCTCTGTGTGATCTGAGTTATCCCTGATGTCAATCAGGGATTCTCTCAGAACACACAAGAGCGGGATTGTAAGGCTCACCATCGCATCCTCAGAGCTCACCCTCCTTGTGGACTCCTCAAAGACCCGTAGGATGTCACAAAGGTCTCTCATCCATGGCCACTCATGGATGTGAAACTGAGGCAGCTGACTTTGTGGCACCCTAGGGTTTTGTAGCTGGTATTCCATCAAAGGTCTCTGCTGCTCAACCACTCTATTCAACATCTGAAACGTTGAGTTCCAGCGTGTGGGGACGTCGCACAAAAGCCGGTGTTGTGGCACATGCAGGCGTTGCTGGAGAGATTTTAAGCTAGCAGCGGCTACTGTCGACTTGCGAAAGTGGGCGCACATGCGCCGCACTTTCACCAGTAGCTCTGGAACATTGGGGTAACTCTTTAGGAAACGTTGCACCACTAGGTTGAAGACGTGGGCCAGGCATGGAACATGTTGGAGTCCGGCAAGCTCCAGAGCTGCTACCAGGTTCCGGCCGTTATCACAAACGACCATGCCTGGGCCCAGGTGCAGCGGCTCAAACCATATTGCCGTCTCATCGAGGAGGGCATCCCTCACCTCGGAGGCAGTGTGCTGTCTGTCCCCCAAGCTGATCAGCTTCAGCACAGCCTGCTGACGTCTACCAACGCCAGTGCTGCAACGTTTCCAACTCGTAGCTGGGGTCAATCTAACAGCGGAGGAGGAGGCGGTGGCGGAGGAGGAGGCGGTGGCGGAGGAGGAGGCGGTAGAGGAGGAGGAGGAGGGGGGTGTTCTTCTCGTGTCCCTGCCAGGAATGTTAGGCGGGGAGACGAGGTACACCGGGCCAGTTTGGGAAGCAGTCCCAGCCTCAACTACATTCACCCAGTGTGCCGTCAGTGACATGTAGCGTCCCTGTCCGCATGCACTTGTCCACGCGTCGGTGGTCAAGTGGACCTTTGTGCAAAGCGCGGAACTAAGGGCCCGCCTGATGTTGAGTGACACGTGCTGGTGCAAGGCGGGGACGGCACACCGGGAGAAGTAGTGACGGCTAGGGACGGCATAGCGAGGTGCCGCAGTTGCCATCAGGTCCAGGAAGGCGGGAGTTTCAACAAGCCGGAACGCCAACATCTCCTGGGCCAGCAGTTTAGCGATGTTGGCGTTCAAGGCTTGCGCGTGTGGGTGGTTAGCAGTGTATTTCTGCCGCCGCTCCAATGTCTGAGAGATGGTGGGTTGTTGTAAAGAAACGCCTGATGGTGCCTTTGATGGTGCAGGAGAAGGAGATAAGACAGGACCAGGGGAGGATGAGGTAGAAGTCAACAAAGTGGCGGAGGCAGATGAAGTGGTGTCCTGGCTCGTCCTCTGGAGTGCATCGCCAGCACAGTCAGCAGTGGCAGTGGCAGAGGCAGAGGCAGAGGCAGTGGCAGTGGCGTGAACGGCAGGCGGCCTTTGTCCTGCCGTTGCTGCCTGCCACTGATTCCAGTGCTTGGATTCCAAATGACGGCGCATTGAAGTGGTGGACAGGTTGCTCTTCTCAGAGCCCCTAATCAATTTCGAGAGGCAAATTGTGCAGACAACACTATATCTGTCCTCGGCGCATTCCTTGAAAAAACTCCACACCTTCGAGAAACGTGCCCTCGAGGTGGGAGTTTTTCGGGGCTGGGTACGAACTGGAACATCTTGGGAGATTCCGGGTGTGGCCTGGCTTCGCCTAAGCTGCTGACCTCTGCCTCTGCCTCTAGCTACCCTTTTTGGTGCTGCACCTGCCTCAACATCCACACTACTTTCCCCGCTTGACATCCCCCCTGTCCAGGTCGGGTCAGTGTCCTCATCATCCACCACTTCCTCTTCCAACTCCTGTCTCATCTCCTCCTCCCGCACAATGCGCCGGTCAACTGGATGCCCTGACGGCAACTGCGTCACATCATCGTCGATGAGGGTGGGTTGCTGGTCATCCACCACCAAATCGAACGGAGATGGAGGAGACTCTAGTGTTTGAGCATCTGGATACAGATGCTCCTCTGTTAGGTTCGTGGAATCGTGACGTGGAGAGGCAGGTTGAGGGACAATGAAAGGAGCGGAGAACAGCTCTGGGGAGCAGGGACAGTTTGGGTTATTGTTCTGTAAAGCTTCGGAATTTTGGGAGGAAGGAAGACAAGACTGTTGGGTAATAGGAGGAGAGGAGGCAGAGTCTGACTGGCTGCTGGACAATGTGCTGTAAGCGTTCTCTGACAGCCATTGCAAGACCTGTTCCTGGTTCTCGGGCCTACTAAGGTTTGTACCCTGCAGTTTAGTTAATGTGGCAAGCAACCCTGGCACTGTGGAGTGGCGCAATGCTTGCTGCCCCACAGGAGTAGGCACGGGACGCCCTGTGGCTTCACTGCTACCTTGCTCCCCAGAACCATTCCCCCGACCTCGCCCACGGCCTCGTCCACGTCCCTTTCCGGGAGCCTTGCGCATTTTGAATTCCTAGTTAGAAATTGGCACTGTATACCAGTAGTAAAAATTGTGGGTGCACGTAACCCCAATATATTCTTTGAATTACCAGTCAGAAACTGGCACTATATGGCAGTAGCAAGAAATGAGGGTATTTGTATTCCCAATATACTCTTTGAATTCCCAGTCAGACAATGGCACTGTATACCAGTAGTAAAAATTGTGGGTGCACGTAACCCCAATATATTCTTTGAATTCCCAGTCAGAAACTGGCACTATATGGCAGTAGCAAGAAATGAGGGTATTTATAACCCCAATATATTCTTTGAATTCCCAGTCAGACAATGGCACTGTATACCAGTAGTAAAAATTGTGGGTGCACGTAACCCCAATATATTCTTTGAATTCCCAGTCAGAAACTGGCACTATATGGCAGTAGCAAGAAATGAGGGTATTTGTATTCCCAATATACTCTTTGAATTCCCAGTCAGACAATGGCACTGTATACCAGTAGTAAAAATTGTGGGTGCACGTAACCCCAATATATTCTTTGAATTCCCAGTCAGAAACTGGCACTATATGGCAGTAGCAAGAAATGAGGGTATTTATAACCCCAATATATTCTTTGAATTCCCAGTCAGACAATGGCACTGTATACCAGTAGTAAAAATTGTGGGTGCACGTAACCCCAATATATTCTTTGAATTCCCAGTCAGAAACTGGCACTATATGGCAGTAGCAAGAAATGAGGGTATTTGTATTCCCAATATACTCTTTGAATTCCCAGTCAGACAATGGCACTGTATACCAGTAGTAAAAATTGTGGGTGCACGTAACCCCAATATATTCTTTGAATTCCCAGTCAGAAACTGGCACTATATGGCAGTAGCAAGAAATGAGGGTATTTATAACCCCAATATATTCTTTGAATTCCCAGTCAGACAATGGCACTGTATACCAGTAGTAAAAATTGTGGGTGCACGTAACCCCAATATATTCTTTGAATTCCCAGTCAGAAACTGGCACTATATGGCAGTAGCAAGAAATGAGGGTATTTGTATTCCCAATATACTCTTTGAATTCCCAGTCAGACAATGGCACTGTATACCAGTAGTAAAAATTGTGGGTGCACGTAACCCCAATATATTCTTTGAATTCCCAGTCAGAAACTGGCACTATATGGCAGTAGCAAGAAATGAGGGTATTTATAACCCCAATATATTCTTTGAATTCCCAGTCAGACAATGGCACTGTATACCAGTAGTAAAAATTGTGGGTGCACGTAACCCCAATATATTCTTTGAATTCCCAGTCAGAAACTGGCACTATATGGCAGTAGCAAGAAATGAGGGTATTTGTATTCCCAATATACTCTTTGAATTCCCAGTCAGACAATGGCACTGTATACCAGTAGTAAAAATTGTGGGTGCACGTAACCCCAATATATTCTTTGAATTCCCAGTCAGAAACTGGCACTATATGGCAGTAGCAAGAAATGAGGGTATTTATAACCCCAATATATTCTTTGAATTCCCAGTCAGACAATGGCACTGTATACCAGTAGTAAAAATTGTGGGTGCACGTAACCCCAATATATTCTTTGAATTCCCAGTCAGAAACTGGCACTATATGGCAGTAGCAAGAAATGAGGGTATTTGTATTCCCAATATACTCTTTGAATTCCCAGTCAGACAATGGCACTGTATACCAGTAGTAAAAATTGTGGGTGCACGTAACCCCAATATATTCTTTGAATTCCCAGTCAGAAACTGGCACTATATGGCAGTAGCAAGAAATGAGGGTATTTATAACCCCAATATATTCTTTGAATTCCCAGTCAGACAATGGCACTGTATACCAGTAGTAAAAATTGTGGGTGCACGTAACCCCAATATATTCTTTGAATTACCAGTCAGAAACTGGCACTATATGGCAGTAGCAAGAAATGAGGGTATTTATAACCCCAATATATTCTTTGAATTCCCAGTCAGACAATGGCACTGTATTCCAGTAGTAAAAATTGTGGGTGCACGTAACCCCAATATATTCTTTGAATTACCAGTCAGAAACTGGCACTATATGGCAGTAGCAAGAAATGAGGGTATTTATAACCCCAATATATTCTTTGAATTCCCAGTCAGACAATGGCACTGTATACCAGTAGTAAAAATTGTGGGTGCACGTAACCCCAATATATTCTTTGAATTCCCAGTCAGAAACTGGCACTATATGGCAGTAGCAAGAAATGAGGGTATTTGTATTCCCAATATACTCTTTGAATTCCCAGTCAGACAATGGCACTGTATACCAGTAGTAAAAATTGTGGGTGCACGTAACCCCAATATATTCTTTGAATTCCCAGTCAGAAACTGGCACTATATGGCAGTAGCAAGAAATGAGGGTATTTATAACCCCAATATATTCTTTGAATTCCCAGTCAGACAATGGCACTGTATACCAGTAGTAAAAATTGTGGGTGCACGTAACCCCAATATATTCTTTGAATTCCCAGTCAGAAACTGGCACTATATGGCAGTAGCAAGAAATGAGGGTATTTGTATTCCCAATATACTCTTTGAATTCCCAGTCAGACAATGGCACTGTATACCAGTAGTAAAAATTGTGGGTGCACGTAACCCCAATATATTCTTTGAATTACCAGTCAGAAACTGGCACTATATGGCAGTAGCAAGAAATGAGGGTATTTATAACCCCAATATATTCTTTGAATTCCCAGTCAGACAATGGCACTGTATACCAGTAGTAAAAATTGTGGGTGCACGTAACCCCAATATATTCTTTGAATTCCCAGTCAGAAACTGGCACTATATGGCAGTAGCAAGAAATGAGGGTATTTGTATTCCCAATATACTCTTTGAATTCCCAGTCAGACAATGGCACTGTATACCAGTAGTAAAAATTGTGGGTGCACGTAACCCCAATATATTCTTTGAATTCCCAGTCAGACACTGGCACTATATGGCAGTAGCAAGAAATGAGGGTATTTGTATTCCCAATATATTCTTTGAATTCCCAGTCAGACAATGGCACTGTATACCAGTAGTAAAAATTGTGGGTGCACGTAACCCCAATATATTCTTTGAATTACCAGTCAGAAACTGGCACTATATGGCAGTAGCAAGAAATGAGGGTATTTGTATTCCCAATATATTCTTTGAATTCCCAGTCAGACAATGGCACTGTATACCAGTAGTAAAAATTGTGGGTGTATATAGCCCCAATTCTATTGCTAGGGGACTTGCAGGGTATTTCTGGGGTGAAGGTGGGGGGGCACACCGTTGGAACGGGTATCGGGGTATATATCGGGTATACGGGAATACACTGACAGTGTATTCCATTCAGGATCCTGGGAAAGCTGGGTTGCGGCGATTGAGCCCGTCAGTGCCACGTTACACTGACAAGCTTCTCCCTGGAATTTAGCTCTTACAAGAGCTGTTGGTTGTCTTCTCCTTCCTATCCTAGCCTGTCCCTGCCTACCCAGAATCTAAGCCCTAGCTAGCTGGACGGAAACCTCCGTCCTCGGTGAATTGCAAGCTCAGAATGACGCGAAGCTGGGCGTCGCTGTTCTTTTAAATTAGAGGTCACATGTTTTCGGCAGCCAATGGGTTTTACCTACTTTTTTCAACGTCACCGGTGTCGTAGTTCCTGTCCCACCTACCCAGCGCTGTTATTGGAGCAAAAAAGGCGCCAGGGAAGGTGGGAGGGGAATCGAGTAATGGCGCACTTTACCACGCGGTGTTCGATTCGATTCGAACATGCCGAACAGCCTAATATCCGATCGAACATGAGTTCGATAGAACACTGTTCGCTCATCTCTAATGCTTGTCATTTGCTTTGTATTTCTTAATCACATAAGAGGGGTTACAAAACAAGTACATTTGCATATAATAAGAGGTATACGTAAATGGGCTTATATGGTACTGGTGTGGGTGTGCGTAACTTGTGTTTATTATCTGGCAGATTGCTATTTAGAACATAGTAAACTTTTAGTTAGATAAGCATGTCCCTGACAATATCCTCTACAATTATGTCATCAAAAGTAATTATCTGTGTCAGTAACATGGAGACGCATGGTATCATTGCCCACTATGACATGTCACAGGGACACAAAACAACTGGTGAATCCACTTAGACTATATGGCAAGGATAGCTTCTAGCACCCAAAGGAAAGGTATGATGTGACCTGTTTCTATGCCCAAACTAGTAACATCATCACCTTTTCTGTTCCATTAAAGGAGACAAGTCAGTAAGCGTCCCCATTCCAACAATACCACACTTGCGACTATCCATTACATCTTATGAACTTTGTGGCACAAGTATATGCTCATTTTTCCTACATGGTCCTATCATAGCTGATTACATCAAGATAGTCAAAAAGAAAAAAAATTCCAGCCTGCACTTGACTGAAGATGTTTATTTGCACCTGTACATGGTGTGTAACACATATTGAACCATGAGAATAAAGACCTTCAGTCAAGTAGAGTTTGGATAAAACTGGAGTAGTTAGTCAATGAATCCAACAATATCTTTTCCGTGTCTTTGCTGTCCACACTAACATTGGTATTCAAAGCAGTGGTGATTTTTTACTCTATTTCTCCCATTTCAAACCTATGTCTTCATTTCCATCTATGGAGGCATCGTGCCTTTGTTATGAGCTACCCCAAATCTTCAGTATAGTTACCGCAGCAGTCTAAAAGCTTCTGATCCTCAGATTGTAGGGTCATTGCTGTACTATCAGTGCTCTACTGTAATGTTATGCCCCATAATTTCACCACCTAATCTGAGGTCTCAAAGGCGACATTCAGGCAATGTGTCTGACATTGCACCACTAGGAGATCATTACCCCTATTACTGTATGTAGTCACCAGCACTGATGCCCTAACATGTCACTTTCAATCCCCACCGATAATGTCATTGTTTTATCTACCACTTCACATTATAGCTCCCCCCCCCCCCCCATTATCCCCTCTAATACAATTTCTAGAGTTTTCTTAGTAAAATAATTTTGCAGTATACTTTATGGAGCTACTTTGCACTGCAAGTACATGGTCTTTTTTCCGTTCCTTATCACCCTCATAAACCTTCGTAGTAATAGCATACAGATCAGATTCCTGGCATGACAAAAGATAGTAGGATTTTTCCAGACATATATGGAGGAACCAAGGAACAGTGTTCAATCTGGACAAAAGAAATGGAACAATGTATCTTTTCAGGTATTTTAGGTAAACGTTCCAAATCATTTTCGCTGTTGGTGGGTAGATGTCATTTTATTACTTTTTTTAATCTGCAGTCTGACTTTTCTCAAAATACTTTCTAAAACATATTATTATGCATCTCACAAGAGTAAGTTAGAACAAGACAGATGTTCTGTAGATGTCAGGATGGTTTGTAACGTAATAATATATACAATATCAGCTACAATGGAAGACAAGAGGCTCCATATTATGCAATTGTTATTTCTGTCAGGGAAACAATCACTAATTCACAATATATACCAGACAAGCACAAAGTATGCAGTGGAAATGTGCCAAAGAGGAGCTATTCTGTTCTAAGGGATGCAAATATTTTAGTATGTTTTGTATCCAATATAGAAAAATAAACATGGGTATTAATTTTTTATTATGCTAGAGAAACTCCAATGAAATGTCTCAGTACAGCAATGTTAGGAACCTAATGCAATAATAATCACAGTAAGGCTGTATTCACACAGAGTAACGCCAGGCGTTTTTTGTGTGCTTTTTGCACATAGCTATTTTGCGGTGGCGTTGACCGGCGTTAAGGCGGCGTATACGCGGCGTTAACGCGGCGCTACGCAGCGTTAACGCGGCACTATGTGCAAAAAACACACAAAAAACGCCTGGCGTTACTCTGTGTGAATACAGCCTTAGTCTTGGGTAACTAGAATCCCCAGGCACCGAGGTAAAAACAGTCCTGATTGTACAATACTCTCCTAACTGGAGTGGAACCAGGTCCCAGAGTTCTTTGCCAGAGCTCCTGATGGTGGATTTGGACTTGGTAAAATCCAGGACCTGGAACCGCTACCACCCAGAGAGCACCACACACCCAGTGAACCCCAAGTTAAGAGGACCCAGAAAAAAACAGACACTAACCTCAGTGGATGAAGTTCGGGAGAGCAGGTCAGTGCGGAAAGACATACAGGTTAGTTGGTAATCCAGAGGTCAAGGCAGGTTTTACGGGGAAGCCAAAACGTAGTCAATCAAGCCAAGTCGGTTCACAGGAGTTCACATAATAGCAGGAGAGAGAGGCAGAAGCATAGTCAGGAGTACCAGGTCATACACAGGAGGTTTGCAGAGTAGCCAAAACAGGAGTTAGAAGAGAGATCAGGAAAAGCCAAAGGTCATGCACATGAGGTCAGCTAAATGCCAAGTCAGGAGATCAGGAAGAGGTTGTCTGTAAAGCAAGCCAGGGTCATACACATGCAGGGAGGCAATCAAGAGAACTAAGACAGGAGGCAGGTACAACGCAGTGGAGGTGATTCCTGTAATAAATTAATGACCAGCGGCGGGCCAGGGCCAGACTTAGGCCTAAATAGCCTTCGGCCCACTACTGACCCTCTGACCCCAGAAACACGAGTCCCGTCACTAGAGGGAGACCGGAACCCCTACAGAGTCAAGCGGAGGTTCTGGCCCTCCTCCATGAGGGACCGGAAGCGCCATTCCGGCACTGGACACAGAGCGGACAGAGAGCCTCCGCCTGGCACAGCGGAGGCCCTGGTCCACCCTAACAAGCAATTTAGCTGGTTTATGTTTCGACAAAGTGAAAAGGAATCAGCATTGGTTATGTCCACATTTACATCCATTAGGAGCTTCTGCTGCAGATTCTGTCGAAAACTGCAGATAAAATAGCACAGCACGCTACACAATTTTGTCAGATAAATTGATGGACACCATAACAAATACCAAGTGCACTCAAGGAGTCCATCAGCACTGTTGGTGTCTGCCATGTTATGATCATCCAGTGTTGCTTTTCATTTTTGTTGTTCCTTTGAAAGAACAATACAATGGAAAGCATATATGCATTGAAAATAATGGTACCATCTACTAATACTAACTTCTTTTACTATTTCCGATTTTTCTATAAATAAGCAATACCAATGAACTTTTTTAGAACCTGGTTTATTGTTTGTATACCAAGATTTCCCTTTTATTGGAGAATAGATGGCGTGGTCTTTTTTGATTCTCTTTTACTAAGAAAACTGTATAGTGTTCGAAAAATGTGAGCTCTCCATGGGACACATGCTAACTGTATGGAACTGTATGGTTATTTCTCAAAACACATGTAAAGCTGGGGAAAAAACGTCAACGTTATACAGTCCATGGAACGTGGATGGGATTGTAGGGATTCTAATGAATCCCATCCACACATTGCAGAAAAATGTGTGTTTTTGGAAATCATGTATGTCAATTATACCTACGGAAATGCTGGCAGTTTCCCTATAGGTATAATTGAAGCAGAAAGTCCACTGAGGACTTTCTGTATAAAGAACAGTAGGAAAAAAAACACAATGCGATTCCGCCACATTTTTTCCCACAGTCCTTTTTGCTTTAGCCCACTACATGGGGCCTTAGCCTAAAATTGGATTTTCTGCTAATTTTATGGGGTTTGTAATATTGATGACCTATCTTTAGGTGACCTGGAACCACCATAAATCAGTTGTTTGAAGAGACTGCAGTGCTTGGATTAGCACTATGGCCTCTTTGCTAAACACCAAGCATAGCAACATGCCTTGCATAGGTGCTGCGTTTGATATTGTAGCTGTCTTGGATGGGACTGAGCTACAAATAGACCAGGCGATGAATAAGATGAATAAAGATGATGTCACTGACTTGTGAAGTGGCAGTGGCTCTCGAGTAAGTGCTGGAAGTCTTAGCGTCCGTTCACACGATATAACGCGGCATTCATTTTGACATGTAAACTCATGTCAGAGTCAGCACTGCAAAAGAGAATCCCATTGACTTCACATTGAAATCAATGGGTTAAAAAGCCTCCCATTGATTTCAATGTGTTACGTGTGCTAAATGGAACCCAATGAAGTCAATGGGATTCTGACACCAGTTTACGTGACAGAATCATCGCCACGTTACATTGTGTGAATGGACCCTTGGGTATCAGATCTATAGTAAGGATAGGCCATCAATATTTAACTTCCAGAAAACCCATTGAATAGATTTTTCCTAGAATAACACATTACGGTACTCTTTATAACTGACAACAATGTTGTTTCTTATTTTTCTTAGAAATCTTGGGAAATCCGGACTTCGTGTATCATGCCTAGGACTCGGTAAGTGTAACATTCCAATAGTGATGTAATCTTGAGACATGGCAGCTATAAAGGATATTGTAATAATATAGACCAAGAGTAATTGATACAAATCACTTTCCTACTCTCTTATTAATTCTTCTAACTCTAGGTTCACACTAGCACCTGTAGTCTGTTCTCAGCTTTCTGTCTTCTGCATGCTGAAGACGGAAAGCTGTCAGACCAGGTCCCGCCGTGAGCACCGGTGAGCGTTTTATGCTCTCTGCCACGAAACAGTTTTTTTTAAATCGGACACAGAGTACTGCATGTCAGACTCTGTGTCCAATTTAAAAAAAACTGTTTCGCGGCCGGACCGCTTTCAAACCCATTCAAATGAATGGGTATGAAAGAGTCCTGCAGGTTTCTGTCTTCTGCTCAGATTTGTGAAGGAAACGGAAACCTGCATGAACGGAGACCGGGCGCAGATGTGAACGAGCCCTAACTCAGATTCAGGCGGTAACAAAACTTACTGCAAGCTATTAAAAATCAGAAAATGATTGAGGCTATTTGAGATAAGAAGTTGCTGAACACCCCTAACCCCTAAAATGGCATCACTACAAAGTAGAGATGAGTGAACAGTGAAATATTTGAGATTCGATATTCGTTTCGAATAGCCCCTCAATATTCGACTATTCGAATATGGGGAAAAATGCTTCGTTTCAGGGGAAGCCACACTTCGACTCAGGAGAGTCACTAAGTCCAATATGACACCCCAGAAAATGATGCCAACACCCTGGAATGCAACTGGGACAGCAGGGGAAGCATGCCTAGGGGCATCTAACATTCCCAAGTACCTGTATTATGCCACTCTCTCGTCGGGATCCCTCTCAGCTTGCGATATGTGGGAGCTGATTTTTCCCATAGGAATACATTGACCAGTGTTGATTGGCCGAATGCCATATAGAGTACAGCATTCAGCCAATCAACGCTGGTTCTGCCGGAGGAGGCAGAGTCTAAGATCGGTCCACAGCAGTCTCCATTCTGGTCCGATCTCAGATGTAGCAGTGTTGAGCGCACAGCTCTGCTACACCAGAGATGTAGCAGAGCTGAGTGTGCGCTGAGCTCTGCTACATCCAGAGATGTAGCAAAGCTGAGTGTGCGCTGAGCTCTGCTACACAAGAGATGTAGCAGAGCTGAGTGCCGGAGGAGGCGGAGTCTAAGATCGGTCCACAGTCCGATCTCAGATGTAGCAGTGTTGAGCTCTCAGCTCTGTTACACCTGAGATGTAGCAGAGCTGAGTGTGCCCTGAGCTCTGCTATACCACAGATGTAGCAGAGCTGGCCATGCGCTGAGCTCTGCTACACCAGAGATGCATCTCTGGTGTAGCAGAGCTCAGCGCACACTCAGCTCTGCTACATCTCTGGATGTAGTTGTAAGGATTGGAGTCAGGGTCAGGCAGTGCAAAGTGATACAGCTGGGAAAGCAACACTGTGCAACTAATGACAAAAGGGGTCGCAGGCCCTGCGGCTATAACTATGCTGTAGTATCTGAGATGAGGCAGACCAATGCACTTCCTAATTGAAGTGCGCCTGCCACGGCTCCTAACCTTCTATCCAGCGGCTAGGATAAGGGGAGAGGAGGCCCTGAAAGTCCTAGGGACTGGAGTCACGGGGTCACACCTAAACAGAAAGCACAGTGTAAATGCAATGCAAAACAAAAGACTAAACAGCATGGAACCAGGGAGGACCACAAGTCCCAGCAAGACACAGAAGAGAAGGCGAGGTCACACGAGCAAGAGGTCAAGCCAGGAGATATAATAAAAGGTACCAAATCAAAAGAGAAGGGATAGTCAAAAATACAAGCCGGGTCTAAAAACCAAGAAACATATGGAATACAAACAGACAGGGAATCAGACTGAGCAGGGGGACCAGAAAACACAAAGTGAATGGCTGGCAAGGATCCATGCCTGGGTGGGGATTAAATAGCAGCAGAAAAACACACCTGATGGCTAATGACATGGAGACTGAAGGCAAGGAAAAGATTAACCCTTAATGACCTAAGCACACCCAATAGAACTCCTAACACGTCTCCCAGGGAGATGCCGCGCAGCAAGGAGACCGCGGCGACTGCATATCCTGACAGTAGTAGAGCTCGGCACACACTCAGCTCTGCTACATCTCAGGTGTAGCAGAGCTGTGCGCTCAACACTGCTACATCTGAGATTGGACTCTTCAACCAGCAGATCATATATAGATGACTTACATGAGTATAGGTTGTGAATATATAAGTCCCAGAAAATGACTTTAATTTAGCTAGCTTGAAACTAGACCAGGTATTCATAAAAAGTGCCAAATTTATCAAAAGTGGCTCACACTGTTTCATAGATTCAGTACATCTGGACATGTATGGTAGACACATTTCTCTGCCCTGTGCTTCCTCCTGGTTGGGTTATGGTGCCAGCATTTTAAGACGCAATTGTGGCGCATACCATTAATACAACAACTTTTCAAATTGGTGCATTAAGGTGCAGAAAGTCTGTAATGTATATTAAATATATCATAAATGTAATTTTTTGGTGCAATTTCAACCATAATTCAGTATTTTGCATAAGCCATTGGCCCCAAAGTATGTGCCTTTCTGACAAAACCGGAGCTTTCTGCACAGAGATGGGAATCTGGCGCGTCAAATGCACAGCGTGACAGTATTAATACATTTTTTCCGATGTATCCAATTTATTCACTTTCAGATTCTATTGAAATATTTATGTCAATTTGGAAACTGACATAGAAACAAATACACAAAATGATGCTTCTAAATTACATAACAATTCTGCTTAGATAAACAGTCAGACACGTGTGCCAAGCAGGTGTTCAGGAATATCAAAAATAGGATCCTTTCCATGGGTGAGATAACTAAGGAAAGAGAATGTTGTCATAGTGACTAACAATACCGTGGGCCTTATGCATAAAAGCAAATCTAAAAAATTGTCAGCTTGGCCCAGAGCAACCAATCAGATGCCAGCGTTACTCTTCCAGAATATGTTTAAAAATCTGATAAGTTGCTATGGAGAATACAGACATTTTTATACAAAAGGCCCAATATTAATTCAGGCATAGCGGTACATACAATGCTACAACGGAGTAGAATAGAAAAAAAGCAGAGGTCAAACTATATCATGTCAGAGACACAATGGACTCAATAATGGACTCTCAAAAAGTTGTTGCAAATATTATACCTTTAACCACAAGATTGAATTCTAAATTTTTAACAAGTCCTGTTGCAGTGTTTTTATTGTATGTTTTATTTATATGATACTTGTGATTTTTTAAATTAAATTTGTTTTTATTTTTTATTTTTTTCTCCTGTAATTGTTTGATTTAGCCCAAGCTATTAGTAAGATTGTCCATTAGAACCACGAATGAGGAACCTGGCTATGAGCCTAAATTACCACATTGATGGCCAAATAAATCAGAAAAATGCAAAGCATTTATTGGAAAAACAGTATGGTTGTTTACTAAAGCATCAATGGTGCTACTGTGAGAGAAAGGCAATGATGTGGTAATATTTTTTTTTTTATTTAGGTATATAATCCTTTCCTAGTTAAATTACTTGTGGGATAGAGTTATATATCAAGGATTAGGAAATCCCAATGTGTTGAATATACAACTTGAAAGTGAATGTCTTCTGTTCACACCAAACAATTCTTAGCTTTCTCTGCAGGTTAGAATATATGGTGAGGTTGGAGTTTCAAATCCAATACAAGGACATAGGGAAAGATTTATTATTAGGGGAATTTTTAAAGTCAGTTATGCTGATGTCTGGTTACTACAATCTCCTCCAATCTCCTCCTAATGTTTGATAAATTTGGTGCTTATTTAAGTCTATCATTTATCTCCTGAGACATTACTCTATTTTCTACTAGCATGAGAGTTTGACAATTTCTACCATTAAAGCAACTTTTTTTCTAATCACCACGTCGGAATAGCCTTAAGCAAGGCTATTCATCTCCTACCTTTAGATGTGGTCTCCGTCACGCCGTTCCTTAGAAATACCGGTACTTACCGGTATGTTAATGAGGTCTCTGCAGCAATGGAGGCGTCCTTCTTCATCTGCCTCCTCCCCTTGTCTGTCGTCTTCTTTCTTCGTCATGTCTGACGCCTGCGCAGTCAGCTCTGACAGCAAGACCCTGTTAGAGCCGACTGCACATGCTCAGTAAGGTCTGTACAGCCCTCCGACGCGCAAGTGCACTCATCCAGGCGTCAGAGGGCTGTATGGACCTTACTGAGCATGCGCAGTCGGCTCTAACAGGGTCTCAGAACCGACTGCGCAGGCGTCAGACATGACGAAGAAAGAAGACGACAGACAAGGGGAGGAGGCAGATGAAGAAGAAGGACGCCCCCATTGCTGCCGAGACCTCATTAGCATACCGGTAAGTACCGGTATTTCTAAGGAACGGCGTGACGGAGACCACATCTAAAGGTAGGAGACGAATAGCCTTTCTTAAGGCTATTGCGATGTGGTAATTAGAAAAAAAGTTGCTTTAATGGTAGAATCCCTTTAAGATTAATCTAGGATACAGACAGGTATCCATATTCACTTTCTCACCCAGATTTTAAAAGTGGAATAAGTGGTGTAAAAAGGCAACAGTATAAGAAGCCCAAAAAAATATCTAAAATATAACCTTTAAATAAACCAAATGATAAAAAGAACAGAACAACAACCCTATACTCGAATTCTTCACATGTATAAATGGGTAAACTTCAATGGGACTGCTCTTAGTGAAAAAAGCAGCCCATTCATTTCAATGGGGAGCGCTCATATGCTGGCTCCCATTGAAATGAATGGGAACTGCTTTATACGCCGCTGATTCTGAACGTGTTTTACGTTCAGAATAAGCTGGCGTATACTCAGTGTGAACTCACCCTAAAAGGGAGCAGTTCTGCACCTTTATCCAAGATAAAACATAATAGCTGGCTGGCTCAAAAACTGCCGAGATACAGCACAAGTCTACTGGCCTAATGCCACACCAATGGGCTGAGGCTGGACAGATGAGCCTAAAATAGAGCTTTTTAGTAAAGTACACTATTCTACTATTTATTGAAAACAGAATGAGGATACAAATAAAAGAAAACAGTACCCACAGTCAAATATAATGGAGGTTCAAAGATGTTTGTAGGTTATTTTGCTGGTTCTGGCACTGGGTGCCTTGACTCTATGCAAGATATCATGAAATCTGAAGATTACCAAAGGATATTGCGTCTCAATGTAGGGCCCTGTGTCAGAAAACTGGGTTTGCATTCTAGATTATGTGTCTTCCAGCAGGTTTATGACCCCAAATGGATGGAAATAAAGTGCTAGAGAGTTCTGAAGAGGTCAATGAGTTTGGCTCTAAATGCCATTGAACACCTGTGGAGAGATCTTTTTTGTTGGGAGAAGAGAAGGCAGCCTTCAAATATGAGAGACCTGGAGCAGTTTGCAAAAGAAGAGTGACCCAAAATTCTGAGAGGTGTAAGCAGCTTGTTAATGGTTATAGGAAGTGATTGATTTCAGTTATTTTTTCCAAAGAGTAGGCAACTAAATATTAAGTTGAGGGTGCTAGTAATTTTTCCGGGCTCATTTTTGGTGTTTTACGTAAAATTGTATAATTTTTAGTTTTTGGGTTTTTTTTTTCATTTTTTTGTGCTGTTCCAATACACACAAAGAAAATAAAAATGTGTATAACAAAACATGTGTAATTGCAACAGTTACAGCCATGACTGTACAAGAGAGTGTTCACTGCATCTGCTATAAAATAGGGGCACCATGACCTCCTGTCCCTGTGTGGTAAAAAATGAAGTGGTGTCAGCTAGAGATGAGCGAGTACTGTTCGGATCAGCCGATCCGAACAGCACACTCCATAGAAATGAATGGATGCACCTGGTACTTCCGCTTTGACGGCGGCCGGCCACTTAACCCCCCGCGTGCCGGCTACGTCCATTCATTTCTATGCGAGCGTGCTGTTCGGATTGGCTGATCCGAACAGTGCTCGCTCATCTCTAGTGTCAGCAGATCCTTAAAGGGGTTCTACCATTTAAAACTTTTTTTTTCTAGTTGACATGTCAGAATAGCCTTAAGAAAGGCTATTCTTCTCCTACCTTTAGATATCTTCTTCATCCTGCCGTTCGGTTAAAAATTAGTTTCTCATCGGTATGCAAATGAGTTCTCTCGCAGCGCTGGGGCCCACTGGAGAACTCTCCAGTGCCGCCTCCATCTTCAGCAACAGCCTCTTCATCTTCCGGCGCTGGGGTCACACTTGTATGCCTGCGCAGTCGGCTCTGCCATCGGGCCGCAGGCACAGCCAAGTGTACATGCATTTTTTTTTTGTAGCCACTTACGCGAGCATGCGCAGTACGCTCCTGTAGTTCTATGGAGTACAGAGCGTACTGCGCATGCTCACATAAGTGGCCACAAAAAAAATGGCTATCGGCATGTGCACTGGGCTCTGCCTGCAGCCCGATGGCAGAGCCGACTGCACAGGCATACAAGTGTGACCCCAGCGCCGGAAGAAGAAGATGAAGAGGTTACTGACAAAGATGGAGGTGGTGTTGGAGAGAGCTTTCTCGTAGCATTGGGCATGCCCTTTGAGCTGTTTGAGCACTAGGGCCCTCCCCGAGTGCTGCGAGAGAACTCATTTGCATACCGACAAAAAACTGATTTTTAACTGAACGGCGGGGCGAAGAAGACATCTAACGGTAGGAGAAGAATAGTCTTTTTTAAGGCTATTGTGACGAGTCAACTAGAAAAAAAAAGTATTTAATGGTAGAATCCCTTTAAAGAGTTTTTCCCATGATAGACATTTATGTAATATCCTCAAGATATGCCATAAATCTGATAGGTGGTGGGACCCTCACCTATCTCTGGAATGAACCCCCAGACCCCTTCCCGCATCTGTCGCATCACTCTCATTCCAATTCCAGTGAACTTTGCAGTTTCTGTAACTTGAGAGATGCAGAGTGTAGCTGTTGTAAACTCTTCCCATAACTCCAGTTAACTTCTATGGCATTTACAGAAACATCATAGCTTAGTGAGCTTGACCATTCCCCTAACCACACCAAAGACTGGATTTGGCTGTCAGTAGGGTTCAGGAACAGCTGTGGAACGGGGTCTAGGGAAGTTCATTCTAGATGTAAGCCTAAGTTCCAGAGGTGAGACTCGTGAGATCAGCCATTTATGACTTATCCTGTGGATATGCTATACATGTCCCTCATGGGACAACCCTTTAATAGGTCCATTTGGTATGTTTGTTATGGAACTCCTGTCTTCAATGTATATGTCTGCTGAACAAAGCATCTCGCTCTGCGTCATTCAGGCAGGAAGTCCCAGCACACTCTGCAGCAGCAATAATCTGTCTATGAACACTGCATAGTCTTTCTATGTGTGCACATGGGGAATCTATTCTGTCTTTCATATAATGAGTACACCGGTGGTATTACTGAAAGAGAGGACAAAGTGTGCAAATTTAGCCCCACCCACTTTTATGTTGACTCCTCCCATTCTCATTCATTTTCCATGTGCCCCCACACAGTATAATTCTCCTATAGTCACCTGTAAATTATATGTCCCCCCATCTCTGTCCCCAGTTTCATATACACCCTCCATCTCTACCCCCAGATTCATGTCCCCCATCTCTGCCCCCAGATTCATGTCCCCCCATCTCTGCCCCCAGATTCATGTCCCCCATCTCTGCCCCCAGATTCATGTCCCCCATCTCTGCCCCAGATTCATGTCCCCCCCATCTCTGCCCCCAGATTCATGTCCCCCCATCTCTGCTCCCAGAATAATGTACCCCCATCTCTGCCCCCAGAATCATGTCCCCCATCTCTGCCCTCAGAATCATGCCCCCCCATCTCTGCCCCCAGATTCATACCCCCCCATCTCTGCCCCCAGATTCATGTCTCCCCCATCTCTGCCCCCAGATTCATGCTGTTCCCTCCCCCCCTTCATCTGCCCCCAGTTTCATGGACCCCCTTCATTATGTCCCATCTCAATGTTTAACACAAAAAAACACTTATACTCACCTTTGCGTCGTTCCCCCTCCGCTCTTTCCGCAGTTTCACTCACACAGTTGTAAGCGCGATGTGACGTCATCACATCGCGCTTACACAGCCACTAGTTGGAGCACCACGGCAAAGCAAGGAGCTGAGCTGTGACAGCTCCTTGCCGTATGTATTCAACTCAGATCTGCGTCCTCCGGACATAGATCTGAGTTGAAACCGGGACATACAGTACCTCCCGCCGCCGCGGCAAAGCAAAGAGCTGAGCTGTGACAGCTCCTTGTTTTAGTCGCGTATGTATTCAACTCAGATCTGCGTCCTCTGGAAATCGGGACATACCTCCCGCCAACCAGGGACAGGACACCGAAATCGTGAACCTCCCACAGAAATCGGGACGGTTGGGAGGTATGCATACCTGCTTGGCACTGATCTATATTTTAAATGGGTTATGTCATGAAAACTATTTATCCTTTATCCGTAGCATAGGAGATAAATTCCTGATCATTGGGGGCGCAAGTACGTTGTTCCAATTTACTTTAATGGGAGCTTTGGAAATAGTCAAGTGCTGTACTACAGCTATCTCTGGCACTCCCATTGGGTTCGTCCGTCCAAAAAGTAACACACCTGCATTTAGCCTTGCTACAGTCAAGCTGAATTCACAATGGTGAGAATATACCCTCCTTTCTCAGGATCAGTGAGGTCCTATGGATATAGGAAATACTTGTGGTGGAACCCCTTTAAATCACAGCTGCGAAGTCTTTTTTAGGATAAAGCTTTTTACATTCCATAAAAACTGATTATTTTTATTTTACACTCTTTCCTACACAGCTGCTTATTACTTTACTGTTTACAAACGTTTGCATGCAAAAAAAAAAACTATAAAAATCAGATTTGCAGTCAAGAGCCTAACGTACAAGTAATGCAAACAAATCCATTGCGTGCCTTCTCCCTAAATAGAAGGCTGAGTGGCTTAATAACTTTGTAAGTGGAATTACAGCGGAATGCTTATGTCTGTGTTGCTCTCAGTGGAGGATGCTCTATAGGATGCATTCATTATTAAGATAACAATACTTGTTATTTCATTGCCCACTTAACTGTTAACAGAGATGCTTGGGTGGAGTCTGCGGCCATATTTATAGCATGATTTCAGATAAAAGAGTTTAAACTGAATTCTAATGATACTGTAAATACATCAAAGGGAAGCCCCAAGGAAGCAAAAGAGGGCGGAAAATAAGAAAATTTCCATGATTTTTATGGTGTGGTAACTATGGTTACAGAATCTGTGGGTGTCTCACTCTGTGATTATTAAAGCAGAAGCACTTTGAACACATTCATGACTGCTTAGATACAAAAAGTCGTAGGAATACATTGGAAGAAACGTGTCCTTATGGGACACTTGTACATAACTGGCACCATCCTGGTGTGCTGACCGTAAGATCATAGCCCGATGTGATAATCATCAGCTAGATAACATAATTCCAGCAGCGTGGCATTGATGTATTGCCTCAGCAGATATGGGGTTAATAATGCAGTTATATCCAGATTGCCTTGCAAATTTGTCCGCTTATGTTTTGAACAAAAATGGCCTAAATTAGCTTTAGTGTTGGAAACAACATCTGCTCTATAAAACATTCAAGCAACTGTATGCATTATGCTTTCATAAGCTTATATATCATTTAACACTATTAATCGCCACATATTTTTTTGGGGAAAAAACTGACCAACAGAGTACAATAGCTATAAATGCAATCTTTTGATTCATTATTAATCATTTTGCTGCCAGGCAAACAGAAAATACTTATTATATTTCCTTTGGACTTCTACACATGACAGTCCACAGGCCCATCCATTTACTTCAGTGATCCGGGCCTGCAAAACGGACAGGAATAGGGCCTGTCCTGAGTTTTACCCCAGGCTCACGGCCCCATACACGGATCTGTGATAATAAATGGGCACGTGTGTGGGAGCTGTAGAATATAATGGGTCAGTGTGCAAAACACAGTTAGCACAGTAAAAATTCACTTTTAGGGTAAGTTCACACTGAGTAAACGTGCGTGTATTTTTGCAAAATACACGTGTAAAAATAAGACTCCCATTGACTTCAATGACATTTTACAGGTGTATTTTTACACGTTTTTATATAATATCATTGAAGTCAATGGGATAGCAAAATTTACAAGTGTAATTTTACTCTACAAAATAAGCTAGCGTTTACTCAGTGTGAACTTACCCTCATAGTAAAAAAAACTATCTTTCATTAAATTTGGTGAAGTTGGTGTAGATTCTGTTATCCGAATATCCCACGCCCATCTCAAAGAATTTTCTCAAGTTGCATCAATGCTCTAGAATGCTCTGCCCAGACAATCAGATTAAATCCTACCCAACTACTGCAGCTTCAAAAATGCCCTAAAAACTCATGTTTTTAGGCAGGCTGATTGAACAACCTGATCACTGTTCTAAATTTCCTCACACTAAGCTAGTGATTCTTATCCTAAGATTACCTTTTTCACTTTATTCCTCAACTATCCTTTATACTATTAATCTCAGAATCTGATCTTTAGATCTAGAAGTTACCCTGCACTCTATGAACTTGTATCATACAGCCTCAATTATATGACTTTATTTATTAAAAGATGGCTGAACCATTGCACCAAACAAGCCTTCTTACCTCCTGTGTCACCCATTTCCTCATAGATTGTAAGCTCTTGTGAGCAGTCTTTTGATCGTCCGCCTCAGGCAGCTGAGAGGCTAGGTTCACCACTGGTTGGGCACATATTGTCTTGGGTGCTCTGGGACAATTCCTCACACACTTTCTCAGTCATCTCTGGTGTGGTACTCCCCTTCATATTCAGGCATCGACTTCCAGACTCTGTTGTGGAAGCTTTACCCCTCAAAAGTGTCACTTCATCTAATGGTGGATGTAAAATATCACTCTCCTTGTGACAGGATGGCTTATTTCCTCCACACCTATAGCTCAGGTTAGAAGTTTAGAGCTCAGCTGTAGGCCTATGCCTAGGCCCTAGGGTGATGCACCTTAATAACAAGTACTTACTAGTCCCTATTTGCTACATAATTACTGAACAGTAATCTGGCCTTTTCCTCAGCACAACCTCCTCTGTGCCTGTCTGTGGGTTTGACCATTACTGGTGGGAAATTCTGACTTTACATCTACACAGTCAAAACAATAGCCCTAACCATAAGGCGTACAATAATACAATCTAGCACTAATACTGGCTTTATGCATCACATACTGTATAGTGTGATATACATTACATGGAGTAACATGTATAAGGCAATGACACAGTAACCATGTAATCCATAGAATCAAGAATGGAGCATTAAACTGATGTCCTTTTCTGATTTATTAATTCAATTTACTGATATAGCAGTGACGTATCCCACAATTTATAAATGTTATCACTCATTATACCACTTGGGGTTCACAAACTAAACTCCATATCAGTATGTCTTTGGAGTGTGGGAGGAAGCCCATGCAAATACAAGGAAAACATGCCACTGTGCTAACCACTGAGCCACCATACTGCCCAGCCCACATCAAGTAGATATCTATATTGTGTAATAGTGTATAGATAGATAGATAGATAGATAGATAGATAGATAGATAGATAGATAGATAGATAGATACAGAACCAGCCAGGGCTGTGTTCCATCTTTCCAAGGGAACCATAGCAGCTGTATGATTTGCCTATAAATATCCCTTTGGATAGGTATACCTAAAACGTGTAGCAAACGTACATTTAGAAGGCCACTGTTCTGAAAATGGCACGGACCAGAATGGCAATATCTAGCATTCAAAGAATTATGTCAGAAATGACATGCTGTGCAAGATATATATTTTATATGACTCTATTTATACTCTGCATGACAAATGCAGACCAAAGTAGTACTGTAGTCCAGAAAACCTCACTAGGGTTATATCAGCCTCTGGCCACTCCTGGTATGATATAGCTAAAAGAAATCCTGTAACATCCTGTGGTCTGCTGCCTTTATTCAGAGCATAGAGGTGCCGTGGAGAATTTCATTTCACAGTAGCTTCTCTCCGCTATATCTAAATCACTCCCACTCATATAAAACAATTTAGATATTAAATGTATATTTGAGAATTACTAAAGAATTACTAATGCATTTTCCTTTGCATATATTATATTATATCACCAGAATCCAGCATATCACCCTAGCCCTGTAGATAGGTTAGGATCACCTGAATCTAATATCCCCCCCCCCCATTTTGAATTGCTGCCTCCTTTGCCAAGATACCACTCTTTTTGTCAATATGCTAATTATCTCTTAGGAGCTATGGCAATGTCACCATTACTTACAAGAGCTCATTTGCATATTGACAAAAACAGATATCTTGGCAAGTGAGGCAGCAATTCACAAGAAGAAATACTGATTGATTTAAGTGACCCCAACATATCTCTGTGTGAGGCTAGCCTGGGTTATTCTGCTGGGTAACAGACTCCCTTTTAAGGCTTTTTCCAAAGATTTGGGCAACACTTTGAAGGATATATTTTTCGGTTTTCTTATCTTGTTCTGATTTTGCGTTATATCATGGTTTCCTTTCCATTTACGTCTAAGCACAAATGAGCAGGTCATTGTGGGTGTTCAGATGGAGGTAACACGATTAGGTTTCGGATGTTTAAGGGGTTTTCCCTGGATTGTAACTTATCACCTGTCCACATGAAACAAGATAACTGCCTGATCTGTCAGCAGGGAACCCCACAGGTCAGCAGAACGGTTCTATGGTCCTGTGTCTCCTGTTTCAATGTAGCAAACATTGAGCCTAGATAATGCTGCTGCTTAAAAACTGGGACTTCCATAGATGTCCAAGAGTTTCTCTTGGCTCTAATTTGACAATCCAATAGACTTTGAATGGAACAGCAAATGCTGGACACAAAACTCCCATTCATGGAGTTATAGAGGTGTCATTCAGGCACTTATCTCAATATATAGAAAATCGCAGAATGACAGGCGTCTTATAGCAGAACTAAGCTAAATTTCTGTGTATTTTCAAGTAGTAGATTTTTAAAGAAACTATATAAGAGAGAGCAAGGAGAAAAAAGTTTTACAAAAGTTATTCAATATAGCGTCAATTTAAAGAGATTTTGCTGAAAGCTGTATTAACTTTCGAAAAGAATTCAACTTAAAAAATGGGAAAGCAGTTTTCTAGACCCAGGCAATGGGCCAGTAAACCTGGATTCCTATATGTTTTATCCCAGTCCTGGGGGAAACACACGTAGCCTTTAATGTAGTTTGAAAAGTTTCTAAAAGAATGTTTTGTGTAACAAAGTTAGACAGACTACATGACAGGATTCTTAGGGCTGCAGCTCATGACCTACATTTCATCCGACTATATGGAGTTAGAGGAACACTCTGCATGGTGCTATTTTATAACAGTAACGGTAACTATCTGTAATGTTACCCACCTGATACAGGCCATAAAAAATGTTTCATGATCTTATTCAGGAAAATGGCATAACACACATTGACACCCAATGTGGAAAGAACAACCACAGATGGAGCCTTACTATGCCCTGGAAAGACTAATGTATTCAGTGCCTGTAGGTTTATAGTGTACAGAGACAGAACGCAGAGATACAAAGTGTACTGCTAATAGAACCTTGACAATGTGCTATTATGTGTTCAGAGATGCTTCTTAAATAGGTAATTTCATCAGTTTGCACTGCGAAAGGACATTTTCTCTTAAAGAGAAGCCCTCACCAAGTACAAAATGCTAAATGGCATACTTTATCTCATTGGCACTGTGCCCCTGGTCATATTGGCATTTTTTTAATCAATCCATCAACCCATGCAAAAGATATGGCCCCTGGTATTCTATATGTAAATCAGCGGGAAGTGGGCAGTAACCCACTTGGAGGAAATATATCCTCTATAGAGAATGTCACTTGGCTTTATAGAGTTATGAAGGAAGGAAGTGTAATGAAGCTGTGATTTACAACCTTAGTGGAAATTTGTGGCCATATTTTGTTTAGTTAAACATGTTCTTTATTACTAGGCACAAATAGAGAAAGCTGTGGGGTATATCTAATTATTCTACTACACATTATAAGTGATATTGTCTAGTAAGGAGCTTTGCAAAAAGCCTTTGACTTATTTGTGTGTCTGCTATCACTGTGCAAACCTTTATGTTTCCTGCAAAAAACCATTACATGTTCCCTTAGGGCTAGTTCCCACGGGGCAAGAGGGGACAGATTTTGGTGTGGAATCCTCCTGAAAATCCGTCCCTCATAATAGAGGTCTGTTATGTCAGTCCAGGTAGCTGCAACGGGGCTAAGGGATAGCAGTAGGGAATCTCGCCCTGCACTACTCCCACTAGCTATCCCGGTCCCTGCCTCACGGGTGTGGGTCGGCTGTACTCAGGCTAAGCCTGACCCCGACAGCTCCTCTCTCACTGATTCCGTAGGCCTAGAGGGAAGTAGGAGAAGGAATGCCCTATAAGACCTCTAGGGACTGGAGACTAAAGGGGGTCACCCCTAACGAACAAGTGAAGCTGCTACTGACAGGGACTGACAAGGGTGTGCGCTGACTAACAACACAAGCAGCACACAGGAAAAATGTGGGAAGGATTCCCCCAAACCAATATGGGAAGGAACCATACACTAGGAAACAAACACAGGGAAACTGAGTAGAAATCAAAGGATAAGGCAATTCACTCACACAGTCAATTATACACAGAGGGAGGATTGGTGAACACAGAAGGGAAAACACACAAACCAACTCGTTCACCCAAACCTCCCAAAAATCAACCACGGAACTTCCTCTATCCCAGAACACCACCTACTCCTCCTGCTAAGGCCTAGCTCTGTAAAAGCGACACTCAGCACAGAACCATGGGAGGCATGGGTTTAAATACAGAGTAGAGACCACTCCTCCCAGGTGCAAATGGGAGGACAGACTAATCAACCAGGAGATAAAGCTGCCTACCATCAGTGCGCACGTGCAAGTCAGAAGGTGTGCACCAATACTCACGACAGGACAACCCCGCAGCGCCAGGATGCCACCCCAGACACTGCGCAGCCAAAAACTCCCCAGGTAAGAAAAATAGAAATTAAAGAACCTAAATACTCCTAACAGAGGTCTATGTAGACCACTAGCGTTCTTTTTTCTGCTAGCGAAAAAAAGAAGCAAGCAGTCCTTTCTTTAGGCAGATTCCGCAGCTGATTCCCCATTCATTTGGGCCTAATCCGGAGCGTAAAGCTGTGATGGAATGTGCACACACGGAATCCTTGTATGAACTAGTCTTTAGGCCTGAATCACACAACCAAGTCCCACCTGGGAAAATGATCAGTGTGTGCGCCATATTTCCCAGACTGAATTTGGCCGTGATGCAGTGAGCTCCCAAATGGCCAGATCACTACAGTACTGAAGTGACAAAGCTGTCAGATCAATAATGTACACTAACTATGATGCAATAAGATGCATTGAAATGGCCAAGTTCAAGCCAGGAAATACAGTCCACAAGCAAACCATTTTCCCAAACCGCCCTTATTTTTTACTAGTATAAAACACAGGACAACATAGGACTATAAAGGAGCTGTATACGTAAAAGAACAGATTTTCAACTATGATTATTTGGAGAATTGTATATTTTTTTATTTTTGTGCATTGCAGTAAAAAAAAAATTGTATATAAAAAAATCTAGAAATGTACCTTTAAATAAGTGTGGCAAAAAATGGATGTAAAGGCGGACCTAGCATTTAGTAATGGCATATTGTTCATTGGTGTATTTGGCGAGGTGAGATAGCAACAAGTGTGCCTAATTTATCAAGGCTGAATAAATGTAGTAATAAATTTAGTAATTGAGAAATTACTGTACATTTGAGGTTGTGCGTTTTCTGTTTGATTAGGATTTTAAAAGAAATGTGTAATAGCCAAGAATGTAATAAATAATAATAAAAAAAAACCAAACTATAGCCTACTGTCCAATCCTCTATCACTCTCGTACACTCTGTCCCAGTTATGATACCTACAAAGACAGGAGATAACTACAGTAGTTGTCCACAGTAGTCATCTACAAATGTATTGCAGATCAGTAAGCAGAGACCAATGGGAACCACTGAAATGACTGGGCGCTAAACAGCTAACTTCAGCTAGCATCAGTGTTGGAGGGGAAGGCAAATACCGTAGTCAGGAGCTAGCCAGTGGTCAATGCACAAGATAAGAATCAGTGTTTACAGCAGAGCACAACTAGATTACCAGCAGAGGACATTAATCTCACAAGGAAGGAAGGAAGTGCAAGGCTGGGTTTATATAGGAAGTACAATCAGAGAACAGGGTGGAGCAAACCAGAGAGGTCAGAACTGAAACTAGAGGTACCGGGAACTAGGCTCAGATCAGCACAGGAGCTTTCCAGGAGGCTGAATAGCTCAGTTGGAAGAGCCTGGGACACTGAAGTCCCTGGGTTCAAGTCCTGACAGTTGGGTCCTGAATTAGATATTTCTGAAACTTTTTAAAGGTTGAGGGTCCTGAACTGGATATTTCTCATCTCAGTTCCTATTCTGTATCGCAAAATAGTGTTTCTAAACCAGACAACTCCTTTAATTTGCTGTCAAATAAAACATGTAAATACCGATTTTCAGTTTCCTTTGTGGTGAAAGTGAATATTGAGAGTCAGAAGAGCAGAGATGTAACAGAAGGAAGCAGGCAGACATTTTTTGTCTATTCTTCCCTAACTTGTTTGTGTGAACAAGTTCATAAGGTGTGAACCTGTAATGACGGCATGTGGCAGTGATATCTTGGTATTTTTATATACCCTTGCTGTTATAAATAGAAATGAGATAAGAAAAAGGGGAATAAAATGGGAAGCAAATTTTTGAGCATTTAGGCTTATTTCTTTAATCATTACATATATGGATTTATATTAATACTATTTATTCCCATGGTGTAATGGATTTTGTGAATATAAATTCTGGAGGACTTTTAGAATTTATGGACATTTCAGATACAACAGCAAGGTCAGTGTATATATAGGTAAAGATAAAATCAGCACAATTGTAGATAAATATATTTACTTTGTTCATTCCATTCATGGAGTGCCAACAACTCCAAGTGAGCACGATCCAGGCTCCACATGACAGTATTCCTTCACTGGAATTATCCAGAGTATAATAGGATTATGGGATTAGGGAAATTGTGCTCTCTTGGGAAATAAACATTTAAAGTGGATAATAACCTTAGGACAATATATAAAACTACTAAATAACTAACAATAAGAGGTCATATAAATATGCAAGTAAACAAAAACCTGAAAATATTAACTCATTGGAATTAGTGGTACATAATTAGAAAAACATGACAAAACTCTGCCACACATTCCCATAGGTTACGTCTGGTATTGCAGCACAAATCCATAGTAGTGAATGTGCCTAACTGCAATACCACACTCTTGTGTTCTGTGTTATAAGAAAAACCTAATGGGAATCAGTAAGGAAAATGCCACCTGCCTTTGTCCTTGAGGCATCAATGCTGGCAAAGTAAACAGAAATAATGGATCTTGGCACTAGACAAGGGACAATTGCAGAGAAAGCATAAAATATTTATGAAAAGCCAAAACAAATTATTACTAAAACATATCAGTTGTATATTTGTCATTTTATCCAACAAGGGGTTAAAAAGTATGCTACAGAATGACGCTAGGTTGACACTACCATAACAGGAGTGACCCTCGTAGACCAGTTGTTTGGGGACAGTGTGGCTGCTGGTAGTGTTTATATGTTTTGGGGCAGCGCTACAGTACCAATACCCTCTGTTACCAATCTTACATTGAGTGAACACTGTGGCTCACACACGTACAAAAGCCCAGGAGCCATGCTGTTGCAGAACAGCTGATCTGCAGGGGTCTCAACTGTCGGGACCTCACAGGCCTAATATTAGTGACTAGAGATGAGCGAACAGTGTTCTATCGAACACATGTTCGATCGGATATCAGGGTGTTCGCCATGTTCGAATCGAATCGAACACCACGTGGTAAAGTGCGCCAAAATTCGATTCCCCTCCCACCTTCCCTGGCGCCTTTTTTGCACCAATAACAGCGCAGGGGAGGTGGGACAGGAACTACGACACTGGGGGCATTGAAAAAAATTGGAAAAAGTCATTGGCTGCCGAAATCAGGTGACCTCCATTTTAGACGAATAGTGGATTTCAAATCCGGGTCATATGAGAATGTGAACTTTGTGACTATGAGACAGGGATAGCTGTACAGGCAGGGATAGCTAGGGATAACCTTTATTTAGGGGGGAATGTTATTAAAAATAACTTTTTGGGGCTCTATCGGGTGTGTAATTGTGATTTTTGTGAGATAAACTTTTTCCCATAGGGATGCATTGGCCAGCGCTGATTGGCCGAATTCCGTACTCTGGCCAATCAGTGCTGGCCAATGCATTCTATTAGCTTGATGAAGCAGAGTGTGCACAAGGGTTCAAGCGCACCCTCGGCTCTGATGTAGCAGAGCCGAGGCTGCACAAGGGTTCAAGCGCACCCTCGGCTCTGATGTAGGAGAGCCGAGGGTGCACTTGAACCCTTGTGCACCCTCAGCTCTGCTACATCAGAGCCGAGGGTGCGCTTGAACCCTTGTGCACACTCTGCTTCATCAAGCTAATAGAATGCATTGGCCAGCGCTGATTGGCCAATGTATTCTATTAGCCTGATGAAGTAGAGCTGAATGTGTGTGCTAAGCACACACATTCAGCTCTACTTCATCGGGCTAATAGAATGCATTGGCCAGCGCTGATTGGCCAGAGTACGGAACTCGACCAATCAGCGCTGGCTCTGCTGGAGGAGGCGGAGTCTAAGATCGCTCCACACCAGTCTCCATTCAGGTCCGACCTTAGACTCCGCCTCCTCCAGCAGAGCCAGCGCTGATTGGCCGAATTCCGTACTCTGGCCAATCAGCACTGGCTAATGCATTGTATTGGCTTGATGAAGCAGTGCTGAATGTGTGTGCTTAGCACACACATTCAGCTCTACTTCATCGGGCTAATAGAATGCATTGGCCAGCGCTGATTGGCCGAATTCCGTACTCTGGCCAATCAGCACTGGCTAATGCATTGTATTGGCTTGATGAAGCAGTGCTGAATGTGTGTGCTTAGCACACACATTCAGCTCTACTTCATCGGGCTAATAGAATGCATTGGCCAATCAGCGCTGGCCAATGCATTCTATTAGCGTGAACTGAGTTTGCACAGGGGTTCTAGTGCACCCTCGGCTCTGCTACATCAGATTGCTACATCTGATGTAGCAGTGCCGAGTGTGCATCAGATGTGTAGTTGAGCAAAACTGACTCAGCACTGCTAAGTCTGCATTCGCATAGGAATGCATTGGCCAGCCTTCGGCCAATCAGCGCTGGCTCTGCCGGAGGAGGCGGAGTCTAAGGTCGGACCTGAATGGAGACTGGTGTGGAGCGATCTTAGACTCCGCCTCCTCCAGCAGAGCCAGCGCTGATTGGCCGAATTCCGTACTCTGGCCAATCAGCACTGGCTAATGCATTGTATTGGCTTGATGAAGCAGTGCTGAATGTGTGTGCTTAGCACACACATTCAGCTCTACTTCATCGGGCTAATAGAATGCATTGGCCAATCAGCGCTGGCCAATGCATTCTATTAGCGTGAACTGAGTTTGCACAGGGGTTCTAGTGCACCCTCGGCTCTGCTACATCAGATTGCTACATCTGATGTAGCAGTGCCGAGTGTGCATCAGATGTGTAGTTGAGCAAAACTGACTCAGCACTGCTAAGTCTGCATTCGCATAGGAATGCATTGGCCAGCCTTCGGCCAATCAGCGCTGGCTCTGCCGGAGGAGGCGGAGTCTAAGGTCGGACCTGAATGGAGACTGGTGTGGAGCTATCTTAGACTCCGCCTCCTCCAGCAGAGCCAGCGCTGATTGGTCGAGTTCCGTACTCTGGCCAATCAGCACTGGCCAATGCATTTCTATGGGGAAAAGTTAGCTTGCGAAAATCGCAAACTGACAGGGATTTCCATGAAATAAAGTGACTTTTATGCCCCCAGACATGCTTCCCCTGCTGTCCCAGTGTCATTCCAGGGTGTTGGTATCATTTCCTGGGGTGTCATAGTGGACTTGGTGACCCTCCAGACACGAATTTGGGTTTCCCCCTTAACGAGTTTATGTTCCCCATAGACTATAATGGGGTTCAAAACCCATTCGAACACTCGAACAGTGAGCGGCTGTTCGAATCGAATTTCGAACCTCGAACATTTTAGTGTTCGCTCATCTCTATTAGTGACCTATCCTACTACTTTAATATTTTCTTTGGTATGTTTATAATATTTTCATTACAACATGTCAAAACATTTTCACACTTTTTTTTTACATTGTGGGGGGCTTTGACCTCAAAATAATTAAAGCACGTTGCTGTATACCAGAATTGAAATCAGAGACTGGTGTGAATTTTGGATATAATTCATGCCAGTTTTCTGATATGAGTTCTAACAAATTTGTAAGGCAGAGATGGCTGCCTTGCCTTCGTAAAATGAGGCCAGTGAGGCATTGAATGAGCAATGTGGTCTAAATGGGTTAGTAAATTCCCCTTTTTTTGATATTTATGTCAGTGTGACACTTGTGCACTTTGATATGGAAAAAAAACACCATCTTCTAAAATAACACCTATATGAAAAATGAATGTATGTATGAAAATTTAATAAATTTCTATGTAATATATTTGCAGTTTTATCTCACAGCGCTTGTGTTAAAGAGATTCCAGCAGCGGTAAATTGGTTATAAAATGCTGGTGTTTCCCAGATAGTTGAAGCAGAACGTTCTCAGAGGAAGCTTTGCAGGCTTTCTTTGAAAATTGATGTGGGAAAAACCTTTAAGGGTGAGTTCACACGTAGTTTTTTTGATCAGGGTTTTGAGGCCAAATTCGCCTTCAACCTCAAAACCCTGACCAAAAAGACGGCTCCCATTGAAATCAATGGGAGCTGCTCAGGGAGCCGTAAAAAGAAGCGAGATGCTCATTCTTCAGGTCGAGTCGCCTCGTGATATCGGCCTGAAGACACTCCCTCCTCTGGATTAGGCCCATTCATTGGTCCTAACCCGGAGCAGAGTGCGCGGCTGGATGCCAGTGCAGTGCACCGGCATTCACTTGCGGCTACCCAGTTTTCGAATTCGGTTCCGATCCAAAAAACCTGATGTGAACTTACCCTAAGCGTTTCTGCCACAGTTCTTCCCACAGTAAAAAATCTTGTTACGTGGGGCCTTAGCTTTACCTGGGAATATAGAGTAAAGACCAAAGTCCAGGCAGGCTAAGGCACTCCCCAAAGCACTGCTACATTCATGTGCATATGAATATAATGGTGATTTACATTAAAATGGGACTTCACAGCTGAATATCAGAGACATATTTGGAAAATCAGCTGTACAAGGTACTGGAATTACATTTATAACCAATTTACTGCTGACTGACTCCCTATAAAGGGGAACAGGACCTTTTATCTCTCCTGACTGTCTCTTTTTGTAAATTCTTGTAATCTTCATGAAATAACAATTTTAGGCTAATGCCCCACATAGTGAGTCTCAGCAAAAAAGTGCTGCGGAATAGACCACGGCTAAAACGTATCGCCTTTTTTCCCGCAGTGCTGTTCACAGAAAGACTGCAGAGTCTCCTTCACCATTTTCATAGGTATAATTGACATAATGTGATTTACAAAAATGCCTGATTTTTTTAAATTGTAGCATTTCTGCTGCAGATATTTTTCTGCAATGTGTGGATGGGATTGGTCAGAATCCCATCAACTTTGCAGGTACTGTAAAACGCTTTTGCCGCGGCGTTTACACTATGCGGGGCCCTGGCCTTATAGTATCTTTTCCTAAAATTTATCCTTGATTCTCTGTTACTCTTCCTGAAAATGCATGAATAAATTGACTAATTGGTTGTTACTGTATGTATATAATCTGCTGTAAGCAGTGTTTCAACTATGTCCATCTGCACATAACCCTAGCTGGTTACATCTAGTTGAAATTCATGAATTTGTAGGAGGAACAACAGAGAAAAAATAAACTGAACACTAAGAAAATATATTAGAAAATTATTATTTTGCTGGAAAATATCCAACTTTGTATCCTCTCTCCTATTTTAGAATACTTATAGACATCGTCAGTCTCTCATCCATAAGCAAGTTACAGTACTCTGATGATCCCGCCCCCTATATATAAATTAGCCTAGTAAGCCTAGTTTAATCATTTGTTTAATGGTTATGGGATGTATTTCAGTGTCAAACATTTCATTCCACTAAACCTTTCTAAACATCACTAATGCAAACAGAACTACTGTACCAGGTATATTATAACCTAATGTAATTTGCTGTAAATTTTTTTTTGTTACAAGTAAATGTTTACTACATTCAGTTGTACAACTGAATGCATTTCCTTTTTCTGAAAAATAAAAACTATTGAAACATAAAATTATTATTTTGTGTGGAGTACAATTATTTAGTAAGACAGACACGCCAGTAGAGCTGTTAGGCCCTCCTTGAAGGAGACTTTGCTCCCATCCTCTACCTACTCCGACTCTTTGCCTCCTTCACTAGGTACTACTCTACTGAGTCTAGTGTCATTGGAATTTTTTCTATTGCCCATCTAATTCCAGAGCAATCGGTGATGTCAGGTGGGCGATCCTAAACTGGACTAGATAACCCAAGAGTGCCCCTCTGAAGGGAGGGAGACTAACTCCCACTGCGCTGGAATCAGTAGAGCGTCACATATTAAGGCCGGGTTCAGACGGGGTATTTTGGACCAGAATTTGACACGGAGGCTGCCTGAGCTTTCGGTCCAAAATATGGGTAGCTGCAACTGGATGCCAGTGCAGTGCACCAGAATCCAGTTGCCGCACTCCGATTTGGATTAGGCCCAAATGAACGTGCCTAGTCTGGAGGAGAGAGTGCCTCACGAATCCGCCTGAAGAATGAGCATGTCGCTTCTTTTTTTCTGGGAGCCGGAACAAACAGCTCCCGGAAAACAGAACTGACCGGCTCCCATTGCTTTCAATGGGAGCCGTTTTTTTTTAACCCGTGTGAACTCAGCCTTAAATACACAAGGAGTTTGAGTTGCATCAGTATGTAAAGGATATATGGAAGGTGGGGGTTACATAAAAATGTAAAGATTTGACCCGTTTTAACTTTCTATTAAACATGACATACTTTTTTTTTGTATTTCAGGAACTTGGGTGACATTTGGTGGACAGATTTCTGATGAGGTAATATACATGTTTGCTGACACCTGTATTTTCATTACTTGTTTGTGTACTTTATTTTCATTATGAATATCCATAATTATGTAATATAGCGCGTAGATTAGATCAAAAAGGAAGCAATGGAAGATTACACATCTGTCAGAGAGGGATTTTGCTAACTGTCCGGACCTGTTCTATAGCTATACATAAGCATGTGTGCACTGTAGGACTAGGTGACATGCGCTACAAGCTGTTGCTGGACAGCAGTGCATGTCCATGTGGACCAATTGTCCCAATTACTATGAGAGTATGCAGTAATCTTTTTATCGAACCTAGTTCATTGCAAATAAGATAATTCATTCTCCGCATACTACTGACAATGTAAAGTGCATTTCTTATATCTATTGAATTACCGTACGTCCAGCTTTATTATTTCCTTAGACTTAAAAGTGGCCCTGGTCCTGTTTTCCTGTTTGATCACATGACCAAGAAGCTCAGCCCATTGTCATGTGAACTGTGAACTGTGCATCTGTGTGTCCATCACATGATCATGGACTGATTTTTATCCCAGGATATAAGCAAAGAATAACAACAAGTAGAGATCTAGAAAACCATTAGTAATTGATACAGAATTTGTATTTATAAATTGTATAATTTTTCGTTATACAAACAATAACAATTATTTGCTGAAACAGGACAACCTCTTTATTACACAAAATTGCACACATTGCCCTTATAAACTGAAAGCTTTGTTTGTTGAAAGTGGAAAATGCCTTTGAATCTACTTTCCATGTAATATTCTCTCGTATAGACATTGCTGAAAGCACAAATCAGTCTAAACAGCTAAAAAAGTCCTCTGTGATCACATTTTCACAACCTGATGTATGCCGGAGGCAAACACACCACAAGACTCTTCCAAACAGGATTCCAGATGTTGTTTGTGTCAGTGGAATCTATAGAGGTTTGTCCTATAATGGTTTGTCTTGTCAAAGATTTGTTGCAAGCAAAAAGATGACAACTGCTTTGCAAACCCTGGGAAACAATCATAATTCCTTAGCATCAATCAGTCATCCTCTCATAAATGTTTATTACTAGTGTCAGTCTCCAGGTCATCAATCATTGCTCCCCTAAAGTCCATATGAAGAATCAATTAAACATGATATGCCTATATTTAGATGTATAGAAACAGCCTCCGTTTCCACTGATGCTTTATTGCATTGATTGCAATGGTAAAATTTTACTGAGGAGCGAAGGAACTATTGATTTGTTGCTCTCTTGCTCAGTCCATAAAGGTTTTAAGAAAATGTTAAAGATCTTAAATTCTCAAATAGTCTGTTAACCATCTCATGACCAGGGGAATCTAAATGTGTGAGCAAATCTTAATTCATCATTGAGTTATATACTATATACTGTATATTAATGAAGGAACATGCAAACATATGTTTTTGTTTCTATTGAGGGTCCTAGATTTTTTTGCTAATTCTGCTTTGTTTTTTGTAATAACATTTGTAAGCCGATGGCTAGTCAGGTAATGGAGGGGGTGTACATCTCACACAGACTACTCAGGTGGGTGAGATGAGAAAACTCCAGGAATGTTTGTTTTCAGCAGACAACTTTCGTCTGCTGAGCATTTTGGTAAATGCTCAATACTGGGCTGGATTTTTAGGAATGACAGGTAGGATTGGTAGTGCGACCTGTCATTCCACCCCCCCTCCAGTCCACACTTTGGGGATGTTCCGGCAGCGACTCAGCTGCAGAGAGTCTGCTCATCAAGGAGGCTTAAGAAGCCAGCTCCAGCAGCAACACTTTGGCAGCGCAAACAGAGAGGTCATACTTTTTGGAGCTGTGTCCTGAATAATTCTACTGGCTTCTGGATTTCTGTTATTCTAGGTGCGGTAACCTATTCTATGTTTAGTTAGAGCCTAGCCGGGCAGGTATTTATTTTTGTATTGTTTCCTTTTGTTGCTGCACTACCTTTTGTGAGTGAAAATAAAACTCTACCTTTGTTTTGGACTAAACAAACTGGACTTATGTGTCTATGCCACCCCACCTAGCAACCCCAGACCCTGACACATTATACAAACCACCTACAAGCACTGTGTCTATAATACAGCTATGATAATGCTGGCTCCTGTACATGTCTTGGATACCACATGCATTGAATGCTAGTGTTGGGTCAAAGCTTCTGGGTCTAAAAGGATGTTATAAAATGTAGTCCTCCTTTGCAACCATTAAAACGATACTCCAATATTTATTTTTTAGTTCATTGTCTATTCCCTCAATATGTAATTTAGATAGTATTGCCTTATTTAGTTATTGCTTGCTATCTTATTCATGGGATCCTTCTTTTCATTTGGGCCATGTGATCCTACAGTGATCTGCTGGGAATTATATGCCTTCCTGTCTTTACAGAAATCACACAGGTGCTCCATAGGCAAGGGAGTGCACACTCCTATCATAAGATGACACTTCCACTTTCCTGGTTGGATACTTATGATCTGTGTATTGAGAGAACAAAGGATAATGACTGTCTCCCAGCAGGCAGATATAGTACTGGCTCTAGCTGGGCCTGCGATTCTGTGTCGAGACATCATTGGACTGATAGCAGTGTGCAGAAAAATATAAACGTAAAAACCAAGTCGTTGACTTATCACAAACAGAGAGGATTATTTGTTTATTATGCTTACTTATATAGCGCCATCATATTCCACAGCGCTTTACAGACATTGACTGTCACTGTCCCATATAGGGCTCACAATCTACACTCCCTATTAGTATGTCTTTGGTGTGTGGGAGGAAACCCACGCAAACATGGGGAGAACATACAAAATCCTTGACAGGATTCGAACCCAGGACTCCAGCGCTGCAAGGCTGCAGTGCTAACCACTGAGCATATGAGCGAAGTATACTGTATACAAAACAGGGAAAGAGTGTGAACGACAACAAGGTGATGGGTGCAGGGATGGAACAAAGTGTTTTCGCTGGATTGCTTCTTTTTGCTTTTAGTAACTGACAGCTATTCCTGATTAATATCTAACTCTTAAATATTTCTATGCGCAAGCAACTTACAGTATATTTATTCATGTTCTTTTTATTTGTCAGGTGGCTGAGCAGCTAATGACCATTGCATATGAGAATGGAGTAAACCTCTTCGACACAGCAGAAGTCTACGCAGCTGGAAAGTGAGTTTTATCTGGATTTTATATAACAGAATGCATTTCTTGTACTTAGTTATTTCTCAAGAAAAATTGTCCTAAGATAGTAGGAAATAATGTAAGATTAGATGGACCAAGTAGTCTTCATCTGCCATCAGTCTTCTATGTTTCCATATTTCTATGACTGTAGTCCTCATATATCACATATTTTTGAAATCGCAACTTGTCTGCAGGGTGCGAATAACAGTAGCCAAAATCTCATTCACTTTGCTAGTACTGTAGAAACAGTGTGTGTGTGTGTGTGTGTGTGTGTGTGTGTGTCGGGGGGGGGGGGTTCCAGTTTGTTTCCACAGCAGACAAAAATGAATGTGTTTTTTTTTTTACTTCAGACAGCTCCACTACAGGATGTCCACTGCTGTGGTCTTGGGCTTCCCTTGTTTTTCTCATGGTTATTTGCCCATTTACCATATCATTATATAATTCTATTAATGGAGATCAGTTTATTGAAATAACGTGTAATTTACCCTTGATAAATAATAATCATAAACTTTCTTACCAAGTATTAATCTAATCTTCTGTAAAATACAGAATATTATAGAAAAACTAGAAATAGAAAGATGATTTTCAATCTGCTAGATAGTCATTCACAGCTTCCCATGGCATCACTTCCCTGCGATATCCTGTGATATCTCACGTCAGAAGGTTGCTTGACATTTTTTAAATAAAAGCCAAAGTGTATAGAGACAACATTATAGATTAAAAAAAAAGAATGGATGACTGTTTTCTTACCGCATATGGAGAAACAATTTCGGGAGGTGCCAAACCTAGCCTCCGGGCTAGTGGAGGACAAGCCAGTAATGGTGTGAAAAAGAAAAGGTTGGTTTGCGACACTCCTTCAGTAAAAAACTTTTCTTTTATTTAATCCATTAAAAAGAGACACACATAACAAAAAAAGGAAGTGCAAAAAACACACAAGAGGGGTGCGTTTAAAAGAAACCGCTTACGCGTTTCGGGGACATCGCTGCCCCTTAGTCATAGGCTATGACTAAGGGGCAGCGATGTCCCCGAAACGCGTAAGCGGTTTCTTTTAAACGCACCCCTCTTGTGTGTTTTTTGCACTTCCTTTTTTTTGTTATGTGTGTCTCTTTTTAATGGATTAAATAAAAGAAAAGTTTTTTTACTGAAGGAGTGTCGCAAACCAACCTTTTCTTTTTCACACCATTATAGATTAAACATGCAATGACTTGTACAATACACTGCAATACTTTTGCAATGCAGTAAATTGTTTCTGCAGCGTTCAGTGTGCAGTAAAAATGATATATTACCTATATTCAACATGTCAGTATGATCAGTGATACACATGGTATGCTCACAGCAGGTTAGTCCCACAGGTGTCATGAGGTTAAATTTATCTGATCGCAGGAATTGCTGTGGTCCCTGATGTTAAGAGGGCATTCATACGGAGTAACGCAGCGCTGATTCTGGCACGATAACTCGCGTAAGAATCAGCGCAGCAAAACAGAATCCCATTGACTTCAATGGGTTGCATTAAATGGAACCCATTGAACTCAAGAATCAGAATCAGCACCGCATTACTCCGTGTGAATGCCCTCTCAACATCAGGGACCACACAACAATTCCTACGATCAAATAAATTTATTATGCCAGAATCAACACCGTGTTACTCCGTATGAGTACCCCCTAAAGGCTGAGGCCCCATGTTGTGGAAACTCAGCTATTGTTGCAGATTTTGCTGCAGGTTTTTGAGCCAAAGTCAAGAATGGCCACAAAAGAAATGGTAAATATATAGGAAGCTCTTATATTTCTACCTTCTACTCAATCCACTCCTGGTTTTGGCTTGAAAAAAATGCAGCAAAATCTGCTGTGAAAAAGCTGGATTTCCACAACATGGGGCCTCAGACTAAAACAGAAAAGACCTGGAAGCTATGGCGCCTGTTCAACTCCTGAGCAAATGCCATATTTAATCCATCCACTTCTCTATGGCCTTGTTGTCAAGGGCTGAAGTTTTAATTAGTGCATAGAGTATAGTAAAAGGCATTACGACCCAAGGGATGAAATAAATAATACTGTGTGTAAGCCTTATCCATACCACTGAGTGCTTTGGTGAATATTCTCCAATGCCTGATACTACATGTCACCAGTATAGCACAGCCAGCATCCCTCAAATATGGAGCAAGCTGAGCTCCAATTTGTACAAACTATATAAATATATTGTACATATATGGCAAATGTCTATAATGAGTTCAATTTTCATATTTTATGCTATATATTTTCTTCCAGATCCCATAGCATAGGCTGTGTTATGTATCTTAGTGCTCTTTAGACATACGAGACAGAACATACTTGGTGGCGAGTTCACTTTAATTATAGTTCAGGGCTAGGGAATGAATTTAAAAATAAACCTTCCTGTTTAACATGGAAAAGATTAAGTAGAGAACCGGCTCACGGGAGATTAGCCAAAAGCCAGTGACAGAAAACAGGCAATAGCTGCAGGTAACGTATACCAGGATCTTAGGCTGATAGAAATGTTCCAAATGATGAACACTAAGTCATTGCTTTTTTGGATTAGAAACTAAAATGTCAACTTTTCCAACAGATTTTCATTAACATAACACTCTATTACATAACATTCATTCTGCTACAAGATAAATGAAGTGTTTATAGAAGACATATTATTTTACAAATGGGGGAAACTGAATTTTCTTGTAGAAAAAAATCAAATGGCGTCTACCAAAAAACAAGATCAAATAACAATTTACATATGGCATGTAAAGTACTAGGTAACTGTATAATACATTGCAATGTGTATCTTCTGGGCAATGTACATGTTATCTTTTGGTCTGAGGTTTCCTGGCATTTATTGATGTATCAGTTTTCTGCAGCAAACGTCCTCTAATGATTTGCATTCTTGGAATTGTCAACTATCTATCTAACTATGGGCGAGTTCACACCAGCGCCCGATCTCCGTTTTCAAGGTTTCCGTTTCGTGCCTGAGAAACTGGACAGGAAACGGAAACCTGCAATCAGTTTTCAAACCCATTCATTTGAATGGGTTTGGAAAGTATTCGTCCGTGAGTGCCTGTGAGCGTTTTGTGGTCTCCGCAGTGAAACCGTTTTTTTTTAGTCGGACATGCAAGACTTTGTGTCCTGTTAAAAAAAAAAAACGGTTTCGCCACGAATACAAAACGCTCACAGGTGCTCACGGCCAGACAATGTCTGCCAGGTTTCCGTCTTCTGTTTAGCTAAGCTGTCAGTTTGTCAGCTCTCCTTTAAGAAGGGCCTTTCAGCACCTCCACCCGGTCCAGCTGTTTGCTCCACTGTTTCTGGCACAGTTGTATTCTTTTCACTAGCCCCCACTGTTCCTGAGCAATAAGTGCTATTAATTTTTGTGCCTGATATGCGACTTAGGCTCTATACTGTTAAGTGAGTGGTGTCAGGCAGGAGCAGGGAAGGGTTGTGAGATTCTGAGATCAGACACTGTTCCCCTCTGATTGAAGCTCAGAATCACACCCCTTGCCTGCTCCTGCCTGACACCGTCCTCCTAACAGCACAAAGCCTAAATAGCATAACAAAACTAACAGCATTGATTGCTCAGAAATGGTGGGACTAGAGAAAAATTCTAACTGTCAGAATCAGTAGAGCACCACCTATCAGATGCTGTTGTCATTGGTGTAGGTGGTGACAAGTCCTCTTTAGTGTTTGGTTTGTTAGAATGCGCATTCTAACAAAACAACAATGCCGTTATATCCTTTCGTAGAATTTAACATTGTGTCATTTTGTTTTTCACCGTTGATATATACAAAATTTACAACTGTAAGTGTACAATTTCCAAGTGGAGGTATACTTCTACACTAATACCTAATACTGCCCCATTAGTCTCCCTAGTGATAAGGAGAATGGTAACATTCAATTGATAATTTGTTCATTCATTTTCGTGAGGAATATACTGTATGAGGAAATGCAGAAATGGAAAAAGTGCTGAGAAATTATTATTTTACTGGGAATATGAGAACTTACTAAAACAGATATAACTGAAAAGCATGCTCTTCCTCCTTAAAAGTTGAACAGAATTTTTTTTTATTACATATCTTTAGTATAGCCCCTAAAGAGGGGCCAACAGTGACCCTGAACATTGTTTGGGGCTGTTCCTCATGCCTTTACTATACAAAGCACGCAGTCAGAAGCAGTTGGCTCTGATCTTTATATAGTGGCGGGTTCCATTACTGCAGCTCTGGGCCCATTGACTTCAGTGGAAGCTGATCCATACCAGCTCTGTGTTGTGTATAATATGGACATCAGAAGTGACATTGAACAGGTGATCTGTGTAGGGGCCAGCTGTCGCCCATCATGATTAGAGATGAGCAAACAGTGAAATGTTTGAAGTGAGATATTCGATTCGAGTAGCCCCTCAAAACACGGCTGTTCGAACGAATATCGAACCCCATTATAGTCTATGGGGAAAAAATACTCATTTAGGGGGAAACCAATATTCGACTCAGGAGAGTCACCAAGTCCACTATGACAACTCAGCAAATGATGACAACACCGCGGGAATGCAACTGGGACAGCAGGGGAAGCATGTCTGGGGGCATCTAACATGCCCAAGTCACTGTATTACGCCACTAATAATGCGGGAGCTGACTTTTCCCCATAGGAAAGCATTGACCAGCATTGATTGGCTGAATGCCGTACAGTGTGCAGCATTCGGCCAATCAACGCTGGTTCTACCGGAGGAGGCAGAGTCTAAGATCGGTCCACAGCAGTCTCCATTGTGGTCCAATCTCAGATGTAGCTGCTACATCTGAGATATAGCAGAGCTCTGTCAACTCTGCTATTACGGAGATGTAGCAGTGGAGACTGCTGTGGAGCGATCTTAGACTCCACCTCCTCCGGCAGAACCAGCGTTGATTGGCCGAATACTGTACACTGTACGGCATTCGGCCAATCAACGCTGGCCAATTTTTTCCTAGGGGAAACGTGAGCTCCCGCATAACACAAGTTGACAGGGATCCCGACTAGCATATAATGGGCTGCCACGAGATAGAGCCCCAAAGAGCTGTGTGAGTAACATTCCTACCTAAATAAAGCTAATTCCTAGCTAACCCTGCCAGTACATCTATCCCTGTCTCACAGTTACATAGTTCACAGTCTCATATGAACCAGATCTGAAATCCACTATTCGTCTAAAGTGGAGGTCACCTGATTTCAGGAGCCAATGGCTTTTTCTGATTTTTTTTTCCGATGCCTCCATTGTCGTAGTTCCTGTCTCACCTTCCCTGCGCAGTTATTGGTGCAAAAAAAGCGCCAGGGAAGGTGGGAGGGGAATTTAAATTTTAGTGAGTTTTCCACGTGGTCTTCGACTGGAATCGAACATCTCGAACAGCCTGATATCTGATCGAACATGTACTCCGTCGAACGCTGTTCACTCATCTCTAATCATGATCAGATATTTAGGCCACTAAAGAAAGAAATTCTTGGCCAACCCCTTTAAGAAAATGCTTGATAAGCAGCAGAAATGTGGACTCTCCCAGTATCAACTAGAACTGTGAATTCAGGTCTGGTCTGTTATACAGGTTGTAATTCAGGACCTGGCAACAAAATAATACTTGTAAAACTATGTGAACCTGTAGTTTAAGCCTGTCTTAGACAAACCAGTCAGAAGTAGACATAGAGATAAATATTACTGTCAATGGAAATATTTTACTGTATGTACAAAAATGTATCATATTAACTTTATATAGGTTCATCATTGAGTCTATGAATAATGAAGTCTGCATTTTATGATATGCTTGTGCTATATTATTTTACTCTGAATATCTGTTTCCTTTCAAGTGTGTAAGATCACCGGAAATGCACTAGTATCATACATGTATAGGACTGTATATTGGGTAGTGTAAACATGTCTCTGAGGAATGAGAATGTTTCCATTTCTGCTTCCAGAAAGGTACATGCACAATTCATTGCCCTTTCTGCATTAGCCATATACTCCCTAAGGGTAGGTATAGATGAAAAGCTATGATCAGTGCAGCAAGATTTTTTTTATGTTTGCTTTGAAACATTCCAGATTTATGCTTAGTTTGCAAAAACTTGCTGTGCTCTTTCTATCCCAGGGCAGAAGTGATCTTGGGAAATATCATCAGGAAGAAGAACTGGAGGTGAGATTACCTCAAATTCCCCTTGTCTCTACGGTGTGTCTGATGGGTAGTTTGTATACAGAATCGGGAGGGTTGGCCTATAGAGATTTGCTTTCCATAAAAAATGCATGGTTTTTAGCAAGGTTTACATTTAGAGTTACTGTATTGCTTCTTAAAGAATGAGTGTCTAGAGATGGAGGGAAGCCGCAGGTTTTAAACACTGAATTTGAGAATATAGTATCACTTGCTCTCATCCAGGTTCACAGTGCTTAAAGGGGTTATGCGGGGAAAAATAAAGCTTTCCGGTGCATTCTCTCCCCTCAATATTCTTTATTACTAACATATAAAAGCAGTTCCCTTAAAGTCTTGATGAATAGCTTCGGAGAGCCCAGTTGGGCAGGCCAGAGGACTTGTTCTACCACCTCTCCTGCACCTGCAGCAGAAGAAGAACGTAGTCAGGGATGTCACAGAGAGATGGAGGGGTGGCAGGGGGCACAATGCCTAGAAAATGCAACCACAAATGTAATTACTGGGGCTCCAAACCAAACCAAACCCCTCTAACTTTTTCAGCAGATTGCTTTACCTTAATAAATCAAATATATAATAACAATATTCTAGAATATCATATATGAATGAGGAATATAAATAAATTGTGATATGTAAATAATTCCAGTACTGACCAGGCAGAGGCAAAATAAATATTTACATTCAGTGACTCACGGAGACTTGATTTCAGATGTTCTTATCCCTTTTCTCCTCCATCTGGCCCAGACTACCTTTATGACTTCTCCTGCTAACAGGTCACCTTTGTAGAGTATGCTGCTCAGATGTCTTTGGCTTCTTGCTTTTGCAGTATATCCCCATCTCCTATGCTAATACAAACCCCAGAAAGTGCCACTCATTACCTCCTGAATATGTTCTCACCACACACACTGCTCCACACAGAGCTTCCTGAAAATAGGATCAGGTATATTGACTCTGAAAATCTTAAGGTCACCCTGAAAATATTAGGGTCAAATATTGTACCCTCTATATCACCACATAGTGCTCTTGAACATACCAATAGCACATATTATGCCTCTTACAAATTTAACATACATGCTGCTCCCCTCATACTGCTGCCGCTCACTACTTCAGCACTTTTAGAAGAAGAGAAATGCCCCCCCCCCCCATCACAAATTGAATATATCGTTTTTTCATTCTGTGTCTGCATTATATGTTTAACATGTAGGAAAAACTCCAATTACAACAATGGAAGCCAAAGAGTGTTTTTGGCCATTGTTTATTAAATATATGGTGAAAGTTCCATTTTTATTTTGCTGAATGCAATAATACAGCAGACTACATCATTGTACTCTTGCATATTGCATATGTGTTATTCCACACTGAAATGTCCAGGGGAAAACTAAACCTTTTTCTAACATGGACAACCTTTGTTGATAGATGTCGCGCAGCATCCATCAAATGTATATTCTAAAGTTTCTGTTTCCGTGTTCAATGGTCAGTGCACGACACAGTGTAAAAAGATTGAACTTTCATTTTGAGCGACTGAACCAAACACTCCAGAACAGGCCATTCTAATTGTCTCAGAACACCCCATTGCAGTGCATTGGTAGAAGACAGGGCAGGAGTGGAGAGATCTGAGACAAATAGAATGGCCTGTTCTGGAGTGTTGGATTCTCTTCCTATTCCTTCCAGACAAAGACTGGAGGTATGCAATAGCGCCATTGGGGAACCTGCCTCACAAAAAAAAATGCATTAACTGGCATGGCAGGGGGGTGAACAGGGCTCTCTTGCAACTGTGTGTGCTATTGATGTCCCCTGGCCCAAATACAATTAAATGTTGGACGAAGCCATGCCGGCATCCCACTTCTCTCCAGTACTCCAAAACAACTGTTGTTTCTACAACCGGTTTCTGGAGAACTTAGGAGAAATGGATAAATCCAGTCAATGCACAAGGCAAAGCGCATGGAAAGATACTGTATCTGGGTACACAGAGTCCTTTGGAAACCAAGCATACTGCTCTATGGAGCACAGAAGGTACACTGCATGTTCTTCAACCTTGTCCATAGGAGGCTTCATTAATTTATAAAGAAGAAAGGTCAATATATATCACTAGTGGGGTTTCTTTGTCAAAACAGCAGCTTTCCTTCTAATGGTAACACAGTGGGACACCTTTTTTGCGCGTTTTCATTGAGGAACTTATATAAAGGCGTTAACATAGGTAGAAATAATTTCAAGTAATAAGTCGTCTTAAAGTCATCTTATGTTTTGTTTTTTTTTCTACAGGAGATCAAGTCTGGTCATTACAACTAAATTATACTGGGGAGGAAAGTAAGTTTAGTTTAATCCCTTGTAATAACATAGAGATGTGTAGTATGTGTACATGATATGGTGAATTCAGGTTTTCATCCCTTGTTTTTCCTTTACTTAAGTGAATACTATTCAGCTCAACAACATGAGCTCAATATAACTGTACTAAATGAGTGCAATAAAAAATAAGAGCACTTAGAACTCATTTACATTAGCTCTAAAGTAACATACAGCAGATTAGAGAAATGGAATGGCATAACAGATGCTTATGCACCAGTTAGATATTCATACTCCTATGGGGAGTAATAGCAAAATTACTGTAGATAACTGTGCACAGTATTTTATCAAAGACTGTTTACCCATTACTCCCTACAGGGACAGACTGCATTTCTGTGTATAAAATATGAATAATATTAAAGAAGGTATGCTGTCTAGATATTACTTGGAACAAGGAGGCTGTTTTATCAAGACTGTTGTTTTCCACGTCAAACTTGATAATCTCTGCCCTGCCAGAATTTATTACAAAATGCATCATCCAAAATTTTTCTCATTCTCCAAGATCTTAAACAGGATTCTACACCAGATCCTTGCTGGCATGGATTTCTGCCATCATTTACAAGTGGTAAAAATTATTATAAATCTGATGGGGCCGATTGACGTGCCCTGGCCACATCCCATTTGAGAAAAAGTGGCAGACGGAGCACAAAACTTAAAAATTCACAATTTTGCCATGATAAATCAGCCCCAATGTTTCGAATCTACTATATAGCCTTCCTTTGGAAAGAAGAAAACTATTTCTTTAGTGTCACTTAGTGGTTGCTACCCCATGAAGACTTCCTACTAGCTGGATCTCAAAAAAAAATAAATTGTACCTTGGTTACCATACTGACAAAAAACAGCAGCTCTGGGGGCAACACGGTGGCTCAGTGGTTAGCACTGCAGCCTTGCAGCGCTAGAGTCCTGGGTTTGAATCCCGCCAGGAACAACATCTGCAAGGAGGTTGTATGTTATGTATGTTTGTGTGGATTTACTCCCATTCTACAAAGACATATTGATAGGGGGGAAAAAATGTACATTGTGATCCCTATATGGGGCTCACAATCTACATTAAAAAAAAACAAAAAAAAAAAAAAAAAACCAGCAGCTCTGCAGCAGATGAAGGTTTCCAATAAGCTGAGCCATGTTTCAAGGGTTACAACATATGTATACCTAGAGAGGGCACTAGTGAGACAGTTTTCTTTTGCTCTGCTGTGCCGTAAAGACTTCTTCTTGTCTGGATTTCTGTAAGAAGAATCAGTACCTTCTCTTAGGTGAGATATAGTCTTATTATTTTGCAAGAAATAGTTTGATAGTAAAATATGAAGTTCTACACATGTAAGTCTATATCAAAAAAACATTACTGAAGTTGACATCGATCAGCGTGCTATAGCCTAATTTCAGGAACACAATTTTACTGCTACTATAAATCGATCTATGTATTTGTCTAGAGCGGAAACCGAGAGAGGCCTGTCAAGGAAACACATTATTGAAGGTAATATAGTTTATTTTTTATTTTTTCCTTTGCATGTATTTCTAATATAGTCTGTTCTACTTATTCATCTAAGGTATCACTTGAGTTATAAGAGAGATTTCTCCGACAAAAATATTTAACCAATGAATGAGTCGGTACACAAGGCATTTTGAGAAACCTTTAGATATTTCTGTATACCTGGCAGCTCCTATTAGAAACACAGCTCTGATGAATTCTGGTTACATTACTCTGGTTATACTTTTACGACCTACATCTGACAGGGTTTACGACATAAGCCCTCATGCAGAAGGATCAGTAGACTGTCCAAGATGGATATGTTGTTCAAAGGGCCAGTGAAAAATACTTTTTTATTAGATTTTGTGATGCAAGAGGCAGAATGCTTGAGACTGAAACAGACAAGTTTTTTTTTCACTGTTTGTGTTTTTGGAGTGCTGCAATATTTTCTGTTGTATGTATCTTTGTGTATATAGATAGATAGATAGATAGATAGATAGATAGATAGATAGATAGATAGATACCGTATTTTTCGGACTATAAGACGCACTGGACTATAAGACGCACCTAGGTTTTAGAGGAGGAAAATAGGGGAAAAAAATTTTGAAGCAAAAAATGGTAAAATATTTAATATATGGGAGTTGTAGTTTTGCAACAGCTGCAAGGCCACATTGACAGGTGACCCTGCAGCTGTACGGGGACGCATAGAGTGTTTTTTTTTTTGCGGGGCCAGATGTACTTTTTAGTTATACCATTTTGGGGAATATCTATTGCTTAGATCACCTTGTATTGAAAAAAAAACCCGGCGGTTTATGACATATGATTTTCTAAGGAGTGATTTAGAACTTTTATTTCATATTTCTATTATATATTTTTAAAGCTTTTTTTTTTTTTTTTTTTACTATTTTATTTCCCTCCCGGGGGCTTGAACCTGCGGTCACTTGATTGCAAGTCCCATAGACGGCAATACAACTGTATTGCCGTCTATGGGACATTCTGTATATTAGTATTACGGCTGGTCCTAGACCCAGCCGCAATACTAATATAGCAGTGACAGGCCTGGGAGCCTCATTAGGTTCCCGGCTCTCACCCGAACAGGTCGGCTCCTGCGATATCGCCGCGCAGGAGCCGGCCTGCAACTTCACAGGTATGGGGCCGGGGGGGACCAGCCCCGGGGGAGAAGGGGCCACCGATACTGACCCGGCATCCGCTGTACTAGAGAAGCGGATGCCGGTGAGGGATAGACGCTGGCACTGGTGCCGGGGCCTGAGACATCGCTGCTCTCCACTGTCCTGCATGAAGCCAGCGGCGGGGGGACGAAGGAGCGGAATAGCATCACTCCTCCCACTGCTGGCTTCATGCAGGGCAGAGGAGCGTAGCGATGTCTCAGGCCCCGGCACCTGCATCTATCCCTTGCCGGCATCCGCCTCTCTATTACAGCGGGTGCCAGGCGCCACATTCGGACTATAAGACGCACCCTTCTTTTCCCCCCAAATTTTGGGGAAAAAAAGTGCGTCTTATAGTCCGAAAAATATGGATAGATAGATAGATAGATAGATAGATAGATAGATAGATCATATTTCTATAGCAGCAATGATGCGACCCCAATCAGTCAGATAGGGATACAAAACTATAGCAAACAGGTTTATTTAAAAAAAAAACAAACAAAAAAAAACAGCAAAATAAATAAACCTTCATGTTAGGCACAAAAAAATTAGCTAAATAGAATACAACCTTAACTTTAGGCAAAGCAATGTGAAACAAAATCCTGCTTGTCTGAGCAGTAACTAAACAATAAATACTCATTGTACGTGAGGCTTGCTATCAGTCACAAAAATCAACCAAAAATAGCACAGTATCATCTCAGCAGACTCACAGTGTCAGGACAGACCCAGGCGCTTTCTCTCACTCCCAGGGTCTGCCCTGAAGTGCAGGATCTGCAGCCTTTTATGGCCCAGTAATGAGCCTGGGATCTGCACCTGGGGCTGAGGTCTATTCCAGACCCACACTGGACCATACATAAGTTAGAAATCTGGGGAAGATATACCAGGACTCCAGCACTCTGCCTGTCACCTTCTCACAATATATATGTGTGTGTATATATGAAAAAGTTTGGGCACCCCTATTAATCTTAATCATTTTTAGTTCTAAATATTTTGGTGTTTGCAGCAGCCATTTCAGTTTGATATATCTAATAACTGATGGACACAGTAATATTTCAGGATTGAAATGAGGTTTATTGTACTAACAGAAAATGTGCAATATGCATTAAACCAAAATTTGACCGGTGCAAAAGTATGGGCACCTCAACAGAAAAGTGACATTAATATTTAGTAGATCCTCCTTTTGCCTCTAGTCGCTTCCTGTAGCTTTTAAACAGTTCCTGGATCCTGGATGAAGGGATTTTGGACCATTCCTCTTTACAAAACATTTCAAGTTCAGTTAAGTTTGATGGTCGCCGAGCATGGACAGCCCGCTTCAAATCATCCCACAGATGTTCAATGATATTCAGGTCTGGGGACTGGGATGGCCATTCCAGAACATTGTAATTGTTCCTCTGCATGAATGCCTGAGTCGATTTGGAGCGGTGTTTTGAATCATTGTCTTGCTGAAATATCCATCCCCGGTGTAACTTCAACTTCATCACTGATTCTTGAACATTATTCTCAAGAATCTGCTGATACTGAATGGAATCCATGCGACCCTCAACTTTAACAAGATTCCCGATGCCGGCATTGGCCACACAGCCCCAAAGCATGATGGAACCCCCACTACTTTTGTATCGGTCAAATTTGGGTTTAATACACATTGCACATTTTCAGTTAGTACAATAAACTTCATTTCAATCCTGAAATCAGTTATTAGATATATCAAACTGAAATGGCTGCTGCAAACACCAAAATATTTAGATATATATATATATATATTATATCAGTAGGGAAATAATACTAGATGTCCTGCAGACCCCTATCACTTAGCAATATGATATGATCACCTGTAATAATCCTAGGCTGAATATGAAAGAAAAAAATACACAGGAAAGGAATAAAGATAGAATGTGTATATTATGAGAACAAATATATTTTGTTCAGATGATTGGAAGAAAATACATTTTGATACTTCCGCTTTAAGCACTTTTGTGCCATATGTTAAATATGCCTCCGAGAGAGCAATTCAGGACAGATGAAGTGATTTTCTAAAAGGTCGGGTAAGTACCTCATTTAAGCTTCTCTCTTACCGTATGTTTTCATCTTTGTAGGATTAAAGGGCTCTCTCCAGAGGATGCAGTTGGAATATGTGGATGTGGTGTTTGCAAACCGGCCAGATAATAATACCCCAATGGAAGGTTAGTAAGGGATGATTGATTCTGATTTACAGGCTCCCATCACCTGTTGCTGGAAATTAAATTCAGTGTATAAAGGATACAAGGTGGGCAGCTTGCCATAATACACAGCATGGGCACATTATCTCAAAGCCTGTCTTATTTTCACATTTATGAAATCTAATAACTGCAGAGTGATATCTATTCTAGGGAAAGACAGAGCCCTGTCAAGAGATCGCCATCTCTATTTGTGTTTTCTTGCTAAGAAAACTAAAGTTTCATTAGTCTGTGACCTCTGTGGCTTTTCTTATCTACAAAATATTATATTGTCAATGTTTTTGTGAGGCTCGCGATATTAAAATCTAAGCTGCTTGGCTGGAATCACCCACTCAGGCATACTTTATGAAGCAGCATGGATACTAATCATAAAGAGTTGGATATTAATCACACAAATGACTGAGTTTATTTACTCTGATTCTGTTATATAACGCTGCTATACTGAAGAAAAGTGGCATTGAGGAGAGATAATTATACTTTACAATGATATTTTCAGAAAGCCCACAATTATCCTCAGTTACTTCATGCCTACTAGATCGCATCATGATATCCAATGGAGGCATCACTAGGTAGATAGATAGATAGATAGATAGATAGATAGATAGGAGATAGATAGATAGATAGATAGATAGATAGATCACCATTCCAGTTGGATTTTTTTAAATAACATTTGTAATTTAGACGGGTATTTGCAGGTCATTGGATGACATCTTAGTCCGTAGCCATACCGTCAATTTATGTATTTCTTGGATATTAATTTCTTGATATTGTTATTACTATAGGTCTTTTGGTGTTTAGCAAGCCCAGAGTCTTCATTTTATTTCCATTGTTGATTTGTGGACAGAGGTTCACACAGGGTTTTTTGGATTGGAATTTGATGCGGAAGCTGCCTCAGATTCCGGTCCAAAAAATGGCTAGCCGTGACTGGATACTGGCGCAGTGCACTGTCGCAGCATTCCGCTCCGGATTAGGCCCAAATGAATGGGCCTAGTCTGGAGGGAGGTGTCACGAGGCAGACGTCAACAGCTGAATGAGCCGCGGAATCTGCCTGGAGAAAGGGCAGGTCGCTTCTTTTTTCTGCGAAAAAGAAAATGACCAGCTCTCATTGATTTCAATGGAAGGCGTTTTTTTTTTAGCCGGATTCCGCATCAAAATCCGGCCCAAAAACCCCATGTGAACCCGGCCTAAAGGGTTCATGAATGTAAAGTTCAGTAACATTAAATCACAGGGCCTGTTCTGAAAAATAGGTTAAAGGGGCCAATACCTTTAATAGTTGTTGGCTGAATGGTAGATCAGTTTTCAGTTGTTTCTGCCAACTCCCATTTATGTATGTATGTATGTATGTAAATATGTATGTACAGTTCAACCGAATATCCATGTGTTGTGAGTGAGGACAGAGGATTACACTGCAGACACTCAATATATAACGGAAGGATTGAGTGTGATAAAATTGAACATACATAGCTTGGGGGGGGGGGGGAGTCAGTTTTATGGAACTGCTAGGATGGAGAGGTAAATGGAAAGGGGACTGGTCATGTGCACTACTGATCCATTGACATGGAGTACTAAATGGCAAATTTCTCCTGATCATTGGTGGTTCTAATCGGAGAGGGGATAAGTGCCTACATGGGGAATACCCCTTTAATTTTCCCTCAGACTCTCATTCTACAACTTCTTTTATTTATCTTGGTGTAAAGATGGAATATATCTTTATTAGATGTAAGCATTAGATCAGTTCAATATCAATGTGTAGATGAATACTGTACTTTGAAGTGAATAAAAGTTCATTTCTCAAGACAAGGTTTTGAGAGTTGTTTCTTCCTCAGGTCATTTATAGCACAAAGAAAAACTGCTGGTTAGTTGGTTGAAAAGCGGACAAAATGTGAGCTCTTTTTTTTTTCAGCACGCCTATAGACCATCCAGCGGTTTATGTTTTGTGAACTTGGCTTCTTGACCTGGAGAAACACATGAAACACAAATACAAAGCTGAAGGATTGTCTTAACATTTGTGCCACTGAACTGTGATCTGAGCTTCATTTTCAAGCCTTGTCCTTCAGACTAACATTCACCAATTGCCTTTGTCAATATCAGTCTATCTTAGAAACCCATTTTTGTGATTCGAGTGATATATATTCAATCCCAATAGAAGACCCTTCTGTTAGCTTTAGAAAAAATACAGGCATGCTGAACTATTTCATCTGGCCCAAAATCCTCTGTCTTACTGATATGATGAGTACATTCTTACATTTTGTGTATTTGTAGAAGTTCTCCAGGATTATAACAAGTTCTTTTTCTCCAGAAGTAGCGTCACCTCTCATCTCTCTTCTGTATTTTCTTTAATGACGGTTGATATTATATACAGCTTATATACTTTATGAACTCTTTGGGTCTCATTTATAAAACAGGCCTTGTTGTCCATTGCAAGCAATCAGGTCATAGTTTCCATTTCCAAACCCAATGACTACTTGTGAGCAACAAGACTGTTTTTTCCTGGCAGGTTTGATAAATGAGGTGTATTATTTTTCACCAAGACATTTGCAAGCACTATGTAGTATCCACTGATTATACCCTGCCATATATTCTAATAATAAATACACAATATGACAGTAATTTAAATGACCGCCCCCTACTTTCCTCAGTGCTGAGTCATAGCCGCCTATGTATTACCAAGTATCACAAAGTGTTCATCACTTAGGAGTGAGAAGGTCAAGCAAGCAGCTGACCTTATGAATATTAATGTGCAGTAGTCATCCTAGTTTCATGTTAAACCAGTCGCTGCATAGCCATAACAAACGTGTACTAATACATTATAGCTCCATCATATTTTACATATAGTATTATATAATGACTTCGTCTTGACCAAGACACAAATCATTTTCAGTTTTCGTCCTTACTCTCGTTTTCCAATACAATAGCTGCATAATATAATTAGAATATATGTATGAGTGTCTGTCTGTTCTTAATGTGCAACCAAACTACTGGATCTATCCTCACCAAATTTGGCACACAGGTACATCAGATGTCCAGGAAGATTTTAGACTGGGTTTCAGCTCTCTAGGATGTACCCTTCCTGAGATACAGTATTCCCCATAAAATTATCTGCATTAGCCAATACAAGCCTGCAAGTCTTTCACTCATATTCCAACTGCTATACAAACAGTCCCATGTTTCTTATCAGCCAATAGAAGCTCACAGGTGTTCAGTTTCCACATGCACACAGCTTTACTCCAGGTTTCCATAACAACCCAGCCATTTTTCTTCACTGCTGTGTTTCAGCTTTAAATGGGCAGGGAGCTATGGATGACCCTGTTACACAAGGTCACATACACACAGCTTTACTCCAGGTATTCATAACAACCGATCACAGGTTTTCCACTGATATCCAAACTGAGATACACATGATCACGTGATGCTGATGGACACACACAAATGACATACAAAATAGACCAGTGCAAAACTGGGCAATTCTTATGGGGCCATTACAGAAACAAAAAATGAAATATACCCGTGCAAAGCGTGGTCCTTCTGCTAGTATACTGTAAAACAGGCTATTTTTCCTGTTGCAGCTTCGTAATTGTTTATCTTGAGGATTCTGTTACTTGAGGTTAGGTAGGCCTCTTGTCTGGGTGACTACCATTTGACTACATAATGTTTATATTTGCTGAAGTAGTCAAGGAAAGTTCTGTTTGCAGTACATGAGAATATGGAATTGGATTGTTAATTTCTTAAACCGTTTTTGACAGCTACAGAGACCTGATTATAATTTCCCTTTGGTTGAAAATTTCCACAGGCACACTTGACCTTAAATCCAACAGTGAACAACCCTACCATTGAATATCTGTGTTGTTGCTGTTATCTCCACAATGTTACTGTGGAAATTTATAGGAACAAGTAAAAGCATTAAATTGTAAAGAATTTTTTACTAGAAGAAAGGTTACTGCATTATGTAAACCCAACCTCAAACTATAATTGGTCATGTAATACAGTACTATTCCTAACCCTGAGACCATCTTTACTTGTCAGGGTCTGGGGTTGCTAGGTGGGGTGGCATAGACACACAAGTCCAGTTTCTTTTAGTCCAAAACAAAGGTACAGTTTTATTTTCACTCAAAAAAGGTAGTGCAGCAACAAAAGGAAACAATGCAAAAATAAATACCTGCCCGGCTAGGCTCTAACTAAACATAGAATAGGTTACCTCACCTAGAATATCAGAAATCTAAAAGCCAGTAGAATCATTCAGGACACAGCTACAAAATTATGACCTCTCTGTCAGCTCTCCAGCCAAACTCTGCCCCCAGTCTGCTGCTGCTGATAAGGAGACTCTCTGCATCTGAGTGGCTGCCGGAACATCCCCAAAGTGTGGACTGGAGGGGGTGGAATGACAGGTCCCACTACCAACCTATCTGTCATTCCTAAAAAATCCAGCCCAGTAAGGGAGCGTTCACACTACCGTCGGTGTCCGACATGTAGTGTCCGCTCCTAGTGTCCGCTCAAAATCTGTCACGGACACTAGGAGCGGACACTAGATGTGTCCGTGACACCTGTCATTCACTTGAATGGGCATTGGGTGCGTTCTTTTGCACTCCGTGCCCGTCCTTTCCTGTCCGCAAGAGAAGATGTCCGACTTCTCAAGCGGACAGAAAAACCCTGCATGCAGGGTTCCTCTGTCCGCTTGAGAAGTCGGACATCTGCTCTTGCGGACAGGGAAGGACGGGCACGGAGTGCAAAAGAACGCACCCGATGCCCATTCAAGTGAATGACAGGTGTCACGGACACATCTAGTGTCCGCTCCTAGTGTCCGTGACAGATTTTGAGCGGACACTAGGAGCGGACACTACATGTCGGACACCGACGGTAGTGTGAACGCCCCCTAACCAGAACTCTGAAATAACCCTAAACAGACAATACTTATCTGCTGAGAAACGTTCTTTCTGGAGTTTTCTCATCATACCCACCTTAGTAGTCTGGGTGAAATGTACACCCCCTCCATTACCTGACCAGCCATCTGCTTACCGTATATAAATGTAGAAAGCATTAAGAGGCAATACATATATAATGTATAACATGAATTGTGTTTGGTATAAGCAAATCACATTAAAGCAATGAACTGTGGCATTTACTCATGCTGCTCACAAATATGGTCCAGCTATCATATCTTCATAGGAGACTTTGTACAGAAGCCAGTGCAAAATGATGTCCAGTACTCTACATGACTACTGTAAAGAGAGAGATTTTCTTTCTTGTACTGTACATCAGATTGTTTTGGGTTTACAGCACCTGTTGCTCCATCTGTTCTTTTGTAGTTGGCAATGAACATTACCAGTCTTTTTAAAGCCCCCTATGACTATGATATGCGAAAAGACATCTGCAGCAGAAATTTTCTGTAACATGGTGAAATCCTTATGTTTTATTTCCTTTTTATTATACTGAACCAGGGGGTAGTGGTCCTTTTTTCATTATACAGTTCTAGTCTACTAGGTCATGTTCACATCCCCTCTGAGCCTTCCATTTCATGTATAGAAACAGCATAGTCTGTTGAATTGTTATAAGTTAAAGAGGACCTTTCACCACCTCCAACAAGTCCAGGTCTATACATCACTTAATAGCTGCCTCTCCACTGATTCTATAACAGTTCATTTTTTTTTTTTTTCTGGCCCCACCACTCTTGAGCAATCAATGCAGATAATTTTGGTATTTGATATGCAATTTAGACCCTGTACTGTCAGGAAGGCGGTGTCGAGTAAGAGCAGATGAGGAGTGTGATTCTGAGCGCTGACACTGGCAGCCTCTGATTGGAGCTCTGAATCACGCCCCCCTGCCTGACCCCGCCCTTCTGACATTCACAGATGCCAGGAACTTGAATTGGTGGAGGTGGTGATAAGTCCTCTTTAAAGTGAATGTGACATCGGAAAACCTATTGTTTAAATAGTGTTTTATGTTAAACAAATTTTTAACACTTTTTGGATGAAATATGTGTTTTGTAGGTGAATAGAGAAAAAAATCAGTACCCAGATGTCACTGGTGGTTGGTGGTATCATACCCAAGAACAATGGACTGGGTCTGTTAAAAGCCAACAGCCTGATCTTTCTTTTTCCTGACATCTGGTTCTTCCGAAATATGTGGGTTTGGCCATTATACAGCTGATGTTTACGGCCAGCTTTTACACTGTAACATTTTAACTATAATAAAGTAACTTCAATTCCATATAGTAATCCATAAAACTAAGGAAGTAATGGTATGCTACAGTAATTGTAGGTGCCACAAATACAAGTAAGCACATCGTTTCAACAAAGGCTCCAAACAGTAATATTCTGAATTTCAGAAAAGTGCTTTCAGTTTATAGACATAACACCATTAGACATGCCTGCATGTTTTATAGAGTACTCCAAGTTGGCTCACTATGTGAGTAGCAAATCCAAGTTCTTGCAGTTGAATGGTTGCCCACTCATAATTCATATAATCTTTGCTAAGTGTGAAAATACAGAGTAATGGCTGCTTTATTGTTTTAGATATATTTGGAAATACCAGCCAATGTGTAGTGTCATATCTCTGGAAATAGTCAATTTTTAAATGTACTATCTATCTGTGTATCTATTTGTCTATCTTTTCTTCTAGTGATTTTTTTTATTAAAGTATACAAATGTTAATAATATAAATTATTTTTAATCAGCTTATGATCTTGAAGTGTGGGAAAAACACAAGGAGAATATACACATATTTCCCATCTGTGTTTCCTTCTCTGCTTATTAGGCTGCTCTCCCTCTCCTTATCTTCATTCAGTCTCTTGGGGACCCCCCGAACGGAAACCTAATCCACTTAAAAAAAGAAGATAGACTATAATGGGCTCCGCTGGATTACTGCCTGGTTTCTGCCTGCAAAGGGCGAAAAATGTGGAAAGAAAAGCGTTGCTTGCAGGATTTTTCTCTCCACATTTCAAAACGGTATGGGGAACAGAATCCCCCAGCAGAGAACCAACATAGGTGTGAACCTGGCCTTATAGAAGTCCTGCAAAGAACAACTAGATGAATCTTTTGCTGATTTGCTTTGTCTGGAGACCACCTGAGGGGGTAATGCTTACTCAGGGGTGGGGAGCGTAACAATCTTTTTGTCCTACTGCAGCTAGGGCACAGATGGGAAGCTCCTGCTACAGTCAGTTATCTTACAGCCAGTAAGGACATGTATTGATAATATTTAGTTAAATAAAATCCATGGGTATTGATTGGGGTAGGATTACATGAGGCTACACAGAAAAAAATATAAAAGTGCTATATTTCTCAGCTTTTGACATTATATTACCTGTCTCAATCTGGTTAAGGTGCCCAATAATTGTTATACTCTTTTTTTGTAACACCTGTTTTCTTCTATGGGAGTTACAGAAATAGTGTAGAAAAGAAGTTTTTCTGGCACGAGGTCTGGTGTTGACTTCAATATTACAGTTATAACCATTTGGAAATTCACTGATGTAGTAAACAGCAATTAAACCTGAAAGTTTTGACTTTGTATTGACAACTCCACTGAGTGGATACTGCACAGTAATGGAATAATCCTATTGAAAGAGTCAGCCATCCATATTCCAAATATGCTACCTACTCTTTGCTATGGTGTTTGCAGTTTGGGCACTATGTGGGATACTTAGGACATGTCCCAGGAGTCTGCGCATTACAGTCTCACATTGTATCTCTGTTTTAATAATGTACCTCTATTTTTCATGTTACTATGTTTATAAAATGAGGTACATATTTGTTAATTTTCGCTTTATCAAAGCCCAGTGTCACACTGAAATGTCTAGGGCACACCAGAGAAATTTGTTCTGGGGTCCACCCAACAGCTTCCTTGTAATAGCCTATGTCACAACTCCATCACTTAAATCTTGTATATGTTCTGACTACCTGGCAAACAGAACTGCACATTGCTTAGTATTTTAAGATATGATAAGATAATCCTTTAATAGTCCCACCATGGGGAATTCAGTGTGTTATAGCAGCATAGATAATACAATATACAAATACAAATGCTCCAAGGTAGAGGCATTTCAGAGATGGTAGGCATTGTCCTCCCCTATAGTACTGTGCATACCCCAATAGCTCCATGGCCAGTTCATGTACAGTGCTGTATGGAGAATGACAAAGCCATGGAACACTTCGTGCATGCTGCCATCAGGGTTGCCATCAAGAATTTGTGGGCCCCCTCTTTCCCAATGTATCTTACCTGTCTGGTGGCCCCCCACACAGCATATATAATATTCTCAAGTGCTCCTCACAAAGTATAATGCTCCACAATGATCCCACACACTATACAATGCTCCCCAGCCACTCCACGGGATATAAATGGCCTCAAACCCAGTACTGAATGCCCTCCAGAGCCTCCACACAGTATAATGCTCCAGAGTGGCCCCACATAGTATAAAATTCTGCCAAGAGCTCACCCACACAGTATAATGCTCCACAGCTTAACCATATGGTAAAAAATGCTTCCTTGAGCCCCACCACAGAATAATGCTCCACAGTGGCCCCACAAAATAGAAGATATTCCCCAAAGCCCTCCCACAATTTTCCCTCCACAATATAATATGGTCCCCGATTCCCCCACTGTATAGTGCTCCACAGTGACCCAACAGTGTAATACTCCCAGTGAGTGGAAGCCTCAAGCTACTTCAAATGCACCCTAAGAGATTTGTTTTCATGAATATTGGTGATCTTTGGCCCGAGCCTAAGACTTTTGGAAAATTTGCATCAAGTTCAGTACCACCCCTTTATTAGTATTTACAGATAATGATGTCAGTAAATATTAATGAAGTGGCTCAGCTAGATGTTGCCACTCTGCTATACTGCAGCAAGCAAGGGGCCAGACAGCATGCAAACACACCACATAACGCTGGGCGCTGGATCACAAACAACAGCCCTTCTTTATAAACTTTCTCTTGCTTTTTACAGATTTGTACTGACCTTTTGCTATCTGGAAGAATGACTGTATTATGTTATCTCTGATGTGTAGAAAGAGTTTGGATGGATGACTACTAGGCAATACCTATGATTGATGAGGTCTGGTACGCAGGGACAGTGCGGTGCATATACAGCAGATAAGTAAAGACAAACAAAGGGAACTATGGCTTCATAAACAGAGATAGCTGTATGGGGATTGTTTTCAGCTTTACATATTTAATTATAATCTATTATTTATATAACTGGTACAGTATAGCAGTATACAAAGAATACATTCACAATGGTCTCTTGTGGACTATGATAGTTTTTCAGATCTGCACAAGAAGCTTGTTAACGTAGACATTTTGGGGAATAGGAAAACTGCAGTACATTTCAGCACAGACATAAAAATACTATAAATTATAATAACTGTACTAAAGCTACCCAGAAATCCATGATGCAGGGGCTTGAAGTTTCTTCTTCTCTCTTAGGCCTAGTTCACATCTGCGTTCAGTAATCCATACCTCCCAACTTTTGAAGAACCGAAAGAGGGACAAAATGTGCGGCGCGCTACGCGCGCCGCGGCAAATTTAGCCACACACACTTTTGTGTTGACTCCGCCCACTTGTTAATTTTTCATGTGCCCGCACACAGTATAATCCTCCTACAGTCACCCGTAAATTATATGTCCCCCCTCTATCTCTCCCCCAGTTTCATATACACCCTTCATCTGCCCCCAGTTTCATGTCCCTCTTCCATCTCTGCCCCCAGATTCATGTCCCTCCATCTCTGCCCCCAGATTCATGTCCCCTCCATCTCTGCCCCCAGATTCATGTCCCACATCTCTGCCCCCAGATTCATGTCCTCTCCATCTCTGCCCTCAGATTCATGTCCCCCATCTGTGCCCCCAGTTTCATGTCCACTCCATCTCTGCCCCCAGATTCATGTCCTCTCCATCTCTGCCCCCAAATTCATGTCCCACATCTCTGCCCCCAGATTCATGTCCCTCCATCTCTGCCCCCAGATTCATGTCCCTCCATCTCTGCCCCCAGATTCATGTCCCCTCCATCTCTGCCCCCAGATTCATGTCCCTCCATCTCTGCCCCCAGATTCATGTCCCTCCATCTCTGCCCCCAGATTCATGTCCCTCCATCTCTGCCCCCAGATTCATGTCCTCTCCATCTCTGCCCCCAGATTCATGTCCCACATCTCTGCCCCCAGATTCCTGTCCCTCCATCTCTGCCCCCAGATTCATGTCCCCCATCTCTGCCCCCAGATTCATGTCCCTCCATCTCTGCCCCCAGATTCATGTCCTCTCCATCTCTGCCCCCAGATTCATGTCCCCACATCTCTGCCCCCAGATTCATGTCCCACATCTCTGCCCCCAGATTCATGTCCCACATCTCTGCCCCCAGATTCATGTCCCTCCATCTCTGCCCCCAGATTCATGTCCCTCCATCTCTGCCCCCAGATTCATGTCCTCTCCATCTCTGCCCCCAGATTCATGTCCCCCATCTCTGCCCCCAGATTCATGTCCCCCATCTCTGCCCTCAGATTCATGTCCCTCCATGACACAGGTCAGCTCCTCGCTTCAGCCGCATGTGTCAGCGAGAGAGAGACACAGCGGCGAAGCGAGCACGCGAGCAGCTTCAGCCGCGTGTGTCAGGGAGAGACGCGGGTAGCGGCGAAGCGAGAAGCTGACCTGTGTCAGCTCCTTCCTTCAGCCGCATGTGTGTTTAACTCAGATCTGCGTCCTCTGGACGCAGATCTGAGTTGAAATCGGGACATACCTCCCTCCAACCGGGACCGCGGGACATGTCACCCAAATCGGGACTGTCCCACGGAAATCGGGACGGTTGGGAGGTATGGTAATCCGTTCAGGGGTCTGCATGGGGAGCCCCCCCCAAACGGAATACGGAATGCATTGGCAAGTGGAGAGCTTATGAAAGCACACGGACCCCATTATAGTCTATGGGGTCTGTGAGCTTTCATAAGCTCTCCACTTGCCAATGAGTTCGGTATTCCATTCCGAACAGATTACCAAACGCAGATGTGAACCAGTCCTCACATGTATCATTGTGCAGCCCTTTTTTCACAGTGCTTTTCTGCTTCACTATTATCTATAGGAAAACTGCCGGCGTTTCAGTAGGTATAATTGAAATACTACGATCAGGGCCGCCATCAGGAATTTTGGGGCCCCATACAGCCTAAGTGTCTGCCCCCCCCCCCCAGCTGCCGCCATTTTAAAACTACTTTATTTTGCGACATACCCATTATGTATTACATTTCCCTTTATTTAGCAGCTTTACAAGGCTTCATCAGATTCTATTTGCAGGTATAATCTGCTACGTGTGACAGCGCCTATAGAGAGCCAACACCATCTATAAGACCCTCCTAATAAATCCTCAGGGCTTATTCACATTGCGTTTTTGGCCTCCCTTGCCGGGATACGTTGGTAACCAGTCAGAATCAGCTGTCAACTTATCCCTGCACGAAGAACTGGCCATTAAAAAAAAGGGGGGTGCGTGGCTTGGCCATGGAGGAGTGAGGACGCTCGTTGCCTCTGCTCCGTCTCTGGCCCTGGGTGAAAAGCTGCTTTCTCGCTGACCGGCACAGCTTTACCTTACCTGATGATGGGGAAGAACCGTAGGCCTTCCCAGCGATCCTCTTCTACCCCTCCGGGACCTTCATCCATCGCCCGCTTCCTTCGGGTGCCGCGCAGTGAAGAGGTCTCCTCGCCAGCCGGATCCAAGATGGCGCCCGCGACTGCGGCCGCTCCACGCGGCCGGCCTGCTGCATCGCCGACTCTCTCCCCGGCTGTCTCCGAAGATGTGGGTGGCTCCTCTCCGGTCCCCAGTGATGGCCTGGATGCTCTCCCGTCCTGTGGCTCCCGTCCACCAACGCAGCTCCCCTGCAGTCCTACGCTACTCTCTCCTGGTGTGGGTGCCGATGGTCAGGTAGGCCAGGACTCTCCTCTGCCCTCCCTTCTGCCTGCACTTGGTCCAGACAGCTCCTGGCCATCTCTACCGCCTTCTCCTGCTGCCCCTCTGATGTCCCCTGCTCTGGAACCTTTGGCTGCTGCCCCCACGGCCCTTGCCTGGGGTGAGGACGGGTCTGCCTGGCTCCACTCTGGGTCTTCCTCCTCACAGCCGGCCCTTGCATCCTCTCCGGGCCCCTCTGAAGTGCCCATGGCTCCTAGGACAGTGCCCCTGAGTCAACTGGCCCCGGACTGTGACCAGCCTGAGGTCTGTGGCCTATCCCCCTTGTCTGCTGCTCCCAGGGGTTCTGGCTCCCTCCCTATTGCTCCCTCTCGGTCTCCCCAGGGCTGTCCAGTGGTGTCTGCTTCCCTGCCGGTCCCTCCTGGATTACCTTCAGCTCCTGTGGATTGTGGGCCTCATTTTTGTATTGCTAATGACTCTTCTGGCTCTGGTGCTCCCCCTGTCTCCATTGCTGATACTCTTGTGGAGTTGCGCCGCCTTAGCGCCCACTTGGCGGCAGTCCCCACAAAGTCTGATATGGAGGATTATGTGGTGCGACTTGAGCAGTCTTACAAATCGGAACTCTCCGCTGTCCGTTCCTCTGTACAACAACTCGAAACCAAGGTGGATTCCCTTGAGGCGGCCTCTGCCTCTCACGAGACTCAGCTTTCCTCCCATGAGGCTACCTTTGCTTCCCACACTCGGCAGCTGCGGTTTCTGTCTGATATGTTGGATGACCTGGAGAATCGCAATCGGCGTAATAACATTAGAGTGCGGGGCCTTCCTGAATCCGTTGAGTCACAACATTTGGATGCTACCTTGCGCACCATCTTCAATTCCATTCTGGGGGCCCCCTTGGATTCGCCCATTGAACTTGACCGCGCGCACCGCTCCCTGGGTGCGCGCTCTCCTGGTGATAATAGGCCTCGAGATATCATTTGCAGGGTTCACCGCTATCAGCTGAAGGAGGTGATTATGCGCAAAGTCCGGGAAGCCCCGAAGGTTTTGTTTCAGGACACTGAGTTGCAGCTGCTGCCGGATTTGTCTCGCCTCACCCTTGCTAAACGGAGGGCTCTGAAACCCCTCTTGGAAGTGCTCAACCAGCATCAGGTCCCGTATACATGGGGCTTCCCTTTCCGCCTGCAGGTCCGTCATGGTGGTCGTGTTATCTCCATGTCCCATCCGGATGAACTTTACAATTTTGCTTCTGCCTTGGGTCTGCCATCGGTTCCTGCCCTCTCCTGGCCTCCGTTCCCTGGTGATCTTCTGTCGGCCCCTCCTGCTCGTCCTCAACGGCGCTCTAGAAGGCGTCGTAAGACCCGCTCCCCGGAGGGGGCGGACCTGTCTCTGGCTGCTTCTGGCGCTTCCACCTGATTGCTGTAGTGGCTGCTGTCGTTCCTGTTCTTTTGAAGTGGACTCTCTGTCTATTTTTTGGGACATTTGTGGGAGGGTTTCGGGACGTGTTTGACTTATGTCTTTTCCCCTTTTTCTTTGGGGGGGTTCCCATCCTTTCCACGGCATAGTACTTTTGTTGGGTCTGCCCTCCTTATTCCTTCTGTTTGGACGTAGACGCCCTAGGTGGCGTTGTTCGGACCCCTGATGTTCTAATTTGTTGGTCAGCGTTTTATTCTGTGTCAGTTTATTCATGATTTTGGTGTTTTCGCCTGGGGCCCTGGGGCGGGGTGCCGGCTTCTTTGTTTGGAAAAGCCCGTTTCCCACCGGGGTCTCCACGCTTTCTGTTTGCGTGGTCTTTGGCAACTCTTTTCTTTGCCGTTTCCCCACTTTTTTTTGTGTGGAGTTCTTCCCTCCACCCCACTTAGTTGGTCTTGTTTGTCTCTCTTTTTTTCTCGTCTTTGGTGTCTCTTTTCCGTTTGTTTTTCTTCTCCCTTTTCTTTTCTCATTGGTTCCCCTTGATTGTTCTTCGTTTGTCCCTTAGTTGTCTCGTTCTTCTTTTTCCTCTTCTTCTTTTTTTCCTTGGCCATGTCCTCTATTAACTTTTGTACCCTCAATGCTAGGGGTCTTAATGTCCCCCAAAAGCGTAATCAGATTTTGTATCAGTTGCATAAACAGCGCTCACATGTCCTTGTTTTGCAGGAAACCCATTTTAAGAAGGACCACGTCCCGGATATCCGCAGCCGTCACTTCCCTAAGTGGTTCCACAGTGTCAACCCAGTTGCTAAGTCCAAGGGAGTCTCGATTGCTATCCACCGTTCTCTACAGCATGAGGTTCTGGACACCTGTATCGACCCCGAGGGTAGGTTCCTCTTCTTGAAATTGCGCACCGGTGGTACGATTCTCACCGTGGCTGGCTGCTACCTCCCGAATCAGGGTCAGTTGGCGTATTGTAGGTCCCTTATCCGCAGATTGGCAGACTTTAGTGAGGGGGTCGTGGTTTTGGGTGGTGATTTTAACTTTGTCCTGGACCCTCAGGTTGACTCCTCCCCCCCGCGCCCCTCCCACGCTCCCTCGCAATTGCGCCGCTTGTTGTCAGCCCTTCATAACTCCCAATTGGTTGATGTTTGGCGCGTTCTAAACCCTCAGGGTCGAGATTATACCTATTTCTCCCCGGCTCATAACTCGCATAGTCGCATTGACTTTTTCCTGACTAGCCATCATGCCCTTTCATGGTCCCCGGTAGTTCGTATTGACTCGGTCCTTTGGTCGGACCATGCTCTTGTCCATTTGTCCCTGGACATTCCTGGCCTGTCACGGCGCCCCTTTAACTGGCGCTTGAATGAGGGCCTTTTGAAAGACATCCCTTGTAAGGAGGCTGTCGGGGAGACCATTCGGAATTTTTGGCTCGATCATGCTCTTGATCCTACTTCTCTCCCTATGCAGTGGGAGGCTATGAAGTGCGTGGTGAGGGGGGTTCTTATTCAACACGGCGCTCATCTTAAGAGAGAGCGAGCCGTTGGGGTTACCGCCCTTTTAGACCGTATTCATGACCTTGAGCTGTCTCACAAACAGTCCGGCTCCCGTTCAACCTTTACGGAGCTTCTTAATGCGAGGGAGGAACTTCGCGCCCTCTTGGACGGGAAATATCTGCGCTTTAGGAACCGCGTTAAGAAACATTACTATGAGTTTGCTGATAAATGTGGTCGTTCGCTGGCTCGTCGTCTTCATCCGCGAGATTCCCCTGCGTATGTTCCGCGCCTGCGTACTGGGTCGGGTGGTCTTGTTCATAATCCCACTGACATTGCTGCGGAGTTCCGCTCGTTTTATTCAAACTTGTACGATATTCACGGTCATTACGCGGATCTGGACCCGTCGGTGCTTAGAGACAAGATCCGACAGTATGTAGCCGACACTGCTCTTCCCTCTCTGTCTTGCTTTGACGCGGAACCCTTGAGTCGCCATTTACGTTAGAGGAAGTCGCCGCGGTAATCCAGTCTACTCCTGCGGGTAAAGCGCCGGGACCGGATGGGTTCTCTGCTCGCTTTTATAAATGTTTCAGTTCCCTCCTTTCCCCGGATCTGACGCAGGTGTTTAATAGTGTGGGGGATTCGTCTCCGTTCTCTGCGCAATCCTTGTCTGCTCTGATCACTGTGCTTCCTAAGCCTGGTAAGGATCCTGTATGCCCGGGGAGTTAACGGCCTATTTCCTTAATCAATATTGATGTGAAATTATATGCGAAATTGTTGGCGAATCGCCTCTCTTCCTTCATGCCCGCTTTGGTTCATAGTGATCAGGTCGGCTTCATTCCGTGTCGGGAAGCGCGTGATAACGTTTGCAAAACTGTTCTGGCCATCTCTATAGCCCGCTCCTCTAAGGTTCCTCTTTGTTTGCTCTCGATCGATGCCGAGAAGGCGTTCGATCGCATTCATTGGGGTTTTCTTCGGGAGACCCTTGCACAGATCAGGGTTGGCTCCGGTTTCCTGGGCAAGATTTTGGCTCTCTATGGGAATGCATCGGCGCGGGTCCGGGTGAACGGAGTGATCTCGGATTTCTTTCCGGTCCGCAACGGTACCCGCCAAGGTTGCCCCCTCTCGCCTTTGCTCTGGTGATGGAGCATCTGGCGGTGGCGTTGCGTCGTTGCCCCGATGTCCACGGTATACAGTTGGGATCCCGTATGGTTAAGGCGGCGCTATATGCGGACGATCTTCTGCTGTATGTCTCTGAACCACGGGTTTCGTTTCCGGCTGTCTTACGCGAATTCTCCCGCTTTGGTGCCCTTAGCAATTTTAAGGTCAATTTATCTAAGAGTGAGGCTCTTAATGTCTCACTTCCCCCTTCTGAGGCTGAGTTCCTGACTCGGTCTTTCCCGTTTCGGTGGCAATCCTCCTCCTTCAAATACTTGGGGATCCGCATTTCTCCTGATCCTGCTTCCCTGTTCCAACTTAATTATCTCCCGCTTTTGGATACTATTACCTCTGATCTACGTTCTTATGGAGCTCGTCTCCCCTCTTGGTTTAGCCGCATTCATGCCCTTAAGATGGATGTCCTCCCTCGGTTCCTGTACCTATTCCAGGCCTTGCCCATCCCTCTCCCACGCGTTTTCTTAGCCAGGGTGCAGTCATTGTTTGGGAAGTTTGTGTGGGGTTCCTCTCGGAGCAGACTTGGGTTCAGTACTCTTGTCCGGCGTAAATATCTCCCGGATGTGCGCCTTTACTACCGTGCCTCGGTTTTGCTTCGTCTGTTCGATTGGCAGTTCCGTCGCCATGATAAGCAGTGGGTTTCCATCGAATTCGATCTGATCTCGTCTTCGCTATCCTCTTGGCCGTGGATCCCCCCGCACTTTCGTCCTAAATCCCCCGGCCTCTACGTTCTCCCTTCGCATTTTCTGAAAGTATGGGATCTGGTATGTTCTTCTGGCCGCTTGGCCCGTGTTCCGGGCCCCTTAACTCCCCTCTTCGACAACCCTATGTTCCCTCCTGGTTGCTCGGTTGACCGGTTCCTCTGCTGGGACCGAGTGGATTATACTTGTCTCCAGGAGGTGGCGGGTGATTCTCCGCTCCTTCCTTTCGCCCAGCTGTGTAGTTCTTATCCTGACCTGCGCCTCTCGTGGTTGGAGTACGCTCAACTCCAGTCCTTTCTGAAGCAGTTTTCGCTTACTCCTCGCCTCTCTTCTCCTCCATTAGCCCTAGAATCCTATATTGGGCGTCAGACCCCCCCCCCCCCTCGTGCCCTTTCGCTACTGTATGATGTTCTCCTCTCGGATGTCACTGCGGAACTCCCTCCCTACGTCGCCGCTTGGAACGCCGACCTTCCTGTGGGTTTGTCATCTGCGGATTGGGACCGGTCCTTTTTGCTTTCTCACAAGCTGGCCCTCCCGTGTAGCGCTCAGGAGAGGAATTATAAGATTCTGTCCCGGTGGTATAGGTGTCCAGTACTTCTCCATAGGATTTTTCCCGCTGTTCCGGACTTATGTTGGCGCTGTGGCTCCGCTAGGGGTACTATGTTGCACATATGGTGGGACTGTGACGTTCTGCGCCCCTTTTGGGATGTGGTATTTTCTTTGTATTCCAGGGTCAGTGGGCGCTCGGTGACTGTCTCTCCTCAGCTGGCACTTCTGTCGGTTATCCCTGGTAAGCTGTTGGAGATTAAGAAGGACCTCCTGGGGCACTTTCTTGTGGCCGCCAGGACCGTCATCCCAAGACACTGGCGCAGCCCTACCCCTCCCTCCTTGATTGAGTTCCTCCAGGAGTTCCTTCTTATTCAGCGGATGGAGACCTTGGTGGCGGAAGATTCCCCTGACTATTCCAAGTTTGAACTTCGTTGGCGTCCTTGGGTTATGTTCCAGGAATCGTCTGCCTTCTCTACTGCCTTCGCATGAGTGTGACATGGCCATCTGTTTTCTTCTCCTTTTCTTCTTTCCTTCTTTTGCTTTCGTTGTGGTTCTTTTAGTCTTCGTCTTGTGTTTGTTTGTTTGTTTCTTATCTATTCCTGTTCCCTTTTTTCTTTTTTTGTTGGGCTATATTTGGTTTGTGCGGAGGGGGGTCTTTTTTGGCCTCCCAGCCCGCGGATTTATATGCTTCTTCATTGTTGCTAGACTTCATTTTTGTTGTCCGTTTTGCATTATATTGAAAAATCTTTAATAAAACCCGTTTAAGCATAAAAAAAAGGGGGGCCTGCAGTTCTCCGTGCAGGGATAAGTGGGGAACTGATTGTGACTGGTTACCAACGTATCCCGGCAAGGGAGGCCAAAAACGCAATGTGAATACTCCCTTAGGGTGCATGCACACTGAGTAACGCCGGGCGTGTATGAGAGCCATACACGCCGGCATTACAGCAGACTGCTGAACACTTCCCATTCACTTCAATGGGAGTGCTCGTAACAGCGGCGTTTACGAGCGCTCCCATTGAAGTGAATGGGAAGTGTTCGGCAGTCTGCCGTAATGCCGGCGTGTACGGCTCTCATACACGCCCGGCGTTACTCAGTGTGCATGCACCCTTAAAGTGAAAGTCCCACCCCCAAACAGGCTGCTATGCTAGTAACATAGCCTACATCATTATTAATACAAAGCACACATACCTTTGGAGGTATTGTGTGCTTTGTAGTTCTCCAGCTAAAAACTTATATATTATATATTATTGCCCCAGTTCCCTCTCCGCAGTGCCGCACACCCGATGCCCCAACAATCCCCCTTCCCTCCCCCCCTCCCCCCCCCGTCCACCTTCTAACATCTTTCCACTGCCCCCTGTACCCATACCTCCCAACTTTTGAAGAACCAAAAGAGGAACAAAATGTGCGGCGCGCCGCAGCAAATTTAGCCCCACCCACCGTTATGTTGACTCCACCCATTCTCATTAATTTTTCATGTGCCCGCACACAGTATAATCCTCCTACAGTCACCCGTACATTATATGTCCCCCCTCTATCTCTCCCCCAGCTTCATATACACCCTTCATCTGCACCCAGTTTCATGTCTCCCACCCAATCTCTGCCCCCAGATTCATGTCCGCCCATCCATTTCTGCCCCCAGTTTCATGTCCCCCCCCCTCCATCTCTGCCCCCAGTTTCATGTCCCCTCCATCTCTACCCCAAGATTCATGCCCTCCATCTCTGCCCCCATATTCATGTCCCCTCCATCTCTGTCCCCATATTCATGTCCCCTCCATCTCTGCCCCCATATTCATGTCCCCTCCATCTCTGTCCCCATATTCATGTCCCCTCCATCTCTGCCCCCATATTCATGTCCCCTCCATCTCTGCCCCCATATTCATGTCCCCTCCATCTCTGCCCCATATTCATGTCCCTCCATCTCTGCCCCCATTGTCATGTCATCCTCTCCATCTCTGCCCCCATATTCATGTCCCCTCCATCTCTGCCCCCATTGTCATGTCGTCCTCTCCATCTCTGCCCCCATATTCATGTCCCCTCCATCTCTGCCCTCATATTCATGTCCCCTCCATCTCTGCCCCCATATTCATGTCCCTCCATCTCTGACCCCATTGTCATGCCGTCCTCTCCATCTCTGCCCCCATATTCATGTCCTCTCCATCTCTGCCCCCAGTGTCATGTCCCCTTCATCTCTGCCCTCATATTCATGTCCCCTCCATCTCTGCCCCCATATTCATGTCCCTCCATCTCTGCCCCCATTGTCATGCCGTCCTCTCCATCTCTGCCCCCATATTCATGTCCCCTCCATCTCTGCCCCCATTGTCATGTCGTCCTCTCCATCTCAGCCCCCATATTCATGTCCCCTCCATCTCTGCCCCCATTGTCATGTCGTCCTCTCCATCTCTGCCCCCATATTCATGTCCTCTCCATCTCTGCCCCCAGTGTCATGTCGTCCTCTCTCTGCCCCCAGTTTCACGTTCCACATTACACTGACTGACTTACCTTCTCCTTCGTTCCCTCGTAGCTCTCTGCGCGCCTCTCTCACTGGCGCACAGTTATAGACGCGATGTGACGTCATCACATCGCGTCTACAAGCCGGTAGCGGAGGCGGCGAAGCGAGGAGCTGACACAGGTCAGCTCCTCGCTTCAGCCACATATGTGACAGCGAGAGAGGCGTGCAGCGGCGAAGCAAGGAGCTGACCTGTGTCAGGGAGAGAGGCGCGCAGCGGCGAAGCGAGAAGCTGACCTGTGTCAGCTCCTTGCTTCAGCCGCGTATGTCTTCAACTCAGATCTGCGTCCTCTGGATGCAGATCTGAGTTGAAATAGGACATACACAATGACTGCTACGGGCGCCAGGGGGCCGGCACACGGTGGCGGGCCAAAACCGGGCCCCCCCCATTTTTCAATTTGGCCGGGCCCCTGACGCCAGTACCAGTAGTACTGCCCTATCGGCGGCCCTGACTACGATTTCCAAAACCACAACAGTTTTGGAAATCAGAGTGTCTGCTGTGCGTATTTTACCATGCTGTGGTGAAGGAATTTCCTAGAATCTCATCCACTACACAGTGACTGTAAAACACTGCTTTTTTTTCCCTCGGTGTTTCCGCCACTAGGGGCCCCAACCTAAATTGTCTTTTATGACAAGAAGACACGTTGAGCCAGATACTGAAGTTTGTCTCTAGTATACTTGGTGGAGCAGAGAAAGAAGCAAGACTGAGCATGTGTGTCCATCTTGGGGCATTGCTGTGGACACTGTAAAGGTTATATAGAGAATCAGCAGGTGGCACTATTCTAATGTTATTCCTGGAACTGACACACAAAATAGTCAGCACTTCCAAAAACTATGAACTGTATGTGCAGGGGTGCCTTGATATGGCCGCAATGGACCAACAAAGGTTAGGCTTTATAGTAGGGGGTCCCAACTAAAATATGTAACTAAACCGTAACTGTAAGACTATGTCTTCAAAAAATTTCTGCAGCAAATCCTCCAAAACCTACATGAATATCTGCAGAAGCAAATCCATACCATATCTTGTTATATTTGTTGCAGATTTCCCCAGTATAGTATACTAACCATTTCACTGGTGCCATTGTGGTGATGCTTCTATGGCCTCCCATGGTGTTTCCCAGTCTCCAGCTTTGGTATGATGACTCATGTGAGTGCTTACAGCTTGTGATTGATTGTAGTGGTCATATGTCAATGTGTCATGTCTGGAGGCAAGGCAGCAGGAAATTGGCAGGTGAATATGATTGTCTAAATTCGGTTGCTGATTTTTTTTCATCTTTCAATTCAACATGGAAAATCTGCAAGAAATCCTTGCTTATTTCTGCATCAGAAATTTACATACGGTGCATTTTTAAAATCTGCATCACTGGAGAAATAATTCATTTTTTTTATGCATTTGAGCTACTTGTACAACCTAAACAATGAAGCTTTGTATTGAATGAGCTGAGATTTTGTACACCTTGAGAAATAGATAGAGACAGTATACTGCAAAATTGTACAACTTGTCACCACGCAAAGAATTTCATTTATCTAATGAAACTGTAGCACCCTCTAAGTGACTTCTAGTCCTCACTCCGAGAATATAGAAACATATTTAATAGTGCAGTTGTAACTAGACTTTGGCCAACAGACATGTGAGTGTGCCTTCACAGAAAAGGGACATGTGACAAAATGCTCCCAAAGTCTACGCAGATGGCGTAAAGTTCTGCCTCACAAACCAACTAATAAGTGGTACATATATATATATGTATATATATATATATATATATATATGTATATATATATATATATATATACATATATATATTAGACAATCTAAACATATACCAGATATATCATCCAGCATCAGACACTGATAAGTCTGGCACATTTTCAGATTGTCTAAATATTAGTGAATCTATGCAATAGTGTAGAGAAAAACCCATACATTGACTGGATAGGAACATTGACAATCTATAGTTCAGGAAAGATGGGCAAAAATTTGACCTGCCGCAGCAAAGAGTGTAAGTTTGATGTAGATACGTTAGATACAAAAAACTGTATGTGTTTGCCATATTTACTGTAAGTAGGATATATCGCACCATTGTGTCTTGTGACAAAACTGCGACAACATACATGATTCAGTCTGTGTTGTTACTTTGTTCAGGAATCCCTTAGGGCCCCTTCACACGGCGTATACACTCACTGCTTTGGAGCGTGTAAACGTTCCGTAGCAGCGGCGTCTAAAAGCAGATCGCATTGTTTTCTATGGGAGCCGGCATACGCGCGCTTGCCATAGAAATGAATGGGCTGCTTTTTCCATTCATTTCTATGGGGAGCGCGCGTCTGCCGGGTCCCATAGAAAACAATGGGAAGTGCTTTAGACGCCGCTGCTACGGAACGTTTACACGCTCCAAAGCAGTGAGCGTATACGCCGTGTGAAGGGGCCCTTACTGCATTGCAGCATTAGTAATACCCAGACCTGGAATGTACTGTATATTGTCTTGTGAGCTCAGTGTATAACAGCCAAAACATTCTGAAGCAAAGCTGAGCAAATCGCAGGCGCCAGCTGTCCTGGGCACCTTAATACTTCAGTATTGAACTTTTAGGACATGTTCCTTCATTGGCTCCTCAGCCTGATCAAACAGCTTGGGAATTTACCACCCTTCGATTAAAGTCTCCCTGCCACTCATCACATACAATTGCAGTCCCAGTATTTCCGTAGGAAAATATTCCAGCTGGAATCCATTAACATCTCCCTGTCACCGATTTCTAGAATTATGAAGACCTCAAGTGTATGTAGATGGGAGTAAATCTAAGCAGAATGATGAGAATTGATTTGGTTAAAGCAGCAGCTTCTCATTTGTGCAGTATGTGGGTTGGTGTTGGGCTGCTGGAGTTGCTTTATATCACATAATCCATAACAACCCAGGCTCTCTGCTGTCAGACAGAACTCGCAAGCGAGAAAACGCCAAGAGATGAGCAGCATTCCAATCCTTTTTTGTGCATGTGCGCTGAAGGGGACAAATTGAAACTGATAACTTGTGTCATCCACCCAAATGCTTACACATTAATCTTTTGGCTGAAAGGATGACAAATGATTGCATTAGTATTCCTAAATGCTGGAGGACCGCTGCGTCAGGGGGATACTCAATGACGACTTCTTCTGGATCTCTTCAGGAACAACTACAATTATCCTGACAAGGATTTTTAGATGTTTAGCTTTAGTTGAATCCTGAAGATACAAATGAGCAAACCACTGGATATACATATTATAGGAGCGCACATATGAACACAACCACGCATTCTGGCAAAAACTAGTTTAGTAGGATGCACATTGACCTCATTGCTGCCCACAAACACCTCTCCCCTACCCAGTTATTAACTAAGTGTTATCGAAGTGCACTCACTGAATAAGTCCGTAGTTTGATCTTTTTGCATCCTTGAAATACAGATGTAAAAAACAAACAACTGCTTCCCATCTGCAGGCAATACCCTGTCTAGTATAGCCCCTAAGCACAAGCTGGTGCAGATGGGAGCACTGGGCATACACAGGAGCGGCACGTCAGCATTATCATACTGAGTTATGATGTTGATTATTCTACTTCTTACTTCTGGGAGGACTTATAAGATATTAATGTCTTCTTCTCTAGACTACATAGAAAAGACGATGCTGATAATATCAGATAATAAGAAGTAGAATCATCGGTATCTTAAGCAGTACAATATAATCAGAGTGACAGGAGATTTCCATCGGCACGCTAATTGTCTGTCATACGGTGTTCCCCACACCGCATCTTTTAGACCATGTGTATATGAGTTTACACGCATGGTTGGCGGCATGTACGAATGATCAATGAAGGGAAAGAATAAACCTAGAGTGATGAGGGAATGTCTGTGGATTGTTCATCCACCTTTTCTGTTATATTTCTGGACACGTTACCCAAAAATCACATACAGATCTAAACTTTACACAGTGATACACAGGACTCTCTGGTCATGTCAATGGTGACACTACCATCACAACCATTAAAAAAAGGGAGAGTAATCTATGTGTGAGTAAAGAATGAGAGAAGATGAAGGTTATTGTCCAGAGATGCTAAATATGGATCTTGGGCTTTCCATTTGATTTGTGTGTGAGGTAGCTTGTGAACTATAAGGACAAAAAGATATCCCATGTCCTATAGTGTATCAGTATATAGGCTTAAAGTTTCCAGTTATCACCGACAGTCAAGATGTTGTGATTATAATATATAATAATGGCTACTATATCACATATACATTGGTTAGAACATTGTCTGTATTAACATTTAGAAAACTTATTGCCATAGCTAAATCCAGGATTAGTCTGCTGGTGGACATTTATTAAATTAAGTAGAACATAAACCAAGATGTTTACTAAGCAAAATGTGTCAGAATTCTTCTATAATTTGGCCAAAAAAAGCTGTCTAACATGCCTTGTGCCACATTTAGCAATTGTTTCAAATACTTTTACAACTTGTATGGGAAGTGGTATGGAAAGTGGTATCTCGTCTCAAGATTCGTGCGGGCAGTGCACGGCAAGCACACAGACCCCATTATAGTCTATGGGGTCCGTGTGCTTTAACTGCACAGCGTTTGCAGTTGTGGGGGTCTGTGCGGACTCCTTCCGGACGGAATCCAAACGCTAATGTGAACCGACTCTAAGCTCTTGGCAGAGTTGTCTGGCAATAGCTTATCCACCACTCCTCATTGAAATAAACATCCAGGCCAGCCTAAGCTGAATGGGCTTGTTTATAGGGAAGTTCAGTAAGATGCATTGCCAGCTTTCTTCTACACTGCTGTTATACACATGATAGCTGTCAGCTGGCTGCACACTTATTTGGCTTACAGCTATCTCTCCTCTCCTTGTTAATTTTTGAGGAGATAAGAAGAAAGGATCAAACATTTAAAATCCAACCCCCAATCCTTATCTCTTCTGACATCTGCTGTCAGGTGAGAGTTAGGTTCCCTTCACACGGAGGATACGCTGGCTGATTTTGAACGTGTAAACGTTCCGAATCAGCAGCGTTTAAAACGCGCTCCCCATAGAAATGAACGGGCTGCTTTTTCCCATTCATTTCTATGGGGAGCACGCGTATGCCGGCTCCCATAGAAAGCAATGGAACCTTTTTTAAACGCTGCTGATTCAGAACGTTTACACGTGTGAAGGGGCCCAAGGACTCCATGTATATTAAAGTGGACCTTTCAGCACCTTCACCAACTCCAGTTTTTTGCATCCATTAATAAGCATCGCTCCACTGATTCCAGCACAGAGGAATTTTTACTCTAGATCCATTGTTCCTGAGCAATCAGTGCAGTTAGTTTTGGTGCCTGATATGGTAGTTAAGCTTTCCACTATCAAGTGGATGGTGTTAGGGAGTGGCAGGCAGGGGGCAATAATTCTGAGCTCTTACACTATTTCTTGTGGTTGGAGCTCAGAATCACACAGCCTTACCTGCTCCTGCCTGATACCACCAACTTTGCAATAGATAACTGGTATATGGAGCACCAAAATTATCGGCATTGGTTGTGCAGTAAACAGTGCAGGCTAGAGAAAAAATTCCATCTGTGCTGGAATCAGTGAAGTGGTGTCTATGAAAGGATACAACAAAGTAGGTGATATAAAGTTCTTTTTAAATGGACATAATTTGTCAAAATACAATTCTGAAATATATCTAGTACGTATGGCCAGCTTTTAAAAGACATTGGAACTAGGGTTGAGTGATCGTGATCGGGATTGGAAAAGATCGGATTCCGATCGGTGAGCGAGTAAATTTCACGATCGCGATCAGAATTCCGATCCCGATCTTTTTAGGCAGGATTGAGGTCGGAGGTTATTTCCCACAATGCTTTGCTACTGGCCAAGTAGCCAATGTTAGCTAGGTCCCATAGGAATGAATGGATACAGCCGGCTCACAGCCTGTGTCGGCGTCCGGCCGCTTAACCCCCTGCGCACCGGCTGCATCCATTCAATCTAATGGGAGACTAGCTAACATTTCTAGTGGTTAACACTTACCTGCACAGATCGCTGGTCCGGTCCCCGCTGTTCTCGCTCCTCTTCTCGCCTCGCTGCCCCTGCCTCCCAGGTTAGTGTTACAGACCTAGGAAGAAGGCGGGGCTTGTGGCTTAGGAGAGTGTGGGCGGGTACTGGGAGGGGAGACGTGATTGATGCACTCACATTTCCCCCATCCTGTACCCGCCCACACTCTCCTAAGCCACAAGCCCTGCCTTCTTCCTAGGTCTGTAACACTAACCTGGGAGGTGGGGGCAGCGAGGAGAGAACAGGACAGAGAACAGCGGGGATTGGACCAGCGGCAGCGGATCTGTGCAGGTAAGTGGACACCAGGGGGGACTAAGTATCCAGAAGATTTTTTTTAATCATCACACAGCGTGGAGTCTAACAATTAAAGCGTTAAATTTTTAGACTCCATGCTGTGTAGTGAATAGGATCGTTTTTAAAATTCGATCTTCAATTATTAAAAAAATCCCATTGACTTGCATTGGGATCGGGATCGGGTTTGAATGGAAAATGATCGGAAATCGGATTTTAAAAACGATCCTGAAATCTCAAGATCGGCTCAACCCTAATTGGAGCCTTAAATCTCTAGTATCAGAAAATTCCAATTTATCAAGAGTAAGTGTAAAACTAGTCAGAAACCTTGCACACTTGGTTAGAAGATTTGCTTGTTCTCTTGGCCTACATATATCACAGGAACAAAGGATCAGGCATGTTGAAATGAACATGTATGATCCTTCTATCGCTTGACATCTGCCATTGAGCATGAGTCAGTACAACCCCATAGACAATAGTCAGCACATCCTAATAGTATCTAGTGTGTATGGCTGGTTTAATATTTTTTTCGCGTAGCATATTCAGGTTACCTTGTGGAGAGATGCAAAATACAAATAAGATTTATATAAGTTTCCAAATGTATGATGCTTTAAAACTCTTAGCTGAGAAAAGTAAAGTTTACAGATCCCCTATCTAATAGATTATTCCAGTATATCCGAGAGGTGTCTGGGATCAGACAGTGTATTGTTATAAACTGTTCTTTACCAAGACAGATCATTGGCTTATTGTGCGGATCAGTGTGAAGGGTCAGCACACTTTGCACAGGTCTGGACAGGGACTTTGTGAGCATAGTTATGGATGATTGCAGGTCTCGCAGCACAGGCCTTCACAGTAAGCTGTAATGTGATAATGTGAACAGACATGATAACAGGAACAGCCAGAACAATCAATTGGCCAGGGCTCAAGCTCAGGATTTATTACATTTCTCAGCTCGCAATTCTTAGCAAAGCATGAGTGACAGCTACAAACTCCTGCGCTCACAAGGGCATCTTACCTTCCCTAGCTGCGTGGCTGGACTGATGACAGGTCCTGTGTTATTCTGTCTAAAATCAGCGAGGCACGTGTGGAGATCAGGAAACTGAGAGCAGTGGGGAATATCACACTGTGTACAGTACTCGGCATTAAACAAGGCATGCTTGAGAACAACCAGCAGGCAAGTGATATAAACCATGTGTGTGCCATTCATGAGCTGCTATTGGAGAGAAGCAGAGGAAGCTGTTTCTCTTACACAATTTATGTCTTAGATTGTTATTGTTTTACAGATATATATATATATATATATATATATATATATATATATATATACAGTTCGGTCCAGAAATATTTGGACAGTGACACAATGTGCAGGATTTAGGCTCTACATGCACCCACATTGGATTTCAAATGAAACAACTGAAATGCAATTGAATACTTCCAGGATTAATGCAAAGGGTTGAACAAAACTATTCTGATAAAAGTTTAGGAGTTGCAAGCATTTTTGTACAAAGCCTTCTTATTTCAGGGGTTCATAGGTAATTGGACACATTAACATTACCATAAATAAAATGTTAATTTTTAATACTTTGTAGAGAATCCTTTGCAAGAAATGACTGCCTCAAGTCTGGAAACCATGCACATCGCCACACGCTGGTTTCGTCCTTTGTGAGGCTTTATCAGGCCTTTACTGTAGCCGTCTTCAGTTGTTGCTTGTTCGTGGGTTGCTTTAAGTTTTGTCTTAAGCAAGTGAAAGGTATGTACGATCGGGTTGTGGTCTGGTTATTGACTCGGCCAGCGCCGCACCTCCCATGAGGCGACCTGAAGTGAGCGCTTCAGGTGGTGCTATGTCAGGACCCCAGGGGTGGCGGCATTTTTGATCACCTAAGCCAGTCCAGGACAAGCTGTCCCGGACTGGCTTAGCACCAAGCGGTGGTTTGGGGAGGCCACTGGAGCAGCGCTGCTCCAGCAGCCTCCCCTCATGCTCAGGCAGAGAGCAGGTCATCTCCGTGCCTGCTCTCTGCCTGCGAACGGCGCTAAGCACCGTCCCCTTCACTCGGCCATGCCCCTTCGCTCCGCCCCCTCCTCCGGGAGGGGGGGCGGCTTTCTGTAGTTTGCCTCGAGCGTCAAAAGGGGTAGGTTCACCCCTGGACTCGGCCATTGCAGAATGTTTAACTTCTTTGCCGTAAAGGGGTCTATCATTGAGAAAAGTCATTTTTAGCTCAACACATACTTGCATAGCCTTTAGAAAGACTATTCCACACCTACCTTTTGTATGTAAATTGACTCAGTA